>NC_140992.1:147898682-148498682 GCF_052327205.1 Somniosus microcephalus | reverse complement strand
GTCAGTGTGTGAGTGTCATTGAGTGAGTGTCAGTGAGTGAGTGTCATTGAGTGAGTGTCAGTGAGTGAGTGTCAGAGAGTGAGTGTCAGTGAGTGTGTGTCATTGAGTGAGTGTAAGTGAGTGAGTGTCAGTGAGTGAATGAGTGTCAGTGAGTGAGTGACAGTGAGTGAGTGTCAGTGAGTGAGTGTCAGTGAGTGAGTGTCAGAGAGAGGGTGTCACTGAGAGAGTGTCAGTGAGTGAGTGTCAGTGAGTGAGTGTCATTGAGTGAGTGTCAGTGAGTGAGTGTCAGTGAGTGAGTGTGTGTGAGTGTCAGTGAGTGAGTGTCAGTGAGTGTGTGTCAGTGAGTGAGTGTCAGTGTGTGAGTGTCAGTGAGTGAGTGTCATTGAGTCTGTGTCGGTGAGTGAGAGTCAGTGAGTGAGTGTCAGTGAGTGAGTGTCAGTGAGTGTGTGTCAGAGAGAGGCTGTCAGTGAGTGAGTGTCAGTGAGTGAGTGTCAGTGAGTGAGTGTCATTGAGTGAGTGTCAGTGAGTGAGTGTCAGTGAGCGAGAGTTTGTGAGTGTCAGTGTGTGTGTGTCAGTGAGCGAGTGTCAGTGAGTGAGTGTCAGTGAGTGAGTGTCATTAAGTGAGTGTCAGTGAGTGAGTGTCATTGAGTGAGTGTCAGTGAGTGAGTGTCATTGATTGAGTGTCAGTGAGTGAGTGTCAGTGAGTGAGTGTCAGTGAGTGAGTGTCAGTGAGTCAGTGAGTGTCAGTGGGCGAGTGTCAGTGAGTGAGTGAGTGCAAGTGAGTGAGTGTCAGTGAGTGAGTGTCAGTGAGTGAGAGTCATTGAGTGTGTGTCAGTGAGTGTCAGTGAGTGAGTGTCAGTGAGTGAGTGTCAGTGAGTGTGTCAGTGAGTGAGTGTCAGTCAGTGAGTGTCAGTGAGTCAGTGTGTGTCAGTGTCAGTGAGTGAGTGTCAGTGAGTGTGTGTCAGTGAGTGAGTGTCAGTGAGTGAGTGTCAATGAGTGAGTGTCATTGAGTCAGTGTCAGTGAGTGAGTGTCAGTGAGTGAGTGTCAGTGAGTGAGTGTCAGTGAGTGCGTGTCAGAGAGAGGGTGTCAGTGAGTGAGTGTCAGTGAGTGAGTGTCAGTGAGTGAGTGTCATTGAGTGCGTGTCAGTGAGTGAGTGTCAGTGAGTGAGTGTCAGTTAGTGAGTGTCATTGAGTGAGTGTCATTGAGTGAGTGTCAGTGAGTGAGTGTCAGTGAGTGAGTGTCATTGAGTGAGTGTCAGGGAGTGAGTGTCATTGAGTGAGTGTCAGTGAGTGAGTGTCAGAGAGTGAGTGTCAGTGAGTGTGTGTCATTGAGTGAGTGTCAGTGAGTGAGTATAAGTTAGTGAGTGAGTGTCAGTGAGTGAGTGACAGTGAGTGAGTGTAAGTGAGTGAGTGCCAGTGAGTGAGTGTGTGTCAGTGAGTAAGTGTCAGTGAGTGAGTGTCAGTGAGTGAGTGTCATTAAGTGAGTGTCAGTGAGTGAGTGTCATAGAGTGAGTGTCAGTGAGTGAGTGTCTTTGAATGAGTGCCAGTGAGTGAGGGGCAGTGAGTTAGTGTCAGTGAGTGAGTGAGTGTCAGAGAGTGAGTGTCAGTGAGTGAGTGTCAGTGAGTGAGTGTTAGTGAGTGAGTGTCATTGAGTGAGTGTCAGTGAGTGAGTGTCAGTGAGTGAGTGTCAATGAGTGAGTGTCAGTGAGTGAGTGTCATTGAGTGAGTGTCAGTGAGTGAGTGACAGTGAGTGAGTGTCAGTAAGTGAGTGAGTGAGTGTGAGTGAGTGTCATTGAGTGAGTGTCAGTGAGTGAGTGTGTGTGAGTGTGAGTGTGTGAGTGTCAGTGAGTGTGTGTCAGTGAGTGAGTGTCAGTGAGTGAGTGTCAGTGAGTGAGTGTCATTGAGTGAGTGTCAGTGAGTGTCAGTGAGTGAGTGTCAGTGAGTGAGTGTCAGTGTGTGTATGTCGGTGAGTCAGTGTCAGAGAGTGAGTGTCAGTGGGTGAGTGTCAGTGAGTGAGTGTTAGTGAATGAGTGTCATTGAGTGAGTGTCAGTGAGTGAGTGTCAGTGAGTGAGTGTCAGTGAGTGAGTGTCAGTGAGTGAGTGCATGTAAGTGAGTGTCATTGAGTGAGTGTCAGTGAGTGAGTGTCTGTGAGTGAGTGAGTGAGTGTGAGTGAGTGTCATTGAGTGAGTGTCAGTGAGTGAGTGTCATTGAGTGACTGCCTGTGAGTGAGTGTCAGTGAGTGTGTGTCAGTGAGTAAGTGTCAGTGAGTGAGTGTCAGTGAGTGTGTGTCAGTGAGTGAGTGTCAGTGAGTGAGTGTCAGTGAGTGAGTGTGTGTGAGTGTCAGTGTGTGAGTGTCAGTGAGTGTGTGTCAGTGAGTGAGTGTCAGTGAGTGAGTGTCAGTGAGTGAGGGTCATTGAGTGAGTGTCAGTGAGTGAGTGACAGTGAGTGAGTGTCAGTAAGTGAGTGTCAGTGAGTGAGCGTCAGTGAGTGAGTGTCAGAGAGAGGGTGTCAGTGAGTGAGTGTCAGTGAATGAGTGTCAGTGAGTGAGTATCATTGAGTGAGTGTCATTGAGTGAGTGTCAGTGAGTGAGTATCAGTGAGAGAGTGTCAGTTAGTGAGTGTCATTGAGTGAGTGTCAGCGAGTGAGTGTCAGTGAGTGAGTGTCAGTGTGTGAGTGTCATTGAGTGAGTGTCAGTGAGTGAGTGTCATTGAGTGAGTGTCAGTGAGTGAGTGTCAGAGAGTGAGTGTCAGTGAGTGTGTGTCATTGAGTGAGTGTCAGTGAGTGAGTGTCAGTGAGTGAGTGAGTGTCAGTGAGTGAGTGACAGTGAGTGAGTGTCAGTGAGTGAGTGTCAGTGAGTGAATGTTTGTGAGTGTCAGTGAGTGAGTGTCAGTGAGTGTGTGTCAGTGAGTGAGTGTCAGTGAGTGAGTGTCAGTGAGTGCGTGTCAGAGAGAGGGTGTCAGTGAGTGAGTGTCAGTGAGTGAGTGTCAGTGAGTGAGTGTCATTGAGTGCGTGTCAGTGAGTGAGTGTCAGTGAGTGAGTGTCAGTTAGTGAGTGTCATTGAGTGAGTGTCATTGAGTGAGTGTCAGTGAGTGAGTGTCAGTGAGTGAGTGTCATTGAGTGAGTGTCAGGGAGTGAGTGTCATTGAGTGAGTGTCAGTGAGTGAGTGTCAGAGAGTGAGTGTCAGTGAGTGTGTGTCATTGAGTGAGTGTCAGTGAGTGAGTATAAGTTAGTGAGTGAGTGTCAGTGAGTGAGTGACAGTGAGTGAGTGTAAGTGAGTGAGTGCCAGTGAGTGAGTGTGTGTCAGTGAGTAAGTGTCAGTGAGTGAGTGTCAGTGAGTGAGTGTCATTAAGTGAGTGTCAGTGAGTGAGTGTCATAGAGTGAGTGTCAGTGAGTGAGTGTCTTTGAATGAGTGCCAGTGAGTGAGGGGCAGTGAGTTAGTGTCAGTGAGTGAGTGAGTGTCAGAGAGTGAGTGTCAGTGAGTGAGTGTCAGTGAGTGAGTGTTAGTGAGTGAGTGTCATTGAGTGAGTGTCAGTGAGTGAGTGTCAGTGAGTGAGTGTCAATGAGTGAGTGTCAGTGAGTGAGTGTCATTGAGTGAGTGTCAGTGAGTGAGTGACAGTGAGTGAGTGTCAGTAAGTGAGTGAGTGAGTGTGAGTGAGTGTCATTGAGTGAGTGTCAGTGAGTGAGTGTGTGTGAGTGTGAGTGTGTGAGTGTCAGTGAGTGTGTGTCAGTGAGTGAGTGTCAGTGAGTGAGTGTCAGTGAGTGAGTGTCATTGAGTGAGTGTCAGTGAGTGTCAGTGAGTGAGTGTCAGTGAGTGAGTGTCAGTGAGTGTATGTCGGTGAGTCAGTGTCAGAGAGTGAGTGTCAGTGGGTGAGTGTCAGTGAGTGAGTGTTAGTGAATGAGTGTCATTGAGTGAGTGTCAGTGAGTGAGTGTCAGTGAGTGAGTGTCAGTGAGTGAGTGTCAGTGAGTGAGTGCATGTAAGTGAGTGTCATTGAGTGAGTGTCAGTGAGTGAGTGTCTGTGAGTGAGTGAGTGAGTGTGAGTGAGTGTCATTGAGTGAGTGTCAGTGAGTGAGTGTCATTGAGTGACTGCCTGTGAGTGAGTGTCAGTGAGTGTGTGTCAGTGAGTAAGTGTCAGTGAGTGAGTGTCAGTGAGTGTGTGTCAGTGAGTGAGTGTCAGTGAGTGAGTGTCAGTGAGTGAGTGTGTGTGAGTGTCAGTGTGTGAGTGTCAGTGAGTGTGTGTCAGTGAGTGAGTGTCAGTGAGTGAGTGTCAGTGAGTGAGGGTCATTGAGTGAGTGTCAGTGAGTGAGTGACAGTGAGTGAGTGTCAGTAAGTGAGTGTCAGTGAGTGAGCGTCAGTGAGTGAGTGTCAGAGAGAGGGTGTCAGTGAGTGAGTGTCAGTGAATGAGTGTCAGTGAGTGAGTATCATTGAGTGAGTGTCATTGAGTGAGTGTCAGTGAGTGAGTATCAGTGAGAGAGTGTCAGTTAGTGAGTGTCATTGAGTGAGTGTCAGCGAGTGAGTGTCAGTGAGTGAGTGTCAGTGTGTGAGTGTCATTCAGTGAGTGTCAGTGAGTGAGTGTCATTGAGTGAGTGTCAGTGAGTGAGTGTCAGAGAGTGAGTGTCAGTGAGTGTGTGTCATTGAGTGAGTGTCAGTGAGTGAGTGTCAGTGAGTGAGTGAGTGTCAGTGAGTGAGTGACAGTGAGTGAGTGTCAGTGAGTGAGTGTCAGTGAGTGAGTGTCAGAGAGAGGGTGTCCGTGAGAGAGTGTCAGTGAGTGAGTGTCAGTGAGTGAGTATCATTGTGTGAGTGTCAGTGAGTGAGTGTCAGTGAGTGAGTGTGTGTGAGTGTCAGTGAGTGAGTGTCAGTGAGTGTGTGTCAGTGAGTGAGTGTCAGTATGTAAGTGTCAGTGAGTGAGTGTCATTGTGTCTGTGTCGGTGAGTGAGTGTCAGTGAGTGAGTGTCAGTGAGTGAGTGTCAGTGAGTGAGTGTCAGAGAGAGGGTGTCAGTGAGTGAGTGTCAGTGAGTGAGTGTCAGTGAGTGAGTGTCATTGAGTGACTGTCAGTGAGTGAGTGTCAGTGAGTGAGTGTCAGTTAGTGAGTGTCATTGAGTGAGTGTCATTGAGTGAATGTCAGTGAGTGAGTGTCATTGAGTGAGTGTCAGTGAGTGAGTGTCATTGAGTGAGTGTCAGTGAGTGAGTGTCAGAGAGTGAGTGTCAGTGAGTGTGTGTCATTGAGTATCAGTGAGTGAGTGTAAGTGAGTGAGTGAGTGTCAGTGAGTGAGTGACAGTGAGTGAGTGTCAGTGAGTGAGTGTCAGTGAGCGAGAGTGTGTGAGTGTCAGTGAGTGTGTGTCAGTGAGTGAGTGTCAGTGAGTGAGTGTCAGTGAGTGAGTGACAGTGAGTGAGTGAGTGTCAGTGAGCGAGTGTCAGTGAGTGAGTGAGTGCAAGTGAGTGAGTGTCAGTGAGTGAGTGTCAGTGAGTGAGTGTCAGTGAGTGAGTGACAGTGAGTGAGTGAGTGTCAGTGAGCGAGTGTCAGTGAGTGTGTGAGTGTCAGTGAGTGTGTGTCAGTGAGTGAGTGTCAGTGAGTGAGTGTCAGTGAGTGAGTGACAGTGAGTGAGTGAGTGTCAATGAGTGAGTGTCATTGAGTGTGCGTCAGTGAGTGAGTGTCAGTGAGTGAATGTCAGTGAGTGAGTGTCAGTGAGTGTGTCAGTGAGTGAGTGTCAGTGAGTGAGTGTCAGTGAGTGAGTGTGTGTCAGTGTCAGTGAGAGGGTGTCAGTGAGTGTGTGTCAGTGAGTGAGTGTCAGTGAGTGAGTGTCAGTGAGTGAGTGTCTGTGAGTGAGTGAGTGAGTGTGAGTGAGTGTCATTGAGTGAGTGTCAGTGAGAAAGCGTCATTGAGTGAGTGCCTGTGAGTGAGTGTCAGTGAGTGTGTGTCAGTGAGTGAGTGTCAGTGAGTGAGTGTCAGTGAGTGTGTGTCAGTGAGTGAGTGTCAGTGAGTGAGTGTCAGTGAGTGAGTGTGTGTGAGTGTCAGTGTGTGAGTGTCAGTGAGTGTGTGTCAGTGAGTGAGTGTCAGTGAGTGAGTGTCAGTGAGTGAGTGTCATTGAGTGAGTGTCAGTGAGTGAGTGACAGTGAGTGAGTGTCAAGAAGTGAGTGTCAGTGAGTGAGTGTCAGTGAGTGAGTGTCAGAGAGAGGGTGTCAGTGAGTGAGTGTCAGTGAATGAGTGTCAGTGAGTGAGTGTCATTGAGTGAGTGTCATTGAGTGAGTGTCAGTGAGTGAGTATCAGTGAGAGAGTGTCAGTTAGTGAGTGTCACTGAGTGAGTGTCAGCGAGTGAGTGTCAGTGAGTGAGTGTCAGTGTGTGAGTGTCATTGAGTGAGTGTCAGTGAGTGAGTGTCATTGAGTGAGTGTCAGTGAGTGAGTGGCAGTGAGTGAGTGACAGTGAGTGAGTGTCAGTGAGTGAGTGTCAGTGAGTGAGTGTCAGAGAGAGGGTGTCAGTGAGAGAGTGTCAGTGAGTGAGTGTCAGTGAGTGAGTGTCATTGAGTGAGTGTCAGTGAGTGAGTCTCAGTGAGTGAGTGTGTGTGAGTGTCAGTGAGTGAGTGTCAGTGAGTGTGTGTCAGTGAGTGAGTGTCAGTGTGTGAGTTTCAGTGAGTGAGTCTCATTGAGTCTGTGTCGGTGAGTGAGTGTCAGTGAGTGAGTGTCAGTGAGTGAGTGTCAGTGAGTGAGTGTCAGTGAGTGAGTGTCAGTGAGTGAGTGTCATTGAGTGAGTGTCAGTGAGTGAGTGTCAGTGAGTCAGTGTCAGTTAGTGGGTGTCATTGAGTGAGTGTCATTGAGTGAATGTCAGTGAGTGAGTGTCAGTGAGTGAGTGTCAGTGAGTGAGTGTCGGTGAGTCAGTGTCAGAGAGTGAGTGTCAGTGGGTGAGTGTCAGTGAGTGAGTGTCAGTGGGTGAGTGTCAGTGAGTGAGTGTTAGTGAGTGAGTGTCAGTGAGTGATTGTCAGTGAGTGAGTGTCAGTGAGTGAGTGCATGTAAGTGAGTGTCATTGAGTGAGTGTCAGTGAGTGAGTGTCTGTGAGTGAGTGAGTGAGTGTGAGTGAGTGTCATTGAGTGAGTGTCAGTGAGTGAGTGTCATTGAGTGACTGCCTGTGAGTGAGTGTCAGTGAGTGTGTGTCAGTGAGTGAGTGTCAGTGAGTGAGTGTCAGTGAGTGTGTGTCAGTGAGTGAGTGTCAGTGAGTGAGTGTCAGTGAGTGAGTGTGTGTGAGTGTCAGTGTGTGAGTGTCAGTGAGTGTGTGTCAGTGAGTGAGTGTCAGTGAGTGAGTGTCAGTGAGTGAGTGTCATTGAGTGAGTGTCAGTGAGTGAGTGACAGTGAGTGAGTGTCAGTAAGTGAGTGTCAGTGAGTGAGTGTCAGTGAGTGAGTGTCAGAGAGAGGGTGTCAGTGAGTGAGTGTCAGTGAATGAGTGTCAGTGAGTGAGTATCATTGAGTGAGTGTCATTGAGTGAGTGTCAGTGAGTGAGTATCAGTGAGAGAGTGTCAGTTAGTGAGTGTCATTGAGTGAGTGTCAGCGAGTGAGTGTCAGTGAGTGAGTGTCAGTGTGTGAGTGTCATTGAGTGAGTGTCAGTGAGTGAGTGTCATTGAGTGAGTGTCAGTGAGTGAGTGTCAGAGAGTGAGTGTCAGTGAGTGTGTGTCATTGAGTGAGTGTCAGTGAGTGAGTGTCAGTGAGTGAGTGAGTGTCAGTGAGTGAGTGACAGTGAGTGAGTGTCAGTGAGTGAGTGTCAGTGAGTGAGTGTCAGAGAGAGGGTGTCCGTGAGAGAGTGTCAGTGAGTGAGTGTCAGTGAGTGAGTGTCATTGTGTGAGTGTCAGTGAGTGAGTGTCAGTGAGTGAGTGTGTGTGAGTGTCAGTGAGTGAGTGTCAGTGAGTGTGTGTCAGTGAGTGAATGTCAGTGTGTGAGTGTCAGTGAGTGAGTGTCATTGTGTCTGTGTCGGTGAGTGAGTGTCAGTGAGTGAGTGTCAGTGAGTGAGTGTCAGTGAGAGGGTGTCAGTCAGTGAGTGTCAGTGAGTGAGTGTCAGTGAGTGAGTGTCATTGAGTGAGTGTCAGTGAGTGAGTGTCAGTGAGTGAGTGTCAGTTAGTGAGTGTCATTGAGTGAGTGTCATTGAGTGAATGTCAGTGAGTGAGTGTCAGTGAGTGAGTGTCATTGAGTGAGTGTCAGTGAGTGAGTGTCATTGAGTGAGTGTCAGTGAGTGAGTGTCAGAGAGTGAGTGTCAGAGAGTGTGTGTCATTGAGTATCAGTGAGTGAGTGTAAGTGAGTGAGTGAGTGTCAGTGAGTGAGTGACAGTGAGTGAGTGTCAGTGAGTGAGTGTCAGTGAGCGAGAGTGTGTGAGTGTCAGTGAGTGTGTGTCAGTGAGTGAGTGTCAGTGAGTGAGTGTCAGTGAGTGAGTGACAGTGAGTGAGTGAGTGTCAGTGAGCGAGTGTCAGTGAGTGAGTGAGTGCAAGTGAGTGAGTGTCAGTGAGTGAGTGTCAATGAGTGAGTGTCATTGAGTGTGCGTCAGGGAGTGAGTGTCAGTGAGTGAATGTCAGTGAGTGAGTGTTTGTCAGTGTCAGTGAGAGGGTGTCAGTGAGTGTGTGTCAGTGAGTGAGTGTCAGTGAGTGAGTGTCAGTGAGTGAGTGTCTGTGAGTGAGTGAGTGAGTGTGAGTGAGTGTCATTGAGTGAGTGTCAGTGAGAAAGCGTCATTGAGTGAGTGCCTGTGAGTGAGTGTCAGTGAGTGTGTGTCAGTGAGTGAGTGTCAGTGAGTGAGTGTCAGTGAGTGTGTGTCAGTGAGTGAGTGTCAGTGAGTGAGTGTCAGTGAGTGAGTGTGTGTGAGTGTCAGTGTGTGAGTGTCAGTGAGTGTGTGTCAGTGAGTGAGTGTCAGTGAGTGAGTGTCAGTGAGTGAGTGTCATTGAGTGAGTGTCAGTGAGTGAGTGACAGTGAGTGAGTGTCAGGAAGTGAGTGTCAGTGAGTGAGTGTCAGTGAGTGAGTGTCAGAGAGAGGGTGTCAGTGAGTGAGTGTCAGTGAATGAGTGTCAGTGAGTGAGTGTCATTGAGTGAGTGTCATTGAGTGAGTGTCAGTGAGTGAGTATCAGTGAGAGAGTGTCAGTTAGTGAGTGTCACTGAGTGAGTGTCAGCGAGTGAGTGTCAGTGAGTGAGTGTCAGTGTGTGAGTGTCATTGAGTGAGTGTCAGTGAGTGAGTGTCATTGAGTGAGTGTCAGTGAGTGAGTGGCAGTGAGTGAGTGAGTGTCAATGAGTGAGTGTCATTGAGTGTGCGTCAGTGAGTGAGTGTCAGTGAGTGAGTGTCAGTGAGTGTGTCAGTGAGTGAGTGTCAATGAGTGAGTGTCAGTGAGTGAGTGTGTGTCAGTGTCAGTGAGAGGGTGTCAGTGAGTGTGTGTCAGTGAGTGAGTGTCAGTGAGTGAGTGTCAGTGAGTGAGTGTCTGTGAGTGAGTGAGTGAGTGTGAGTGAGTGTCATTGAGTGAGTGTCAGTGAGTGAGTGTCAGTGAGTGAGTGTCAGTGAGTGTGTGTCAGTGAGTGAGTGTCAGTGAGTGAGTGTCAGTGAGTGTGTGTCAGTGAGTGAGTGTCAGTGAGTGAGTGTCAGTGAGTGAGTGTGTGTGAGTGTCAGTGTGTGAGTGTCAGTGAGTGTGTGTCAGTGAGTGAGTGTCAGTGAGTGAGTGTCAGTGAGTGAGTGTCATTGAGTGAGTGTCAGTGAGTGAGTGACAGTGAGTGAGTGTCAGTAAGTGAGTGTCAGTGAGTGAGTGTCAGTGAGTGAGTGTCATTGAGTGAGTGTCAGTGAGTGAGTGTCAGTGAGTGAGTGTGTGTGAGTGTCAGTGAGTGAGTGTCAGTGAGTGTGTGTCAGTGAGTGAGTGTCAGTGTGTGAGTGTCAGTGAGTGAGTGTCATTGTGTCTGTGTCGGTGAGTGAGTGTCAGTGAGTGAGTGTCAGTGAGTGAGTGTCAGTGAGTGAGTGTCAGAGAGAGGGTGTCAGTGAGTGAGTGTCAGTGAGTGAGTGTCAGTGAGTGAGTGTCATTGAGTGAGTGTCAGTGAGTGAGTGTCAGTTAGTGAGTGTCATTGAGTGAGTGTCATTGAGTGAATGTCAGTGAGTGAGTGTCAGTGAGTGAGTGTCAGTGAATGAGTGTCAGTGAGTGAGTATCATTGAGTGAGTGTCATTGAGTGAGTGTCAGTGAGTGAGTATCAGTGAGAGAGTGTCAGTTAGTGAGTGTCATTGAGTGAGTGTCAGCGAGTGAGTGTCAGTGAGTGAGTGTCAGTGTGTGAGTGTCATTGAGTGAGTGTCAGTGAGTGAGTGTCATTGAGTGAGTGTCAGTGAGTGAGTGTCAGAGAGTGAGTGTCAGTGAGTGTGTGTCATTGAGTGAGTGTCAGTGAGTGAGTGTCAGTGAGTGAGTGAGTGTCAGTGAGTGAGTGACAGTGAGTGAGTGTCAGTGAGTGAGTGTCAGTGAGTGAGTGTCAGAGAGAGGGTGTCCGTGAGAGAGTGTCAGTGAGTGAGTGTCAGTGAGTGAGTGTCATTGAGTGAGTGTCAGTGAGTGAGTGTCAGTGAGTGAGTGTGTGTGAGTGTCAGTGAGTGAGTGTCAGTGAGTGTGTGTCAGTGAGTGAGTGTCAGTGTGTGAGTGTCAGTGAGTGAGTGTCATTGTGTCTGTGTCGGTGAGTGAGTGTCAGTGAGTGAGTGTCAGTGAGTGAGTGTCAGTGAGTGAGTGTCAGAGAGAGGGTGTCAGTGAGTGAGTGTCAGTGAGTGAGTGTCAGTGAGTGAGTGTCATTGAGTGAGTGTCAATGAGTGAGTGTCAGTGATGAGTGTCAGTTAGTGAGTGTCATTGAGTGAGTGTCATTGAGTGAATGTCAGTGAGTGAGTGTCAGTGAGTGAGTGACATTGCGTGAATGTCAGTGAGTCAGTGTCAGTGAGTGAGTGTCAGAGAGTGAGTATCAGTGAGAGAGTGTCAGTTAGTGAGTGTCATTGAGTGAGTGTCAGCGAGTGAGTGTCAGTGAGTGAGTGTCAGTGTGTGAGTGTCATTGAGTGAGTGTCAGTGAGTGAGTGTCATTGAGTGAGTGTCAGTGAGTGAGTGTCAGAGAGTGAGTGTCAGTGAGTGTGTGTCATTGAGTGAGTGTCAGTGAGTGAGTGTCAGTGAGTGAGTGAGTGTCAGTGAGTGAGTGACAGTGAGTGAGTGTCAGTGAGTGAGTGTCAGTGAGTGAGTGTCAGAGAGAGGGTGTCCGTGAGAGAGTGTCAGTGAGTGAGTGTCAGTGAGTGAGTGTCATTGTGTGAGTGTCAGTGAGTGAGTGTCAGTGAGTGAGTGTGTGTGAGTGTCAGTGAGTGAGTGTCAGTGAGTGTGTGTCAGTGAGTGAATGTCAGTGTGTGAGTGTCAGTGAGTGAGTGTCATTGTGTCTGTGTCGGTGAGTGAGTGTCAGTGAGTGAGTGTCAGTGAGTGAGTGTCAGTGAGAGGGTGTCAGTGAGTGAGTGTCAGTGAGTGAGTGTCAGTGAGTGAGTGTCATTGAGTGAGTGTCAGTGAGTGAGTGTCAGTGAGTGAGTGTCAGTTAGTGAGTGTCATTGAGTGAGTGTCATTGAGTGAATGTCAGTGAGTGAGTGTCAGTGAGTGAGTGTCATTGAGTGAGTGTCAGTGAGTGAGTGTCATTGAGTGAGTGTCAGTGAGTGAGTGTCAGAGAGTGAGTGTCAGAGAGTGTGTGTCATTGAGTATCAGTGAGTGAGTGTAAGTGAGTGAGTGAGTGTCAGTGAGTGAGTGACAGTGAGTGAGTGTCAGTGAGTGAGTGTCAGTGAGCGAGAGTGTGTGAGTGTCAGTGAGTGTGTGTCAGTGAGTGAGTGTCAGTGAGTGAGTGTCAGTGAGTGAGTGACAGTGAGTGAGTGAGTGTCAGTGAGCGAGTGTCAGTGAGTGAGTGAGTGCAAGTGAGTGAGTGTCAGTGAGTGAGTGTCAATGAGTGAGTGTCATTGAGTGTGCGTCAGGGAGTGAGTGTCAGTGAGTGAATGTCAGTGAGTGAGTGTTTGTCAGTGTCAGTGAGAGGGTGTCAGTGAGTGTGTGTCAGTGAGTGAGTGTCAGTGAGTGAGTGTCAGTGAGTGAGTGTCTGTGAGTGAGTGAGTGAGTGTGAGTGAGTGTCATTGAGTGAGTGTCAGTGAGAAAGCGTCATTGAGTGAGTGCCTGTGAGTGAGTGTCAGTGAGTGTGTGTCAGTGAGTGAGTGTCAGTGAGTGAGTGTCAGTGAGTGTGTGTCAGTGAGTGAGTGTCAGTGAGTGAGTGTCAGTGAGTGAGTGTGTGTGAGTGTCAGTGTGTGAGTGTCAGTGAGTGTGTGTCAGTGAGTGAGTGTCAGTGAGTGAGTGTCAGTGAGTGAGTGTCATTGAGTGAGTGTCAGTGAGTGAGTGACAGTGAGTGAGTGTCAGGAAGTGAGTGTCAGTGAGTGAGTGTCAGTGAGTGAGTGTCAGAGAGAGGGTGTCAGTGAGTGAGTGTCAGTGAATGAGTGTCAGTGAGTGAGTGTCATTGAGTGAGTGTCATTGAGTGAGTGTCAGTGAGTGAGTATCAGTGAGAGAGTGTCAGTTAGTGAGTGTCACTGAGTGAGTGTCAGCGAGTGAGTGTCAGTGAGTGAGTGTCAGTGTGTGAGTGTCATTGAGTGAGTGTCAGTGAGTGAGTGTCATTGAGTGAGTGTCAGTGAGTGAGTGGCAGTGAGTGAGTGAGTGTCAATGAGTGAGTGTCATTGAGTGTGCGTCAGTGAGTGAGTGTCAGTGAGTGAGTGTCAGTGAGTGTGTCAGTGAGTGAGTGTCAATGAGTGAGTGTCAGTGAGTGAGTGTGTGTCAGTGTCAGTGAGAGGGTGTCAGTGAGTGTGTGTCAGTGAGTGAGTGTCAGTGAGTGAGTGTCAGTGAGTGAGTGTCTGTGAGTGAGTGAGTGAGTGTGAGTGAGTGTCATTGAGTGAGTGTCAGTGAGTGAGTGTCAGTGAGTGAGTGTCAGTGAGTGTGTGTCAGTGAGCGAGTGTCGGTGAGTGAGTGTCAGTGAGTGTGTGTCAGTGAGTGAGTGTCAGTGAGTGAGTGTCAGTGAGTGAGTGTGTGTGAGTGTCAGTGTGTGAGTGTCAGTGAGTGTGTGTCAGTGAGTGAGTGTCAGTGAGTGAGTGTCAGTGAGTGAGTGTCATTGAGTGAGTGTCAGTGAGTGAGTGACAGTGAGTGAGTGTCAGTAAGTGAGTGTCAGTGAGTGAGTGTCAGTGAGTGAGTGTCATTGAGTGAGTGTCAGTGAGTGAGTGTCAGTGAGTGAGTGTGTGTGAGTGTCAGTGAGTGAGTGTCAGTGAGTGTGTGTCAGTGAGTGAGTGTCAGTGTGTGAGTGTCAGTGAGTGAGTGTCATTGTGTCTGTGTCGGTGAGTGAGTGTCAGTGAGTGAGTGTCAGTGAGTGAGTGTCAGTGAGTTAGTGTCAGAGAGAGGGTGCCAGTGAGTGAGTGTCAGTGAGTGAGTGTCAGTGAGTGAGTGTCATTGAGTGAGTGTCAGTGAGTGAGTGTCAGTTAGTGAGTGTCATTGAGTGAGTGTCATTGAGTGAATGTCAGTGAGTGAGTGTCAGTGAGTGAGTGTCAGTGAATGAGTGTCAGTGAGTATCATTGAGTGAGTGTCATTGAGTGAGTGTCAGTGAGTGAGTATCCGTGAGAGAGTGTCAGTTAGTGAGTGTCATTGAGTGAGTGTCAGCGAGTGAGTGTCAGTGAGTGAGTGTCAGTGTGTGAGTGTCATTGAGTGAGTGTCAGTGAGTGAGTGTCATTGAGTGAGTGTCAGTGAGTGAGTGTCAGAGAGTGAGTGTCAGTGAGTGTGTGTCATTGAGTGAGTGTCAGTGAGTGAGTGTCAGTGAGTGAGTGAGTGTCAGTGAGTGAGTGACAGTGAGTGAGTGTCAGTGAGTGAGTGTCAGTGAGTGAGTGTCAGAGAGAGGGTGTCCGTGAGAGAGTGTCAGTGAGTGAGTGTCAGTGAGTGAGTGTCATTGAGTGAGTGTCAGTGAGTGAGTGTCAGTGAGTGAGTGTGTGTGAGTGTCAGTGAGTGAGTGTCAGTGAGTGTGTGTCAGTGAGTGAGTGTCAGTGTGTGAGTGTCAGTGAGTGAGTGTCATTGTGTCTGTGTCGGTGAGTGAGTGTCAGTGAGTGAGTGTCAGTGAGTGAGTGTCAGTGAGTGAGTGTCAGAGAGAGGGTGTCAGTGAGTGAGTGTCAGTGAGTGAGTGTCAGTGAGTGAGTGTCATTGAGTGAGTGTCAATGAGTGAGTGTCAGTGATGAGTGTCAGTTAGTGAGTGTCATTGAGTGAGTGTCATTGAGTGAATGTCAGTGAGTGAGTGTCAGTGAGTGAGTGACATTGCGTGAGTGTCAGTGAGTCAGTGTCAGTGAGTGAGTGTCAGAGAGTGAGTGTCAGTGAGTGTGTGTCATTGAGTATCAGTGAGTGAGTGTAAGTGAGTGAGTGAGTGTCAGTGAGTGAGTGACAGTGAGTGAGTGTCAGTGAGTGAGTGTCAGTGAGCGAGAGTGTGTGAGTGTCAGTGAGTGTGTGTCAGTGAGTGAGTGTCAGTGAGTGAGTGTCAGTGAGTGAGTGTCAGTGAGTGAGTGAGTGTCAGTGAGCGAGTGTCAGTGAGTGAGTGAGTGCAAGTGAGTGAGTGTCAGTGAGTGAGTGTCAATGAGTGAGTGTCATTGAGTGTGCGTCAGTGAGTGAGTGTCAGTGAGTGAGTGTCAGTGAGTGAGTGTCAGTGAGTGTGTCAGTGAGTGAGTGTCAGTGAGTGAGTGTCAGTGAGTGAGTGTGTGTCAGTGTCAGTGAGAGGGTGTCAGGGAGTGTGTGTCAGTGAGTGAGTGTCAGTGAGTGAGTGTCAGTGAGTGAGTG
Organism: Somniosus microcephalus; assembly: GCF_052327205.1. Lineage (NCBI taxonomy): Eukaryota > Metazoa > Chordata > Chondrichthyes > Squaliformes > Somniosidae > Somniosus > Somniosus microcephalus. The sequence continues at coordinate 148,483,859 of NC_140992.1, read as the reverse complement.
TCTGTGAGTGAGTGAGTGAGTGTGAGTGAGTGTCATTGAGTGAGTGTCAGGGAGAAAGCGTCATTGAGTGAGTGCCTGTGAGTGAGTGTCAGTGAGTGTGTGTCAGTGAGTGAGTGTCAGTGAGTGAGTGTCAGTGAGTGTGTGTCAGTGAGTGAGTGTCAGTGAGTGAGTGTCAGTGAGTGAGTGTGTGTGAGTGTCAGTGTATGAGTGTCAGTGAGTGTGTGTCAGTGAGTGAGTGTCAGTGAGTGAGTGTCAGTGAGTGAGTGTCATTGAGTGAGTGTCAGTGAGTGAGTGACAGTGAGTGAGTGTCAGTAAGTGAGTGTCAGTGAGTGAGTGTCAGTGAGTGAGTGTCAGAGAGAGGGTGTCAGTGAGTGAGTGTCAGTGAATGAGTGTCAGTGAGTGAGTGTCATTGAGTGAGTGTCATTGAGTGAGTGTCAGTGAGTGAGTATCAGTGAGAGAGTGTCAGTTAGTGAGTGTCACTGAGTGAGTGTCAGCGAGTGAGTGTCAGTGAGTGAGTGTCAGTGTGTGAGTGTCATTGAGTGAGTGTCAGTGAGTGAGTGTCATTGAGTGAGTGTCAGTGAGTGAGTGTCAGAGAGTGAGTGTCAGTGAGTATGTGTCATTGAGTGAGTGTCAGTGAGTGAGTGGCAGTGAGTGAGTGAGTGTCAGTGAGTGAGTGACAGTGAGTGAGTGTCAGTGAGTGAGTGTCAGTGAGTGAGTGTGTGTGAGTGTCAGTGAGTGAGTGTCAGTGAGTGTGTGTCAGTGAGTGAGTGTCAGTGTGTGAGTGTCAGTGAGTGAGTCTCATTGAGTCTGTGTCGGTGAGTGAGTGTCAGTGAGTGAGTGTCAGTGAGTGAGTGTCAGTGAGTGAGTGTCAGTGAGTGAGTGTCAGTGAGTGAGTGTCATTGAGTGAGTGTCAGTGAGTGAGTGTCAGTGAGTCAGTGTCAGTTAGTGGGTGTCATTGAGTGAGTGTCATTGAGTGAATGTCAGTGAGTGAGTGTCAGTGAGTGAGTGTCATTGAGTGAGTGTCATTGAGTGAGTGTCAGTGAGTGAGTGTCAGAGAGAGGGTGTCCGTGAGAGAGTGTCAGTGAGTGAGTGTCAGTGAGTGAGTGTCATTGAGTGAGTGTCAGTGAGTGAGTGTCAGTGAGTGAGTGTGTGTGAGTGTCAGTGAGTGAGTGTCAGTGAGTGTGTGTCAGTGAGTGAGTGTCAGTGTGTGAGTGTCAGTGAGTGAGTGTCATTGTGTCTGTGTCGGTGAGTGAGTGTCAGTGAGTGAGTGTCAGAGAGAGGGTGTCAGTGAGTGAGTGTCAGTGAGTGAGTGTCAGTGAGTGAGTGTCAGTGAGTGAGTGAGTGTCAGTGAGCGAGTGTCAGTGAGTGAGTGAGTGCAAGTGAGTGAGTGTCAGTGAGTGAGTGTCAATGAGTGAGTGTCATTGAGTGTGCGTCAGTGAGTGAGTGTCAGTGAGTGAGTGTCAGTGAGTGAGTGTCAGTGAGTGTGTCAGTGAGTGAGTGTCAGTGAGTGAGTGTCAGTGAGTGAGTGTGTGTCAGTGTCAGTGAGAGGGTGTCAGTGAGTGTGTGTCAGTGAGTGAGTGTCAGTGAGTGAGTGTCAGTGAGTGAGTGTCTGTGAGTGAGTGAGTGAGTGTGAGTGAGTGTCATTGAGTGAGTGTCAGTGAGAAAGCGTCATTGAGTGAGTGCCTGTGAGTGAGTGTCAGTGAGTGTGTGTCAGTGAGTGAGTGTCAGTGAGTGAGTGTCAGTGAGTGTGTGTCAGTGAGTGAGTGTCAGTGAGTGAGTGTCAGTGAGTGAGTGTGTGTGAGTGTCAGTGTATGAGTGTCAGTGAGTGTGTGTCAGTGAGTGAGTGTCAGTGAGTGAGTGTCATTGAGTGAGTGTCAGTGAGTGAGTGACAGTGAGTGAGTGTCAGTAAGTGAGTGTCAGTGAGTGAGTGTCAGTGAGTGAGTGTCAGAGAGAGGGTGTCAGTGAGTGAGTGTCAGTGAATGAGTGTCAGTGAGTGAGTGTCATTGAGTGAGTGTCATTGAGTGAGTGTCAGTGAGTGAGTATCAGTGAGAGAGTGTCAGTTAGTGAGTGTCACTGAGTGAGTGTCAGCGAGTGAGTGTCAGTGAGTGAGTGTCAGTGTGTGAGTGTCATTGAGTGAGTGTCAGTGAGTGAGTGTCATTGAGTGAGTGTCAGTGAGTGAGTGTCAGAGAGTGAGTGTCAGTGAGTATGTGTCATTGAGTGAGTGTCAGTGAGTGAGTGGCAGTGAGTGAGTGAGTGTCAGTGAGTGAGTGACAGTGAGTGAGTGTCAGTGAGTGAGTGTCAGTGAGTGAGTGTGTGTGAGTGTCAGTGAGTGAGTGTCAGTGAGTGTGTGTCAGTGAGTGAGTGTCAGTGTGTGAGTGTCAGTGAGTGAGTCTCATTGAGTCTGTGTCGGTGAGTGAGTGTCAGTGAGTGAGTGTCAGTGAGTGAGTGTCAGTGAGTGAGTGTCAGTGAGTGAGTGTCAGTGAGTGAGTGTCATTGAGTGAGTGTCAGTGAGTGAGTGTCAGTGAGTCAGTGTCAGTTAGTGGGTGTCATTGAGTGAGTGTCATTGAGTGAATGTCAATGAGTGAGTGTCAGTGAGTGAGTGTCATTGAGTGAGTGTCATTGAGTGAGTGTCAGTGAGTGAGTGTCAGAGAGAGGGTGTCCGTGAGAGAGTGTCAGTGAGTGAGTGTCAGTGAGTGAGTGTCATTGAGTGAGTGTCAGTGAGTGAGTGTCAGTGAGTGAGTGTGTGTGAGTGTCAGTGAGTGAGTGTCAGTGAGTGTGTGTCAGTGAGTGAGTGTCAGTGTGTGAGTGTCAGTGAGTGAGTGTCATTGTGTCTGTGTCGGTGAGTGACTGTCAGTGAGTGAGTGTCAGTGAGTGAGTGTCAGTGAGTGAGTGTCAGAGAGAGGGTGTCAGTGAGTGAGTGTCAGTGAGTGAGTGTCAGAGTGAGTGTCATTGAGTGAGTGTCAATGAGTGAGTGTCAGTGAGTGAGTGTCAGTTAGTGAGTGTCATTGAGTGAGTGTCATTGAGTGAATGTCAGTGAGTGAGTGTCAGTGAGTGAGTGTCATTGAGTGAGTGTCAGTGAGTGAGTGTCATTGAGTGAGTGTCAGTGAGTGAGTGTCAGAGAGTGAGTGTCAGTGAGTGTGTGTCATTGAATATCAGTGAGTGAGTGTAAGTGAGTGAGTGAGTGTCAGTGAGTGAGTGACAGTGAGTGAGTGTCAGTGAGTGAGTGTCAGTGAGCGAGAGTGTGTGAGTGTCAGTGAGTGTGTGTCAGTGAGTGAGTGTCAGTGAGTGAGTGTCAGTGAGTGAGTGTCAGTGAGTGAGTGAGTGTCAGTGAGCGAGTGTCAGTGAGTGAGTGAGTGCAAGTGTGTGAGTGTCAGTGAGTGAGTGTCAATGAGTGAGTGTCATTGAGTGTGCGTCAGTGAGTGAGTATCAGTGAGTGAGTGTCAGTGAGTGAGTGTCAGTGAGTGTGTCAGTGAGTGAGTGTCAGTGAGTGAGTGTCAGTGAGTGAGTGTGTGTCAGTGTCAGTGAGAGGGTGTCAGTGAGTGTGTGTCAGTGAGTGAGTGTCAGTGAGTGAGTGTCAGTGAGTGAGTGTCTGTGAGTGAGTGAGTGAGTGTGAGTGAGTGTCATTGAGTGAGTGTCAGTGAGAAAGCGTCATTGAGTGAGTGCCTGTGAGTGAGTGTCAGTGAGTGTGTGTCAGTGAGTGAGTGTCAGTGAGTGAGTGTCAGTGAGTGTGTGTCAGTGAGTGAGTGTCAGTGAGTGAGTGTCAGTGAGTGAGTGTGTGTGAGTGTCAGTGTATGAGTGTCAGTGAGTGTGTGTCAGTGAGTGAGTGTCAGTGAGTGAGTGTCAGTGAGTGAGTGTCATTGAGTGAGTGTCAGTGAGTGAGTGACAGTGAGTGAGTGTCAGTAAGTGAGTGTCAGTGAGTGAGTGTCAGTGAGTGAGTGTCAGAGAGAGGGTGTCAGTGAGTGAGTGTCAGTGAATGAGTGTCAGTGAGTGAGTGTCATTGAGTGAGTGTCATTGAGTGAGTGTCAGTGAGTGAGTATCAGTGAGAGAGTGTCAGTTAGTGAGTGTCACTGAGTGAGTGTCAGCGAGTGAGTGTCAGTGAGTGAGTGTCAGTGTGTGAGTGTCATTGAGTGAGTGTCAGTGAGTGAGTGTCATTGAGTGAGTGTCAGTGAGTGAGTGTCAGAGAGTGAGTGTCAGTGAGTATGTGTCATTGAGTGAGTGTCAGTGAGTGAGTGGCAGTGAGTGAGTGAGTGTCAGTGAGTGAGTGACAGTGAGTGAGTGTCAGTGAGTGAGTGTCAGTGAGTGAGTGTGTGTGAGTGTCAGTGAGTGAGTGTCAGTGAGTGTGTGTCAGTGAGTGAGTGTCAGTGTGTGAGTGTCAGTGAGTGAGTCTCATTGAGTCTGTGTCGGTGAGTGAGTGTCAGTGAGTGAGTGTCAGTGAGTGAGTGTCAGTGAGTGAGTGTCAGTGAGTGAGTGTCAGTGAGTGAGTGTCATTGAGTGAGTGTCAGTGAGTGAGTGTCAGTGAGTCAGTGTCAGTTAGTGGGTGTCATTGAGTGAGTGTCATTGAGTGAATGTCAGTGAGTGAGTGTCAGTGAGTGAGTGTCATTGAGTGAGTGTCAGTGAGTGAGTGTCATTGAGTGAGTGTCAGTGAGTGAGTGTCAGAGAGTGAGTGTCAGTGAGTGTGTGTCATTGAGTATCAGTGAGTGAGTGTAAGTGAGTGAGTGAGTGTCAGTGTGTGAGTGTCATTGAGTGAGTGTCAGTGAGTGAGTGTCATTGAGTGAGTGTCAGTGAGTGAGTGTCAGAGAGTGAGTGTCAGTGAGTGTGTGTCATTGAGTGAGTGTCAGTGAGTGAGTGTCAGTGAGTGAGTGAGTGTCAGTGAGTGAGTGACAGTGAGTGAGTGTCAGTGAGTGAGTGTCAATGAGTGAGTGTCAGAGAGAGGGTGTCCGTGAGAGAGTGTCAGTGAGTGAGTGTCAGTGAGTGAGTGTCATTGAGTGAGTGTCAGTGAGTGAGTGTCAGTGAGTGAGTGTGTGTGTGTCAGTGAGTGAGTGTCAGTGAGTGTGTGTCAGTGAGTGAGTGTCAGAGTGTGAGTGTCAGTGAGTGAGTGTCATTGTGTCTGTGTCGGTGAGTGAGTGTCAGTGAGTGAGTGTCAGTGAGTGAGTGTCAGTGAGTGAGTGTCAGAGAGAGGGTGTCAGTGAGTGAGTGTCAGTGAGTGAGTGTCAGTGAGTGAGTGTCATTGAGTGAGTGTCAGTGAGTGAGTGTCAGTGAGTGAGTGTCAGTTAGTGAGTGTCATTGAGTGAGTGTCATTGAGTGAATGTCAGTGAGTGAGTGTCAGTGAGTGAGTGTCATTGAGTGAGTGTCAGTGAGTGAGTGTCATTGAGTGAGTGTCAGTGAGTGAGTGTCAGAGAGTGAGTGTCAGTGAGTGTGTGTCATTGAGTATCAGTGAGTGAGTGTAAGTGAGTGAGTGAGTGTCAGTGAGTGAGTGACTGTGAGTGAGTGTCAGTGAGTGAGTGTCAGTGAGCGAGAGTGTGTGAGTGTCAGTGAGTGTGTGTCAGTGAGTGAGTGTCAGTGAGTGAGTGTCAGTGAGTGAGTGTCAGTGAGTGAGTGAGTGTCAGTGAGCGAGTGTCAGTGAGTGAGTGAGTGCAAGTGAGTGAGTGTCAGTGAGTGAGTGTCAATGAGTGAGTGTCATTGAGTGTGCGTCAGTGAGTGAGTGTCAGTGAGTGAGTGTCAGTGAGTGAGTGTCAGTGAGTGTGTCAGTGAGTGAGTGTCAGTGAGTGAGTGTGTGTCAGTGTCAGTGAGAGGGTGTCAGTGAGTGTGTGTCAGTGAGTGAGTGTCAGTGAGTGAGTGTCAGTGAGTGAGTGTCTGTGAGTGAGTGAGTGAGTGTGAGTGAGTGTCATTGAGTGAGTGTCAGTGAGAAAGTGTCATTGAGTGAGTGCCTGTGAGTGAGTGTCAGTGAGTGTGTGTCAGTGAGTGAGTGTCAGTGAGTGATTGTCAGTGAGTGTGTGTCAGTGAGTGAGTGTCAGTGAGTGAGTGTCAGTGAGTGAGTGTGTGTGAGTGTCAGTGTGTGAGTGTCAGTGAGTGTGTGTCAGTGAGTGAGTGTCAGTGAGTGAGTGTCAGTGAGTGAGTGTCATTGAGTGAGTGTCAGTGAGTGAGTGACAGTGAGTGAGTGTCAGTAAGTGAGTGTCAGTGAGTGAGTGTCAGTGAGTGAGTGTCAGAGAGAGGGCGTCAGTGAGTGAGTGTCAGTGAATGAGTGTCAGTGAGTGAGTGTCATTGAGTGAGTGTCATTGAGTGAGTGTCAGTGAGTGAGTATCAGTGAGAGAGTGTAAGTTAGTGAGTGTCACTGAGTGAGTGTCAGCGAGTGAGTGTCAGTGAGTGAGTGTCAGTGTGTGAGTGTCATTGAGTGAGTGTCAGTGAGTGAGTGTCATTGAGTGAGTGTCAGTGAGTGAGTGTCAGAGAGTGAGTGTCAGTGAGTATGTGTCATTGCGTGAGTGTCAGTGAGTGAGTGGCAGTGAGTGAGTGAGTGTCAGTGAGTGAGTGACAGTGAGTGAGTGTCAGTGAGTGAGTGTCAGTGAGTGAGTGTCAGAGAGAGGGCGGCAGTGAGAGAGTGTTAGTGAGTGAGTGTCAGTGAGTGAGTGTCATTGAGTGAGTGTCAGTGAGTGAGTGTCAGTGAGTGAGTGTGTGTGAGTGTCAGTGAGTGAGTGTCAGTGAGTGTGTGTCAGTGAGTGAGTGTCAGTGTGTGAGTGTCAGTGAGTGAGTCTCATTGAGTCTGTGTCGGTGAGTGAGTGTCAGTGAGTGAGTGAGTGTCAGTGAGTGAGTGTCAGTGAGTGAGTGTCAGTGAGTGAGTGTCATTGAGTGAGTGTCAGTGAGTGAGTGTCAGTGAGTGAGTGTCAGTTAGTGAGTGTCATTGAGTGAGTGTCATTGAGTGAATGTCAGTGAGTGAGTGTCAGTGAGTGAGTGTCATTGAGTGAGTGTCAGTGAGTGAGTGTCATTGAGTGAGTGTCAGTGAGTGAGTGTCAGAGAGTGAGTGTCAGTGAGTGTGCGTCATTGAGTATCAGTGAGTGAGTGTAAGTGAGTGAGTGAGTGTCAGTGTGTGAGTGTCATTGAGTGAGTGTCAGTGAGTGAGTGTCATTGAGTGAGTGTCAGTGAGTGAGTGTCAGAGAGTGAGTGTCAGTGAGTGTGTGTCATTGAGTGAGTGTCAGTGAGTGAGTGTCAGTGAGTGAGTGAGTGTCAGTGAGTGAGTGACAGTGAGTGAGTGTCAGTGAGTGAGTGTCAGTGAGTGAGTGTCAGAGAGAGGGTGTCCGTGAGAGAGTGTCAGTGAGTGAGTGTCAGTGAGTGAGTGTCATTGAGTGAGTGTCAGTGAGTGAGTGTCAGTGAGTGAGTGTGTGTTAGTGTCAGTGAGTGAGTGTCAGTGAGTGTGTGTCAGTGAGTGAGTGTCAGTGTGTGAGTGTCAGTGAGTGAGTGTCATTGTGTCTGTGTCGGTGAGTGAGTGTCAGTGAGTGAGTGTCAGTGAGTGAGTGTCAGTGAGTGAGTGTCAGAGAGAGGGTGTCAGTGAGTGAGTGTCAGTGAGTGAGTGTCAGTGAGTGAGTGTCATTGAGTGAGTGTCAGTGAGTGAGTGTCAGTGAGTGAGTGTCAGTTAGTGAGTGTCATTGAGTGAGTGTCATTGAGTGAATGTCAGTGAGTGAGTGTCAGTGAGTGAGTGTCATTGAGTGAGTGTCAGTGAGTGAGTGTCATTGAGTGAGTGTCAGTGAGTGAGTGTCAGAGAGTGAGTGTCAGTGAGTGTGTGTCATTGAGTATCAGTGAGTGAGTGTAAGTGAGTGAGTGAGTGTCAGTGAGTGAGTGACAATGAGTGAGTGTCAGTGTGTGAGTGTCAGTGAGTGAGTCTCATTGAGTCTGTGTCGGTGAGTGAGTGTCAGTGAGTGAGTGTCAGTGAGTGAGTGTCAGTGAGTGAGTGTCAGTGAGTGAGTGTCAGTGAGTGAGTGTCAGTGAGTGAGTGTCATTGAGAGAGTGTCAGTGAGTGAGTGTCTGTGAGTGAGTGTCAGTTAGTGAGTATCATTGAGTGAGTGTCATTGAGTGAATGTCAGTGAGTGATTGTCAGTGAGTGAGTGTCATTGAGTGAGTGTCAGTGAGTGAGTGTCATTGAGTGAGTGTCAGTGAGTGAGTGTCAGAGAGTGAGTGTCAGTGAGTGTGCGTCATTGAGTATCAGTGAGTGAGTGTAAGTGAGTGAGTGAGTGTCAGTGTGTGAGTGTCATTGAGTGAGTGTCAGTGAGTGAGTGTCATTGAGTGAGTGTCAGTGAGTGAGTGTCAGAGAGTGAGTGTCAGTGAGTGTGTGTCATTGAGTGAGTGTCAGTGAGTGAGTGTCAGTGAGTGAGTGAGTGTCAGTGAGTGAGTGACAGTGAGTGAGTGTCAGTGAGTGAGTGTCAGTGAGTGAGTGTCAGAGAGAGGGTGTCCGTGAGAGAGTGTCAGTGAGTGAGTGTCAGTGAGTGAGTGTCATTGAGTGAGTGTCAGTGAGTGAGTGTCAGTGAGTGAGTGTGTGTGAGTGTCAGTGAGTGAGTGTCAGTGAGTGTGTGTCAGTGAGTGAGTGTCAGTGTGTGAGTGTCAGTGAGTGAGTGTCATTGTGTCTGTGTCGGTGAGTGAGTGTCAGTGAGTGAGTGTCAGTGAGTGAGTGTCAGTGAGTGAGTGTCAGAGAGAGGGTGTCAGTGAGTGAGTGTCAGTGAGTGAGTGTCAGTGAGTGAGTGTCATTGAGTGAGTGTCAGTGAGTGAGTGTCAGTGAGTGAGTGTCAGTTAGTGAGTGTCATTGAGTGAGTGTCATTGAGTGAATGTCAGTGAGTGAGTGTCAGTGAGTGAGTGTCATTGAGTGAGTGTCAGTGAGTGAGTGTCATTGAGTGAGTGTCAGTGAGTGAGTGTCAGAGAGTGAGTGTCAGTGAGTGTGTGTCATTGAGTATCAGTGAGTGAGTGTAAGTGAGTGAGTGAGTGTCAGTGAGTGAGTGACAATGAGTGAGTGTCAGTGAGTGAGTGTCAGTGAGCGAGAGTGTGTGAGTGTCAGTGAGTGTGTGTCAGTGAGTGAGTGTCAGTGAGTGAGTGTCAGTGAGTGAGTGTCAGTGAGTGAGTGAGTGTCAGTGAGCGAGTGTCAGTGAGTGAGTGAGTGCAAGTGAATGAGTGTCAGTGAGTGAGTGTCAATGAGTGAGTGTCATTGAGTGTGCGTCAGTGAGTGAGTGTCAGTGAGTGAGTGTCAGTGAGTGAGTGTCAGTGAGTGTGTCAGTGAGTGAGTGTCAGTGAGTGAGTGTCAGTGAGTGAGTGTGTGTCAGTGTCAGTCAGAGGGTGTCAGTGAGTGTGTGTCAGTGAGTGAGTGTCAGTGAGTGAGTGTCAGTGAGTGAGTGTCTGTGAGTGAGTGAGTGAGTGTGAGTGAGTGTCATTGAGTGAGTGTCAGTGAGAAAGTGTCATTGAGTGAGTGCCTGTGAGTGAGTGTCAGTGAGTGTGTGTCAGTGAGTGAGTGTCAGTGAGTGAGTGTCAGTGAGTGTGTGTCAGTGAGTGAGTGTCAGTGAGTGAGTGTCAGTGAGTGAGTGTGTGTGAGTGTCAGTGTGTGAGTGTCAGTGAGTGTGTGTCAGTGAGTGAGTGTCAGTGAGTGAGTGTCAGAGAGTGAGTGTCATTGAGTGAGTGTCAGTGAGTGAGTGACAGTGAGTGAGTGTCAGTAAGTGAGTGTCATTGAGTGAGTGTCAGTGAGTGAGTATCAGTGAGAGAGTGTCAGTTAGTGAGTGTCACTGAGTGAGTGTCAGCGAGTGAGTGTCAGTGAGTGAGTGTCAGTGTGTGAGTGTCATTGAGTGAGTGTCAGTGAGTGAGTGTCATTGAGTGAGTGTCAGTGAGTGAGTGTCATAGAGTGAGTGTCAGTGAGTATGTGTCATTGAGTGAGTGGCAGTGAGTGAGTGGCAGTGAGTGAGTGAGTGTCAGTGAGTGAGTGACAGTGAGTGAGTGTCAGTGAGTGAGTGTCAGTGAGTGAGTGTCAGAGAGAGGGTGTCAGTGAGAGAGTGTCAGTGAGTGAGTGTCAGTGAGTGAGTGTCATTGAGTGAGTGTCAGTGAGTGAGTGTCAGTGAGTGAGTGTGTGTGAGTGTCAGTGAGTGAGTGTCAGTGAGTGTGTGTCAGTGAGTGTGTGTCAGTGTGTGAGTGTCAGTGAGTGAGTCTCATTGTGTCTGTGTCGGTGAGTGAGTGTCAGTGAGTGAGTGTCAGTGAGTGAGTGTCATTGAGTGAGTGTCAGTGAGTGAGTGACAGTGAGTGAGTGTCAGTAAGTGAGTGTCAGTGAGTGAGTGTCAGTGAGTGAGTGTCAGAGAGAGGGTGTCAGTGAGTGAGTGTCAGTGAATGAGTGTCAGTGAGTGAGTGTCATTGAGTGAGTGTCATTGAGTGAGTGTCAGTGAGTGAGTATCAGTGAGAGAGTGTCAGTTAGTGAGTGTCACTGAGTGAGTGTCAGCGAGTGAGTGTCAGTGAGTGAGTGTCAATGTGTGAGTGTCATTGAGTGAGTGTCAGTGAGTGAGTGTCATTGAGTGAGTGTCAGTGAGTGAGTGTCAGAGAGTGAGTGTCAGTGAGTATGTGTCATTGAGTGAGTGTCAGTGAGTGAGTGGCAGTGAGTGAGTGAGTGTCAGTGAGTGAGTGACAGTGAGTGAGTGTCAGTGAGTGAGTGTCAGTGAGTGAGTGTCAGAGAGAGGGTGTCAGTGAGAGAGTGTCAGAGAGTGAGTGTCAGTGAGTGTGTGTCATTGAGTATCAGTGAGTGAGTGTAAGTGAGTGAGTGAGTGTCAGTGTGTGAGTGTCATTGAGTGAGTGTCAGTGAGTGAGTGTCATTGAGTGAGTGTCAGTGAGTGAGTGTCAGAGAGTGAGTGTCAGTGAGTGTGTGTCATTGAGTGAGTGTCAGTGAGTGAGTGTCAGTGAGTGAGTGAGTGTCAGTGAGTGAGTGACAGTGAGTGAGTGTCAGTGAGTGAGTGTCAATGAGTGAGTGTCAGAGAGAGGGTGTCCGTGAGAGAGTGTCAGTGAGTGAGTGTCAGTGAGTGAGTGTCATTGAGTGAGTGTCAGTGAGTGAGTGTCAGTGAGTGAGTGTGTGTGTGTCAGTGAGTGAGTGTCAGTGAGTGTGTGTCAGTGAGTGAGTGTCAGAGTGTGAGTGTCAGTGAGTGAGTGTCATTGTGTCTGTGTCGGTGAGTGAGTGTCAGTGAGTGAGTGTCAGTGAGTGAGTGTCAGTGAGTGAGTGTCAGAGAGAGGGTGTCAGTGAGTGAGTGTCAGTGAGTGAGTGTCAGTGAGTGAGTGTCATTGAGTGAGTGTCAGTGAGTGAGTGTCAGTGAGTGAGTGTCATTGAGTGAGTGTCAGTGAGTGAGTGTCAGTGAGTGAGTGTGTGTGAGTGTCAGTGAGTGAGTGTCAGTGAGTGTGTGTCAGTGAGTGAGTGTCAGTGTGTGAGTGTCAGTGAGTGAGTGTCATTGTGTCTGTGTCGGTGAGTGAGTGTCAGTGAGTGAGTGTCAGTGAGTGAGTGTCAGTGAGTGAGTGTCAGAGAGAGGGTGTCAGTGAGTGAGTGTCAGTGAGTGAGTGTCAGTGAGTGAGTGTCATTGAGTGAGTGTCAGTGAGTGAGTGTCAGTGAGTGAGTGTCAGTTAGTGAGTGTCATTGAGTGAGTGTCATTGAGTGAATGTCAGTGAGTGAGTGTCAGTGAGTGAGTGTCATTGAGTGAGTGTCAGTGAGTGAGTGTCATTGAGTGAGTGTCAGTGAGTGAGTGTCAGAGAGTGAGTGTCAGTGAGTGTGTGTCATTGAGTATCAGTGAGTGAGTGTAAGTGAGTGAGTGAGTGTCAGTGAGTGAGTGACAATGAGTGAGTGTCAGTGAGTGAGTGTCAGTGAGCGAGAGTGTGTGAGTGTCAGTGAGTGTGTGTCAGTGAGTGAGTGTCAGTGAGTGAGTGTCAGTGAGTGAGTGTCAGTGAGTGAGTGAGTGTCAGTGAGCGAGTGTCAGTGAGTGAGTGAGTGCAAGTGAATGAGTGTCAGTGAGTGAGTGTCAATGAGTGAGTGTCATTGAGTGTGCGTCAGTGAGTGAGTGTCAGTGAGTGAGTGTCAGTGAGTGAGTGTCAGTGAGTGTGTCAGTGAGTGAGTGTCAGTGAGTGAGTGTCAGTGAGTGAGTGTGTGTCAGTGTCAGTCAGAGGGTGTCAGTGAGTGTGTGTCAGTGAGTGAGTGTCAGTGAGTGAGTGTCAGTGAGTGAGTGTCTGTGAGTGAGTGAGTGAGTGTGAGTGAGTGTCATTGAGTGAGTGTCAGTGAGAAAGTGTCATTGAGTGAGTGCCTGTGAGTGAGTGTCAGTGAGTGTGTGTCAGTGAGTGAGTGTCAGTGAGTGAGTGTCAGTGAGTGTGTGTCAGTGAGTGAGTGTCAGTGAGTGAGTGTCAGTGAGTGAGTGTGTGTGAGTGTCAGTGTGTGAGTGTCAGTGAGTGTGTGTCAGTGAGTGAGTGTCAGTGAGTGAGTGTCAGAGAGTGAGTGTCATTGAGTGAGTGTCAGTGAGTGAGTGACAGTGAGTGAGTGTCAGTAAGTGAGTGTCATTGAGTGAGTGTCAGTGAGTGAGTATCAGTGAGAGAGTGTCAGTTAGTGAGTGTCACTGAGTGAGTGTCAGCGAGTGAGTGTCAGTGAGTGAGTGTCAGTGTGTGAGTGTCATTGAGTGAGTGTCAGTGAGTGAGTGTCATTGAGTGAGTGTCAGTGAGTGAGTGTCATAGAGTGAGTGTCAGTGAGTATGTGTCATTGAGTGAGTGGCAGTGAGTGAGTGGCAGTGAGTGAGTGAGTGTCAGTGAGTGAGTGACAGTGAGTGAGTGTCAGTGAGTGAGTGTCAGTGAGTGAGTGTCAGAGAGAGGGTGTCAGTGAGAGAGTGTCAGTGAGTGAGTGTCAGTGAGTGAGTGTCATTGAGTGAGTGTCAGTGAGTGAGTGTCAGTGAGTGAGTGTGTGTGAGTGTCAGTGAGTGAGTGTCAGTGAGTGTGTGTCAGTGAGTGTGTGTCAGTGTGTGAGTGTCAGTGAGTGAGTCTCATTGTGTCTGTGTCGGTGAGTGAGTGTCAGTGAGTGAGTGTCAGTGAGTGAGTGTCATTGAGTGAGTGTCAGTGAGTGAGTGACAGTGAGTGAGTGTCAGTAAGTGAGTGTCAGTGAGTGAGTGTCAGTGAGTGAGTGTCAGAGAGAGGGTGTCAGTGAGTGAGTGTCAGTGAATGAGTGTCAGTGAGTGAGTGTCATTGAGTGAGTGTCATTGAGTGAGTGTCAGTGAGTGAGTATCAGTGAGAGAGTGTCAGTTAGTGAGTGTCACTGAGTGAGTGTCAGCGAGTGAGTGTCAGTGAGTGAGTGTCAATGTGTGAGTGTCATTGAGTGAGTGTCAGTGAGTGAGTGTCATTGAGTGAGTGTCAGTGAGTGAGTGTCAGAGAGTGAGTGTCAGTGAGTATGTGTCATTGAGTGAGTGTCAGTGAGTGAGTGGCAGTGAGTGAGTGAGTGTCAGTGAGTGAGTGACAGTGAGTGAGTGTCAGTGAGTGAGTGTCAGTGAGTGAGTGTCAGAGAGAGGGTGTCAGTGAGAGAGTGTCAGAGAGTGAGTGTCAGTGAGTGTGTGTCATTGAGTATCAGTGAGTGAGTGTAAGTGAGTGAGTGAGTGTCAGTGTGTGAGTGTCATTGAGTGAGTGTCAGTGAGTGAGTGTCATTGAGTGAGTGTCAGTGAGTGAGTGTCAGAGAGTGAGTGTCAGTGAGTGTGTGTCATTGAGTGAGTGTCAGTGAGTGAGTGTCAGTGAGTGAGTGAGTGTCAGTGAGTGAGTGACAGTGAGTGAGTGTCAGTGAGTGAGTGTCAATGAGTGAGTGTCAGAGAGAGGGTGTCCGTGAGAGAGTGTCAGTGAGTGAGTGTCAGTGAGTGAGTGTCATTGAGTGAGTGTCAGTGAGTGAGTGTCAGTGAGTGAGTGTGTGTGTGTCAGTGAGTGAGTGTCAGTGAGTGTGTGTCAGTGAGTGAGTGTCAGAGTGTGAGTGTCAGTGAGTGAGTGTCATTGTGTCTGTGTCGGTGAGTGAGTGTCAGTGAGTGAGTGTCAGTGAGTGAGTGTCAGTGAGTGAGTGTCAGAGAGAGGGTGTCAGTGAGTGAGTGTCAGTGAGTGAGTGTCAGTGAGTGAGTGTCATTGAGTGAGTGTCAGTGAGTGAGTGTCAGTGAGTGAGTGTCAGTTAGTGAGTGTCATTGAGTGAGTGTCATTGAGTGAATGTCAGTGAGTGAGTGTCAGTGAGTGAGTGTCATTGAGTGAGTGTCAGTGAGTGAGTGTCATTGAGTGAGTGTCAGTGAGTGAGTGTCAGAGAGTGAGTGTCAGTGAGTGTGTGTCATTGAGTATCAGTGAGTGAGTGTAAGTGAGTGAGTGAGTGTCAGTGAGTGAGTGACAGTGAGTGAGTGTCAGTGAGTGAGTGTCAGTGAGCGAGAGTGTGTGAGTGTCAGTGAGTGTGTGTCAGTGAGTGAGTGTCAGTGAGTGAGTGTCAGTGAGTGAGTGTCAGTGAGTGAGTGAGTGTCAGTGAGCGAGTGTCAGTGAGTGAGTGAGTGCAAGTGAGTGAGTGTCAGTGAGTGAGTGTCAATGAGTGAGTGTCATTGAGTGTGCGTCAGTGAGTGAGTGTCAGTGAGTGAGTGTCAGTGAGTGAGTGTCAGTGAGTGTGTCAGTGAGTGAGTGTCAGTGAGTGAGTGTGTGTCAGTGTCAGTGAGAGGGTGTCAGTGAGTGTGTGTCAGTGAGTGAGTGTCAGTGAGTGAGTGTCAGTGAGTGAGTGTCTGTGAGTGAGTGAGTGAGTGTGAGTGAGTGTCATTGAGTGAGTGTCAGTGAGAAAGTGTCATTGAGTGAGTGCCTGTGAGTGAGTGTCAGTGAGTGTGTGTCAGTGAGTGAGTGTCAGTGAGTGATTGTCAGTGAGTGTGTGTCAGTGAGTGAGTGTCAGTGAGTGAGTGTCAGTGAGTGAGTGTGTGTGAGTGTCAGTGTGTGAGTGTCAGTGAGTGTGTGTCAGTGAGTGAGTGTCAGTGAGTGAGTGTCAGTGAGTGAGTGTCATTGAGTGAGTGTCAGTGAGTGAGTGACAGTGAGTGAGTGTCAGTAAGTGAGTGTCAGTGAGTGAGTGTCAGTGAGTGAGTGTCAGAGAGAGGGCGTCAGTGAGTGAGTGTCAGTGAATGAGTGTCAGTGAGTGAGTGTCATTGAGTGAGTGTCATTGAGTGAGTGTCAGTGAGTGAGTATCAGTGAGAGAGTGTAAGTTAGTGAGTGTCACTGAGCGAGTGTCAGCGAGTGAGTGTCAGTGAGTGAGTGTCAGTGTGTGAGTGTCATTGAGTGAGTGTCAGTGAGTGAGTGTCATTGAGTGAGTGTCAGTGAGTGAGTGTCAGAGAGTGAGTGTCAGTGAGTATGTGTCATTGCGTGAGTGTCAGTGAGTGAGTGGCAGTGAGTGAGTGAGTGTCAGTGAGTGAGTGACAGTGAGTGAGTGTCAGTGAGTGAGTGTCAGTGAGTGAGTGTCAGAGAGAGGGCGGCAGTGAGAGAGTGTTAGTGAGTGAGTGTCAGTGAGTGAGTGTCATTGAGTGAGTGTCAGTGAGTGAGTGTCAGTGAGTGAGTGTGTGTGAGTGTCAGTGAGTGAGTGTCAGTGAGTGTGTGTCAGTGAGTGAGTGTCAGTGTGTGAGTGTCAGTGAGTGAGTCTCATTGAGTCTGTGTCGGTGAGTGAGTGTCAGTGAGTGAGTGTCAGTGAGTGAGTGTCAGTGAGTGAGTGTCAGTGAGTGAGTGTCAGTGAGTGAGTGTCATTGAGTGAGTGTCAGTGAGTGAGTGTCAGTGAGTGAGTGTCAGTTAGTGAGTGTCATTGAGTGAGTGTCATTGAGTGAATGTCAGTGAGTGAGTGTCAGTGAGTGAGTGTCATTGAGTGAGTGTCAGTGAGTGAGTGTCATTGAGTGAGTGTCAGTGAGTGAGTGTCAGAGAGTGAGTGTCAGTGAGTGTGCGTCATTGAGTATCAGTGAGTGAGTGTAAGTGAGTGAGTGAGTGTCAGTGTGTGAGTGTCATTGAGTGAGTGTCAGTGAGTGAGTGTCATTGAGTGAGTGTCAGTGAGTGAGTGTCAGAGAGTGAGTGTCAGTGAGTGTGTGTCATTGAGTGAGTGACAGTGAGTGAGTGTCAGTGAGTGAGTGAGTGTCAGTGAGTGAGTGACAGTCAGTGAGTGTCAGTGAGTGAGTGTCAGTGAGTGAGTGTCAGAGAGAGGGTGTCCGTGAGAGAGTGTCAGTGAGTGAGTGTCAGTGAGTGAGTGTCATTGAGTGAGTGTCAGTGAGTGAGTGTCAGTGAGTGAGTGTGTGTTAGTGTCAGTGAGTGAGTGTCAGTGAGTGTGTGTCAGTGAGTGAGTGTCAGTGTGTGAGTGTCAGTGAGTGAGTGTCATTGTGTCTGTGTCGGTGAGTGAGTGTCAGTGAGTGAGTGTCAGTGAGTGAGTGTCAGTGAGTGAGTGTCAGAGAGAGGGTGTCAGTGAGTGAGTGTCAGTGAGTGAGTGTCAGTGAGTGAGTGTCATTGAGTGAGTGTCAGTGAGTGAGTGTCAGTGAGTGAGTGTCAGTTAGTGAGTGTCATTGAGTGAGTGTCATTGAGTGAATGTCAGTGAGTGAGTGTCAGTGAGTGAGTGTCATTGAGTGAGTGTCAGTGAGTGAGTGTCATTGAGTGAGTGTCAGTGAGTGAGTGTCAGAGAGTGAGTGTCAGTGAGTGTGTGTCATTGAGTATCAGTGAGTGAGTGTAAGTGAGTGAGTGAGTGTCAGTGAGTGAGTGACAATGAGTGAGTGTCAGTGTGTGAGTGTCAGTGAGTGAGTCTCATTGAGTCTGTGTCGGTGAGTGAGTGTCAGTGAGTGAGTGTCAGTGAGTGAGTGTCAGTGAGTGAGTGTCAGTGAGTGAGTGTCAGTGAGTGAGTGTCAGTGAGTGAGTGTCATTGAGAGAGTGTCAGTGAGTGAGTGTCTGTGAGTGAGTGTCAGTTAGTGAGTATCATTGAGTGAGTGTCATTGAGTGAATGTCAGTGAGTGATTGTCAGTGAGTGAGTGTCATTGAGTGAGTGTCAGTGAGTGAGTGTCATTGAGTGAGTGTCAGTGAGTGAGTGTCAGAGAGTGAGTGTCAGTGAGTGTGCGTCATTGAGTATCAGTGAGTGAGTGTAAGTGAGTGAGTGAGTGTCAGTGTGTGAGTGTCATTGAGTGAGTGTCAGTGAGTGAGTGTCATTGAGTGAGTGTCAGTGAGTGAGTGTCAGAGAGTGAGTGTCAGTGAGTGTGTGTCATTGAGTGAGTGTCAGTGAGTGAGTGTCAGTGAGTGAGTGAGTGTCAGTGAGTGAGTGACAGTGAGTGAGTGTCAGTGAGTGTGTGTCAGTGAGTGAGTGTCAGAGAGAGGGTGTCCGTGAGAGAGTGTCAGTGAGTGAGTGTCAGTGAGTGAGTGTCATTGAGTGAGTGTCAGTGAGTGAGTGTCAGTGAGTGAGTGTGTGTGAGTGTCAGTGAGTGAGTGTCAGTGAGTGTGTGTCAGTGAGTGAGTGTCAGTGTGTGAGTGTCAGTGAGTGAGTGTCATTGTGTCTGTGTCGGTGAGTGAGTGTCAGTGAGTGAGTGTCAGTGAGTGAGTGTCAGTGAGTGAGTGTCAGAGAGAGGGTGTCAGTGAGTGAGTGTCAGTGAGTGAGTGTCAGTGAGTGAGTGTCATTGAGTGAGTGTCAGTGAGTGAGTGTCAGTGAGTGAGTGTCAGTTAGTGAGTGTCATTGAGTGAGTGTCATTGAGTGAATGTCAGTGAGTGAGTGTCAGTGAGTGAGTGTCATTGAGTGAGTGTCAGTGAGTGAGTGTCATTGAGTGAGTGTCAGTGAGTGAGTGTCAGAGAGTGAGTGTCAGTGAGTGTGTGTCATTGAGTATCAGTGAGTGAGTGTAAGTGAGTGAGTGAGTGTCAGTGAGTGAGTGACAATGAGTGAGTGTCAGTGAGTGAGTGTCAGTGAGCGAGAGTGTGTGAGTGTCAGTGAGTGTGTGTCAGTGAGTGAGTGTCAGTGAGTGAGTGTCAGTGAGTGAGTGTCAGTGAGTGAGTGAGTGTCAGTGAGCGAGTGTCAGTGAGTGAGTGAGTGCAAGTGAATGAGTGTCAGTGAGTGAGTGTCAATGAGTGAGTGTCATTGAGTGTGCGTCAGTGAGTGAGTGTCAGTGAGTGAGTGTCAGTGAGTGAGTGTCAGTGAGTGTGTCAGTGAGTGAGTGTCAGTGAGTGAGTGTCAGTGAGTGAGTGTGTGTCAGTGTCAGTCAGAGGGTGTCAGTGAGTGTGTGTCAGTGAGTGAGTGTCAGTGAGTGAGTGTCAGTGAGTGAGTGTCTGTGAGTGAGTGAGTGAGTGTGAGTGAGTGTCATTGAGTGAGTGTCAGTGAGAAAGTGTCATTGAGTGAGTGCCTGTGAGTGAGTGTCAGTGAGTGTGTGTCAGTGAGTGAGTGTCAGTGAGTGAGTGTCAGTGAGTGTGTGTCAGTGAGTGAGTGTCAGTGAGTGAGTGTCAGTGAGTGAGTGTGTGTGAGTGTCAGTGTGTGAGTGTCAGTGAGTGTGTGTCAGTGAGTGAGTGTCAGTGAGTGAGTGTCAGAGAGTGAGTGTCATTGAGTGAGTGTCAGTGAGTGAGTGACAGTGAGTGAGTGTCAGTAAGTGAGTGTCAGTGAGTGAGTGTCAGTGAGTGAGTGTCAGAGAGAGGGTGTCAGTGAGTGAGTGTCAGTGAATGAGTGTCAGTGAGTGAGTGTCATTGAGTGAGTGTCATTGAGTGAGTGTCAGTGAGTGAGTATCAGTGAGAGAGTGTCAGTTAGTGAGTGTCACTGAGTGAGTGTCAGCGAGTGAGTGTCAGTGAGTGAGTGTCAGTGTGTGAGTGTCATTGAGTGAGTGTCAGTGAGTGAGTGTCATTGAGTGAGTGTCAGTGAGTGAGTGTCATAGAGTGAGTGTCAGTGAGTATGTGTCATTGAGTGAGTGTCAGTGAGTGAGTGGCAGTGAGTGAGTGAGTGTCAGTGAGTGAGTGACAGTGAGTGAGTGTCAGTGAGTGAGTGTCAGTGAGTGAGTGTCAGAGAGAGGGTGTCAGTGAGAGAGTGTCAGTGAGTGAGTGTCAGTGAGTGAGTGTCATTGAGTGAGTGTCAGTGAGTGAGTGTCAGTGAGTGAGTGTGTGTGAGTGTCAGTGAGTGAGTGTCAGTGAGTGTGTGTCAGTGAGTGTGTGTCAGTGTGTGAGTGTCAGTGAGTGAGTCTCATTGAGTCTGTGTCGGTGAGTGAGTGTCAGTGAGTGAGTGTCAGTGAGTGAGTGTCATTGAGTGAGTGTCAGTGAGTGAGTGACAGTGAGTGAGTGTCAGTAAGTGAGTGTCAGTGAGTGAGTGTCAGTGAGTGAGTGTCAGAGAGAGGGTGTCAGTGAGTGAGTGTCAGTGAATGAGTGTCAGTGAGTGAGTGTCATTGAGTGAGTGTCATTGAGTGAGTGTCAGTGAGTATGTGTCATTGAGTGAGTGTCAGTGAGTGAGTGGCAGTGAGTGAGTGAGTGTCAGTGAGTGAGTGACAGTGAGTGAGTGTCAGTGAGTGAGTGTCAGTGAGTGAGTGTCAGAGAGAGGGTGTCAGTGAGAGAGTGTCAGTGAGTGAGTGTCAGTGAGTGAGTGTCAGTGAGTGAGTGTCATTGAGTGAGTGTCAGTGAGTGAGTGTCAGTGAGTGAGTGTCAGAGAGTGAGTGTCAGTGAGTGTGTGTCATTGAGTATCAGTGAGTGAGTGTAAGTGAGTGAGTGAGTGTCAGTGAGTGAGTGACAGTGAGTGAGTGTCAGTGAGTGAGTGTCAGTGAGCGAGAGTGTGTGAGTGTCAGTGAGGGTGTGTCAGTGAGTGAGAGTCAGTGAGTGAGTGTCAGTGAGTGAGTGTCATTAAGTGAGTGTCAGTGAGTGAGTGTCATTGAGTGAGTGTCAGTGAGTGAGTGTCATTGAGTGAGTGTCAGTGAGTGAGTGTCAGTGAGTGAGTGTCAGTGAGTGAGTGTCAGTGAGTGAGTGTCAGTGAGTGAGTGAGTGTCAGTGAGCGAGTGTCAGTGAGTGAGTGAGTGCAAGTGAGTGAGTGTCAGTGAGTGAGTGTCAATGAGTGAGTGTCATTGAGTGTGTGTCAGTGAGTGAGTGTCAGTGAGTGAGTGTCAGTGAGTGAGTGTCAGTGAGTGTGTCAGTGAGTGAGTGACAGTGAGTGAGTGTCAGTGAGTGAGTGTGTGTCAGTGTCAGTGAGTGAGTGTCAGTGAGTGTGTGTCAGTGAGTGAGTGTCAGTGAGTGAGTGTCAGTGAGTGAGTGTCTGTGAGTGAGTGAGTGAGTGTGAGTGAGTGTTATTGAGTGAGTGTCAGTGAGTGAGTGTCATTGAGTGAGTGCCTGTGAGTGAGTGTCAGTGAGTGTGTGTCAGTGAGTGAGTGTCAGTGAGTGAGTGTCAGTGAGTGTGTGTCAGTGAGTGAGTGTCAGTGAGTGTGTGTCAGTGAGTGAGTGTGTGTGAGTGTCAGTGTGTGAGTGTCAGTGAGTGTGTGTCAGTGAGTGAGTGACAGTGAGTGAGTGTCAGTAAGTGAGTGTCAGTGAGTGAGTGTCAGTGAGTGAGTGTCAGAGAGAGGGTGTCAGTGAGTGAGTGTCAGTGAATGAGTGTCAGTGAGTGAGTGTCATTGAGCGAGTGTCATTCAGTGAGTGTCACTGAGTGAGTATCAGTGAGAGAGTGTCAGTTAGTGAGTGTCAGTGAGTGAGTGTCAGTGTGTGAGTGTCATTGAGTGAGTGTCAGTGAGTGAGTGTCATTGAGTGAGTGTCAGTGAGTGAGTGTCAGAGAGTGAGTGTCAGTGAGTGTGTGTCATTGAGTGAGTGTCAGTGAGTGAGTGTCAGTGAGTGAGTGAGTGTCAGTGAGTGAGTGACAGTGAGTGAGTGTCAGTGAGTGTGTGTGTGTGAGTGTCAGTGAGTGAGTGTCAGTGAGTGTGTGTCAGTGAGTGAGTGTCAGTGTGTGAGTGTCAGTGAGTGAGTGTCATTGAGTCTGTGTCGGTGAGTGAGAGTCAGTGAGTGAGTGTCAGTGAGTGAGTGTCAGTGAGTGAGTGTCAGAGAGAGGGTGTCAGTGAGTGAGTGTCAGTGAGTGAGTGTCAGTGAGTGTGTGTCATTGAGTGAGTGTCAGTGAGTGAGTGTCAGTGAGTGAGTGTCAGTTAGTGAGTGTCATTGAGTGAGTGTCATTGAGTGAATGTCAGTGAGTGAGTGTCAGTGAGTGAGTGTCATTGAGTGAGTGTCAGTGAGTGAATGTCATTGAGTGAGTGTCAGTGAGTGAGTGTCAGAGAGTGAGTGTCAGTGAGTGTGTCTCATTGAGTATCAGTGAGTGAGTGTAAGTGAGTGAGTGAGTGTCAGTGAGTGAGTGACAGTGAGTGAGTCTCAGTGAGTGAGTGTCAGTGAGCGAGAGTGTGTGAGTGTCAGTGAGTGTGTGTCAGTGAGTGAGAGTCAGTGAGTGAGTGTCAGTGAGTGAGTGTCATTAAGTGAGTGTCAGTGAGTGAGTGTCATTGAGAGAGTGTCAGTGAGTGAGTGTCATTGAGTGAGTGTCAGTGAGTGAGTGTCAGTGAGTGAGTGTCAGTGAGTGAGTGTCAGTGAGTGAGTGTCAGTGAGTGAGTGAGTGTCAGTGAGCGAGTGTCAGTGAGTGAGTGAGTGCAAGTGAGTGAGTGTCAGTGAGTGAGTGTCAATGAGTGAGTGTCATTGAGTGTGTGTCAGTGAGTGAGTGTCAGAGAGTGAGTGTCAGTGAGTGAGTGTCAGTGAGTGTGTCAGTGAGTGAGTGTCAGTGAGTGAGTGTCAGTGAGTGAGTGTGTGTCAGTGTCAGTGAGTGAGTGTCAGTGAGTGTGTGTCAGTGAGTGAGTGTCAGTGAGTGAGTGTCAGTGAGTGAGTGTCATTGAGTCAGTGTCAGTGAGTGAGTGTCAGTGAGTGAGTGTCAGTGAGTGAGTGTCAGTGAGTGCGTGTCAGAGAGAGGGTGTCAGTGAGTGAGTGTCAGTGAATGAGTGTCAGTGAGTGAGTGTCATTGAGTTAGTGTCAGTGAGTGAGTGTCAGTGAGTGAGTGTCAGTTAGTGAGTGTCATTGAGTGAGTGTCATTGAGTGTCAGTGAGTGAGTGTCAGTGAGTGAGTGTCATTGAGTGAGTGTCAGTGAGTGAGTGTCAGAGAGTGAGTGTCAGTGAGTGTGTGTCATTGAGTGAGTATCAGTGAGTGAGTGTAAGTGAGTGAGTGAGTGTCAGTGAGTGAGTGACAGTGAGTGAGTGTCAGTGAGTGAATGTCAGTGAGCGAGAGTGTGTGAGTGTCAGTGAGTGTGTGTCACTGAGTGAGAGTCAGTGAGTGAGTGTCAGAGAGTGAATGTCAGTGAGTGTGTGTCATTGAGTGAGTGTCAGTCAGTGAGTGTCATTGAGTGAGTGTCAGTGAGTGAGGGTCAGTGAGTGACTGTCAGTGAGTGTCAGTGAGTGAGTGTCAGTGAGTGAATGTCAGTGAGTTAGTGTCAGTGAGTGAGTGTAGAGAGTGAGTGTCAGTGAGTGAGTGTCAGTGAGTGAGTGTTAGTGATTGAGTGTCATTGAGTGAGTGTCAGTGGGTGAGTGTCAGTGAGTGAGTGTCAGTCAGTGAGTGTCAGTGAGTGAATGAGTGTGAGTGAGTGTCATTGAGTGAGTGTCAGTGAGTGAGTGTCTGTGAGTGAGTGAGTGAGTGTGAGTGAGTGTCATTGAGTGAGTGTCAGTGAGTGAGTGTCATTGAGTGAGTGCCAGTGAGTGAGTGTCAGTGAGTGTGTGTCAGTGAGTGAGTGTCAGTGAGTGAGTGTCAGTGAGTGAGTGTCAGTGAGTGTGTGTCAGTGAGTGAGTGTCAGTGAGTGAATGTCAGAGAGTGAGTGTCAGTGAGTGAGTGTCAGTGAGTGAGTGTCAGTGAGTGAGTGTCAGTGAGTGTCAGTGAGTGAGTGTCAGTGAGTGAGTGTCAGTGTGTGAGTGTCAGTGAGTGAGTCTCATTGAGTCTGTGTCGGTGAGTGAGTGTCAGTGAGTGAGTGTCAGTGAGTGAGTGTCAGTGAGTGAGTGTCAGTGAGTGAGTGTCAGTGAGTGAGTGTCATTGAGTGAGTGTCAGTGAGTGAGTGTCGGTGAATGAGTGTCAGTTAGTGAGTGTCATTGAGTGAGTGTCATTGAGTGAATGTCAGTGAGTGAGTGTCAGTGAGTGAGTGTCATTGAATGAGTGTCAGTGAGTGAGTGTCATTGAGTGAGTGTCAGTGAGTGAGTGTCAGAGAGTGAGTGTCAGTGAGTGTGTGTCATTGAGTATCAGTGAGTGAGTGTAAGTGAGTGAGTGAGTGTCAGTGAGTGAGTGACAGTGAGTGAGTGTCAGTGAGTGAGTGTCAGTGAGCGAGAGTGTGGGAGTGTCAGTGAGTGTGTGTCAGTGAGTGAGAGTCAGTGAGTGAGTGTCAGTGAGTGAGTGTCATTAAGTGAGTGTCAGTGAGTGAGTGTCATTGAGTGAGTGTCAGTGAGTGAGTGTCATTGAGTGAGTGTCAGTGAGTGAGTGTCAGTGAGTGAGTGTCAGTGAGTGAGTGTCAGTGAGTGAGTATCAGTGAGTGAGTGAGTGTCAGTGAGCGAGTGTCAGTGAGTGAGTGAGTGCAAGTGAGTGAGTGTCAGTGAGTGAATGTCAATGAGTGAGTGTCATTGAGTGTGTGTCAGTGAGTGAGTGTCAGTGAGTGAGTGTCAGTGAGTGAGTGTCAGTGAGTGTGTCAGTGAGTGAGTGACAGTGAGTGAGTGTCAGTGAGTGAGTGTGTGTCAGTGTCAGTGAGTGAGTGTCAGTGAGTGTGTGTCAGTGAGTGAGTGTCAGTGAGTGAGTGTCAGTGAGTGAGTGTCTGTGAGTGAGTGAGTGTGAGTGAGTGTCATTGAGTGAGTGTCAGTGAGTGAGTGTCATTGAGTGAGTGCCTGTGAGTGAGTGTCAGTGAGTGTGTGTCAGTGAGTGAGTGTCAGTGAGTGAGTGTCAGTGAGTGTATGTCAGTGAGTGAGTGTCAGTGAGTGAGTGTCAGTGAGTGAGTGTGTGTGAGTGTCAGTGTGTGAGTGTCAGTGAGTGTGTGTCAGTGAGTGAGTGTCAGTGAGTGTGTGTCAGTGAGTGAGTGTGTGTGAGTGTCAGTGTGTGAGTGTCAGTGAGTGTGTGTCAGTGAGTGAGTGACAGTGAGTGAGTGTCAGTAAGTGAGTGTCAGTGAGTGAGTGTCAGTGAGTGAGTGTCAGAGAGAGGGTGTCAGTGAGTGAGTGTCAGTGAATGAGTGTCAGTGAGTGAGTGTCATTGAGCGAGTGTCATTCAGTGAGTGTCACTGAGTGAGTATCAGTGAGAGAGTGTCAGTTAGTGAGTGTCAGTGAGTGAGTGTCAGTGTGT
Organism: Somniosus microcephalus; assembly: GCF_052327205.1. Lineage (NCBI taxonomy): Eukaryota > Metazoa > Chordata > Chondrichthyes > Squaliformes > Somniosidae > Somniosus > Somniosus microcephalus. The sequence continues at coordinate 148,459,583 of NC_140992.1, read as the reverse complement.
GAGTGTCATTGAGTGAGTGTCAGTGAGTGAGTGTCATTGAGTGAGTGTCAGTGAGTGAGTGTCAGAGAGTGAGTGTCAGTGAGTGTGTGTCATTGAGTGAGTGTCAGTGAGTGAGTGTCAGTGAGTGAGTGAGTGTCAGTGAGTGAGTGACAGTGAGTGAGTGTCAGTGAGTGTGTGTGTGTGAGTGTCAGTGAGTGAGTGTCAGTGAGTGTGTGTCAGTGAGTGAGTGTCAGTGTGTGAGTGTCAGTGAGTGAGTGTCATTGAGTCTGTGTCGGTGAGTGAGAGTCAGTGAGTGAGTGTCAGTGAGTGAGTGTCAGTGAGTGAGTGTCAGAGAGAGGGTGTCAGTGAGTGAGTGTCAGTGAGTGAGTGTCAGTGAGTGTGTGTCATTGAGTGAGTGTCAGTGAGTGAGTGTCAGTGAGTGAGTGTCAGTTAGTGAGTGTCATTGAGTGAGTGTCATTGAGTGAATGTCAGTGAGTGAGTGTCAGTGAGTGAGTGTCATTGAGTGAGTGTCAGTGAGTGAATGTCATTGAGTGAGTGTCAGTGAGTGAGTGTCAGAGAGTGAGTGTCAGTGAGTGTGTCTCATTGAGTATCAGTGAGTGAGTGTAAGTGAGTGAGTGAGTGTCAGTGAGTGAGTGACAGTGAGTGAGTCTCAGTGAGTGAGTGTCAGTGAGCGAGAGTGTGTGAGTGTCAGTGAGTGTGTGTCAGTGAGTGAGAGTCAGTGAGTGAGTGTCAGTGAGTGAGTGTCATTAAGTGAGTGTCAGTGAGTGAGTGTCATTGAGAGAGTGTCAGTGAGTGAGTGTCATTGAGTGAGTGTCAGTGAGTGAGTGTCAGTGAGTGAGTGTCAGTGAGTGAGTGTCAGTGAGTGAGTGTCAGTGAGTGAGTGAGTGTCAGTGAGCGAGTGTCAGTGAGTGAGTGAGTGCAAGTGAGTGAGTGTCAGTGAGTGAGTGTCAATGAGTGAGTGTCATTGAGTGTGTGTCAGTGAGTGAGTGTCAGAGAGTGAGTGTCAGTGAGTGAGTGTCAGTGAGTGTGTCAGTGAGTGAGTGTCAGTGAGTGAGTGTCAGTGAGTGAGTGTGTGTCAGTGTCAGTGAGTGAGTGTCAGTGAGTGTGTGTCAGTGAGTGAGTGTCAGTGAGTGAGTGTCAGTGAGTGAGTGTCATTGAGTCAGTGTCAGTGAGTGAGTGTCAGTGAGTGAGTGTCAGTGAGTGAGTGTCAGTGAGTGCGTGTCAGAGAGAGGGTGTCAGTGAGTGAGTGTCAGTGAATGAGTGTCAGTGAGTGAGTGTCATTGAGTTAGTGTCAGTGAGTGAGTGTCAGTGAGTGAGTGTCAGTTAGTGAGTGTCATTGAGTGAGTGTCATTGAGTGTCAGTGAGTGAGTGTCAGTGAGTGAGTGTCATTGAGTGAGTGTCAGTGAGTGAGTGTCAGAGAGTGAGTGTCAGTGAGTGTGTGTCATTGAGTGAGTATCAGTGAGTGAGTGTAAGTGAGTGAGTGAGTGTCAGTGAGTGAGTGACAGTGAGTGAGTGTCAGTGAGTGAATGTCAGTGAGCGAGAGTGTGTGAGTGTCAGTGAGTGTGTGTCACTGAGTGAGAGTCAGTGAGTGAGTGTCAGAGAGTGAATGTCAGTGAGTGTGTGTCATTGAGTGAGTGTCAGTCAGTGAGTGTCATTGAGTGAGTGTCAGTGAGTGAGGGTCAGTGAGTGACTGTCAGTGAGTGTCAGTGAGTGAGTGTCAGTGAGTGAATGTCAGTGAGTTAGTGTCAGTGAGTGAGTGTAGAGAGTGAGTGTCAGTGAGTGAGTGTCAGTGAGTGAGTGTTAGTGATTGAGTGTCATTGAGTGAGTGTCAGTGGGTGAGTGTCAGTGAGTGAGTGTCAGTCAGTGAGTGTCAGTGAGTGAATGAGTGTGAGTGAGTGTCATTGAGTGAGTGTCAGTGAGTGAGTGTCTGTGAGTGAGTGAGTGAGTGTGAGTGAGTGTCATTGAGTGAGTGTCAGTGAGTGAGTGTCATTGAGTGAGTGCCAGTGAGTGAGTGTCAGTGAGTGTGTGTCAGTGAGTGAGTGTCAGTGAGTGAGTGTCAGTGAGTGAGTGTCAGTGAGTGTGTGTCAGTGAGTGAGTGTCAGTGAGTGAATGTCAGAGAGTGAGTGTCAGTGAGTGAGTGTCAGTGAGTGAGTGTCAGTGAGTGAGTGTCAGTGAGTGTCAGTGAGTGAGTGTCAGTGAGTGAGTGTCAGTGTGTGAGTGTCAGTGAGTGAGTCTCATTGAGTCTGTGTCGGTGAGTGAGTGTCAGTGAGTGAGTGTCAGTGAGTGAGTGTCAGTGAGTGAGTGTCAGTGAGTGAGTGTCAGTGAGTGAGTGTCATTGAGTGAGTGTCAGTGAGTGAGTGTCGGTGAATGAGTGTCAGTTAGTGAGTGTCATTGAGTGAGTGTCATTGAGTGAATGTCAGTGAGTGAGTGTCAGTGAGTGAGTGTCATTGAATGAGTGTCAGTGAGTGAGTGTCATTGAGTGAGTGTCAGTGAGTGAGTGTCAGAGAGTGAGTGTCAGTGAGTGTGTGTCATTGAGTATCAGTGAGTGAGTGTAAGTGAGTGAGTGAGTGTCAGTGAGTGAGTGACAGTGAGTGAGTGTCAGTGAGTGAGTGTCAGTGAGCGAGAGTGTGGGAGTGTCAGTGAGTGTGTGTCAGTGAGTGAGAGTCAGTGAGTGAGTGTCAGTGAGTGAGTGTCATTAAGTGAGTGTCAGTGAGTGAGTGTCATTGAGTGAGTGTCAGTGAGTGAGTGTCATTGAGTGAGTGTCAGTGAGTGAGTGTCAGTGAGTGAGTGTCAGTGAGTGAGTGTCAGTGAGTGAGTATCAGTGAGTGAGTGAGTGTCAGTGAGCGAGTGTCAGTGAGTGAGTGAGTGCAAGTGAGTGAGTGTCAGTGAGTGAATGTCAATGAGTGAGTGTCATTGAGTGTGTGTCAGTGAGTGAGTGTCAGTGAGTGAGTGTCAGTGAGTGAGTGTCAGTGAGTGTGTCAGTGAGTGAGTGACAGTGAGTGAGTGTCAGTGAGTGAGTGTGTGTCAGTGTCAGTGAGTGAGTGTCAGTGAGTGTGTGTCAGTGAGTGAGTGTCAGTGAGTGAGTGTCAGTGAGTGAGTGTCTGTGAGTGAGTGAGTGTGAGTGAGTGTCATTGAGTGAGTGTCAGTGAGTGAGTGTCATTGAGTGAGTGCCTGTGAGTGAGTGTCAGTGAGTGTGTGTCAGTGAGTGAGTGTCAGTGAGTGAGTGTCAGTGAGTGTATGTCAGTGAGTGAGTGTCAGTGAGTGAGTGTCAGTGAGTGAGTGTGTGTGAGTGTCAGTGTGTGAGTGTCAGTGAGTGTGTGTCAGAGAGTGAGTGTCAGTGAGTGAGTGTCAGTGGGTGAGTGTCATTGAGTGAGTGTCAGTGAGTGAGTGACAGTGAGTGAGTGTCAGTGAGTGAGTGTCATTGAGTGAGTGTCAGTGAGTGAGTGTCAGTGAGTGAGTGTGTGTGAGTGTCAGTGAGTGAGTGTCAGTGAGTGTGTGTCAGTGAGTGAGTGTCAGTGTGTGAGTGTCAGTGAGTGAGTGTCATTGTGTCTGTGTCGGTGAGTGAGTGTCAGTGAGTGAGTGTCAGTGAGTGAGTGTCAGTGAGTGAGTGTCAGAGAGAGGGTGTCAGTGAGTGAGTGTCAGTGAGTGAGTGTCAGTGAGTGAGTGTCATTGAGTGAGTGTCAGTGAGTGAGTGTCAGTGAGTGAGTGTCAGTTAGTGAGTGTCATTGAGTGAGTGTCATTGAGTGAATGTCAGTGAGTGAGTGTCAGTGAGTGAGTGTCATTGAGTGAGTGTCAGTGAGTGAGTGTCATTGAGTGAGTGTCAGTGAGTGAGTGTCAGAGAGTGAGTGTCAGTGAGTGTGTGTCATTGAGTATCAGTGAGTGAGTGTAAGTGAGTGAGTGAGTGTCAGTGAGTGAGTGACAGTGAGTGAGTGTCAGTGAGTGAGTGTCAGTGAGCGAGAGTGTGTGAGTGTCAGTGAGTGTGTGTCAGTGAGTGAGTGTCAGTGAGTGAGTGTCAGTGAGGGAGTGTCAGTGAGTGAGTGAGTGTCAGTGAGCGAGTGTCAGTGAGTGAGTGAGTGCAAGTGAGTGAGTGTCAGTGAGTGAGTGTCAATGAGTGAGTGTCATTGAGTGTGCGTCAGTGAGTGAGTGTCAGTGAGTGAGTGTCAGTGAGTGAGTGTCAGTGAGTGTGTCAGTGAGTGAGTGTCAGTGAGTGAGTGTCAGTGAGTGAGTGTGTGTCAGTGTCAGTGAGAGGGTGTCAGTGAGTGTGTGTCAGTGAGTGAGTGTCAGTGAGTGAGTGTCAGTGAGTGAGTGTCTGTGAGTGAGTGAGTGAGTGTGAGTGAGTGTCAGTGAGAAAGCGTCATTGAGTGAGTGCCTGTGAGTGAGTGTCAGTGAGTGTGTGTCATTGAGTGAGTGTCAGTGAGTGAATGTCAGTGAGTGAGTGTCATTGAGTGAGTGTCAGTGAGTGAATGTCATTGAGTGAGTGTCAGTGAGTGAGTGTCAGAGAGTGAGTGTCAGTGAGTGTGTCTCATTGAGTATCAGTGAGTGAGTGTAAGTGAGTGAGTGAGTGTCAGTGAGTGAGTGACAGTGAGTGAGTCTCAGTGAGTGAGTGTCAGTGAGCGAGAGTGTGTGAGTGTCAGTGAGTGTGTGTCAGTGAGTGAGAGTCAGTGAGTGAGTGTCAGTGAGTGAGTGTCATTAAGTGAGTGTCAGTGAGTGAGTGTCATTGAGAGAGTGTCAGTGAGTGAGTGTCATTGAGTGAGTGTCAGTGAGTGAGTGTCAGTGAGTGAGTGTCAGTGAGTGAGTGTCAGTGAGTGAGTGTCAGTGAGTGAGTGAGTGTCAGTGAGCGAGTGTCAGTGAGTGAGTGAGTGCAAGTGAGTGAGTGTCAGTGAGTGAGTGTCAATGAGTGAGTGTCATTGAGTGTGTGTCAGTGAGTGAGTGTCAGAGAGTGAGTGTCAGTGAGTGAGTGTCAGTGAGTGTGTCAGTGAGTGAGTGTCAGTGAGTGAGTGTCAGTGAGTGAGTGTGTGTCAGTGTCAGTGAGTGAGTGTCAGTGAGTGTGTGTCAGTGAGTGAGTGTCAGTGAGTGAGTGTCAGTGAGTGAGTGTCATTGAGTCAGTGTCAGTGAGTGAGTGTCAGTGAGTGAGTGTCAGTGAGTGAGTGTCAGTGAGTGCGTGTCAGAGAGAGGGTGTCAGTGAGTGAGTGTCAGTGAATGAGTGTCAGTGAGTGAGTGTCATTGAGTTAGTGTCAGTGAGTGAGTGTCAGTGAGTGAGTGTCAGTTAGTGAGTGTCATTGAGTGAGTGTCATTGAGTGTCAGTGAGTGAGTGTCAGTGAGTGAGTGTCATTGAGTGAGTGTCAGTGAGTGAGTGTCAGAGAGTGAGTGTCAGTGAGTGTGTGTCATTGAGTGAGTATCAGTGAGTGAGTGTAAGTGAGTGAGTGAGTGTCAGTGAGTGAGTGACAGTGAGTGAGTGTCAGTGAGTGAATGTCAGTGAGCGAGAGTGTGTGAGTGTCAGTGAGTGTGTGTCACTGAGTGAGAGTCAGTGAGTGAGTGTCAGAGAGTGAATGTCAGTGAGTGTGTGTCATTGAGTGAGTGTCAGTCAGTGAGTGTCATTGAGTGAGTGTCAGTGAGTGAGGGTCAGTGAGTGACTGTCAGTGAGTGTCAGTGAGTGAGTGTCAGTGAGTGAATGTCAGTGAGTTAGTGTCAGTGAGTGAGTGTAGAGAGTGAGTGTCAGTGAGTGAGTGTCAGTGAGTGAGTGTTAGTGATTGAGTGTCATTGAGTGAGTGTCAGTGGGTGAGTGTCAGTGAGTGAGTGTCAGTCAGTGAGTGTCAGTGAGTGAATGAGTGTGAGTGAGTGTCATTGAGTGAGTGTCAGTGAGTGAGTGTCTGTGAGTGAGTGAGTGAGTGTGAGTGAGTGTCATTGAGTGAGTGTCAGTGAGTGAGTGTCATTGAGTGAGTGCCAGTGAGTGAGTGTCAGTGAGTGTGTGTCAGTGAGTGAGTGTCAGTGAGTGAGTGTCAGTGAGTGAGTGTCAGTGAGTGTGTGTCAGTGAGTGAGTGTCAGTGAGTGAATGTCAGAGAGTGAGTGTCAGTGAGTGAGTGTCAGTGAGTGAGTGTCAGTGAGTGAGTGTCAGTGAGTGTCAGTGAGTGAGTGTCAGTGAGTGAGTGTCAGTGTGTGAGTGTCAGTGAGTGAGTCTCATTGAGTCTGTGTCGGTGAGTGAGTGTCAGTGAGTGAGTGTCAGTGAGTGAGTGTCAGTGAGTGAGTGTCAGTGAGTGAGTGTCAGTGAGTGAGTGTCATTGAGTGAGTGTCAGTGAGTGAGTGTCGGTGAATGAGTGTCAGTTAGTGAGTGTCATTGAGTGAGTGTCATTGAGTGAATGTCAGTGAGTGAGTGTCAGTGAGTGAGTGTCATTGAATGAGTGTCAGTGAGTGAGTGTCATTGAGTGAGTGTCAGTGAGTGAGTGTCAGAGAGTGAGTGTCAGTGAGTGTGTGTCATTGAGTATCAGTGAGTGAGTGTAAGTGAGTGAGTGAGTGTCAGTGAGTGAGTGACAGTGAGTGAGTGTCAGTGAGTGAGTGTCAGTGAGCGAGAGTGTGGGAGTGTCAGTGAGTGTGTGTCAGTGAGTGAGAGTCAGTGAGTGAGTGTCAGTGAGTGAGTGTCATTAAGTGAGTGTCAGTGAGTGAGTGTCATTGAGTGAGTGTCAGTGAGTGAGTGTCATTGAGTGAGTGTCAGTGAGTGAGTGTCAGTGAGTGAGTGTCAGTGAGTGAGTGTCAGTGAGTGAGTATCAGTGAGTGAGTGAGTGTCAGTGAGCGAGTGTCAGTGAGTGAGTGAGTGCAAGTGAGTGAGTGTCAGTGAGTGAATGTCAATGAGTGAGTGTCATTGAGTGTGTGTCAGTGAGTGAGTGTCAGTGAGTGAGTGTCAGTGAGTGAGTGTCAGTGAGTGTGTCAGTGAGTGAGTGACAGTGAGTGAGTGTCAGTGAGTGAGTGTGTGTCAGTGTCAGTGAGTGAGTGTCAGTGAGTGTGTGTCAGTGAGTGAGTGTCAGTGAGTGAGTGTCAGTGAGTGAGTGTCTGTGAGTGAGTGAGTGTGAGTGAGTGTCATTGAGTGAGTGTCAGTGAGTGAGTGTCATTGAGTGAGTGCCTGTGAGTGAGTGTCAGTGAGTGTGTGTCAGTGAGTGAGTGTCAGTGAGTGAGTGTCAGTGAGTGTATGTCAGTGAGTGAGTGTCAGTGAGTGAGTGTCAGTGAGTGAGTGTGTGTGAGTGTCAGTGTGTGAGTGTCAGTGAGTGTGTGTCAGAGAGTGAGTGTCAGTGAGTGAGTGTCAGTGGGTGAGTGTCATTGAGTGAGTGTCAGTGAGTGAGTGACAGTGAGTGAGTGTCAGTGAGTGAGTGTCATTGAGTGAGTGTCAGTGAGTGAGTGTCAGTGAGTGAGTGTGTGTGAGTGTCAGTGAGTGAGTGTCAGTGAGTGTGTGTCAGTGAGTGAGTGTCAGTGTGTGAGTGTCAGTGAGTGAGTGTCATTGTGTCTGTGTCGGTGAGTGAGTGTCAGTGAGTGAGTGTCAGTGAGTGAGTGTCAGTGAGTGAGTGTCAGAGAGAGGGTGTCAGTGAGTGAGTGTCAGTGAGTGAGTGTCAGTGAGTGAGTGTCATTGAGTGAGTGTCAGTGAGTGAGTGTCAGTGAGTGAGTGTCAGTTAGTGAGTGTCATTGAGTGAGTGTCATTGAGTGAATGTCAGTGAGTGAGTGTCAGTGAGTGAGTGTCATTGAGTGAGTGTCAGTGAGTGAGTGTCATTGAGTGAGTGTCAGTGAGTGAGTGTCAGAGAGTGAGTGTCAGTGAGTGTGTGTCATTGAGTATCAGTGAGTGAGTGTAAGTGAGTGAGTGAGTGTCAGTGAGTGAGTGACAGTGAGTGAGTGTCAGTGAGTGAGTGTCAGTGAGCGAGAGTGTGTGAGTGTCAGTGAGTGTGTGTCAGTGAGTGAGTGTCAGTGAGTGAGTGTCAGTGAGGGAGTGTCAGTGAGTGAGTGAGTGTCAGTGAGCGAGTGTCAGTGAGTGAGTGAGTGCAAGTGAGTGAGTGTCAGTGAGTGAGTGTCAATGAGTGAGTGTCATTGAGTGTGCGTCAGTGAGTGAGTGTCAGTGAGTGAGTGTCAGTGAGTGAGTGTCAGTGAGTGTGTCAGTGAGTGAGTGTCAGTGAGTGAGTGTCAGTGAGTGAGTGTGTGTCAGTGTCAGTGAGAGGGTGTCAGTGAGTGTGTGTCAGTGAGTGAGTGTCAGTGAGTGAGTGTCAGTGAGTGAGTGTCTGTGAGTGAGTGAGTGAGTGTGAGTGAGTGTCAGTGAGAAAGCGTCATTGAGTGAGTGCCTGTGAGTGAGTGTCAGTGAGTGTGTGTCAGTGAGTGAGTGTTAGTGAGTGAGTGTCAGTGAGTGTGTGTCAGTGAGTGAGTGTCAGTGAGTGAGTGTCAGTGAGTGAGTGTGTGTGAGTGTCAGTGTATGAGTGTCAGTGAGTGTGTGTCAGTGAGTGAGTGTCAGTGAGTGAGTGTCAGTAAGTGAGTGTCAGTGAGTGAGTGTCTGTGAGTGAGTGAGTGAGTGTGAGTGAGTGTCATTGAGTGAGTGTCAGTGAGAAAGCGTCATTGAGTGAGTGCCTGTGAGTGAGTGTCAGTGAGTGTGTGTCAGTGAGTGAGTGTTAGTGAGTGAGTGTCAGTGAGTGTGTGTCAGTGAGTGAGTGTCAGTGAGTGAGTGTCAGTGAGTGAGTGTGTGTGAGTGTCAGTGTATGAGTGTCAGTGAGTGTGTGTCAGTGAGTGAGTGTCAGTGAGTGAGTGTCAGTAAGTGAGTGTCAGTGAGTGAGTGTCAGTGAGTGAGTGTCAGAGAGAGGGTGTCAGTGAGTGAGTGTCAGTGAATGAGTGTCAGTGAGTGAGTGTCATTGAGTGAGTGTCATTGAGTGAGTGTCAGTGAGTGAGTATCAGTGAGAGAGTGTCAGTTAGTGAGTGTCACTGAGTGAGTGTCAGCGAGTGAGTGTCAGTGAGTGAGTGTCAGTGTGTGAGTGTCATTGAGTGAGTGTCAGTGAGTGAGTGTCATTGAGTGAGTGTCAGTGAGTGAGTGTCAGAGAGTGAGTGTCAGTGAGTATGTGTCATTGAGTGAGTGTCAGTGAGTGAGTGGCAGTGAGTGAGTGAGTGTCAGTGAGTGATTGACAGTGAGTGAGTGTCAGTGAGTGAGTGTCAGTGAGTGAGTGTATGTGAGTGTCAGTGAGTGAGTGTCAGTGAGTGTGTGTCAGTGAGTGAGTGTCAGTGTGTGAGTGTCAGTGAGTGAGTCTCATTGAGTCTGTGTCAGTGAGTGAGTGTCAGTGAGTGAGTGTCAGTGAGTGAGTGTCAGTGAGTGAGTGTCAGTGAGTGAGTGTCAGTGAGTGAGTGTCATTGAGTGAGTGTCAGTGAGTGAGTGTCAGTGAGTCAGTGTCAGTTAGTGGGTGTCATTGAGTGAGTGTCATTGAGTGAATGTCAGTGAGTGAGTGTCAGTGAGTGAGTGTCATTGAGTGAGTGTCAGTGAGTGAGTGTCATTGAGTGAGTGTCAGTGAGTGAGGGTCAGAGAGTGAGTGTCAGTGAGTGTGTGTCATTGAGTATCAGTGAGTGAGTGTAAGTGAGTGAGTGAGTGTCAGTGTGTGAGTGTCATTGAGTGAGTGTCAGTGAGTGAGTGTCATTGAGTGAGTGTCAGTGAGTGAGTGTCAGAGAGTGAGTGTCAGTGAGTGTGTGTCATTGAGTGAGTGTCAGTGAGTGAGTGTCAGTGAGTGAGTGAGTGTCAGTGAGTGAGTGACAGTGAGTGAGTGTCAGTGAGTGAGTGTCAGTGAGTGAGTGTCAGAGAGAGGGTGTCCGTGAGAGAGTGTCAGTGAGTGAGTGTCAGTGAGTGAGTGTCATTGAGTGAGTGTCAGTGAGTGAGTGTCAGTGAGTGAGTGTGTGTGAGTGTCAGTGAGTGAGTGTCAGTGAGTGTGTGTCAGTGAGTGAGTGTCAGTGTGTGAGTGTCAGTGAGTGAGTGTCATTGTGTCTGTGTCGGTGAGTGAGTGTCAGTGAGTGAGTGTCAGTGAGTGAGTGTCAGTGAGTGAGTGTCAGAGAGAGGGTGTCAGTGAGTGAGTGTCAGTGAGTGAGTGTCAGTGAGTGAGTGTCATTGAGTGAGTGTCAGTGAGTGAGTGTCAGTGAGTGAGTGTCAGTTAGTGAGTGTCATTGAGTGAGTGTCATTGAGTGAATGTCAGTGAGTGAGTGTCAGTGAGTGAGTGTCATTGAGTGAGTGTCAGTGAGTGAGTGTCATTGAGTGAGTGTCAGTGAGTGAGTGTCAGAGAACGAGTGTCAGTGAGTGTGTGTCATTGAGTATCAGTGAGTGAGTGTAAGTGAGTGAGTGAGTGTCAGTGAGTGAGTGACAGTGAGTGAGTGTCAGTGAGTGAGTGTCAGTGAGCGAGAGTGTGTGAGTGTCAGTGAGTGTGTGTCAGTGAGTGAGTGTCAGTGAGTGAGTGTCAGTGAGTGAGTGTCATTGAGTGAGTGTCAGTGAGTGAGTGTCAGAGAGTGAGTGTCAGTGAGTGTGTGTCATTGAGTATCAGTGAGTGAGTGTAAGTGAGTGAGTGAGTGTCAGTGTGTGAGTGTCATTGAGTGAGTGTCAGTGAGTGAGTGTCATTGAGTGAGTGTCAGTGAGTGAGTGTCAGAGAGTGAGTGTCAGTGAGTGTGTGTCATTGAGTGAGTGTCAGTGAGTGAGTGTCAGTGAGTGAGTGAGTGTCAGTGAGTGAGTGACAGTGAGTGAGTGTCAGTGAGTGTCAGTGAGTGAGTGTCAGAGAGAGGGTGTCCGTGAGAGAGTGTCAGTGAGTGAGTGTCAGTGAGTGAGTGTCATTGAGTGAGTGTCAGTGAGTGAGTGTCAGTGAGTGAGTGTGTGTGAGTGTCAGTGAGTGAGTGTCAGTGAGTGTGTGTCAGTGAGTGAGTGTCAGTGTGTGAGTGTCAGTGAGTGAGTGTCATTGTGTCTGTGTCGGTGAGTGAGTGTCAGTGAGTGAGTGTCAGTGAGTGAGTGTCAGTGAGTGAGTGTCAGAGAGAGGGTGTCAGTGAGTGAGTGTCAGTGAGTGAGTGTCAGTGAGTGAGTGTCATTGAGTGAGTGTCAGTGAGTGAGTGTCAGTGAGTGAGTGTCAGTTAGTGAGTGTCATTGAGTGAGTGTCATTGAGTGAATGTCAGTGAGTGAGTGTCAGTGAGTGAGTGTCATTGAGTGAGTGTCAGTGAGTGAGTGTCATTGAGTGAGTGTCAGTGAGTGATTGTCAGAGAGTGAGTGTCAGTGAGTGTGTGTCATTGAGTATCAGTGAGTGAGTGTAAGTGAGTGAGTGAGTGTCAGTGAGTGAGTGACAGTGAGTGAGTGTCAGTGAGTGAGTGTCAGTGAGCGAGAGTGTGTGAGTGTCAGTGAGTGTGTGTCAGTGAGTGAGTGTCAGTGAGTGAGTGTCAGTGAGTGAGTGTCAGTGAGTGAGTGAGTGTCAGTGAGCGAGTGTCAGTGAGTGAGTGAGTGCAAGTGAGTGAGTGTCAGTGAGTGAGTGTCAATGAGTGAGTGTCATTGAGAGTGCGTCAGTGAGTGAGTGTCAGTGAGTGAGTGTCAGTGAGTGAGTGTCAGTGAGTGAGTGAGTGTCAGTGAGCGAGTGTCAGTGAGTGAGTGAGTGCAAGTGAGTGAGTGTCAGTGAGTGAGTGTCAATGAGTGAGTGTCATTGAGTGTGCGTCAGTGAGTGAGTGTCAGTGAGTGAGTGTCAGTGAGTGAGTGTCAGTGAGTGTGTCAGTGAGTGAGTGTCAGTGAGTGAGTGTCAGTGAGTGAGTGTGTGTCAGTGTCAGTGAGAGGGTGTCAGTGAGTGTGTGTCAGTGAGTGAGTGTCAGTGAGTGAGTGTCAGTGAGTGAGTGTCTGTGAGTGAGTGAGTGAGTGTGAGTGAGTGTCATTGAGTGAGTGTCAGTGAGAAAGTGTCATTGAGTGAGCGCCTGTGAGTGAGTGTCAGTGAGTGTGTGTCAGTGAGTGAGTGTCAGTGAGTGAGTGTCAGTGAGTGTGTGTCAGTGAGTGAGTGTCAGTGAGTGAGTGTCAGTGAGTGAGTGTGTGTGAGTGTCAGTGTGTGAGTGTCAGTGAGTGTGTGTCAGTGAGTGAGTGTCAGTGAGTGAGTGTCAGTGAGTGAGTGTCATTGAGTGAGTGTCAGTGAGTGAGTGACAGTGAGTGAGTGTCAGTAAGTGAGTGTCAGTGAGTGAGTGTCAGTGAGTGAGTGTCAGAGAGAGGGCGTCAGTGAGTGAGTGTCAGTGAATGAGTGTCAGTGAGTGAGTATCATTGAGTGAGTGTCATTGAGTGAGTGTCAGTGAGTGAGTATCAGTGAGAGAGTGTAAGTTAGTGAGTGTCACTGAGTGAGTGTCAGCGAGTGAGTGTCAGTGAGTGAGTGTCATTGAGTGAGTGTCAGTGAGTGAGTGTCAGAAAGTGAGTGTCAGTGAGTATGTGTCATTGCGTGAGTGTCAGTGAGTGAGTGGCAGTGAGTGAGTGAGTGTCAGTGAGTGAGTGACAGTGAGTGAGTGTCAGTGAGTGAGTGTCAGTGAGTGAGTGTCAGAGAGAGGGTGTCAGTGAGAGAGTGTCAGTGAGTGAGTGTCAGTGAGTGAGTGTCATTGAGTGAGTGTCAGTGAGTGAGTGTCAGTGAGTGAGTGTGTGTGAGTGTCAGTGAGTGAGTGTCAGTGAGTGTGTGTCAGTGAGTGAGTGTCAGTGTGTGAGTGTCAGTGAGTGAGTCTCATTGAGTCTGTGTCGGTGAGTGAGTGTCAGTGAGTGAGTGTCAGTGAGTGAGTGTCAGTGAGTGAGTGTCAGTGAGTGAGTGTCAGTGAGTGAGTGTCAGTGAGTGAGTGTCATTGAGTGAGTGTCAGTGAGTGAGTGTCAGTGAGTGAGTGTCAGTTAGTGAGTGTCATTGAGTGAGTGTCATTGAGTGAATGTCAGTGAGTGAGTGCCAGTGAGTGAGTGTCATTGAGTGAGTGTTAGTGAGTGAGTGTCATTGAGTGAGTGTCAGTGAGTGAGTGTCAGAGAGTGAGTGTCAGTGAGTGTGCGTCATTGAGTATCAGTGAGTGAGTGTAAGTGAGTGAGTGAGTGTCAGTGTGTGAGTGTCATTGAGTGAGTGTCAGTGAGTGAGTGTCATTGAGTGAGTGTCAGTGAGTGAGTGTCAGAGAGTGAGTGTCAGTGAGTGTGTGTCATTGAGTGAGTGTCAGTGAGTGAGTGTCAGTGAGTGAGTGACAGTGAGTGAGTGTCAGTGAGTGAGTGTCAGTGAGTGAGTTTCAGAGAGAGGGTGTCCGTGAGAGAGTGTCAGTGAGTGAGTGTCAGTGAGTGAGTGTCATTGAGTGAGTGTCAGTGAGTGAGTGTCAGTGAGTGAGTGTGTGTGAGTGTCAGTGAGTGAGTGTCAGTGAGTGTGTGTCAGTGAGTGAGTGTCAGTGAGTGAGTGTCAGTGAGTGAGTGTCAGTGAGTGAGTGTCAGAGAGAGGCTGTCAGTGAGTGAGTGTCAGTGAGTGAGTGTCAGTGAGTGAGTGTCATTGAGTGACTGTCAGTGAGTGAGTGTCAGTGAGTGAGTGTCAGTTAGTGAGTGTCATTGAGTGAGTGTCATTGAGTGAATGTCAGTGAGTGAGTGTCAGTGAGTGAGTGTCATTGAGTGAGTGTCAGTGAGTGAGTGTCATTGAGTGAGTGTCAGTGAGTGAGTGTCAGAGAGTGAGTGTCAGTGAGTCTGTGTCATTGAGTATCAGTGAGTGAGTGTAAGTGAGTGAGTGAGTGTCAGTGAGTGAGTGACAAAGAGTGAGTGTCAGTGAGTGAGTGTCAGTGAGCGAGAGTGTGTGAGTGTCAGTGAGTGAGTGTCAGTGAGTGAGTGTCAGTGAGTGAGTGTCAGTGAGTGAGTGAGTGTCAGTGAGCGAGTGTCAGTGAGTGAGTGAGTGCAAGTGAGTGAGTGTCAGTGAGTGAGTGTCAATGAGTGAGTGTCATTGAGTGTGCGTCAGTGAGTGAGTGTCAGTGAGTGAGTGTCAGTGAGTGAGTGTCAGTGAGTGTGTCAGTGAGTGAGTGTCAGTGAGTGAGTGTCAGTGAGTGAGTGTGTGTCAGTGTCAGAGAGAGGGTGTCAGTGAGTGTGTGTCAGTGAGTGAGTGTCAGTGAGTGAGTGTCAGTGAGTGAGTGAGTGAGTGTGAGTGAGTGTCATTGAGTGAGTGTCAGTGAGAAAGTGTCATTGAGTGAGTGCCTGTGAGTGAGTGTCAGTGAGTGTGTGTCAGTGAGTGAGTGTCAGTGAGTGAGTGTCAGTGAGTGTGTGTCAGTGAGTGAGTGTCAGTGAGTGAGTGTCAGTGAGTGAGTGTGTGTGAGTGTCAGTGTGTGAGTGTCAGTGAGTGTGTGTCAGTGAGTGAGTGTCAGTGAGTGAGTGTCAGTGAGTGAGTGTCAGTGAGTGAGTGTCTTTGAGTGAGTGTCAGTGAGTGAGTGACAGTGAGTGAGTGTCAGTAAGTGAGTGTCAGTGAGTGAGTGTCAGTGAGTGAGTGTCAGAGAGAGGGTGTCAGTGAGTGAGTGTCAGTGAATGAGTGTCAGTGAGTGAGTGTCATTGAGTGAGTGTCATTGAGTGAGTGTCAGTGAGTGAGTATCAGTGAGAGAGTGTCAGTTAGTGAGTGTCACTGAGTGAGTGTCAGCGAGTGAGTGTCAGTGAGTGAGTGTCAGTGTGTGAGTGTCATTGAGTGAGTGTCAGTGAGTGAGTGTCATTGAGTGAGTGTCAGTGAGTGAGTGTCAGAGAGTGAGTGTCAGTGAGTATGTGTCATTGAGTGAGTGTCAGTGAGTGAGTGGCAGTGAGTGAGTGAGTGTCAGTGAGTGAGTGACAGTGAGTGAGTGTCAGTGAGTGAGTGTCAGTGAGTGAGTGTCAGAGAGAGGGTGTTAGTGAGAGAGTGTCAGTGAGTGAGTGTCAGTGAGTGAGTGTCATTGAGTGAGTGTCAGTGAGTGAGTGTCAGTGAGTGAGTGTGTGTGAGTGTCAGTGAGTGAGTGTCAGTGAGTGTGTGTCAGTGAGTGAGTGTCAGTGTGTGAGTGTCAGTGAGTGAGTCTCATTGAGTCTGTGTCGGTGAGTGAGTGTCAGTGAGTGAGTGTCAGTGAGTGAGTGTCATTGAGTGAGTGTCAGTGAGTGAGTGACAGTGAGTGAGTGTCAGTAAGTGAGTGTCAGTGAGTGAGTGTCAGTGAGTGAGTGTCAGAGAGAGGGTGTCAGTGAGTGAGTGTCAGTGAATGAGTGTCAGTGAGTGAGTGTCATTGAGTGAGTGTCATTGAGTGAGTGTCAGTGAGTGAGTATCAGTGAGAGAGTGTCAGTTAGTGAGTGTCACTGAGTGAGTGTCAGCGAGTGAGTGTCAGTGAGTGAGTGTCAGTGTGTGAGTGTCATTGAGTGAGTGTCAGTGAGTGAGTGTCATTGAGTGAGTGTCAGTGAGTGAGTGTCAGAGAGTGAGTGTCAGTGAGTATGTGTCATTGAGTGAGTGTCAGTGAGTGAGTGGCAGTGAGTGAGTGAGTGTCAGTGAGTGAGTGACAGTGAGTGAGTGTCAGTGAGTGAGTGTCAGTGAGTGAGTGTCAGAGAGAGGGTGTCAGTGAGAGAGTGTCAGTGAGTGAGTGTCAGTGAGTGAGTGTCAGTGAGTGAGTGTCATTGAGTGAGTGTCAGTGAGTGAGTGTCATTGAGTGAGTGTCAGTGAGTGAGTGTCAGAGAGTGAGTGTCAGTGAGTGTGTGTCATTGAGTATCAGTGAGTGAGTGTAAGTGAGTGAGTGAGTGTCAGTGAGTGAGTGACAGTGAGTGAGTGTCAGTGAGTGAGTGTCAGTGAGCGAGAGTGTGTGAGTGTCAGTGAGGGTGTGTCAGTGAGTGAGAGTCAGTGAGTGAGTGTCAGTGAGTGAGTGTCATTAAGTGAGTGTCAGTGAGTGAGTGTCATTGAGTGAGTGTCAGTGAGTGAGTGTCATTGAGTGAGTGTCAGTGAGTGTGAGTCAGTGAGTGAGTGTCAGTGAGTGAGTGTCAGTGAGTGAGTGTCTGTGAGTGAGTGAGTGAGTGTGAGTGAGTGTCATTGAGTGAGTGTCAGTGAGTGTCATTGAGTGAGTGCCTGTGAGTGAGTGTCAGTGAGTGTGTGTCAGTGAGTGAGTGTCAGTGAGTGAGTGTCAGTGAGTGTGTGTCAGTGAGTGAGTGTCAGTGAGTGTGTGTCAGTGAGTGAGTGTGTGTGAGTGTCAGTGTGTGAGTGTCAGTGAGTGTGTGTCAGTGAGTGAGTGTCAGTGAGTGAGTGTCAGTGGGTGAGTGTCATTGAGTGAGTGTCAGTGAGTGAGTGACAGTGAGTGAGTGTCAGTAAGTGAGTGTCAGTGAGTGAGTGTCAGTGAGTGAGTGTCAGAGAGAGGGTGTCAGTGAGTGAGTGTCAGTGAATGAGTGTCAGTGAGTGAGTGTCATTGAGTGAGTGTCATTCAGTGAGTGTCAGTGCGTGAGTATCACTGAGAGATTGTCAGTTAGTGAGTGTCATTGAGTGAGTGTCAGCGAGTGAGTGTCAGTGAGTGAGTGTCAGTGTGTGAGTGTCATTGAGTGAGTGTCAGTGAGTGAGTGTCATTGAGTGAGTGTCAGTGAGTGAGTGTCAGAGAGTGAGTGTCAGTGAGTGTGTGTCATTGAGTGAGTGTCAGTGAGTGAGTGTCAGTGAGTGAGTGAGTGTCAGTGAGTGAGTGACAGTGAGTGAGTGTCAGTGAGTGTGTGTGTGTGAGTGTCAGTGAGTGAGTGTCAGTGAGTGTGTGTCAGTGAGTGAGTGTCAGTGTGTGAGTGTCAGTGAGTGAGTGTCATTGAGTCTGTGTCGGTGAGTGAGAGTCAGTGAGTGAGTGTCAGTGAGTGAGTGTCAGTGAGTGAGTGTCAGAGAGAGGGTGTCAGTGAGTGAGTGTCAGTGAGTGAGTGTCAGTGAGTGTGTGTCATTGAGTGAGTGTCAGTGAGTGAGTGTCAGTGAGTGAGTGTCAGTTAGTGAGTGTCATTGAGTGAGTGTCATTGAGTGAATGTCAGTGAGTGAGTGTCAGTGAGTGAGTGTCATTGAGTGAGTGTCAGTGAGTGAGTGTCAGTGAGTGAGTGTCAGTGAGTGAGTGTCAGTGAGTGCGTGTCAGAGAGAGGGTGTCAGTGAGTGAGTGTCAGTGAATGAGTGTCAGTGAGTGAGTGTCATTGAGTTAGTGTCAGTGAGTGAGTGTCAGTGAGTGAGTGTCAGTTAGTGAGTGTCATTGAGTGAGTGTCATTGAGTGAGTGTCAGTGAGTGAGTGTCAGTGAGTGTGTGTCATTGAGTGAGTGTCAGTGAGTGAGTGTCATTGAGTGAGTGTCAGTGAGTGAGTGTCAGAGAGTGAGTGTCAGTGAGTGTGTGTCATTGAGTGAGTATCAGTGAGTGAGTGTAAGTGAGTGAGTGAGTGTCAGTGAGTGAGTGACAGTGAGTGAGTGTCAGTGAGTGAGTGTCAGAGAGAGGGTGTCAGTGAGTGAGTGTCAGTGAGTGAGTGTCAGTGAGTGAGTGTCATTGAGTGACTGTCAGTGAGTGAGTGTCAGTGAGTGAGTGTCAGTTAGTGAGTGTCATTGAGTGAGTGTCATTGAGTGAATGTCAGTGAGTGAGTGTCAGTGAGTGAGTGTCATTGAGTGAGTGTCAGTGAGTGAGTGTCATTGAGTGAGTGTCAGTGAGTGAGTGTCAGAGAGTGAGTGTCAGTGAGTCTGTGTCATTGAGTATCAGTGAGTGAGTGTAAGTGAGTGAGTGAGTGTCAGTGAGTGAGTGACAAAGAGTGAGTGTCAGTGAGTGAGTGTCAGTGAGCGAGAGTGTGTGAGTGTCAGTGAGTGAGTGTCAGTGAGTGAGTGTCAGTGAGTGAGTGTCAGTGAGTGAGTGAGTGTCAGTGAGCGAGTGTCAGTGAGTGAGTGAGTGCAAGTGAGTGAGTGTCAGTGAGTGAGTGTCAATGAGTGAGTGTCATTGAGTGTGCGTCAGTGAGTGAGTGTCAGTGAGTGAGTGTCAGTGAGTGAGTGTCAGTGAGTGTGTCAGTGAGTGAGTGTCAGTGAGTGAGTGTCAGTGAGTGAGTGTGTGTCAGTGTCAGAGAGAGGGTGTCAGTGAGTGTGTGTCAGTGAGTGAGTGTCAGTGAGTGAGTGTCAGTGAGTGAGTGAGTGAGTGTGAGTGAGTGTCATTGAGTGAGTGTCAGTGAGAAAGTGTCATTGAGTGAGTGCCTGTGAGTGAGTGTCAGTGAGTGTGTGTCAGTGAGTGAGTGTCAGTGAGTGAGTGTCAGTGAGTGTGTGTCAGTGAGTGAGTGTCAGTGAGTGAGTGTCAGTGAGTGAGTGTGTGTGAGTGTCAGTGTGTGAGTGTCAGTGAGTGTGTGTCAGTGAGTGAGTGTCAGTGAGTGAGTGTCAGTGAGTGAGTGTCAGTGAGTGAGTGTCTTTGAGTGAGTGTCAGTGAGTGAGTGACAGTGAGTGAGTGTCAGTAAGTGAGTGTCAGTGAGTGAGTGTCAGTGAGTGAGTGTCAGAGAGAGGGTGTCAGTGAGTGAGTGTCAGTGAATGAGTGTCAGTGAGTGAGTGTCATTGAGTGAGTGTCATTGAGTGAGTGTCAGTGAGTGAGTATCAGTGAGAGAGTGTCAGTTAGTGAGTGTCACTGAGTGAGTGTCAGCGAGTGAGTGTCAGTGAGTGAGTGTCAGTGTGTGAGTGTCATTGAGTGAGTGTCAGTGAGTGAGTGTCATTGAGTGAGTGTCAGTGAGTGAGTGTCAGAGAGTGAGTGTCAGTGAGTATGTGTCATTGAGTGAGTGTCAGTGAGTGAGTGGCAGTGAGTGAGTGAGTGTCAGTGAGTGAGTGACAGTGAGTGAGTGTCAGTGAGTGAGTGTCAGTGAGTGAGTGTCAGAGAGAGGGTGTCAGTGAGAGAGTGTCAGTGAGTGAGTGTCAGTGAGTGAGTGTCATTGAGTGAGTGTCAGTGAGTGAGTGTCAGTGAGTGAGTGTGTGTGAGTGTCAGTGAGTGAGTGTCAGTGAGTGTGTGTCAGTGAGTGAGTGTCAGTGTGTGAGTGTCAGTGAGTGAGTCTCATTGAGTCTGTGTCGGTGAGTGAGTGTCAGTGAGAGAGTGTCAGTGAGTGAGTGTCATTGAGTGAGTGTCAGTGAGTGAGTGACAGTGAGTGAGTGTCAGTAAGTGAGTGTCAGTGAGTGAGTGTCAGTGAGTGAGTGTCAGAGAGAGGGTGTCAGTGAGTGAGTGTCAGTGAATGAGTGTCAGTGAGTGAATGTCATTGAGTGAGTGTCATTGAGTGAGTGTCAGTGAGTGAGTATCAGTGAGAGAGTGTCAGTTAGTGAGTGTCACTGAGTGAGTGTCAGCGAGTGAGTGTCAGTGAGTGAGTGTCAGTGTGTGAGTGTCATTGAGTGAGTGTCAGTGAGAAAGTGTCATTGAGTGAGTGCCTGTGAGTGAGTGTCAGTGAGTGTGTGTCAGTGAGTGAGTGTCAGTGAGTGAGTGTCAGTGAGTGTGTGTCAGTGAGTGAGTGTCAGTGAGTGAGTGTCAGTGAGTGAGTGTGTGTGAGTGTCAGTGTGTGAGTGTCAGTGAGTGTGTGTCAGTGAGTGAGTGTCAGTGAGTGAGTGTCAGTGAGTGAGTGTCAGTGAGTGAGTGTCTTTGAGTGAGTGTCAGTGAGTGAGTGACAGTGAGTGAGTGTCAGTAAGTGAGTGTCAGTGAGTGAGTGTCAGTGAGTGAGTGTCAGAGAGAGGGTGTCAGTGAGTGAGTGTCAGTGAATGAGTGTCAGTGAGTGAGTGTCATTGAGTGAGTGTCATTGAGTGAGTGTCAGTGAGTGAGTATCAGTGAGAGAGTGTCAGTTAGTGAGTGTCACTGAGTGAGTGTCAGCGAGTGAGTGTCAGTGAGTGAGTGTCAGTGTGTGAGTGTCATTGAGTGAGTGTCAGTGAGTGAGTGTCATTGAGTGAGTGTCAGTGAGTGAGTGTCAGAGAGTGAGTGTCAGTGAGTATGTGTCATTGAGTGAGTGTCAGTGAGTGAGTGGCAGTGAGTGAGTGAGTGTCAGTGAGTGAGTGACAGTGAGTGAGTGTCAGTGAGTGAGTGTCAGTGAGTGAGTGTCAGAGAGAGGGTGTCAGTGAGAGAGTGTCAGTGAGTGAGTGTCAGTGAGTGAGTGTCATTGAGTGAGTGTCAGTGAGTGAGTGTCAGTGAGTGAGTGTGTGTGAGTGTCAGTGAGTGAGTGTCAGTGAGTGTGTGTCAGTGAGTGAGTGTCAGTGTGTGAGTGTCAGTGAGTGAGTCTCATTGAGTCTGTGTCGGTGAGTGAGTGTCAGTGAGTGAGTGTCAGTGAGTGAGTGTCATTGAGTGAGTGTCAGTGAGTGAGTGACAGTGAGTGAGTGTCAGTAAGTGAGTGTCAGTGAGTGAGTGTCAGTGAGTGAGTGTCAGAGAGAGGGTGTCAGTGAGTGAGTGTCAGTGAATGAGTGTCAGTGAGTGAGTGTCATTGAGTGAGTGTCATTGAGTGAGTGTCAGTGAGTGAGTATCAGTGAGAGAGTGTCAGTTAGTGAGTGTCACTGAGTGAGTGTCAGCGAGTGAGTGTCAGTGAGTGAGTGTCAGTGTGTGAGTGTCATTGAGTGAGTGTCAGTGAGTGAGTGTCATTGAGTGAGTGTCAGTGAGTGAGTGTCAGAGAGTGAGTGTCAGTGAGTATGTGTCATTGAGTGAGTGTCAGTGAGTGAGTGGCAGTGAGTGAGTGAGTGTCAGTGAGTGAGTGACAGTGAGTGAGTGTCAGTGAGTGAGTGTCAGTGAGTGAGTGTCAGAGAGAGGGTGTCAGTGAGAGAGTGTCAGTGAGTGAGTGTCAGTGAGTGAGTGTCAGTGAGTGAGTGTCATTGAGTGAGTGACAGTGAGTGAGTGTCATTGAGTGAGTGTCAGTGAGTGAGTGTCAGAGAGTGAGTGTCAGTGAGTGAGTATCAGTGAGTGAGTGTAAGTGAGTGAGTGAGTGTCAGTGAGTGAGTGACAGTGAGTGAGTGTCAGTGAGTGAGTGTCAGTGAGCGAGAGTGTGTGAGTGTCAGTGAGGGTGTGTCAGTGAGTGAGAGTCAGTGAGTGAGTGTCAGTGAGTGAGTGTCATTAAGAGGGTGTCAGTGAGTGAGTGTCATTGAGTGAGTGTCAGTGAGTGAGTGTCATTGAGTGAGTGTCAGTGAGTGTGTGTCAGTGAGTGAGTGTCAGTGAGTGAGTGTCAGTGAGTGAGTGTCTGTGAGTGAGTGAGTGAGTGTGAGTGAGTGTCATTGAGTGAGTGTCAGTGAGTGAGTGTCATTGAGTGAGTGCCTGTGAGTGAGTGTCAGTGAGTGTGTGTCAGTGAGTGAGTGTCAGTGAGTGAGTGTCAGTGAGTGTGTGTCAGTGAGTGAGTGTCAGTGAGTGTGTGTCAGTGAGTGAGTGTGTGTGAGTGTCAGTGTGTGAGTGTCAGTGAGTGTGTGTCAGTGAGTGAGTGTCAGTGAGTGAGTGTCAGTGGGTGAGTGTCATTGAGTGAGTGTCAGTGAGTGAGTGACAGTGAGTGAGTGTCAGTAAGTGAGTGTCAGTGAGTGAGTGTCAGTGAGTGAGTGTCAGAGAGAGGGTGTCAGTGAGTGAGTGTCAGTGAATGAGTGTCAGTGAGTGAGTGTCATTGAGTGAGTGTCATTCAGTGAGTGTCAGTGAGTGAGTATCACTGAGAGATTGTCAGTTAGTGAGTGTCATTGAGTGAGTGTCAGCGAGTGAGTGTCAGTGAGTGAGTGTCAGTGTGTGAGTGTCATTGAGTGAGTGTCAGTGAGTGAGTGTCATTGAGTGAGTGTCAGTGAGTGAGTGTCAGAGAGTGAGTGTCAGTGAGTGTGTGTCATTGAGTGAGTGTCAGTGAGTGAGTGTCAGTGAGTGAGTGAGTGTCAGTGAGTGAGTGACAGTGAGTGAATGTCAGTGAGTGTGTGTGTGTGAGTGTCAGTGAGTGAGTGTCAGTGAGTGTGTGTCAGTGAGTGAGTGTCAGTGTGTGAGTGTCAGTGAGTGAGTGTCATTGAGTCTGTGTCGGTGAGTGAGAGTCAGTGAGTGAGTGTCAGTGAGTGAGTGTCAGTGAGTGAGTGTCAGAGAGAGGGTGTCAGTGAGTGAGTGTCAGTGAGTGAGTGTCAGTGAGTGTGTGTCATTGAGTGAGTGTCAGTGAGTGAGTGTCAGTGAGTGAGTGTCAGTTAGTGAGTGTCATTGAGTGAGTGTCATTGAGTGAATGTCAGTGAGTGAGTGTCAGTGAGTGAGTGTCATTGAGTGAGTGTCAGTGAGTGAATGTCATTGAGTGAGTGTCAGTGAGTGAGTGTCAGAGAGTGAGTGTCAGTGAGTGTGTCTCATTGAGTATCAGTGAGTGAGTGTAAGTGAGTGAGTGAGTGTCAGTGAGTGAGTGACAGTGAGTGAGTCTCAGTGAGTGAGTGTCAGTGAGCGAGAGTGTGTGAGTGTCAGTGAGTGTGTGTCATTGAGAGAGTGTCAGTGAGTGAGTGTCATTGAGTGAGTGTCAGTGAGTGAGTGTCATTGAGAGAGTGTCAGTGAGTGAGTGTCATTGAGTGAGTGTCAGTGAGTGAGTGTCAGTGAGTGAGTGTCAGTGAGTGAGTGTCAGTGAGTGAGTGAGTGTCAGTGAGTGAGTGTCAGTGAGTGAGTGTCAGTGAGTGAGTGAGTGTCAGTGAGCGAGTGTCAGTGAGTGAGTGAGTGCAAGTGAGTGAGTGTCAGTGAGTGAGTGTCAATGAGTGAGTGTCATTGAGTGTGTGTCAGTGAGTGAGTGTCAGAGAGTGAGTGTCAGTGAGTGAGTGTCAGTGAGTGTGTCAGTGAGTGAGTGTCAGTGAGTGAGTGTCAGTGAGTGAGTGTGTGTCAGTGTCAGTGAGTGAGTGTCAGTGAGTGTGTGTCAGTGAGTGAGTGTCAGTGAGTGAGTGTCAGTGAGTGAGTGTCATTGAGTCAGTGAGTGAGTGTCAGTGAGTGAGTGTCAGTGAGTGAGTGTCAGAGAGAGGGTGTCAGTGAGTGAGTGTCAGTGAATGAGTGTCAGTGAGTGAGTGTCATTGAGTTAGTGTCAGTGAGTGAGTGTCAGTGAGTGAGTGTCAGTTAGTGAGTGTCATTGAGTGAGTGTCATTGAGTGAGTGTCAGTGAGTGAGTGTCAGTGAGTGAGTGTCATTGAGAGAGTGTCAGTGAGTGAGTGTCATTGAGTGAGTGTCAGTGAGTGAGTGTCAGAGAGTGAGTGTCAGTGAGTGTGTGTCATTGAGTGAGTATCAGTGAGTGAGTGTAAGTGAGTGAGTGAGTGTCAGTGAGTGAGTGACAGTGAGTGAGTGTCAGTGAGTGAATGTCAGTGAGCGAGAGTGTGTGAGTGTCAGTGAGTGTGTGTCAGTGAGTGAGAGTCAGTGAGTGAGTGTCAGAGAGTGAATGTCAGTGAGTGTGTGTCATTGAGTGAGTGTCAGTCAGTGAGTGTCATTGAGTGAGTGTCAGTGAGTGAGGGTCAGTGAGTGACTGTCAGTGAGTGTCAGTGAGTGAGTGTCAGTGAGTGAATGTCAGTGACTTAGTGTCAGTGAGTGAGTGTAGAGAGTGAGTGTCAGTGAGTGAGTGTCAGTGAGTGAGTGTTAGTGAGTGAGTGTCATTGAGTGAGTGTCAGTGGGTGAGTGTCAGTGAGTGAGTGTCAGTCAGTGAGTGTCAGTGAGTGAATGAGTGTGAGTGAGTGTCATTGAGTGAGTGTCAGTGAGTGAGTGTCTGTGAGTGAGTGAGTGAGTGTGAGTGAGTGTCATTGAGTGAGTGTCAGTGAGTGAGTGTCATTGAGTGAGTGCCAGTGAGTGAGTGTCAGTGAGTGTGTGTCAGTGAGTGAGTGTCAGTGAGTGAGTGTCAGTGAGTGAGTGTCAGTGAGTGAGTGTCAGTGAGTGTGTGTCAGTGAGTGAGTGTCAGTGAGTGAATGTCAGAGAGTGAGTGTCAGTGAGTGAGTGTCAGTGAGTGAGTGTCAGTGAGTGAGTGTCAGTGAGTGTCAGTGAGTGAGTGTCAGTGAGTGAGTGTCAGTGTGTGAGTGTCAGTGAGTGAGTCTCATTGAGTCTGTGTCGGTGAGTGAGTGTCAGTGAGTGAGTGTCAGTGAGTGAGTGTCAGTGAGTGAGTGTCAGTGAGTGAGTGTCAGTTAGTGAGTGTCATTGAGTGAGTGTCAGTGAGTGAGTGTCAGTGAGTGAGTGTCAGTTAGTGAGTGTCATTGAGTGAGTGTCATTGAGTGAATGTCAGTGAGTGAGTGTCAGTGAGTGAGTGTCATTGAGTGAGTGTCAGTGAGTGAGTGTCATTGAGTGAGTGTCAGTGAGTGAGTGTCAGAGAGTGAGTGTCAGTGAGTGTGTGTCATTGAGTATCAGTGAGTGAGTGTAAGTGAGTGAGTGAGTGTCAGTGAGTGAGTGACAGTGAGTGAGTGTCAGTGAGTGAGTGTCAGTGAGCGAGAGTGTGGGAGTGTCAGTGAGTGTGTGTCAGTGAGTGAGAGTCAGTGAGTGAGTGTCAGTGAGTGAGTGTCATTAAGTGAGTGTCAGTGAGTGAGTGTCAGTGAGTGAGTGTCAGTGAGTGAGTGTCATTGAGTGAGTGTCAGTGAGTGAGTGTCAGTGAGTGAGTGTCAGAGAGTGAGTGTCAGTGAGTATGTGTCATTGAGTGAGTGTCAGTGAGTGAGTGGCAGTGAGTGAGTGAGTGGCAGTGAGTGAGTGACAGTGAGTGAGTGTCAGTGAGTGAGTGTCAGTGAGTGAGTGTCAGAGAGAGGGTGTCAGTGAGAGAGTGTCAGTGAGTGAGTGTCAGTGAGTGAGTGTCAGTGAGTGAGTGTCATTGAGTGAGTGTCAGTGAGTGAGTGTCATTGAGTGAGTGTCAGTGAGTGAGTGTCAGAGAGTGAGTGTCAGTGAGTGTGTGTCATTGAGTATCAGTGAGTGAGTGTAAGTGAGTGAGTGAGTGTCAGTGAGTGAGTGACAGTGAGTGAGTGTCAGTGAGTGAGTGTCAGTGAGCGAGAGTGTGTGAGTGTCAGTGAGGGTGTGTCAGTGAGTGAGAGTCAGTGAGCGAGTGTCAGTGAGTGAGTGTCATTAAGAGGGTGTCAGTGAGTGAGTGTCATTGAGTGAGTGTCAGTGAGTGAGTGTCATTGAGTGAGTGTCAGTGAGTGTGTGTCAGTGAGTGAGTGTCAGTGAGTGAGTGTCAGTGAGTGAGTGTCTGTGAGTGAGTGAGTGAGTGTGAGTGAGTGTCATTGAGTGAGTGTCAGTGAGTGAGTGTCATTGAGTGAGTGCCTGTGAGTGAGTGTCAGTGAGTGTGTGTCAGTGAGTGAGTGTCAGTGAGTGAGTGTCAGTGAGTGTGTGTCAGTGAGTGAGTGTCAGTGAGTGTGTGTCAGTGAGTGAGTGTGTGTGAGTGTCAGTGTGTGAGTGTCAGTGAGTGTGTGTCAGTGAGTGAGTGTCAGTGAGTGAGTGTCAGTGGGTGAGTGTCATTGAGTGAGTGTCAGTGAGTGAGTGACAGTGAGTGAGTGTCAGTAAGTGAGTGTCAGTGAGTGAGTGTCAGTGAGTGAGTGTCAGAGAGAGGGTGTCAGTGAGTGAGTGTCAGTGAATGAGTGTCAGTGAGTGAGTGTCATTGAGTGAGTGTCATTCAGTGAGTGTCAGTGAGTGAGTATCACTGAGAGATTGTCAGTTAGTGAGTGTCATTGAGTGAGTGTCAGCGAGTGAGTGTCAGTGAGTGAGTGTCAGTGTGTGAGTGTCATTGAGTGAGTGTCAGTGAGTGAGTGTCATTGAGTGAGTGTCAGTGAGTGAGTGTCAGAGAGTGAGTGTCAGTGAGTGTGTGTCATTGAGTGAGTGTCAGTGAGTGAGTGTCAGTGAGTGAGTGAGTGTCAGTGAGTGAGTGACAGTGAGTGAGTGTCAGTGAGTGTGTGTGTGTGAGTGTCAGTGAGTGAGTGTCAGTGAGTGTGTGTCAGTGAGTGAGTGTCAGTGTGTGAGTGTCAGTGAGTGAGTGTCACTGAGTCTGTGTCGGTGAGTGAGAGTCAGTGAGTGAGTGTCAGTGAGTGAGTGTCAGTGAGTGAGTGTCAGAGAGAGGGTGTCAGTGAGTGAGTGTCAGTGAGTGAGTGTCAGTGAGTGTGTGTCATTGAGTGAGTGTCAGTGAGTGAGTGTCAGTGAGTGAGTGTCAGTTAGTGAGTGTCATTGAGTGAGTGTCATTGAGTGAATGTCAGTGAGTGAGTGTCAGTGAGTGAGTGTCATTGAGTGAGTGTCAGTGAGTGAATGTCATTGAGTGAGTGTCAGTGAGTGAGTGTCAGAGAGTGAGTGTCAGTGAGTGTGTCTCATTGAGTATCAGTGAGTGAGTGTAAGTGAGTGAGTGAGTGTCAGTGAGTGAGTGTCAGTGAGTGTGTGTCATTGAGTGAGTGTCAGTGAGTGAGTGTCAGTGAGTGAGTGTCAGTTAGTGAGTGTCATTGAGTGAGTGTCATTGAGTGAATGTCAGTGAGTGAGTGTCAGTGAGTGAGTGTCATTGAGTGAGTGTCAGTGAGTGAATGTCATTGAGTGAGTGTCAGTGAGTGAGGGTCAGAGAGTGAGTGTCAGTGAGTGTGTCTCATTGAGTATCAGTGAGTGAGTGTAAGTGAGTGAGTGAGTGTCAGTGAGTGAGTGACAGTGAGTGAGTCTCAGTGAGTGAGTGTCAGTGAGCGAGAGTGTGTGAGTGTCAGTGAGTGTGTGTCAGTGAGTGAGAGTCAGTGAGTGAGTGTCAGTGAGTGAGTGTCATTAAGTGAGTGTCAGTGAGTGAGTGTCAGTGAGTGAGTGTCAGTGAGTGAGTGTCAGTGAGTGAGTGTCAGTGAGTGAGTGTCAGTGAGTGAGTGAGTGTCAGTGAGCGAGTGTCAGTGAGTGAGTGAGTGCAAGTGAGTGAGTGTCAGTGAGTGAGTGTCAATGAGTGAGTGTCATTGAGTGTGTGTCAGTGAGTGAGTGTCAGAGAGTGAGTGTCAGTGAGTGAGTGTCAGTGAGTGTGTCCGTGAGTGAGTGTCAGTGAGTGAGTGTCAGTGAGTGAGTGTGTGTCAGTGTCAGTGAGTGTGTGTCAGTGAGTGAGTGTCAGTGAGTGAGTGTCAGTGAGTGAGTGTCATTGAGTCAGTGTCAGTGAGTGAGTGTCAGTGAGTGAGTGTCAGTGAGTGAGTGTCAGTGAGTGCGTGTCAGAGAGAGGGTGTCAGTGAGTGAGTGTCAGTGAATGAGTGTCAGTGAGTGAGTGTCATTGAGTTAGTGTCAGTGAGTGAGTGTCAGTGAGTGAGTGTCAGTTAGTGAGTGTCATTGAGTGAGTGTCATTGAGTGAGTGTCAGTGAGTGAGTGTCAGTGTGTGAGTGTCATTGAGAGAGTGTCAGTGAGTGAGTGTCATTGAGTGAGTGTCAGTGAGTGAGTGTCAGAGAGTGAGTGTCAGTGAGTGTGTGTCATTGAGTGAGTATCAGTGAGTGAGTGTAAGTGAGTGAGTGAGTGTCAGTGAGTGAGTGACAGTGAGTGAGTGTCAGTGAGTGAATGTCAGTGAGCGAGAGTGTGTGAGTGTCAGTGAGTGTGTGTCAGTGAGTGAGAGTCAGTGAGTGAGTGTCAGAGAGTGAATGTCAGTGAGTGTGTGTCATTGAGTGAGTGTCAGTCAGTGAGTGTCATTTAGTGAGTGTCAGTGAGTGAGGGTCAGTGAGTGACTGTCAGTGAGTGTCAGTGAGTGAGTGTCAGTGAGTGAATGTCAGTGAGTTAGTGTCAGTGAGTGAGTGTAGAGAGTGAGTGTCAGTGAGTGAGTGTCAGTGAGTGAGTGTTAGTGAGTGAGTGTCATTGAGTGAGTGTCAGTGGGTGAGTGTCAGTGAGTGAGTGTCAGTCAGTGAGTGTCAGTGAGTGAATGAGTGTGAGTGAGTGTCATTGAGTGAGTGTCAGTGAGTGAGTGTCTGTGAGTGAGTGAGTGAGTGTGAGTGAGTGTCATTGAGTGAGTGTCAGTGAGTGAGTGTCATTGAGTGAGTGCCAGTGAGTGAGTGTCAGTGAGTGTGTGTCAGTGAGTGAGTGTCAGTGAGTGAGTGTCAGTGAGTGAGTGTCAGTTAGTGAGTGTCAGTGAGTGTGTGTCAGTGAGTGTCAGTGAGTGAATGTCAGAGAGTGAGTGTCAGTGTGTGAGTGTCAGTGAGTGAGTGTCAGTGAGTGAGTGTCAGTGAGTGTCAGTGAGTGAGTGTCAGTGAGTGTGTGTCAGTGAGTGAGTGTCAGTGTGTGAGTGTCAGTGAGTGAGTCTCATTGAGTCTGTGTCGGTGAGTGAGTGTCAGTGAGTGAGTGTCAGTGAGTGAGTGTCAGTGAGTGAGTGTCAGTGAGTGAGTGTCAGTGAGTGAGTGTCAGTGAGTGAGTGTCATTGAGTGAGTGTCAGTGAGTGAGTGTCAGTGAGTGAGTGTCAGTTAGTGAGTGTCATTGAGTGAGTGTCATTGAGTGAATGTCAGTGAGTGAGTGTCAGTGAGTGAGTGTCATTGAGTGAGTGTCAGTGAGTGAGTGTCATTGAGTGAGTGTCAGTGAGTGAGTGTCAGAGAGTGAGTGTCAGTGAGTGTGTGTCATTGAGTATCAGTGAGTGAGTGTAAGTGAGTGAGTGAGTGTCAGTGAGTGAGTGACAGTGAGTGAGTGTCAGTGAGTGAGTGTCAGTGAGCGAGAGTGTGGGAGTGTCAGTGAGTGTGTGTCAGTGAGTGAGAGTCAGTGAGTGAGTGTCAGTGAGTGAGTGTCATTAAGTGAGTGTCAGTGAGTGAGTGTCATTGAGTGAGTGTCAGTGAGTGAGTGTCATTGAGTGAGTGTCAGTGAGTGAGTGTCAGTGAGTGAGTGTCAGTGAGTGAGTGTCAGTGAGTGAGTGAGTGTCAGTGAGCGAGTGTCAGTGAGTGAGTGAGTGCAAGTGAGTGAGTGTCAGTGAGTGAGTGTCAATGAGTGAGTGTCATTGAGTGTGTGTCAGTGAGTGAGTGTCAGTGAGTGAGTGTCAGTGAGTGAGTGTCAGTGAGTGTGTCAGTGAGTGAGTGACAGTGAGTGAGTGTCAGTGAGTGAGTGTGTGTCAGTGTCA
This sequence comes from Somniosus microcephalus, assembly GCF_052327205.1. Lineage (NCBI taxonomy): Eukaryota > Metazoa > Chordata > Chondrichthyes > Squaliformes > Somniosidae > Somniosus > Somniosus microcephalus. The sequence goes on along the minus strand of NC_140992.1, from coordinate 148,430,715 downwards.
GTGAGTGAGTGTCAGTGAGTGTGTGTCAGTGAGTGAGTGTCAGTGAGTGAGTGTCTGTGAGTGAGTGAGTGTGAGTGAGTGTCATTGAGTGAGTGTCAGTGAGTGAGTGTCATTGAGTGAGTGCCTGTGAGTGAGTGTCAGTGAGTGTGTGTCAGTGAGTGAGTGTCAGTGAGTGAGTGTCAGTGAGTGTGTGTCAGTGAGTGAGTGTCAGTGAGTGAGTGTCAGTGAGTGAGTGTGTGTGAGTGTCAGTGTGTGAGTGTCAGTGAGTGTGTGTCAGAGAGTGAGTGTCAGTGAGTGAGTGTCAGTGGGTGAGTGTCATTGAGTGAGTGTCAGTGAGTGAGTGACAGTGAGTGAGTGTCAGTAAGTGAGTGTCAGTGAGTGAGTGTCAGTGAGTGAGTGTCAGAGAGAAGGTGTCAGTGAGTGAGTGTCAGTGAATGAGTGTCAGTGAGTGAGTGTCATTGAGTGAGTGTCATTCAGTGAGTGTCAGTGAGTGAGTATCAGTGAGAGAGTGCCAGTTAGTGAGTGTCATTGAGTGAGTGTCAGCGAGTGAGTGTCAGTGAGTGAGTGTCAGTGTGTGAGTGTCATTGAGTGAGTGTCAGTGAGTGAGTGTCATTGAGTGAGTGTCAGTGAGTGAGTGTCAGAGAGTGAGTGTCAGTGAGTGTGTGTCATTGAGTGAGTGTCAGTGAGTGAGTGTCAGTGAGTGAGTGAGTGTCAGTGAGTGAGTGACAGTGAGTGAGTGTCAGTGAGTGAGTGTCAGTGAGTGAGTGTCAGAGAGAGGGTGTCAGTGAGAGAGTGTCAGTGAGTGAGTGTCAGTGAGTGAGTGTCATTGAGTGAGTATCAGTGAGTGAGTGTCAGTGAGTGTGTGTGTATGAGTGTCAGTGAGTGAGTGTCAGTGAGTGTGTGTCAGTGAGTGAGTGTCAGTGTGTGAGTGTCAGTGAGTGAGTGTCATTGAGTCTGTGTCGGTGAGTGAGAGTCAGTGAGTGAGTGTCAGTGAGTGAGTGTCAGTGAGTGAGTGTCAGAGAGAGGGTGTCAGTGAGTGAGTGTCAGTGAGTGAGTGTCAGTGAGTGTGTGTCATTGAGTGAGTGTCAGTGAGTGAGTGTCAGTGAGTGAGTGTCAGTTAGTGAGTGTCATTGAGTGAGTGTCATTGAGTGAATGTCAGTGAGTGAGTGTCAGTGAGTGAGTGTCATTGAGTGAGTGTCAGTGAGTGAGTGTCATTGAGTGAGTGTCAGTGAGTGAGTGTCAGAGAGTGAGTGTCAGTGAGTGTGTCTCATTGAATATCAGTGAGTGAGTGTAAGTGAGTGAGTGAGTGTCAGTGAGTGAGTGACAGTGAGTGAGTCTCAGTGAGTGAGTGTCAGTGAGCGAGAGTGTGTGAGTGTCAGTGAGTGTGTGTCAGTGAGTGAGAGTCAGTGAGTGAGTGTCAGTGAGTGAGTGTCATTAAGTGAGTGTCAGTGAGTGAGTGTCATTGAGAGAGTGTCAGTGAGTGAGTGTCATTGAGTGAGTGTCAGTGAGTGAGTGTCAGTGAGTGAGTGTCAGTGAGTGAGTGTCAGTGAGCGAGTGTCAGTGAGTGAGTGAGTGCAAGTGAGTGAGTGTCAGTGAGTGAGTGTCAATGAGTGAGTGTCATTGAGTGTGTGTCAGTGAGTGAGTGTCAGAGAGTGAGTGTCAGTGAGTGAGTGTCAGTGAGTGAGTGTCAGTGAGTGCGTGTCAGAGAGAGGGTGTCAGTGAGTGAGTGTCAGTGAATGAGTGTCAGTGAGTGAGTGTCATTGAGTTAGTGTCAGTGAGTGAGTGTCAGTGAGTGAGTGTCAGTTAGTGAGTGTCATTGAGTGAGTGTCATTGAGTGAGTGTCAGTGAGTGAGTGTCAGTGTGTGAGTGTCATTGAGAGAGTGTCAGTGAGTGAGTGTCATTGAGTGAGTGTCAGTGAGTGAGTGTCAGAGAGTGAGTGTCAGTGAGTGTGTGTCATTGAGTGAGTATCAGTGAGTGAGTGTAAGTGAGTGAGTGAGTGTCAGTGAGTGAGTGACAGTGAGTGAGTGTCAGTGAGTGAATGTCAGTGAGCGAGAGTGTGTGAGTGTCAGTGAGTGTGTGTCAGTGAGTGAGAGTCAGTGAGTGAGTGTCAGAGAGTGAATGTCAGTGAGTGTGTGTCATTGAGTGAGTGTCAGTCAGTGAGTGTCATTTAGTGAGTGTCTGTGAGTGAGGGTCAGTGAGTGACTGTCAGTGAGTGTCAGTGAGTGAGTGTCAGTGAGTGAATGTCAGTGAGTTAGTGTCAGTGAGTGAGTGTAGAGAGTGAGTGTCAGTGAGTGAGTGTCAGTGAGTGAGTGTTAGTGAGTGAGTGTCATTGAGTGAGTGTCAGTGGGTGAGTGTCAGTGAGTGAGTGTCAGTCAGTGAGTGTCAGTGAGTGAATGAGTGTGAGTGAGTGTCATTGAGTGAGTGTCAGTGAGTGAGTGTCTGTGAGTGAGTGAGTGAGTGTGAGTGAGTGTCATTGAGTGAGTGTCAGTGAGTGAGTGTCATTGAGTGAGTGCCAGTGAGTGAGTGTCAGTGAGTGTGTGTCAGTGAGTGAGTGTCAGTGAGTGAGTGTCAGTGAGTGAGTGTCAGTTAGTGAGTGTCAGTGAGTGTGTGTCAGTGAGTGTCAGTGAGTGAATGTCAGAGAGTGAGTGTCAGTGAGTGAGTGTCAGTGAGTGAGTGTCAGTGAGTGAGTGTCAGTGAGTGTCAGTGAGTGAGTGTCAGTGAGTGTGTGTCAGTGAGTGAGTGTCAGTGTGTGAGTGTCAGTGAGTGAGTCTCATTGAGTCTGTGTCGGTGAGTGAGTGTCAGTGAGTGAGTGTCAGTGAGTGAGTGTCAGTGAGTGAGTGTCAGTGAGTGAGTGTCAGTGAGTGAGTGTCAGTGAGTGAGTGTCATTGAGTGAGTGTCAGTGAGTGAGTGTCAGTGAGTGAGTGTCAGTTAGTGAGTGTCATTGAGTGAGTGTCATTGAGTGAATGTCAGTGAGTGAGTGTCAGTGAGTGAGTGTCATTGAGTGAGTGTCAGTGAGTGAGTGTCATTGAGTGAGTGTCAGTGAGTGAGTGTCAGAGAGTGAGTGTCAGTGAGTGTGTGTCATTGAGTATCAGTGAGTGAGTGTAAGTGAGTGAGTGAGTGTCAGTGAGTGAGTGACAGTGAGTGAGTGTCAGTGAGTGAGTGTCAGTGAGCGAGAGTGTGGGAGTGTCAGTGAGTGTGTGTCAGTGAGTGAGAGTCAGTGAGTAAGTGTCAGTGAGTGAGTGTCATTAAGTGAGTGTCAGTGAGTGAGTGTCATTGAGTGAGTGTCAGTGAGTGAGTGTCATTGAGTGAGTGTCAGTGAGTGAGTGTCAGTGAGTGAGTGTCAGTGAGTGAGTGTCAGTGAGTGAGTGAGTGTCAGTGAGCGAGTGTCAGTGAGTGAGTGAGTGCAAGTGAGTGACTGTCAGTGAGTGAGTGTCAATGAGTGAGTGTCATTGAGTGTGTGTCAGTGAGTGAGTGTCAGTGAGTGAGTGTCAGTGAGTGAGTGTCAGTGAGTGTGTCAGTGAGTGAGTGACAGTGAGTGAGTGTCAGTGAGTGAGTGTGTGTCAGTGTCAGTGAGTGAGTGTCAGTGAGTGTGTGTCAGTGAGTGAGTGTCAGTGAGTGAGTGTCTGTGAGTGAGTGAGTGTGAGTGAGTGTCATTGAGTGAGTGTCAGTGAGTGAGTGTCATTGAGTGAGTGCCTGTGAGTGAGTGTCAGTGAGTGTGTGTCAGTGAGTGAGTGTCAGTGAGTGAGTGTCAGTGAGTGTGTGTCAGTGAGTGAGTGTCAGTGAGTGAGTGTCAGTGAGTGAGTGTGTGTGAGTGTCAGTGTGTGAGTGTCAGTGAGTGTGTGTCAGAGAGTGAGTGTCAGTGAGTGAGTGTCAGTGGGTGAGTGTCATTGAGTGAGTGTCAGTGAGTGAGTGACAGTGAGTGAGTGTCAGTAAGTGAGTGTCAGTGAGTGAGTGTCAGTGAGTGAGTGTCAGAGAGAGGGTGTCAGTGAGTGAGTGTCAGTGAATGAGTGTCAGTGAGTGAGTGTCATTGAGTGAGTGTCATTCAGTGAGTGTCAGTGAGTGAGTATCAGTGAGAGAGTGCCAGTTAGTGAGTGTCATTGAGTGAGTGTCAGCGAGTGAGTGTCAGTGAGTGAGTGTCAGTGTGTGAGTGTCATTGAGTGAGTGTCAGTGAGTGAGTGTCATTGAGTGAGTGTCAGTGAGTGAGTGTCAGAGAGTGAGTGTCAGTGAGTGTGTGTCATTGAGTGAGTGTCAGTGAGTGAGTGTCAGTGAGTGAGTGAGTGTCAGTGAGTGAGTGACAGTGAGTGAGTGTCAGTGAGTGAGTGTCAGTGAGTGAGTGTCAGAGAGAGGGTGTCAGTGAGAGAGTGTCAGTGAGTGAGTGTCAGTGAGTGAGTGTCATTGAGTGAGTATCAGTGAGTGAGTGTCAGTGAGTGTGTGTGTATGAGTGTCAGTGAGTGAGTGTCAGTGAGTGTGTGTCAGTGAGTGAGTGTCAGTGTGTGAGTGTCAGTGAGTGAGTGTCATTGAGTCTGTGTCGGTGAGTGAGAGTCAGTGAGTGAGTGTCAGTGAGTGAGTGTCAGTGAGTGAGTGTCAGAGAGAGGGTGTCAGTGAGTGAGTGTCAGTGAGTGAGTGTCAGTGAGTGTGTGTCATTGAGTGAGTGTCAGTGAGTGAGTGTCAGTGAGTGAGTGTCAGTTAGTGAGTGTCATTGAGTGAGTGTCATTGAGTGAATGTCAGTGAGTGAGTGTCAGTGAGTGAGTGTCATTGAGTGAGTGTCAGTGAGTGAGTGTCATTGAGTGAGTGTCAGTGAGTGAGTGTCAGAGAGTGAGTGTCAGTGAGTGTGTCTCATTGAATATCAGTGAGTGAGTGTAAGTGAGTGAGTGAGTGTCAGTGAGTGAGTGACAGTGAGTGAGTCTCAGTGAGTGAGTGTCAGTGAGCGAGAGTGTGTGAGTGTCAGTGAGTGTGTGTCAGTGAGTGAGAGTCAGTGAGTGAGTGTCAGTGAGTGAGTGTCATTAAGTGAGTGTCAGTGAGTGAGTGTCATTGAGAGAGTGTCAGTGAGTGAGTGTCATTGAGTGAGTGTCAGTGAGTGAGTGTCAGTGAGTGAGTGTCAGTGAGTGAGTGTCAGTGAGCGAGTGTCAGTGAGTGAGTGAGTGCAAGTGAGTGAGTGTCAGTGAGTGAGTGTCAATGAGTGAGTGTCATTGAGTGTGTGTCAGTGAGTGAGTGTCAGAGAGTGAGTGTCAGTGAGTGAGTGTCAGTGAGTGTGTCAGTGAGTGAGTGTCAGTGAGTGAGTGTCAGTGAGTGAGTGTGTGTCAGTGTCAGTGAGTGAGTGTCAGTGAGTGTGTGTCAGTGAGTGAGTGTCAGTGAGTGAGTGTCAGTGAGTGAGTGTCATTGAGTCAGTGTCAGTGAGTGAGTGTCAGTGAGTGAGTGTCAGTGAGTGAGTGTCAGTGAGTGCGTGTCAGAGAGAGGGTGTCAGTGAGTGAGTGTCAGTGAATGAGTGTCAGTGAGTGAGTGTCATTGAGTTAGTGTCAGTGAGTGAGTGTCAGTGAGTGAGTGTCAGTTAGTGAGTGTCATTGAGTGAGTGTCATTGAGTGAGTGTCAGTGAGTGAGTGTCAGTGAGTGAGTGTCATTGAGTGAGTGTCAGTGAGTGAGTGTCATTGAGTGAGTGTCAGTGAGTGAGTGTCAGAGAGTGAGTGTCAGTGAGTGTGTCTCATTGAATATCAGTGAGTGAGTGTAAGTGAGTGAGTGAGTGTCAGTGAGTGAGTGACAGTGAGTGAGTCTCAGTGAGTGAGTGTCAGTGAGCGAGAGTGTGTGAGTGTCAGTGAGTGTGTGTCAGTGAGTGAGAGTCAGTGAGTGAGTGTCAGTGAGTGAGTGTCATTAAGTGAGTGTCAGTGAGTGAGTGTCATTGAGAGAGTGTCAGTGAGTGAGTGTCATTGAGTGAGTGTCAGTGAGTGAGTGTCAGTGAGTGAGTGTCAGTGAGTGAGTGTCAGTGAGCGAGTGTCAGTGAGTGAGTGAGTGCAAGTGAGTGAGTGTCAGTGAGTGAGTGTCAATGAGTGAGTGTCATTGAGTGTGTGTCAGTGAGTGAGTGTCAGAGAGTGAGTGTCAGTGAGTGAGTGTCAGTGAGTGTGTCAGTGAGTGAGTGTCAGTGAGTGAGTGTCAGTGAGTGAGTGTGTCAGTGTCAGTGAGTGAGTGTCAGTGAGTGTGTGTCAGTGAGTGAGTGTCAGTGAGTGAGTGTCAGTGAGTGAGTGTCATTGAGTCAGTGTCAGTGAGTGAGTGTCAGTGAGTGAGTGTCAGTGAGTGAGTGTCAGTGAGTGCGTGTCAGAGAGAGGGTGTCAGTGAGTGAGTGTCAGTGAATGAGTGTCAGTGAGTGAGTGTCATTGAGTTAGTGTCAGTGAGTGAGTGTCAGTGAGTGAGTGTCAGTTAGTGAGTGTCATTGAGTGAGTGTCATTGAGTGAGTGTCAGTGAGTGAGTGTCAGTGAGTGAGTGTCATTGAGTGAGTGTCAGTGAGTGAGTGTCATTGAGTGAGTGTCAGTGAGTGAGTGTCAGAGAGTGAGTGTCAGTGAGTGTGTGTCATTGAGTGAGTATCAGTGAGTGAGTGTAAGTGAGTGAGTGAATGTCAGTGAGTGAGTGACAGTGAGTGAGTGTCAGTGAGTGAATGTCAGTGAGCGAGAGTGTGTGAGTGTCAGTGAGTGTGTGTCAGTGAGTGAGAGTCAGTGAGTGAGTGTCAGAAAGTGAATGTCAGTGAGTGTCAGTGAGTGAGTGTCAGTGAGTGAATGTCAGTGAGTTAGTGTCAGTGAGTGAGTGTAGAGAGTGAGTGTCAGTGAGTGAGTGTCAGTGAGTGAGTGTTAGTGTGTGAGTGTCATTGAGTGAGTGTCAGAGAGTGAGTGTCAGTGAGTGAGTGTCAGTCAGTGAGTGTCAGTGAGTGAATGAGTGCGAGTGAGTGTCATTGAGTGAGTGTCAGTGAGTGAGTGTCTGTGAGTGAGTGAGTGAGTGTGAGTGAGTTTCATTGAGTGAGTGTCAGTGAGTGAGTGTCATTGAGTGAGTGCCAGTGAGTGAGTGTCAGTGAGTGTGTGTCAGTGAGTGAGTGTCAGTGAGTGAGTGTCAGTGAGTGAGTGTCAGTGAGTGAGTGTCAGTGAGTGTGTGTCAGTGAGTGAGTGTCAGTGAGTGAATGTCAGAGAGTGAGTGTCAGTGAGTGAGTGTCAGTGAGTGAGTGTCAGTGAGTGAGTGTCAGTGAGTGTCAGTGAGTGAGTGTCAGTGAGTGCTTGTCATTGACTGAGTGTCAGTGAGTGAGTGTCAGTGAGTGAGTGTCAGTTAGTGAGTGTCATTGAGTGAGTGTCATTGAGTGAATGTCAGTGAGTGAGTGTCAGTGAGTGAGTGTCATTGAGTGAGTGTCAGTGAGTGAGTGTCATTGAGTGAGTGTCAGTGAGTGAGTGTCAGAGAGTGAGTGTCAGTGAGTGTGTCTCATTGAGTATCAGTGAGTGAGTGTAAGTGAGTGAGTGAGTGTCAGTGAGTGAGTGACAGTGAGTGAGTCTCAGTGAGTGAGTGTCAGTGAGCGAGAGTGTGTGAGTGTCAGTGAGTTTGTGACAGTGAGTGAGAGTCAGTGAGTGAGTGTCAGTGAGTGAGTGTCATTAAGTGAGTGTCAGTGAGTGAGTGTCATTGAGAGAGTGTCAGTGAGTGAGTGTCATTGAGTGAGTGTCAGTGAGTGAGTGTCAGTGAGTGAGTGTCAGTGAGTGAGTGTCAGTGAGTGAGTGAGTGTCAGTGAGCGAGTGTCAGTGAGTGAGTGAGTGCAAGTGAGTGAGTGTCAGTGAGTGAGTGTCAATGAGTGAGCGTCATTGAGTGTGTGTCAGTGAGTGAGTGTCAGAGAGTGAGTGTCAGTGAGTGAGTGTCAGTGAGTGTGTCAGTGAGTGAGTGTCAGTGAGTGAGTGTCAGTGAGTGAATGTGTGTCAGTGTCAGTGAATGAGTGTCAGTGAGTGTGTGTCAGTGAGTGAGTGTCAGTGAGTGAGTGTCAGTGAGTGAGTGTCATTGAGTCAGTGTCAGTGAGTGAGTGTCAGTGAGTGAGTGTCAGTGAGTGAGTGTCAGTGAGTGCGTGTCAGAGAGAGGGTGTCAGTGAGTGAGTGTCAGTGAATGAGTGTCAGTGAGTGAGTGTCATTGAGTTAGTGTCAGTGAGTGAGTGTCAGTGAGTGAGTGTCAGTTAGTGAGTGTCATTGAGTGAGTGTCACTGAGTGAGTGTCAGTGAGTGAGTGTCAGTGAGTGTGTGTCATTGAGTGAGTGTCAGTGAGTGAGTGTCATTGAGTGAGTGTCAGTGAGTGTGTGTCAGAGAGTGAGTGTCAGTGAGTGTGTGTCATTGAGTGAGTATCAGTGAGTGAGTGTCAGTGAGTGAGTGTCAGTTAGTGAGTGTCATTGAGTGAGTGTCATTGAGTGAATGTCAGTGAGTGAGTGTCAGTGAGTGAGTGTCATTGAGTGAGTGTCAGTGAGTGAGTGTCATTGAGTGAGTGTCAGTGAGTGAGTGTCAGAGAGTGAGTGTCAGTGAGTGTGTCTCATTGAGTATCAGTGAGTGAGTGTAAGTGAGTGAGTGAGTGTCAGTGAGTGAGTGACAGTGAGTGAGTCTCAGTGAGTGAGTGTCAGTGAGCGAGAGTGTGTGAGTGTCAGTGAGTTTGTGACAGTGAGTGAGAGTCAGTGAGTGAGTGTCAGTGAGTGAGTGTCAGTGAGTGCTTGTCATTGACTGAGTGTCAGTGAGTGAGTGTCAGTGAGTGAGTGTCAGTTAGTGAGTGTCATTGAGTGAGTGTCATTGAGTGAATGTCAGTGAGTGAGTGTCAGTGAGTGAGTGTCATTGAGTGAGTGTCAGTGAGTGAGTGTCATTGAGTGAGTGTCAGTGAGTGAGTGTCAGAGAGTGAGTGTCAGTGAGTGTGTCTCATTGAGTATCAGTGAGTGAGTGTAAGTGAGTGAGTGAGTGTCAGTGAGTGAGTGACAGTGAGTGAGTCTCAGTGAGTGAGTGTCAGTGAGCGAGAGTGTGTGAGTGTCAGTGAGTTTGTGACAGTGAGTGAGAGTCAGTGAGTGAGTGTCAGTGAGTGAGTGTCATTAAGTGAGTGTCAGTGAGTGAGTGTCATTGAGAGAGTGTCAGTGAGTGAGTGTCATTGAGTGAGTGTCAGTGAGTGAGTGTCAGTGAGTGAGTGTCAGTGAGTGAGTGTCAGTGAGTGAGTGAGTGTCAGTGAGCGAGTGTCAGTGAGTGAGTGAGTGCAAGTGAGTGAGTGTCAGTGAGTGAGTGTCAATGAGTGAGCGTCATTGAGTGTGTGTCAGTGAGTGAGTGTCAGAGAGTGAGTGTCAGTGAGTGAGTGTCAGTGAGTGTGTCAGTGAGTGAGTGTCAGTGAGTGAGTGTCAGTGAGTGAATGTGTGTCAGTGTCAGTGAATGAGTGTCAGTGAGTGTGTGTCAGTGAGTGAGTGTCAGTGAGTGAGTGTCAGTGAGTGAGTGTCATTGAGTCAGTGTCAGTGAGTGAGTGTCAGTGAGTGAGTGTCAGTGAGTGAGTGTCAGTGAGTGCGTGTCAGAGAGAGGGTGTCAGTGAGTGAGTGTCAGTGAATGAGTGTCAGTGAGTGAGTGTCATTGAGTTAGTGTCAGTGAGTGAGTGTCAGTGAGTGAGTGTCAGTTAGTGAGTGTCATTGAGTGAGTGTCACTGAGTGAGTGTCAGTGAGTGAGTGTCAGTGAGTGTGTGTCATTGAGTGAGTGTCAGTGAGTGAGTGTCATTGAGTGAGTGTCAGTGAGTGTGTGTCAGAGAGTGAGTGTCAGTGAGTGTGTGTCATTGAGTGAGTATCAGTGAGTGAGTGTAAGTGAGTGAGTGAGTGTCAGTGAGTGAGTGACAGTGAGTGAGTGTCAGTGAGTGAATGTCAGTGAGCGAGAGTGTGTGAGTGTCAGTGAGTGTGTGTCAGTGAGTGAGAGTCAGTGAGTGAGTGTCAGAGAGTGAATGTCAGTGAGTGTGTGTCATTGAGTGAGTGTCAGTCAGTGAGTGTCATTGAGTGAGTGTCAGTGAGTGAGGGTCAGTGAGTGACTGTCAGTGAGTGTCAGTCAGTGAGTGTCAGTGAGTGAATGTCAGTGAGTTAGTGTCAGTGAGTGAGTGTAGAGAGTGAGTGTCAGTGAGTGAGTGTCAGTGAGTGAGTGTTAGTGAGTAAGTGTCATTGAGTGAGTGTCAGTGAGTGAGTGTCAGTGAGTGAGTGTCAGTCAGTGAGTGTCAGTGAGTGAATGAGTGTGAGTGAGTGTCATTGAGTGAGTGTCAGTGACTGAGTGTCTGTGAGTGAGTGAGTGAGTGTGAGTGAGTGTCATTGAGTGAGTGTCAGTGAGTGAGTGTCATTGAGTGAGTGCCAGTGAGTGAGTGTCAGTGAGTGTGTGTCAGTGAGTGAGTGTCAGTGAGTGAGTGTCAGTGAGTGAGTGTCAGTGAGTGAGTGTCAGTGAGTGTGTGTCAGTGAGTGAGTGTCAGTGAGTGAATGTCAGAGAGTGAGTGTCAGTGAGTGAGTGTCAGTGAGTGAGTGTCAGTGAGTGAGTGTCAGTGAGTGTCAGTGAGTGAGTGTCAGTGAGTGAGTGTCAGTGAGTGAGTGTCAGTGAGTGAGTGTCAGTGAGTGAGTGTCAGTTAGTGAGTGTCATTGAGTGAGTGTCATTGAGTGAGTGTCAGTGAGTGAGTGTCAGTGAGTGACTGTCATTAAGTGAGTATCAGTGAGTGAGTGTCATTGAGTGAGTGTCAGTGAGTGAGTGTTAGTGAGTGAGTGTCATTGAGTGAGTGTCAGTGAGTGAGTGTCAGTGAGACAGTGTGTGTGAGTGTCAGTGAGTGTGTGTCAGTGAGTGAGTGTCAGTGAGTGAGTGTGTGTGAGTGTCAGTGAGTGAGTATCAGTGAGTGTGTGTCATTGAGTGAGTGACAGTGAGTGAGTGTCAGTAAGTGAGTGTCAGTGAGTGAGTGTCAGTGAGTGAGTGTCAGTGAGTGAGTGTCATTGAGAGAGTGTCAGTGAGTGAGTGTCATTGAGTGAGTGTCAGTGAGTGAGTGTCAGTGAGTGAGTGTCAGTGAGTGAGTGTCAGTGAGCGAGTGTCAGTGAGTGAGTGAGTGCAAGTGAGTGAGTGTCAGTGAGTGAGTGTCAATGAGTGAGTGTCATTGAGTGTGTGTCAGTGAGTGAGTGTCAGAGAGTGAGTGTCAGTGAGTGAGTGTCAGTGAGTGTGTCAGTGAGTGAGTGTCAGTGAGTGAGTGTCAGTGAGTGAGTGTGTGTCAGTGTCAGTGAGTGAGTGTCAGTGAGTGTGTGTCAGTGAGTGAGTGTCAGTGAGTGAGTGTCAGTGAGTGAGTGTCATTGAGTCAGTGTCAGTGAGTGAGTGTCAGTGAGTGAGTGTCAGTGAGTGAGTGTCAGTGAGTGCGTGTCAGAGAGAGGGTGTCAGTGAGTGAGTGTCAGTGAATGAGTGTCAGTGAGTGAGTGTCATTGAGTTAGTGTCAGTGAGTGAGTGTCAGTGAGTGAGTGTCAGTTAGTGAGTGTCATTGAGTGAGTGTCATTGAGTGAGTGTCAGTGAGTGAGTGTCAGTGAGTGAGTGTCATTGAGTGAGTGTCAGTGAGTGAGTGTCATTGAGTGAGTGTCAGTGAGTGAGTGTCAGAGAGTGAGTGTCAGTGAGTGTGTGTCATTGAGTGAGTATCAGTGAGTGAGTGTAAGTGAGTGAGTGAATGTCAGTGAGTGAGTGACAGTGAGTGAGTGTCAGTGAGTGAATGTCAGTGAGCGAGAGTGTGTGAGTGTCAGTGAGTGTGTGTCAGTGAGTGAGAGTCAGTGAGTGAGTGTCAGAGAGTGAATGTCAGTGAGTGTCAGTGAGTGAGTGTCAGTGAGTGAATGTCAGTGAGTTAGTGTCAGTGAGTGAGTGTAGAGAGTGAGTGTCAGTGAGTGAGTGTCAGTGAGTGAGTGTTAGTGAGTGAGTGTCATTGAGTGAGTGTCAGTGAGTGAGTGTCAGTGAGTGAGTGTCAGTCAGTGAGTGTCAGTGAGTGAATGAGTGCGAGTGAGTGTCATTGAGTGAGTGTCAGTGAGTGAGTGTCTGTGAGTGAGTGAGTGAGTGTGAGTGAGTTTCATTGAGTGAGTGTCAGTGAGTGAGTGTCATTGAGTGAGTGCCAGTGAGTGAGTGTCAGTGAGTGTGTGTCAGTGAGTGAGTGTCAGTGAGTGAGTGTCAGTGAGTGAGTGTCAGTGAGTGAGTGTCAGTGAGTGTGTGTCAGTGAGTGAGTGTCAGTGAGTGAATGTCAGAGAGTGAGTGTCAGTGAGTGAGTGTCAGTGAGTGAGTGTCAGTGAGTGAGTGTCAGTGAGTGTCAGTGAGTGAGTGTCAGTGAGTGCTTGTCATTGACTGAGTGTCAGTGAGTGAGTGTCAGTGAGTGAGTGTCAGTTAGTGAGTGTCATTGAGTGAGTGTCATTGAGTGAATGTCAGTGAGTGAGTGTCAGTGAGTGAGTGTCATTGAGTGAGTGTCAGTGAGTGAGTGTCATTGAGTGAGTGTCAGTGAGTGAGTGTCAGAGAGTGAGTGTCAGTGAGTGTGTCTCATTGAGTATCAGTGAGTGAGTGTAAGTGAGTGAGTGAGTGTCAGTGAGTGAGTGACAGTGAGTGAGTCTCAGTGAGTGAGTGTCAGTGAGCGAGAGTGTGTGAGTGTCAGTGAGTTTGTGACAGTGAGTGAGAGTCAGTGAGTGAGTGTCAGTGAGTGAGTGTCATTAAGTGAGTGTCAGTGAGTGAGTGTCATTGAGAGAGTGTCAGTAAGTGAGTGTCATTGAGTGAGTGTCAGTGAGTGAGTGTCAGTGAGTGAGTGTCAGTGAGTGAGTGTCAGTGAGTGAGTGAGTGTCAGTGAGCGAGTGTCAGTGAGTGAGTGAGTGCAAGTGAGTGAGTGTCAGTGAGTGAGTGTCAATGAGTGAGCGTCATTGAGTGTGTGTCAGTGAGTGAGTGTCAGAGAGTGAGTGTCAGTGAGTGAGTGTCAGTGAGTGTGTCAGTGAGTGAGTGTCAGTGAGTGAGTGTCAGTGAGTGAATGTGTGTCAGTGTCAGTGAATGAGTGTCAGTGAGTGTGTGTCAGTGAGTGAGTGTCAGTGAGTGAGTGTCAGTGAGTGAGTGTCATTGAGTCAGTGTCAGTGAGTGAGTGTCAGTGAGTGAGTGTCAGTGAGTGAGTGTCAGTGAGTGCGTGTCAGAGAGAGGGTGTCAGTGAGTGAGTGTCAGTGAATGAGTGTCAGTGAGTGAGTGTCATTGAGTTAGTGTCAGTGAGTGAGTGTCAGTGAGTGAGTGTCAGTTAGTGAGTGTCATTGAGTGAGTGTCACTGAGTGAGTGTCAGTGAGTGAGTGTCAGTGAGTGTGTGTCATTGAGTGAGTGTCAGTGAGTGAGTGTCATTGAGTGAGTGTCAGTGAGTGAGTGTCAGAGAGTGAGTGTCAGTGAGTGTGTGTCATTGAGTGAGTATCAGTGAGTGAGTGTAAGTGAGTGAGTGAGTGTCAGTGAGTGAGTGACAGTGAGTGAGTGTCAGTGAGTGAATGTCAGTGAGCGAGAGTGTGTGAGTGTCAGTGAGTGTGTGTCAGTGAGTGAGAGTCAGTGAGTGAGTGTCAGAGAGTGAATGTCAGTGAGTGTGTGTCATTGAGTGAGTGTCAGTCAGTGAGTGTCATTGAGTCAGTGTCAGTGAGTGAGGGTCAGTGAGTGACTGTCAGTGAGTGTCAGTCAGTGAGTGTCAGTGAGTGAATGTCAGTGAGTTAGTGTCAGTGAGTGAGTGTAGAGAGTGAGTGTCAGTGAGTGAGTGTCAGTGAGTGAGTGTTAGTGAGTAAGTGTCATTGAGTGAGTGTCAGTGAGTGAGTGTCAGTGAGTGAGTGTCAGTCAGTGAGTGTCAGTGAGTGAATGAGTGTGAGTGAGTGTCATTGAGTGAGTGTCAGTGACTGAGTGTCTGTGAGTGAGTGAGTGAGTGTGAGTGAGTGTCATTGAGTGAGTGTCAGTGAGTGAGTGTCATTGAGTGAGTGCCAGTGAGTGAGTGTCAGTGAGTGTGTGTCAGTGAGTGAGTGTCAGTGAGTGAGTGTCAGTGAGTGAGTGTCAGTGAGTGAGTGTCAGTGAGTGTGTGTCAGTGAGTGAGTGTCAGTGAGTGAATGTCAGAGAGTGAGTGTCAGTGAGTGAGTGTCAGTGAGTGAGTGTCAGTGAGTGAGTGTCAGTGAGTGAGTGTCAGTGAGTGAGTGTCAGTGAGTGAGTGTCAGTTAGTGAGTGTCATTGAGTGAGTGTCATTGAGTGAGTGTCAGTGAGTGAGTGTCAGTGAGTGACTGTCATTAAGTGAGTATCAGTGAGTGAGTGTCATTGAGTGAGTGTCAGTGAGTGAGTGTTAGTGAGTGAGTGTCATTGAGTGAGTGTCAGTGAGTGAGTGTCAGTGAGACAGTGTGTGTGAGTGTCAGTGAGTGTGTGTCAGTGAGTGAGTGTCAGTGAGTGAGTGTGTGTGAGTGTCAGTGAGTGAGTATCAGTGAGTGTGTGTCATTGAGTGAGTGACAGTGAGTGAGTGTCAGTAAGTGAGTGTCAGTGAGTGAGTGTCAGTGAGTGAGTGTCAGAGAGAGGGTGTCAGTGAGTGAGTGTCAGTGAGTGAGTGTCAGTGAGTGAGTGTCATTGAGTGAGTGTCATTGAGTGAGTGTCAGTGAGTGAGTATCAGTGAGTGTGTGTCAGTGAGTGAATGTCAGTGAGTGAGTGTCAGTGAGTGAGTGTAGAGAGTGAGTGTCAGTGAGTGAGTGTCAGTGAGTGAGTGTTTGTGAGTGAGTCTCATTGAGTGAGTGTCAGTGAGTGAGTGTCAGTGAGTGAGTGTCAGTCAGTGAGTGTCAGTGAGTGAGTGAGTGTGAGTGAGTGTCATTGAGTGAGTGTCAGTGAGTGAGTGTCTGTGAGTGAGTGAGTGAGTGTGAGTGAGTGTCATTGAGTGAGTGTCAGTGAGTGAGTGTCATTGAGTGAGTGCCAGTGATTGAGTGTCAGTGAGTGTGTGTCAGTGAGTGAGTGTCAGTGAGTGAGTGTCAGTGAGTGTGTGTCAGTGAGTGAGTGTCAGTGAGTGAGTGTCAGAGAGTGAGTGTCAGTGAGTGAGTGTCAGTGAGTGAGTGTCAGTGAGTGAGTATCAGTGAGTGTCAGTGAGTGAGTGTCAGTGAGTGAGTGTCAGTGAGTGAGTGTCAGTGAGTGAGTGTCAGTTAGTGATTGTCATTGAGTGAGTGTCAGTGAGTGTGTGTCAGTGAGTGAGTGTCAGTGAGTGAGTGTCAGTGAGTGTGTGTCAGTGAGTGAGTGTCAGTGAGTGAGTGTCAGTGAGTGTGTGTCAGTGAGTGAGTGTCAGTGAGTGAGTGTCAGTGAGTGAGTGTGTGTGAGTGTCAGTGAGTGAGTGTCAGTGAGTGTGTGTCACTGAGTGAGTGTCAGTGAGTGAGTGTCAGTGAGTGAGTGTCATTGAGTGAGTGACAGTGAGTGAGTGTCAGTAAGTGAGTGTCAGTGAGTGAGTGTCAGTGAATGAGTGTCATAGAGAGGTTGTCAGTGAGTGAGTGTCAGTGAGTGAGTGTCAGTTAGTGAGTGTCATTGAGTGAGTGTCATTGAGTGAGTGTCAGTGAGTGAGTATCAGTGAGTGAGTGTCAGTTAGTGAGTGTCATTGAGTGAGTGTCAGCGAGTGAGTGTCAGTGAGTGAGTGTCACTGTGTGAGTGTCATTGAGCGAGTGTCAGTGAGTGAGTGTCAGTGAGTGAGTGTGTGTGAGTGTCAGTGAGTGAGTGTCAGTGAGTGTGTCAGTGAGTGAGTGTCAGTGAGTGAGTGTCAGTGAGTGTCAGTGAGTGAGTGTCAGTGAGTGAGTGTCAGTGAGTGAGTGTCAGTGAGTGAGTGTCAGTGAGTGTCAATGAGTGAGTGTCAGTGAGTGAGTGTCAGTGAGTGAGTGTCAGTGAGCGAGTGTCAGTGAGTGAGTGAGTGCAAGTGAGTGAGTGTCAGTGAGTGAGTGTCAATGAGTGAGTGTCATTGAGTGTGTGTCAGTGAGTGAGTGTCAGAGAGTGAGTGTCAGTGAGTGAGTGTCAGTGAGTGTGTCAGTGAGTGAGTGTCAGTGAGTGAGTGTCAGTGAGTGAGTGTGTGTCAGTGTCAGTGAGTGAGTGTCAGTGAGTGTGTGTCAGTGAGTGAGTGTCAGTGAGTGAGTGTCAGTGAGTGAGTGTCATTGAGTCAGTGTCAGTGAGTGAGTGTCAGTGAGTGAGTGTCAGTGAGTGAGTGTCAGTGAGTGCGTGTCAGAGAGAGGGTGTCAGTGAGTGAGTGTCAGTGAATGAGTGTCAGTGAGTGAGTGTCATTGAGTTAGTGTCAGTGAGTGAGTGTCAGTGAGTGAGTGTCAGTTAGTGAGTGTCATTGAGTGAGTGTCATTGAGTGAGTGTCAGTGAGTGAGTGTCAGTGAGTGAGTGTCATTGAGTGAGTGTCAGTGAGTGAGTGTCATTGAGTGAGTGTCAGTGAGTGAGTGTCAGAGAGTGAGTGTCAGTGAGTGTGTGTCATTGAGTGAGTATCAGTGAGTGAGTGTAAGTGAGTGAGTGAATGTCAGTGAGTGAGTGACAGTGAGTGAGTGTCAGTGAGTGAATGTCAGTGAGCGAGAGTGTGTGAGTGTCAGTGAGTGTGTGTCAGTGAGTGAGAGTCAGTGAGTGAGTGTCAGAGAGTGAATGTCAGTGAGTGTCAGTGAGTGAGTGTCAGTGAGTGAATGTCAGTGAGTTAGTGTCAGTGAGTGAGTGTAGAGAGTGAGTGTCAGTGAGTGAGTGTCAGTGAGTGAGTGTTAGTGAGTGAGTGTCATTGAGTGAGTGTCAGTGAGTGAGTGTCAGTGAGTGAGTGTCAGTCAGTGAGTGTCAGTGAGTGAATGAGTGCGAGTGAGTGTCATTGAGTGAGTGTCAGTGAGTGAGTGTCTGTGAGTGAGTGAGTGAGTGTGAGTGAGTTTCATTGAGTGAGTGTCAGTGAGTGAGTGTCATTGAGTGAGTGCCAGTGAGTGAGTGTCAGTGAGTGTGTGTCAGTGAGTGAGTGTCAGTGAGTGAGTGTCAGTGAGTGAGTGTCAGTGAGTGAGTGTCAGTGAGTGTGTGTCAGTGAGTGAGTGTCAGTGAGTGAATGTCAGAGAGTGAGTGTCAGTGAGTGAGTGTCAGTGAGTGAGTGTCAGTGAGTGAGTGTCAGTGAGTGTCAGTGAGTGAGTGTCAGTGAGTGCTTGTCATTGACTGAGTGTCAGTGAGTGAGTGTCAGTGAGTGAGTGTCAGTTAGTGAGTGTCATTGAGTGAGTGTCATTGAGTGAATGTCAGTGAGTGAGTGTCAGTGAGTGAGTGTCATTGAGTGAGTGTCAGTGAGTGAGTGTCATTGAGTGAGTGTCAGTGAGTGAGTGTCAGAGAGTGAGTGTCAGTGAGTGTGTCTCATTGAGTATCAGTGAGTGAGTGTAAGTGAGTGAGTGAGTGTCAGTGAGTGAGTGACAGTGAGTGAGTCTCAGTGAGTGAGTGTCAGTGAGCGAGAGTGTGTGAGTGTCAGTGAGTTTGTGACAGTGAGTGAGAGTCAGTGAGTGAGTGTCAGTGAGTGAGTGTCATTTAGTGAGTGTCAGTGAGTGAGTGTCATTGAGAGAGTGTCAGTGAGTGAGTGTCATTGAGTGAGTGTCAGTGAGTGAGTGTCAGTGAGTGAGTGTCAGTGAGTGAGTGTCAGTGAGTGAGTGAGTGTCAGTGAGCGAGTGTCAGTGAGTGAGTGAGTGCAAGTGAGTGAGTGTCAGTGAGTGAGTGTCAATGAGTGAGCGTCATTGAGTGTGTGTCAGTGAGTGAGTGTCAGAGAGTGAGTGTCAGTGAGTGAGTGTCAGTGAGTGTGTCAGTGAGTGAGTGTCAGTGAGTGAGTGTCAGTGAGTGAATGTGTGTCAGTGTCAGTGAATGAGTGTCAGTGAGTGTGTGTCAGTGAGTGAGTGTCAGTGAGTGAGTGTCAGTGAGTGAGTGTCATTGAGTCAGTGTCAGTGAGTGAGTGTCAGTGAGTGAGTGTCAGTGAGTGAGTGTCAGTGAGTGCGTGTCAGAGAGAGGGTGTCAGTGAGTGAGTGTCAGTGAATGAGTGTCAGTGAGTGAGTGTCATTGAGTTAGTGTCAGTGAGTGAGTGTCAGTGAGTGAGTGTCAGTTAGTGAGTGTCATTGAGTGAGTGTCACTGAGTGAGTGTCAGTGAGTGAGTGTCAGTGAGTGTGTGTCATTGAGTGAGTGTCAGTGAGTGAGTGTCATTGAGTGAGTGTCAGTGAGTGAGTGTCAGAGAGTGAGTGTCAGTGAGTGTGTGTCATTGAGTGAGTATCAGTGAGTGAGTGTAAGTGAGTGAGTGAGTGTCAGTGAGTGAGTGACAGTGAGTGAGTGTCAGTGAGTGAATGTCAGTGAGCGAGAGTGTGTGAGTGTCAGTGAGTGTGTGTCAGTGAGTGAGAGTCAGTGAGTGAGTGTCAGAGAGTGAATGTCAGTGAGTGTGTGTCATTGAGTGAGTGTCAGTCAGTGAGTGTCATTGAGTCAGTGTCAGTGAGTGAGGGTCAGTGAGTGACTGTCAGTGAGTGTCAGTCAGTGAGTGTCAGTGAGTGAATGTCAGTGAGTTAGTGTCAGTGAGTGAGTGTAGAGAGTGAGTGTCAGTGAGTGAGTGTCAGTGAGTGAGTGTTAGTGAGTAAGTGTCATTGAGTGAGTGTCAGTGAGTGAGTGTCAGTGAGTGAGTGTCAGTCAGTGAGTGTCAGTGAGTGAATGAGTGTGAGTGAGTGTCATTGAGTGAGTGTCAGTGACTGAGTGTCTGTGAGTGAGTGAGTGAGTGTGAGTGAGTGTCATTGAGTGAGTGTCAGTGAGTGAGTGTCATTGAGTGAGTGCCAGTGAGTGAGTGTCAGTGAGTGTGTGTCAGTGAGTGAGTGTCAGTGAGTGAGTGTCAGTGAGTGAGTGTCAGTGAGTGAGTGTCAGTGAGTGTGTGTCAGTGAGTGAGTGTCAGTGAGTGAATGTCAGAGAGTGAGTGTCAGTGAGTGAGTGTCAGTGAGTGAGTGTCAGTGAGTGAGTGTCAGTGAGTGAGTGTCAGTGAGTGAGTGTCAGTGAGTGAGTGTCAGTGAGTGAGTGTCAGTGAGTGAGTGTCAGTTAGTGAGTGTCATTGAGTGAGTGTCATTGAGTGAGTGTCAGTGAGTGACTGTCATTAAGTGAGTATCAGTGAGTGAGTGTCATTGAGTGAGTGTCAGTGAGTGAGTGTTAGTGAGTGAGTGTCATTGAGTGAGTGTCAGTGAGTGAGTGTCAGTGAGACAGTGTGTGTGAGTGTCAGTGAGTGTGTGTCAGTGAGTGAGTGTCAGTGAGTGAGTGTGTGTGAGTGTCAGTGAGTGAGTATCAGTGAGTGTGTGTCATTGAGTGAGTGACAGTGAGTGAGTGTCAGTAAGTGAGTGTCAGTGAGTGAGTGTCAGTGAGTGAGTGTCAGAGAGAGGGTGTCAGTGAGTGAGTGTCAGTGAGTGAGTGTCAGTGAGTGAGTGTCATTGAGTGAGTGTCATTGAGTGAGTGTCAGTGAGTGAGTATCAGTGAGTGTGTGTCAGTGAGTGAATGTCAGTGAGTGAGTGTCAGTGAGTGAGTGTAGAGAGTGAGTGTCAGTGAGTGAGTGTCAGTGAGTGAGTGAGTGTGAGTGAGTGTCATTGAGTGAGTGTCAGTGAGTGAGTGTCTGTGAGTGAGTGAGTGAGTGTGAGTGAGTGTCATTGAGTGAGTGTCAGTGAGTGAGTGTCATTGAGTGAGTGCCAGTGATTGAGTGTCAGTGAGTGTGTGTCAGTGAGTGAGTGTCAGTGAGTGAGTGTCAGTGAGTGTGTGTCAGTGAGTGAGTGTCAGTGAGTGAGTGTCAGAGAGTGAGTGTCAGTGAGTGAGTGTCAGTGAGTGAGTGTCAGTGAGTGAGTATCAGTGAGTGTCAGTGAGTGAGTGTCAGTGAGTGAGTGTCAGTGAGTGAGTGTCAGTGAGTGAGTGTCAGTTAGTGATTGTCATTGAGTGAGTGTCAGTGAGTGTGTGTCAGTGAGTGAGTGTCAGTGAGTGAGTGTCAGTGAGTGTGTGTCAGTGAGTGAGTGTCAGTGAGTGAGTGTCAGTGAGTGTGTGTCAGTGAGTGAGTGTCAGTGAGTGAGTGTCAGTGAGTGAGTGTGTGTGAGTGTCAGTGAGTGAGTGTCAGTGAGTGTGTGTCACTGAGTGAGTGTCAGTGAGTGAGTGTCAGTGAGTGAGTGTCATTGAGTGAGTGACAGTGAGTGAGTGTCAGTAAGTGAGTGTCAGTGAGTGAGTGTCAGTGAATGAGTGTCATAGAGAGGTTGTCAGTGAGTGAGTGTCAGTGAGTGAGTGTCAGTTAGTGAGTGTCATTGAGTGAGTGTCATTGAGTGAGTGTCAGTGAGTGAGTATCAGTGAGTGAGTGTCAGTTAGTGAGTGTCATTGAGTGAGTGTCAGCGAGTGAGTGTCAGTGAGTGAGTGTCACTGTGTGAGTGTCATTGAGCGAGTGTCAGTGAGTGAGTGTCAGTGAGTGAGTGTGTGTGAGTGTCAGTGAGTGAGTGTCAGTGAGTGTGTCAGTGAGTGAGTGTCAGTGAGTGAGTGTCAGTGAGTGTCAGTGAGTGAGTGTCAGTGAGTGAGTGTCAGTGAGTGAGTGTCAGTGAGTGAGTGTCAGTGAGTGTCAATGAGTGAGTGTCAGTGAGTGAGTGTCAGTGAGTGAGTGTCAGTGAGTGAGAGTCAGTTAGTGAGTGTCATTGAGTGAGTGTCATTGAGTGATTGTCAGTGAGTGAGTGTCATTGAGTGAGTGTCAGTGAGTGAGTGTCTGTGAGTGAGTGAGTGAGTGTGAGTGAGTGTCATTGAGTGAGTGTCAGTGAGTGAGTGTCATTGAGTGAGTGCCAGTGATTGAGTGTCAGTGAGTGTGTGTCAGTGAGTGAGTGTCAGTGAGTGAGTGTCAGTGAGTGAGTGTCAGTGAGTGTGTGTCAGTGAGTGAGTGTCAGTGAGTGAGTGTCAGAGAGTGAGTGTCAGTGAGTGAGTGTCAGTGAGTGAGTGTCAGTGAGTGAGTATCAGTGAGTGTCAGTGAGTGAGTGTCAGTGAGTGAGTGTCAGTGAGTGAGTGTCAGTGAGTGAGTGTCAGTTAGTGATTGTCATAGAGTGAGTGTCAGTGAGTGTGTGTCAGTGAGTGAGTGTCAGTGAGTGAGTGTCAGTGAGTGTGTGTCAGTGAGTGAGTGTCAGTGAGTGTGTGTCAGTGAGTGAGTGTCAGTGAGTGAGTGTCAGTGAGTGAGTGTGTGTGAGTGTCAGTGAGTGAGTGTCAGTGAGTGTGTGTCACTGAGTGAGTGTCAGTGAGTGAGTGTCAGTGAGTGAGTGTCATTGAGTGAGTGACAGTGAGTGAGTGTCAGTAAGTGAGTGTCAGTGAGTGAGTGTCAGTGAATGAGTGTCAGAGAGAGGGTGTCAGTGAGTGAGTGTCAGTGAGTGAGTGTCAGTGAGTGAGTGTCATTGAGTGAGTGTCATTGAGTGAGTGTCAGTGAGTGAGTATCAGTGAGTGAGTGTCAGTTAGTGAGTGTCATTGAGTGAGTGTCAGCGAGTGAGTGTCAGTGAGTGAGTGTCACTGTGTGAGTGTCATTGAGCGAGTGTCAGTGAGTGAGTGTCAGTGAGTGAGTGTGTGTGAGTGTCAGTGAGTGAGTGTCAGTGAGTGTGTCAGTGAGTGAGTGTCAGTGAGTGAGTGTCAGTGAGTGTCAGTGAGTGAGTGTCAGTGAGTGAGTGTCAGTGAGTGAGTGTCAGTGAGTGTCAATGAGTGAGTGTCAGTGAGTGAGTGTCAGTGAGTGAATGTCAGTGAGTGAGAGTCAGTTAGTGAGTGTCATTGAGTGAGTGTCATTGAGTGATTGTCAGTGAGTGAGTGTCAGTGAGTGAGTGTCATTGAGTGAGTATCAGTGAGTGAGTGTCATTGTGTGAGTGTCAGTGAGTGAGTGTTAGTGAGTGAGTGAGTGAGTGTGAGTGAGTGTCATTGAGTGAGTGTCAGTGAGTGAGTGTCAGTGAGTGAGTGTCAGTGAGTGAGTTTCAGTTAGTGATTGTCATTGAGTGAGTGTCAGTGAGTGTGTGTCAGTGAGTGAGTGTCAGTGAGTGAGTGTCAGTGAGTGTGTGTCAGTGAGTGAGTGTCAGTGAGTGAGTGTCAGTGAGTGTGTGTCAGTGAGTGAGTGTCAGTGAGTGAGTGTCAGTGAGTGAGTGTGTGTGAGTGTCAGTGAGTGAGTGTCAGTGAGTGTGTGTCACTGAGTGAGTGTCAGAGAGTGAGTGTCAGTGAGTGAGTGTCATTGAGTGAGTGACAGTGAGTGAGTGTCAGTAAGTGAGTGTCAGTGAGTGAGTGTCAGTGAATGAGTGTCAGAGAGAGGGTGTCAGTGAGTGAGTGTCAGTGAGTGAGAGTCAGTGAGTGAGTGTCATTGAGTGAGTGTCATTGAGTGAGTGTCAGTGAGTGAGTATCAGTGAGTGAGTGTCAGTTAGTGAGTGTCATTGAGTGAGTGCCAGCGAGTGAGTGTCAGTGAGTGAGTGTCACTGTGTGAGTGTCATTGAGCGAGTGTCAGTGAGTGAGTGTCAGTGAGTGAGTGTGTGTGAGTGTCAGTGAGTGAGTGTCAGTGAGTGTGTCAGTGAGTGAGTGTCAGTGAGTGAGTGTCAGTGAGTGAGTGTCAGTGAGTGAGTGTCAGTGAGTGTCAATGAGTGAGTGTCAGTGAGTGAGTGTCAGTGAGTGAGTGTCAGTGAGTGAGAGTCAGTTAGTGAGTGTCATTGAGTGAGTGTCATTGAGTGATTGTCAGTGAGTGAGTGTCATTGAGTGAGTGTCAGTGAGTGAGTGTCTGTGAGTGAGTGAGTGAGTGTGAGTGAGTGTCATTGAGTGAGTGTCAGTGAGTGAGTGTCATTGAGTGAGTGCCAGTGATTGTGTGTCAGTGAGTGTGTGTCAGTGAGTGAGTGTCAGTGAGTGAGTGTCAGTGAGTGAGTGTCAGTGAGTGTGTGTCAGTGAGTGAGTGTCAGTGAGTGAGTGTCAGAGAGTGAGTGTCAGTGAGTGAGTGTCAGTGAGTGAGTGTCAGTGAGTGAGTATCAGTGAGTGTCAGTGAGTGAGTGTCAGTGAGTGAGTGTCAGTGAGTGAGTGTCAGTGAGTGAGTGTCAGTTAGTGATTGTCATAGAGTGAGTGTCAGTGAGTGTGTGTCAGTGAGTGAGTGTCAGTGAGTGAGTGTCAGTGAGTGTGTGTCAGTGAGTGAGTGTCAGTGAGTGTGTGTCAGTGAGTGAGTGTCAGTGAGTGAGTGTCAGTGAGTGAGTGTGTGTGAGTGTCAGTGAGTGAGTGTCAGTGAGTGTGTGTCACTGAGTGAGTGTCAGTGAGTGAGTGTCAGTGAGTGAGTGTCATTGAGTGAGTGACAGTGAGTGAGTGTCAGTAAGTGAGTGTCAGTGAGTGAGTGTCAGTGAATGAGTGTCAGAGAGAGGGTGTCAGTGAGTGAGTGTCAGTGAGTGAGTGTCAGTGAGTGAGTGTCATTGAGTGAGTGTCATTGAGTGAGTGTCAGTGAGTGAGTATCAGTGAGTGAGTGTCAGTTAGTGAGTGTCATTGAGTGAGTGTCAGCGAGTGAGTGTCAGTGAGTGAGTGTCACTGTGTGAGTGTCATTGAGCGAGTGTCAGTGAGTGAGTGTCAGTGAGTGAGTGTGTGTGAGTGTCAGTGAGTGAGTGTCAGTGAGTGTGTCAGTGAGTGAGTGTCAGTGAGTGAGTGTCAGTGAGTGTCAATGAGTGAGTGTCAGTGAGTGAGTGTCAGTGAGTGAGTGTCAGTGAGTGAGAGTCAGTTAGTGAGTGTCATTGAGTGAGTGTCATTGAGTGATTGTCAGTGAGTGAGTGTCAGTGAGTGAGTGTCATTGAGTGAGTATCAGTGAGTGAGTGTCATTGTGTGAGTGTCAGTGAGTGAGTGTTAGTGAGTGAGTGAGTGAGTGTGAGTGAGTGTCATTGAGTGAGTGTCAGTGAGTGAGTGTCATTGAGTGAGTGCCAGTGATTGAGTGTCAGTGAGTGTGTGTCAGTGAGTGAGTGTCAGTGAGTGAGTGTCAGTGAGTGAGTGTCAGTAAGTGTGTGTCAGTGAGTGAGTGTCAGTGAGTGAGTGTCAGTGAGTGAGTGACAGTGAGTGAGTGTCAGTAAGTAAGTGTCAGTGAGTGAGTGTCAGTGAGTGAGTGTCAGTGAGTGAGTGTCAGTGAATGAGTGTCAGTGAGTGAGTGTCATTGAGTGAGTGTCATTCAGTGAGTGTCAGTGAGTGAGTATCAGTGAGAGAGTGCCAGTTAGTGAGTGTCATTGAGTGAGTGTCAGCGAGTGAGTGTCAGTGAGTGAGTGTCAGTGTGTGAGTGTCATTGAGTGAGTGTCAGTGAGTGAGTGTCATTGAGTGAGTGTCAGTGAGTGAGTGTCAGAGAGTGAGTGTCAGTGAGTGTGTGTCATTGAGTGAGTGTCAGTGAGTGAGTGTAAGTGAG
Organism: Somniosus microcephalus; assembly: GCF_052327205.1. NCBI lineage: Eukaryota > Metazoa > Chordata > Chondrichthyes > Squaliformes > Somniosidae > Somniosus > Somniosus microcephalus. The sequence goes on along the minus strand of NC_140992.1, from coordinate 148,406,353 downwards.
TGAGTGAGTGTCAGTGAGTGAGTGACAGTGAGTGAGTCTCAGTGAGTGAGTGTCAGTGAGCGAGAGTGTGTGAGTGTCAGTGAGTGTGTGTCAGTGAGTGAGAGTCAGTGAGTGAGTGTCAGTGAGTGAGTGTCATTAAGTGAGTGTCAGTGAGTGAGTGTCATTGAGAGAGTGTCAGTGAGTGAGTGTCATTGAGTGAGTGTCAGTGAGTGAGTGTCAGTGAGTGAGTGTCAGTGAGTGAGTGTCAGTGAGCGAGTGTCAGTGAGTGAGTGAGTGCAAGTGAGTGAGTGTCAGTGAGTGAGTGTCAATGAGTGAGTGTCATTGAGTGTGTGTCAGTGAGTGAGTGTCAGAGAGTGAGTGTCAGTGAGTGAGTGTCAGTGAGTGTGTCAGTGAGTGAGTGTCAGTGAGTGAGTGTCAGTGAGTGAGTGTGTGTCAGTGTCAGTGAGTGAGTGTCAGTGAGTGTGTGTCAGTGAGTGAGTGTCAGTGAGTGAGTGTCAGTGAGTGAGTGTCATTGAGTCAGTGTCAGTGAGTGAGTGTCAGTGAGTGAGTGTCAGTGAGTGAGTGTCAGTGAGTGCGTGTCAGAGAGAGGGTGTCAGTGAGTGAGTGTCAGTGAATGAGTGTCAGTGAGTGAGTGTCATTGAGTTAGTGTCAGTGAGTGAGTGTCAGTGAGTGAGTGTCAGTTAGTGAGTGTCATTGAGTGAGTGTCATTGAGTGAGTGTCAGTGAGTGAGTGTCAGTGAGTGAGTGTCATTGAGTGAGTGTCAGTGAGTGAGTGTCATTGAGTGAGTGTCAGTGAGTGAGTGTCAGAGAGTGAGTGTCAGTGAGTGTGTGTCATTGAGTGAGTATCAGTGAGTGAGTGTAAGTGAGTGAGTGAATGTCAGTGAGTGAGTGACAGTGAGTGAGTGTCAGTGAGTGAATGTCAGTGAGCGAGAGTGTGTGAGTGTCAGTGAGTGTGTGTCAGTGAGTGAGAGTCAGTGAGTGAGTGTCAGAGAGTGAATGTCAGTGAGTGTGTGTCATTGAGTGAGTGTCAGTCAGTGAGTGTCATTGAGTGAGTGTCAGTGAGTGAGAGTCAGTGAGTGACTGTCAGTGAGTGTCAGTGAGTGAGTGTCAGTGAGTGAATGTCAGTGAGTTAGTGTCAGTGAGTGAGTGTAGAGAGTGAGTGTCAGTGAGTGAGTGTAAGTGAGTGAGTGTTAGTGAGTGAGTGTCATTGAGTGAGTGTCAGTGAGTGAGTGTCAGTGAGTGAGTGTCAGTCAGTGAGTGTCAGTGAGTGAATGAGTGCGAGTGAGTGTCATTGAGTGAGTGTCAGTGAGTGAGTGTCTGTGAGTGAGTGAGTGAGTGTGAGTGAGTTTCATTGAGTGAGTGTCAGTGAGTGAGTGTCATTGAGTGAGTGCCAGTGAGTGAGTGTCAGTGAGTGAGTGTCAGTGAGTGTCAGTGAGTGAGTGTCAGTGAGTGAGTGTCAGTGAGTGTGTGTCAGTGAGTGAGTGTCAGTGAGTGAATGTCAGAGAGTGAGTGTCAGTGAGTGAGTGTCAGTGAGTGAGTGTCAGTGAGTGAGTGTCAGTGAATGTCAGTGAGTGAGTGTCAGTGAGTGCTTGTCATTGAGTGAGTGTCAGTGAGTGAGTGTCAGTGAGTGAGTGTCAGTTAGTGAGTGTCATTGAGTGAGTGTCATTGAGTGAATGTCAGTGAGTGAGTGTCAGTGAGTGAGTGTCATTGAGTGAGTGTCAGTGAGTGAGTGTCATTGAGTGAGTGTCAGTGAGTGAGTGTCAGAGAGTGAGTGTCAGTGAGTGTGTCTCATTGAGTATCAGTGAGTGAGTGTAAGTGAGTGAGTGAGTGTCAGTGAGTGAGTGACAGTGAGTGAGTCTCAGTGAGTGAGTGTCAGTGAGCGAGAGTGTGTGAGTGTCAGTGAGTTTGTGACAGTGAGTGAGAGTCAGTGAGTGAGTGTCAGTGAGTGAGTGTCATTAAGTGAGTGTCAGTGAGTGAGTGTCATTGAGAGAGTGTCAGTGAGTGAGTGTCATTGAGTGAGTGTCAGTGAGTGAGTGTCAGTGAGTGAGTGTCAGTGAGTGAGTGTCAGTGAGTGAGTGTCAGTGAGTGAGTGAGTGTCAGTGAGCGAGTGTCAGTGAGTGAGTGAGTGCAAGTGAGTGAGTGTCAGTGAGTGAGTGTCAATGAGTGAGCGTCATTGAGTGTGTGTCAGTGAGTGAGTGTCAGAGAGTGAGTGTCAGTGAGTGAGTGTCAGTGAGTGTGTCAGTGAGTGAGTGTCAGTGAGTGAGTGTCAGTGAGTGAATGTGTGTCAGTGTCAGTGAATGAGTGTCAGTGAGTGTGTGTCAGTGAGTGAGTGTCAGTGAGTGAGTGTCAGTGAGTGAGTGTCATTGAGTCAGTGTCAGTGAGTGAGTGTCAGTGAGTGAGTGTCAGTGAGTGAGTGTCAGTGAGTGCGTGTCAGAGAGAGGGTGTCAGTGAGTGAGTGTCAGTGAATGAGTGTCAGTGAGTGAGTGTCATTGAGTTAGTGTCAGTGAGTGAGTGTCAGTGAGTGAGTGTCAGTTAGTGAGTGTCATTGAGTGAGTGTCATTGAGTGAGTGTCAGTGAGTGAGTGTCAGTGAGTGTGTGTCATTGAGTGAGTGTCAGTGAGTGAGTGTCATTGAGTGAGTGTCAGTGAGTGAGTGTCAGAGAGTGAGTGTCAGTGAGTGTGTGTCATTGAGTGAGTATCAGTGAGTGAGTGTAAGTGAGTGAGTGAGTGTCAGTGAGTGAGTGACAGTGAGTGAGTGTCAGTGAGTGAATGTCAGTGAGCGAGAGTGTGTGAGTGTCAGTGAGTGTGTGTCAGTGAGTGAGAGTCAGTGAGTGAGTGTCAGAGAGTGAATGTCAGTGAGTGTGTGTCATTGAGTGAGTGTCAGTCAGTGAGTGTCATTGAGTGAGTGTCAGTGAGTGAGGGTCAGTGAGTGACTGTCAGTGAGTGTCAGTGAGTGAGTGTCAGTGAGTGAATGTCAGTGAGTTAGTGTCAGTGAGTGAGTGTAGAGAGTGAGTGTCAGTGAGTGAGTGTCAGTGAGTGAGTGTTAGTGAGTAAGTGTCATTGAGTGAGTGTCAGTGAGTGAGTGTCAGTCAGTGAGTGTCAGTCAGTGAGTGTCAGTGAGTGAATGAGTGTGAGTGAGTGTCATTGAGTGAGTGTCAGTGACTGAGTGTCTGTGAGTGAGTGAGTGAGTGTGAGTGAGTGTCATTGAGTGAGTGTCAGTGAGTGAGTGTCATTGAGTGAGTGCCAGTGAGTGAGTGTCAGTGAGTGTGTGTCAGTGAGTGAGTGTCAGTGAGTGAGTGTCAGTGAGTGAGTGTCAGTGAGTGAGTGTCAGTGAGTGTGTGTCAGTGAGTGAGTGTCAGTGAGTGAATGTCAGAGAGTGAGTGTCAGTGAGTGAGTGTCAGTGAGTGTCAGTGAGTGAGTGTCAGTGAGTGTCAGTGAGTGAGTGTCAGTGAGTGAGTGTCAGTGAGTGAGTGTCAGTGAGTGAGTGTCAGTTAGTGAGTGTCATTGAGTGAGTGTCATTGAGTGAGTGTCAGTGAGTGAGTGTCAGTGAGTGACTGTCATTAAGTGAGTATCAGTGAGTGAGTGTCATTGAGTGAGTGTCAGTGAGTGAGTGTTAGTGAGTGAGTGTCATTGAGTGAGTGTCAGTGAGTGAGTGTCAGTGAGACAGTGTGTGTGAGTGTCAGTGAGTGAGTGTCAGTGAGTGTGTGTCAGTGAGTGAGTGTCAGTGAGTGAGTGTGTGTGAGTGTCAGTGAGTGAGTGTCAGTGAGTGAGTGTCAGTGAGTGAGTGTCAGTGAGTGAGTGTCATTGAGTGAGTGTCATTGAGTGAGTGTCAGTGAGTGAGTATCAGTGAGTGAGTGTCAGTGAGTGAATGTCAGTGAGTGAGTGTCAGTGAGTGAGTGTAGAGAGTGAGTGTCAGTGACTAAGTGTCAGTGAGTGAGTGTTTGTGAGTGAGTCTCATTGAGTGAGTGTCAGTGAGTGAGTGTCAGTGAGTGAGTGTCAGTCAGTGAGTGTCAGTGAGTGAGTGAGTGTGAGTGAGTGTCATTGAGTGAGTGTCAGTGAGTGAGTGTCTGTGAGTGAGTGAGTGAGTGTGAGTGAGTGTCATTGAGTGAGTGTCAGTGAGTGAGTGTCATTGAGTGAGTGCCAGTGATTGAGTGTCAGTGAGTGTGTGTCAGTGAGTGAGTGTCAGTGAGTGAGTGTCAGTGAGTGAGTGTCAGTGAGTGTGTGTCAGTGAGTGAGTGTCAGTGAGTGAGTGTCAGAGAGTGAGTGTCAGTGAGTGAGTGTCAGTGAGTGAGTGTCAGTGAGTGAGTATCAGTGAGTGTCAGTGAGTGAGTGTCAGTGAGTGAGTGTCATTGAGTGAGTGACAGTGAGTGAGTGTCAGTAAGTGAGTGTCAGTGAGTGAGTGTCAGTGAATGAGTGTCAGAGAGAGGGTGTCAGTGAGTGAGTGTCAGTGAGTGAGTGTCAGTGAGTGAGTGTCATTGAGTGAGTGTCATTGAGTGAGTGTCAGTGAGTGAGTATCAGTGAGTGAGTGTCAGTTAGTGAGTGTCATTGAGTGAGTGTCAGCGAGTGAGTGTCAGTGAGTGAGTGTCACTGTGTGAGTGTCATTGAGCGAGTGTCAGTGAGTGAGTGTCAGTGAGTGAGTGTGTGTGAGTGTCAGTGAGTGAGTGTCAGTGAGTGTGTCAGTGAGTGAGTGTCAGTGAGTGAGTGTCAGTGAGTGTCAGTGAGTGAGTGTCAGTGAGTGAGTGTCAGTGAGTGAGTGTCAGTGAGTGAGTGTCAGTGAGTGTCAATGAGTGAGTGTCAGTGAGTGAGTGTCAGTGAGTGAGTGTCAGTGAGTGAGAGTCAGTTAGTGAGTGTCATTGAGTGAGTGTCATTGAGTGATTGTCAGTGAGTGAGTGTCATTGAGTGAGTGTCAGTGAGTGAGTGTCTGTGAGTGAGTGAGTGAGTGTGAGTGAGTGTCATTGAGTGAGTGTCAGTGAGTGAGTGTCATTGAGTGAGTGCCAGTGATTGAGTGTCAGTGAGTGTGTGTCAGTGAGTGAGTGTCAGTGAGTGAGTGTCAGTGAGTGAGTGTCAGTGAGTGTGTGTCAGTGAGTGAGTGTCAGTGAGTGAGTGTCAGAGAGTGAGTGTCAGTGAGTGAGTGTCAGTGAGTGAGTGTCAGTGAGTGAGTATCAGTGAGTGTCAGTGAGTGAGTGTCAGTGAGTGAGTGTCAGTGAGTGAGTGTCAGTGAGTGAGTGTCAGTTAGTGATTGTCATAGAGTGAGTGTCAGTGAGTGTGTGTCAGTGAGTGAGTGTCAGTGAATGAGTGTCAGTGAGTGAGTGTCATTGAGTTAGTGTCAGTGAGTGAGTGTCAGTGAGTGAGTGTCAGTTAGTGAGTGTCATTGAGTGAGTGTCATTGAGTGAGTGTCAGTGAGTGAGTGTCAGTGAGTGTGTGTCATTGAGTGAGTGTCAGTGAGTGAGTGTCATTGAGTGAGTGTCAGTGAGTGAGTGTCAGAGAGTGAGTGTCAGTGAGTGTGTGTCATTGAGTGAGTATCAGTGAGTGAGTGTAAGTGAGTGAGTGAGTGTCAGTGAGTGAGTGACAGTGAGTGAGTGTCAGTGAGTGAATGTCAGTGAGCGAGAGTGTGTGAGTGTCAGTGAGTGTGTGTCAGTGAGTGAGAGTCAGTGAGTGAGTGTCAGAGAGTGAATGTCAGTGAGTGTGTGTCATTGAGTGAGTGTCAGTCAGTGAGTGTCATTGAGTGAGTGTCAGTGAGTGAGGGTCAGTGAGTGACTGTCAGTGAGTGTCAGTGAGTGAGTGTCAGTGAGTGAATGTCAGTGAGTTAGTGTCAGTGAGTGAGTGTAGAGAGTGAGTGTCAGTGAGTGAGTGTCAGTGAGTGAGTGTTAGTGAGTAAGTGTCATTGAGTGAGTGTCAGTGAGTGAGTGTCAGAGAGTGAGTGTCAGTCAGTGAGTGTCAGTGAGTGAATGAGTGTGAGTGAGTGTCATTGAGTGAGTGTCAGTGACTGAGTGTCTGTGAGTGAGTGAGTGAGTGTGAGTGAGTGTCATTGAGTGAGTGTCAGTGAGTGAGTGTCATTGAGTGAGTGCCAGTGAGTGAGTGTCAGTGAGTGTGTGTCAGTGAGTGAGTGTCAGTGAGTGAGTGTCAGTGAGTGAGTGTCAGTGAGTGAGTGTCATTGAGTGTGTGTCAGTGAGTGAGTGTCAGTGAGTGAATGTCAGAGAGTGAGTGTCAGTGAGTGAGTGTCAGTGAGTGTCAGTGAGTGAGTGTCAGTGAGTGTCAGTGAGTGAGTGTCAGTGAGTGAGTGTCAGTGAGTGAGTGTCAGTGAGTGAGTGTCAGTTAGTGAGTGTCATTGAGTGAGTGTCATTGAGTGAGTGTCAGTGAGTGAGTGTCAGTGAGTGACTGTCATTAAGTGAGTATCAGTGAGTGAGTGTCATTGAGTGAGTGTCAGTGAGTGAGTGTTAGTGAGTGAGTGTCATTGAGTGAGTGTCAGTGAGTGAGTGTCAGTGAGACAGTGTGTGTGAGTGTCAGTGAGTGAGTGTCAGTGAGTGTGTGTCAGTGAGTGAGTGTCAGTGAGTGAGTGTGTGTGAGTGTCAGTGAGTGAGTATCAGTGAGTGTGTGTCATTGAGTGAGTGACAGTGAGTGAGTGTCAGTAAGTGAGTGTCAGTGAGTGAGTGTCAGTGAGTGAGTGTCAGAGAGAGGGTGTCAGTGAGTGAGTGTCAGTGAGTGAGTGTCAGTGAGTGAGTGTCATTGAGTGAGTGTCATTGAGTGAGTGTCAGTGAGTGAGTATCAGTGAGTGAGTGTCAGTGAGTGAATGTCAGTGAGTGAGTGTCAGTGAGTGAGTGTAGAGAGTGAGTGTCAGTGAGTGAGTGTCAGTGAGTGAGTGTTTGTGAGTGAGTCTCATTGAGTGAGTGTCAGTGAGTGAGTGTCAGTGAGTGAGTGTCAGTCAGTGAGTGTCAGTGAGTGAGTGAGTGTGAGTGAGTGTCATTGAGTGAGTGTCAGTGAGTGAGTGTCTGTGAGTGAGTGAGTGAGTGTGAGTGAGTGTCATTGAGTGAGTGTCAGTGAGTGAGTGTCATTGAGTGAGTGCCAGTGATTGAGTGTCAGTGAGTGTGTGTCAGTGAGTGAGTGTCAGTGAGTGAGTGTCAGTGAGTGAGTGTCAGTGAGTGTGTGTCAGTGAGTGAGTGTCAGTGAGTGAGTGTCAGAGAGTGAGTGTCAGTGAGTGAGTGTCAGTGACTGAGTGTCAGTGAGTGAGTATCAGTGAGTGTCAGTGAGTGAGTGTCATTGAGTGAGTGTCATTGAGTGAGTGTCAGTGAGTGAGTGTCAGTGAGTGAGTGTCATTGAGTGAGTGTCAGTGAGTGAGTGTCATTGAGTGAGTGTCAGTGAGTGAGTGTCAGAGAGTGAGTGTCAGTGAGTGTGTGTCATTGAGTGAGTATCAGTGAGTGAGTGTAAGTGAGTGAGTGAATGTCAGTGAGTGAGTGACAGTGAGTGAGTGTCAGTGAGTGAATGTCAGTGAGCGAGAGTGTGTGAGTGTCAGTGAGTGTGTGTCAGTGAGTGAGAGTCAGTGAGTGAGTGTCAGAGAGTGAATGTCAGTGAGTGTGTGTCATTGAGTGAGTGTCAGTCAGTGAGTGTCATTGAGTGAGTGTCAGTGAGTGAGAGTCAGTGAGTGACTGTCAGTGAGTGTCAGTGAGTGAGTGTCAGTGAGTGAATGTCAGTGAGTTAGTGTCAGTGAGTGAGTGTAGAGAGTGAGTGTCAGTGAGTGAGTGTAAGTGAGTGAGTGTTAGTGAGTGAGTGTCATTGAGTGAGTGTCAGTGAGTGAGTGTCAGTGAGTGAGTGTCAGTCAGTGAGTGTCAGTGAGTGAATGAGTGCGAGTGAGTGTCATTGAGTGAGTGTCAGTGAGTGAGTGTCTGTGAGTGAGTGAGTGAGTGTGAGTGAGTTTCATTGAGTGAGTGTCAGTGAGTGAGTGTCATTGAGTGAGTGCCAGTGAGTGAGTGTCAGTGAGTGTGTGTCAGTGAGTGAGTGTCAGTGAATGAGTGTCAATGAGTGTCAGTGAGTGAGTGTCAGTGAGTGAGTGTCAGTGAGTGTGTGTCAGTGAGTGAGTGTCAGTGAGTGAATGTCAGAGAGTGAGTGTCAGTGAGTGAGTGTCAGTGAGTGAGTGTCAGTGAGTGAGTGTCAGTGAGTGTCAGTGAGTGAGTGTCAGTGAGTGCTTGTCATTGAGTGAGTGTCAGTGAGTGAGTGTCAGTGAGTGAGTGTCAGTTAGTGAGTGTCATTGAGTGAGTGTCATTGAGTGAATGTCAGTGAGTGAGTGTCAGTGAGTGAGTGTCATTGAGTGAGTGTCAGTGAGTGAGTGTCATTGAGTGAGTGTCAGTGAGTGAGTGTCAGAGAGTGAGTGTCAGTGAGTGTGTCTCATTGAGTATCAGTGAGTGAGTGTAAGTGAGTGAGTGAGTGTCAGTGAGTGAGTGACAGTGAGTGAGTCTCAGTGAGTGAGTGTCAGTGAGCGAGAGTGTGTGAGTGTCAGTGAGTTTGTGACAGTGAGTGAGAGTCAGTGAGTGAGTGTCAGTGAGTGAGTGTCATTAAGTGAGTGTCAGTGAGTGAGTGTCATTGAGAGAGTGTCAGTGAGTGAGTGTCATTGAGTGAGTGTCAGTGAGTGAGTGTCAGTGAGTGAGTGTCAGTGAGTGAGTGTCAGTGAGTGAGTGTCAGTGAGTGAGTGAGTGTCAGTGAGCGAGTGTCAGTGAGTGAGTGAGTGCAAGTGAGTGAGTGTCAGTGAGTGAGTGTCAATGAGTGAGCGTCATTGAGTGTGTGTCAGTGAGTGAGTGTCAGAGAGTGAGTGTCAGTGAGTGAGTGTCAGTGAGTGTGTCAGTGAGTGAGTGTCAGTGAGTGAGTGTCAGTGAGTGAATGTGTGTCAGTGTCAGTGAATGAGTGTCAGTGAGTGTGTGTCAGTGAGTGAGTGTCAGTGAGTGAGTGTCAGTGAGTGAGTGTCATTGAGTCAGTGTCAGTGAGTGAGTGTCAGTGAGTGAGTGTCAGTGAGTGAGTGTCAGTGAGTGCGTGTCAGAGAGAGGGTGTCAGTGAGTGAGTGTCAGTGAATGAGTGTCAGTGAGTGAGTGTCATTGAGTTAGTGTCAGTGAGTGAGTGTCAGTGAGTGAGTGTCAGTTAGTGAGTGTCATTGAGTGAGTGTCATTGAGTGAGTGTCAGTGAGTGAGTGTCAGTGAGTGTGTGTCATTGAGTGAGTGTCAGTGAGTGAGTGTCATTGAGTGAGTGTCAGTGAGTGAGTGTCAGAGAGTGAGTGTCAGTGAGTGTGTGTCATTGAGTGAGTATCAGTGAGTGAGTGTAAGTGAGTGAGTGAGTGTCAGTGAGTGAGTGACAGTGAGTGAGTGTCAGTGAGTGAATGTCAGTGAGCGAGAGTGTGTGAGTGTCAGTGAGTGTGTGTCAGTGAGTGAGAGTCAGTGAGTGAGTGTCAGAGAGTGAATGTCAGTGAGTGTGTGTCATTGAGTGAGTGTCAGTCAGTGAGTGTCATTGAGTGAGTGTCAGTGAGTGAGGGTCAGTGAGTGACTGTCAGTGAGTGTCAGTGAGTGAGTGTCAGTGAGTGAATGTCAGTGAGTTAGTGTCAGTGAGTGAGTGTAGAGAGTGAGTGTCAGTGAGTGAGTGTCAGTGAGTGAGTGTTAGTGAGTAAGTGTCATTGAGTGAGTGTCAGTGAGTGAGTGTCAGTCAGTGAGTGTCAGTCAGTGAGTGTCAGTGAGTGAATGAGTGTGAGTGAGTGTCATTGAGTGAGTGTCAGTGACTGAGTGTCTGTGAGTGAGTGAGTGAGTGTGAGTGAGTGTCATTGAGTGAGTGTCAGTGAGTGAGTGTCATTGAGTGAGTGCCAGTGAGTGAGTGTCAGTGAGTGTGTGTCAGTGAGTGAGTGTCAGTGAGTGAGTGTCAGTGAGTGAGTGTCAGTGAGTGAGTGTCAGTGAGTGTGTGTCAGTGAGTGAGTGTCAGTGAGTGAATGTCAGAGAGTGAGTGTCAGTGAGTGAGTGTCAGTGAGTGTCAGTGAGTGAGTGTCAGTGAGTGTCAGTGAGTGAGTGTCAGTGAGTGAGTGTCAGTGAGTGAGTGTCAGTGAGTGAGTGTCAGTTAGTGAGTGTCATTGAGTGAGTGTCATTGAGTGAGTGTCAGTGAGTGAGTGTCAGTGAGTGACTGTCATTAAGTGAGTATCAGTGAGTGAGTGTCATTGAGTGAGTGTCAGTGAGTGAGTGTTAGTGAGTGAGTGTCATTGAGTGAGTGTCAGTGAGTGAGTGTCAGTGAGACAGTGTGTGTGAGTGTCAGTGAGTGAGTGTCAGTGAGTGTGTGTCAGTGAGTGAGTGTCAGTGAGTGAGTGTGTGTGAGTGTCAGTGAGTGAGTATCAGTGAGTGTGTGTCATTGAGTGAGTGACAGTGAGTGAGTGTCAGTAAGTGAGTGTCAGTGAGTGAGTGTCAGTGAGTGAGTGTCAGATAGAGGGTGTCAGTGAGTGAGTGTCAGTGAGTGAGTGTCAGTGAGTGAGTGTCATTGAGTGAGTGTCATTGAGTGAGTGTCAGTGAGTGAGTATCAGTGAGTGAGTGTCAGTGAGTGAATGTCAGTGAGTGAGTGTCAGTGAGTGAGTGTAGAGAGTGAGTGTCAGTGAGTGAGTGTCAGTGAGTGAGTGTTTGTGAGTGAGTCTCATTGAGTGAGTGTCAGTGAGTGAGTGTCAGTGAGTGAGTGTCAGTCAGTGAGTGTCAGTGAGTGAGTGAGTGTGAGTGAGTGTCATTGAGTGAGTGTCAGTGAGTGAGTGTCTGTGAGTGAGTGAGTGAGTGTGAGTGAGTGTCATTGAGTGAGTGTCAGTGAGTGAGTGTCATTGAGTGAGTGCCAGTGATTGAGTGTCAGTGAGTGTGTGTCAGTGAGTGAGTGTCAGTGAGTGAGTGTCAGTGAGTGAGTGTCAGTGAGTGTGTGTCAGTGAGTGAGTGTCAGTGAGTGAGTGTCAGAGAGTGAGTGTCAGTGAGTGAGTGTCAGTGAGTGAGTGTCAGTGAGTGAGTATCAGTGAGTGTCAGTGAGTGAGTGTCAGTGAGTGAGTGTCATTGAGTGAGTGACAGTGAGTGAGTGTCAGTAAGTGAGTGTCAGTGAGTGAGTGTCAGTGAATGAGTGTCAGAGAGAGGGTGTCAGTGAGTGAGTGTCAGTGAGTGAGTGTCAGTGAGTGAGTGTCATTGAGTGAGTGTCATTGAGTGAGTGTCAGTGAGTGAGTATCAGTGAGTGAGTGTCAGTTAGTGAGTGTCATTGAGTGAGTGTCAGCGAGTGAGTGTCAGTGAGTGAGTGTCACTGTGTGAGTGTCATTGAGCGAGTGTCAGTGAGTGAGTGTCAGTGAGTGAGTGTGTGTGAGTGTCAGTGAGTGAGTGTCAGTGAGTGTGTCAGTGAGTGAGTGTCAGTGAGTGAGTGTCAGTGAGTGTCAGTGAGTGAGTGTCAGTGAGTGAGTGTCAGTGAGTGAGTGTCAGTGAGTGAGTGTCAGTGAGTGTCAATGAGTGAGTGTCAGTGAGTGAGTGTCAGTGAGTGAGTGTCAGTGAGTGAGAGTCAGTTAGTGAGTGTCATTGAGTGAGTGTCATTGAGTGATTGTCAGTGAGTGAGTGTCATTGAGTGAGTGTCAGTGAGTGAGTGTCTGTGAGTGAGTGAGTGAGTGTGAGTGAGTGTCATTGAGTGAGTGTCAGTGAGTGAGTGTCATTGAGTGAGTGCCAGTGATTGAGTGTCAGTGAGTGTGTGTCAGTGAGTGAGTGTCAGTGAGTGAGTGTCAGTGAGTGAGTGTCAGTGAGTGTGTGTCAGTGAGTGAGTGTCAGTGAGTGAGTGTCAGAGAGTGAGTGTCAGTGAGTGAGTGTCAGTGAGTGAGTGTCAGTGAGTGAGTATCAGTGAGTGTCAGTGAGTGAGTGTCAGTGAGTGAGTGTCAGTGAGTGAGTGTCAGTGAGTGAGTGTCAGTTAGTGATTGTCATAGAGTGAGTGTCAGTGAGTGTGTGTCAGTGAGTGAGTGTCAGTGAATGAGTGTCAGTGAGTGAGTGTCATTGAGTTAGTGTCAGTGAGTGAGTGTCAGTGAGTGAGTGTCAGTTAGTGAGTGTCATTGAGTGAGTGTCATTGAGTGAGTGTCAGTGAGTGAGTGTCAGTGAGTGTGTGTCATTGAGTGAGTGTCAGTGAGTGAGTGTCAGTGAGTGAGTGTCAGTGAGTGAGTGTCAGTGAGTGAGTATCAGTGAGTGTCAGTGAGTGAGTGTCAGTGAGTGAGTGTCAGTGAGTGAGTGTCAGTGAGTGAGTGTCAGTTAGTGATTGTCATTGAGTGAGTGTCAGTGAGTGTGCGTCAGTGAGTGAGTGTCAGTGAGTGAGTGTCAGTGAGTGTGTGTCAGTGAGTGAGCGTCAGTGAGTGAGTGTCAGTGAGTGTGTGTCAGTGAGTGAGTGTCAGTGAGTGAGTGTCAGTGAGTGAGTGTGTGTGAGTGTCAGTGAGTGAGTGTCAGTGAGTGTGTGTCACTGAGTGAGTGTCAGTGAGTGAGTGTCAGTGAGTGAGTGTCATTGAGTGAGTGACAGTGAGTGAGTGTCAGTAAGTGAGTGTCAGTGAGAGAGTGTCAGTGAATGAGTGTCAGAGAGAGGGTGTCAGTGAGTGAGTGTCAGTGAGTGAGTGTCAGTGAGTGAGTGTCATTGAGTGAGTGTCATTGAGTGAGTGTCAGTGAGTGAGTATCAGTGAGTGAGTGTCAGTTAGTGAGTGTCATTGAGTGAGTGTCAGCGAGTGAGTGTCAGTGAGTGAGTGTCACTGTGTGAGTGTCATTGAGCGAGTGTCAGTGAGTGAGTGTCAGTGAGTGAGTGTGTGTGAGTGTCAGTGAGTGAGTGTCAGTGAGTGTGTCAGTGAGTGAGTGTCAGTGAGTGAGTGTCAGTGAGTGTCAGTGAGTGAGTGTCAGTGAGTGAGTGTCAGTGAGTGAGTGTCAGTGAGTGAGTGTCAGTGAGCGTCAATGAGTGAGTGTCAGTGAGTGAGTGTCAGTGAGTGAGTGTCAGTGAGTGAGAGTCAGTTAGTGAGTGTCATTGAGTGAGTGTCATTGAGTGATTGTCAGTGAGTGAGTGTCATTGAGTGAGTGTCAGTGAGTGAGTGTCTGTGAGTGAGTGAGTGAGTGTGAGTGAGTGTCATTGAGTGAGTGTCAGTGAGTGAGTGTCATTGAGTGAGTGCCAGTGATTGAGTGTCAGTGAGTGTGTGTCAGTGAGTGAGTGTCAGTGAGTGAGTGTCAGTGAGTGAGTGTCAGAGAGTGTGTGTCAGTGAGTGAGTGTCAGTCAGTGAGTGTCAGAGAGTGAGTGTCAGTGAGTGAGTGTCAGTGAGTGAGTGTCAGTGAGTGAGTATCAGTGAGTGTCAGTGAGTGAGTGTCAGTGAGTGAGTGTCAGTGAGTGAGTGTCAGTGAGTGAGTGTCAGTTAGTGATTGTCATAGAGTGAGTGTCAGTGAGTGTGTGTCAGTGAGTGAGTGTCAGTGAGTGAGTGTCAGTGAGTGTGTGTCAGTGAGTGAGTGTCAGTGAGTGTGTGTCAGTGAGTGAGTGTCAGTGAGTGAGTGTCAGTGAGTGAGTGTGTGTGAGTGTCAGTGAGTGAGTGTCAGTGAGTGTGTGTCACTGAGTGAGTGTCAGTGAGTGAGTGTCAGTGAGTGAGTGTCATTGAGTGAGTGACAGTGAGTGAGTGTCAGTAAGTGAGTGTCAGTGAGTGAGTGTCAGTGAATGAGTGTCAGAGAGAGGGTGTCAGTGAGTGAGTGTCAGTGAGTGAGTGTCAGTGAGTGAGTGTCATTGAGTGAGTGTCATTGAGTGAGTGTCAGTGAGTGAGTATCAGTGAGTGAGTGTCAGTTAGTGAGTGTCATTGAGTGAGTGTCAGCGAGTGAGTGTCAGTGAGTGAGTGTCACTGTGTGAGTGTCATTGAGCGAGTGTCAGTGAGTGAGTGTCAGTGAGTGAGTGTGTGTGAGTGTCAGTGAGTGAGTGTCAGTGAGTGTGTCAGTGAGTGAGTGTCAGTGAGTGAGTGTCAGTGAGTGTCTGTGAGTGAGTGTCAGTGAGTGAGTGTCAGTGAGTGAGTGTCAGTGAGTGTCAATGAGTGAGTGTCAGTGAGTGAGTGTCAGTGAGTGAGTGTCAGTGAGTGAGAGTCAGTTAGTGAGTGTCATTGAGTGAGTGTCATTGAGTGATTGTCAGTGAGTGAGTGTCAGTGAGTGAGTGTCATTGAGTGAGTATCAGTGAGTGAGTGTCATTGTGTGAGTGTCAGTGAGTGAGTGTCAGTGAGTGAGTGTCAGTTAGTGATTGTCATTGAGTGAGTGTCAGTGAGTGTGTGTCAGTGAGTGAGTGTCAGTGAGTGAGTGTCAGTGAGTGTGTGTCAGTGAGTGAGTGTCAGTGAGTGAGTGTCAGTGAGTGTGTGTCAGTGAGTGAGTGTCAGTGAGTGAGTGTCAGTGAGTGAGTGTGTGTGAGTGTCAGTGAGTGAGTGTCAGTGAGTGTGTGTCACTGAGTGAGTGTCAGTGAGTGAGTGTCAGTGAGTGAGTGTCATTGAGTGAGTGACAGTGAGTGAGTGTCAGTAAGTGAGTGTCAGTGAGTGAGTGTCAGTGAGTGAGTGTCAGTGAGTGAGTGTCATTGAGTGAGTGACAGTGAGTGAGTGTCAGTAAGTGAGTGTCATTGAGTGAGTGTCAGTGAGTGAGTAAAAAGTGAGTGAGTGTCAGTTAGTGAGTGTCATTGAGTGATGTCAGCGAGTGAGTGTCAGTGAGTGAGTGTCACTGTGTGAGTGTCATTGAGCGAGTGTCAGTGAGTGAGTGTCAGTGAGTGAGTGTGTGTGAGTGTCAGTGAGTGAGTGTCAGTGAGTGTGTCAGTGAGTGAGTGTCAGTGAGTGAGTGTCAGTGAGTGTCAGTGAGTGAGTGTCAGTGAGTGAGTGTCAGTGAGTGAGTGTCAGTGAGTGTCAATGAGTGAGTGTCAGTGAGTGAGTGTCAGTGAGTGAGTGTCAGTGAGTGAGAGTCAGTTAGTGAGTGTCATTGAGTGAGTGTCATTGAGTGATTGTCAGTGAGTGAGTGTCATTGAGTGAGTGTCAGTGAGTGAGTGTCTGTGAGTGAGTGAGTGAGTGTGAGTGAGTGTCATTGAGTGAGTGTCAGTGAGTGAGTGTCATTGAGTGAGTGCCAGTGATTGAGTGTCAGTGAGTGTGTGTCAGTGAGTGAGTGTCAGTGAGTGAGTGTCAGTGAGTGAGTGTCAGTGAGTGTGTGTCAGTGAGTGAGTGTCAGTGAGTGAGTGTCAGAGAGTGAGTGTCAGTGAGTGAGTGTCAGTGAGTGAGTGTCAGTGAGTGAGTATCAGTGAGTGTCAGTGAGTGAGTGTCAGTGAGTGAGTGTCAGTGAGTGAGTGTCAGTGAGTGAGTGTCAGTTAGTGATTGTCATAGAGTGAGTGTCAGTGAGTGTGTGTCAGTGAGTGAGTGTCAGTGAGTGAGTGTCAGTGAGTGTGTGTCAGTGAGTGAGTGTCAGTGAGTGTGTGTCAGTGAGTGAGTGTCAGTGAGTGAGTGTCAGTGAGTGAGTGTGTGTGAGTGTCAGTGAGTGAGTGTCAGTGAGTGTGTGTCACTGAGTGAGTGTCAGTGAGTGAGTGTCAGTGAGTGAGTGTCATTGAGTGAGTGACAGTGAGTGAGTGTCAGTAAGTGAGTGTCAGTGAGTGAGTGTCAGTGAATGAGTGTCAGAGAGAGGTTGTCAGTGAGTGAGTGTCAGTGAGTGAGTGTCAGTGAGTGAGTGTCATTGAGTGAGTGTCATTGAGTGAGTGTCAGTGAGTGAGTATCAGTGAGTGAGTGTCAGTTAGTGAGTGTCATTGAGTGAGTGTCAGCGAGTGAGTGTCAGTGAGTGAGTGTCACTGTGTGAGTGTCATTGAGCGAATGTCAGTGAGTGAGTGTCAGTGAGTGAGTGTGTGTGAGTGTCAGTGAGTGAGTGTCAGTGAGTGTGTCAGTGAGTGAGTGTCAGTGAGTGAGTGTCAGTGAGTGTCAGTGAGTGAGTGTCAGTGAGTGAGTGTCAGTGAGTGAGTGTCAGTGAGTGTCAATGAGTGAGTGTCAGTGAGTGAGTGTCAGTGAGTGAGTGTCAGTGAGTGAGAGTCAGTTAGTGAGTGTCATTGAGTGAGTGTCATTGAGTGATTGTCAGTGAGTGAGTGTCAGTGAGTGAGTGTCATTGAGTGAGTATCAGTGAGTGAGTGTCATTGTGTGAGTGTCAGTGAGTGAGTGTTAGTGAGTGAGTGAGTGAGTGTCATTGAGTGAGTGTCAGTGAGTGAGTGTCATTGAGTGAGTGCCAGTGATTGAGTGTCAGTGAGTGTGTGTCAGTGAGTGAGTGTCAGTGAGTGAGTGTCAGTGAGTGAGTGTCAGTGAGTGAGTGTCAGTGAGTGCGTGTCAGTGAGTGAGTGACAGTGAGTGAGTGTCAGTAAGTGAGTGTCAGTGAGTGAGTGTCAGTGAGTGAGTGTCAGAGAGAGGGTGTCAGTAAGTGAGTGTCAGTGAATGAGTGTCAGTGAGTGAGTGTCATTGAGTGAGTGTCATTCAGTGAGTGTCAGTGAGTGAGTATCAGTGACAGAGTGTCAGTTAGTGAGTGTCATTGAGTGAGTGTCAGCGAGTGAGTGTCAGTGAGTGAGTGTCAGTGTGTGAGTGTCATTGAGTGAGTGTCAGTGAGTGAGTGTCATTGAGTGAGTGTCAGTGAGTGAGTGTCAGAGAGTGAGTGTCAGTGAGTGTGTGTCATTGAGTGAGTGTCAGTGAGTGAGTGTCAGTGAGTGAGTGAGTGTCAGTGAGTGAGTGACAGTGAGTGAGTGTCAGTGAGTGAGTGTCAGTGAGTGAGTGTCAGAGAGAGGGTGTCAGTGAGAGAGTGTCAGTGAGTGAGTGTCAGTGAGTGAGTGTCATTGAGTGAGTGTCAGTGAGTGAGTGTCAGTGAGTGTGTGGTTGTAAGTGTCAGTGAGTGAGTGTCAGTGAGAGTGTGTCAGTGAGTGAGTGTCAGTGTGTGAGTGTCAGTGAGTGAGTGTCATTGAGTCTGTGTCGGTGAGTGAGAGTCAGTGAGTGAGTGTCAGTGAGTGAGTGTCAGTGAGTGAGTGTCAGAGAGAGGGTGTCAGTGAGTGAGTGTCAGTGAGTGAGTGTCAGTGAGTGAGTGTCATTGAGTGAGTGTCAGTGAGTGAGTGTCACTGAGTGAGTGTCAGTTAGTGAGTGTCATTGAGTGAGTGTCATTGAGTGAATGTCAGTGAGTGCGTGTCAGTGAGTGAGTGTCATTGAGTGAGTGTCAGTGAGTGAGTGTCATTGAGTGAGTGTCAGTGAGTTAGTGTCAGAGAGTGAGTGTCAGTGAGTGTGTCTCATTGAGTATCAGTGAGTGAGTGTAAGTGAGTGAGTGAGTGTCAGTGAGTGAGTGACAGTGAGTGAGTCTCAGTGAGTGAGTGTCAGTGAGCGAGAGTGTGTGAGTGTCAGTGAGTGTGTGTCAGTGAGTGAGAGTCAGTGAGTGAGTGTCAGTGAGTGAGTGTCATTAAGTGAGTGTCAGTGAGTGAGTGTTATTGAGTGAGTGTCAGTGAGTGAGTGTCATTGAGTGAGTGTCAGTGAGTGAGTGTCAGTGAGTGAGTGTCAGTGAGTGAGTGTCAGTGAGTGAGTGTCAGTGAGTGAGTGTCAGTGAGTGAGTGACTGTCAGTGAGCGAGTGTCAGTGAGTGAGTGAGTGCAAGTGAGAGAGTGTCAGTGAGTGAGTGTCAATGAGTGAGTGTCATTGAGTGTGTGTCAGTGAGTGAGTGTCAGTGAGTGAGTGTCAGTGAGTGAGTGTCAGTGAGTGTGTCAGTGAGTGAGTGTCAGTGAGTGAGTATCAGTGAGTGAGTGTCAGTTAGTGAGTGTCATTGAGTGAGTGTCAGCGAGTGAGTGTCAGTGAGTGAGTGTCACTGTGTGAGTGTCATTGAGCGAATGTCAGTGAGTGAGTGTCAGTGAGTGAGTGTGTGTGAGTGTCAGTGAGTGAGTGTCAGTGAGTGTGTCAGTGAGTGAGTGTCAGTGAGTGAGTGTCAGTGAGTGTCAGTGAGTGAGTGTCAGTGAGTGAGTGTCAGTGAGTGAGTGTCAGTGAGTGTCAATGAGTGAGTGTCAGTGAGTGAGTGTCAGTGAGTGAGTGTCAGTGAGTGAGAGTCAGTTAGTGAGTGTCATTGAGTGAGTGTCATTGAGTGATTGTCAGTGAGTGAGTGTCAGTGAGTGAGTGTCATTGAGTGAGTATCAGTGAGTGAGTGTCATTGTGTGAGTGTCAGTGAGTGAGTGTTAGTGAGTGAGTGAGTGAGTGTGAGTGAGTGTCATTGAGTGAGTGTCAGTGAGTGAGTGTCATTGAGTGAGTGCCAGTGATTGAGTGTCAGTGAGTGTGTGTCAGTGAGTGAGTGTCAGTGAGTGAGTGTCAGTGAGTGAGTGTCAGTGAGTGAGTGTCAGTGAGTGCGTGTCAGTGAGTGAGTGACAGTGAGTGAGTGTCAGTAAGTGAGTGTCAGTGAGTGAGTGTCAGTGAGTGAGTGTCAGAGAGAGGGTGTCAGTAAGTGAGTGTCAGTGAATGAGTGTCAGTGAGTGAGTGTCATTGAGTGAGTGTCATTCAGTGAGTGTCAGTGAGTGAGTATCAGTGACAGAGTGTCAGTTAGTGAGTGTCATTGAGTGAGTGTCAGCGAGTGAGTGTCAGTGAGTGAGTGTCAGTGTGTGAGTGTCATTGAGTGAGTGTCAGTGAGTGAGTGTCATTGAGTGTGTGTCAGTGAGTGAGTGTCAGAGAGTGAGTGTCAGTGAGTGTGTGTCATTGAGTGAGTGTCAGTGAGTGAGTGTCAGTGAGTGAGTGAGTGTCAGTGAGTGAGTGACAGTGAGTGAGTGTCAGTGAGTGAGTGTCAGTGAGTGAGTGTCAGAGAGAGGGTGTCAGTGAGAGAGTGTCAGTGAGTGAGTGTCAGTGAGTGAGTGTCATTGAGTGAGTGTCAGTGAGTGAGTGTCAGTGAGTGTGTGGTTGTAAGTGTCAGTGAGTGAGTGTCAGTGAGAGTGTGTCAGTGAGTGAGTGTCAGTGTGTGAGTGTCAGTGAGTGAGTGTCATTGAGTCTGTGTCGGTGAGTGAGAGTCAGTGAGTGAGTGTCAGTGAGTGAGTGTCAGTGAGTGAGTGTCAGAGAGAGGGTGTCAGTGAGTGAGTGTCAGTGAGTGAGTGTCAGTGAGTGAGTGTCATTGAGTGAGTGTCAGTGAGTGAGTGTCAGTGAGTGAGTGTCAGTTAGTGAGTGTCATTGAGTGAGTGTCATTGAGTGAATGTCAGTGAGTGCGTGTCAGTGAGTGAGTGTCATTGAGTGAGTGTCAGTGAGTGAGTGTCATTGAGTGAGTGTCAGTGAGTTAGTGTCAGAGAGTGAGTGTCAGTGAGTGTGTCTCATTGAGTATCAGTGAGTGAGTGTAAGTGAGTGAGTGAGTGTCAGTGAGTGAGTGACAGTGAGTGAGTCTCAGTGAGTGAGTGTCAGTGAGCGAGAGTGTGTGAGTGTCAGTGAGTGTGTGTCAGTGAGTGAGAGTCAGTGAGTGAGTGTCAGTGAGTGAGTGTCATTAAGTGAGTGTCAGTGAGTGAGTGTTATTGAGTGAGTGTCAGTGAGTGAGTGTCATTGAGTGAGTGTCAGTGAGTGAGTGTCAGTGAGTGAGTGTCAGTGAGTGAGTGTCAGTGAGTGAGTGTCAGTGAGTGAGTGTCAGTGAGTGAGTGACTGTCAGTGAGCGAGTGTCAGTGAGTGAGTGAGTGCAAGTGAGAGAGTGTCAGTGAGTGAGTGTCAATGAGTGAGTGTCATTGAGTGTGTGTCAGTGAGTGAGTGTCAGTGAGTGAGTGTCAGTGAGTGAGTGTCAGTGAGTGTGTCAGTGAGTGAGTGTCAGTGAGTGAGTGTCAGTGAGTGAGTGTGTGTCAGTGTCAGTGAGTGAGTGTCAGTGAGTGTGTGTCAGTGAGTGAGTGTCATTGAGTGAGTGTCAGTGAGTGAGTGTCATTGAGTCAGTGTCAGTGAGTGAGTGTCAGTGAGTGAGTGTGTGTGAGTGTCAGTGAGTGAGTGTCAGTGAGTGTGTGTCACTGAGTGAGTGTCAGTGAGTGAGTGTCAGTGAGTGAGTGTCATTGAGTGAGTGACAGTGAGTGAGTGTCAGTAAGTGAGTGTCAGTGAGTGAGTGTCAGTGAATGAGTGTCAGAGAGAGGGTGTCAGTGAGTGAGTGTCAGTGAGTGAGTGTCAGTGAGTGAGTGTCATTGAGTGAGTGTCATTGAGTGAGTGTCAGTGAGTGAGTATCAGTGAGTGAGTGTCAGTTAGTGAGTGTCATTGAGTGAGTGTCAGCGAGTGAGTGTCAGTGAGTGAGTGTCACTGTGTGAGTGTCTTTGAGCGAGTGTCAGTGAGTGAGTGTCAGTGAGTGAGCGTGTGTGAGTGTCAGTGAGTGAGTGTCAGTGAGTGTGTCAGTGAGTGAGTGTCAGTGAGTGAGTGTCAGTGAGTGTCAGTGAGTGAGTGTCAGTGAGTGAGTGTCAGTGAGTGAGTGTCAGTGAGTGTCAATGAGTGAGTGTCAGTGAGTGAGTGTCAGTGAGTGAGTGTCAGTGAGTGAGAGTCAGTTAGTGAGTGTCATTGAGTGAGTGTCATTGAGTGATTGTCAGTGAGTGAGTGTCAGTGAGTGAGTGTCATTGAGTGAGTATCAGTGAGTGAGTGTCATTGTGTGAGTGTCAGTGAGTGAGTGTTAGTGAGTGAGTGAGTGAGTGTGCGTGAGTGTCATTGAGTGAGTGTCAGTGAGTGAGTGTCATTGAGTGAGTGCCAGTGATTGAGTGTCAGTGAGTGTGTGTCAGTGAGTGAGTGTCAGTGAGTGAGTGTCAGTGAGTGAGTGTCAGTAAGTGTGTGTCAGTGAGTGAGTGTCAGTGAGTGAGTGTCAGTGAGTGAGTGACAGTGAGTGAGTGTCAGTAAGTGAGTGTCAGTGAGTGAGTGTCAGTGAGTGAGTGTCAGAGAGAGGGTGTCAGTAAGTGAGTGTCAGTGAATGAGTGTCAGTGAGTGAGTGTCATTGAGTGAGTGTCATTCAGTGAGTGTCAGTGAGTGAGTATCAGTGAGAGAGTGTCAGTTAGTGAGTGTCATTGAGTGAGTGTCAGCGAGTGAGTGTCAGTGAGTGAGTGTCAGTGTGTGAGTGTCATTGAGTGAGTGTCAGTGAGTGAGTGTCATTGAGTGAGTGTCAGTGAGTGAGTGTCAGAGAGTGAGTGTCAGTGAGTGTGTGTCATTGAGTGAGTGTCAGTGAGTGAGTGTCAGTGAGTGAGTGAGTGTCAGTGAGTGAGTGACAGTGAGTGAGTGTCAGTGAGTGAGTGTCAGTGAGTGAGTGTCAGAGAGAGGGTGTCAGTGAGTGAGTGTCAGTGAGTGAGTGTCATTGAGTGAGTGTCAGTGAGTGAGTGTCAGTGAGTGTGTGGTTGTAAGTGTCAGTGAGTGAGTGTCAGTGAGAGTGTGTCAGTGAGTGAGTGTCAGTGTGTGAGTGTCAGTGAGTGAGTGTCATTGAGTCTGTGTCGGTGAGTGAGAGTCAGTGAGTGAGTGTCAGTGAGTGAGTGTCAGTGAGTGAGTGTCAGAGAGAGGGTGTCAGTGAGTGAGTGTCAGTGAGTGAGTGTCAGTGAGTGAGTGTCATTGAGTGAGTGTCAGTGAGTGAGTGTCAGTGAGTGAGTGTCAGTTAGTGAGTGTCATTGAGTGAGTGTCATTGAGTGAATGTCAGTGAGTGCGTGTCAGTGAGTGAGTGTCATTGAGTGAGTGTCAGTGAGTGAGTGTCATTGAGTGAGTGTCAGTGAGTTAGTGTCAGAGAGTGAGTGTCAGTGAGTGTGTCTCATTGAGTATCAGTGAGTGAGTGTAAGTGAGTGAGTGAGTGTCAGTGAGTGAGTGACAGTGAGTGAGTCTCAGTGAGTGAGTGTCAGTGAGCGAGAGTGTGTGAGTGTCAGTGAGTGTGTGTCAGTGAGTGAGAGTCAGTGAGTGAGTGTCAGTGAGTGAGTGTCATTAAGTGAGTGTCAGTGAGTGAGTGTTATTGAGTGAGTGTCAGTGAGTGAGTGTCATTGAGTGAGTGTCAGTGAGTGAGTGTCAGTGAGTGAGTGTCAGTGAGTGAGTGTCAGTGAGTGAGTGTCAGTGAGTGAGTGAGTGTCAGTGAGCGAGTGTCAGTGAGTGAGTGAGTGCAAGTGAGAGAGTGTCAGTGAGTGAGTGTCAATGAGTGAGTGTCATTGAGTGTGTGTCAGTGAGTGAGTGTCAGTGAGTGAGTGTCAGTGAGTGAGTGTCAGTGAGTGTGTCAGTGAGTGAGTGTCAGTGAGTGAGTGTCAGTGAGTGAGTGTGTGTCAGTGTCAGTGAGTGAGTGTCAGTGAGTGTGTGTCAGTGAGTGAGTGTCATTGAGTGAGTGTCAGTGAGTGAGTGTCATTGAGTCAGTGTCAGTGAGTGAGTGTCAGTGAGTGAGTGTCAGTGAGTGCGTGTCAGGGAGAGGGTGTCAGTGAGTGAGTGTCAGTGAGTGAGTGTCAGTGAGTGAGTGTCATTGAGTTAGTGTCAGTGAGTGAGTGTCAGTGAATGAGTGTCAGTTAGTGAGTGTCATTGAGTGAGTGTCATTGAGTGAGTGTCAGTGAGTGAGTGTCAGTGAGTGAGTGTCATTGAGTGAGTGTCAGTGAGTGAG
Organism: Somniosus microcephalus; assembly: GCF_052327205.1. Lineage (NCBI taxonomy): Eukaryota > Metazoa > Chordata > Chondrichthyes > Squaliformes > Somniosidae > Somniosus > Somniosus microcephalus. The sequence continues at coordinate 148,383,813 of NC_140992.1, read as the reverse complement.
TGTCATTGAGTGAGTGTCAGTGAGTGAGTGTCAGAGAGTGAGTGTCAGTGAGTGTGTGTCATTGAGTGAGTATCAGTGAGTGATTGTAAGTGAGTGAGTGAGTGTCAGTGAGTGAATGACAGTGAGTGAGTGTCAGTGAGTGAGTGTCAGTGAGCGAGAGTGTGTGAGTGTCAGTGAGTGTGTGTCAGTGAGTGAGAGTCAGTGAGTGAGTGTCAGAGAGTGAATGTCAGTGAGTGTGTGTCATTGAGTGAGTGTCAGTCAGTGAGTGTCATTGAGTGAGTGTCAGTGAGTGAGGGTCAGTGAGTGACTGTCAGTGAGTGTCAGTGAGTGAGTGTCAGTGAGTGAATGTCAGTGAGTGAGTGTCAGTGAGTGAGTGTAGAGAGTGAGTGTCAGTGAGTGAGTGTCAGTGAGTGAGTGTTAGTGAGTGAGTGTCATTGTGTGAGTGTCAGTGAGTGAGTGTCAGTGAGTGAGTGTCAGTCAGTGAGTGTCAGTGAGTGAATGAGTGTGAGTGATTGTCATTGAGTGACTGTCAGTGAGTGAGTGTCTGTGAGTGAGTGAGTGAGTGTGAGTGAGTGTCATTGAGTGAGTGTCAGTGAGTGAGTGTCATTGAGTGAGTGCCAGTGAGTGAGTGTCAGTGAGTGTGTGGCAGTGAGTGAGTGTCAGTGAGTGAGTGTCAGTGAGTGAGTGTCAGTGAGTGAGTGTCAGTGAATGAGTGTCAGTGAGTGAGTGTCATTGAGTGAGTGTCATTCAGTGAGTGTCAGTGAGTGAGTATCAGTGAGAGAGTGTCAGTTAGTGAGTGTCATTGAGTGAGTGTCAGCGAGTGAGTGTCAGTGAGTGAGTGTCAGTGTGTGAGTGTCATTGAGTGAGTGTCAGTGAGTGAGTGTCATTGAGTGAGTGTCAGTGAGTGAGTGTCAGAGAGTGAGTGTCAGTGAGTGTGTGTCATTGAGTGAGTGTCAGTGAGTGAGTGTCAGTGAGTGAGTGAGTGTCAGTGAGTGAGTGACAGTGAGTGAGTGTCAGTGAGTGAGTGTCAGTGAGTGAGTGTCAGAGAGAGGGTGTCAGTGAGTGAGTGTCAGTGAGTGAGTGTCATTGAGTGAGTGTCAGTGAGTGAGTGTCAGTGAGTGTGTGGTTGTAAGTGTCAGTGAGTGAGTGTCAGTGAGAGTGTGTCAGTGAGTGAGTGTCAGTGTGTGAGTGTCAGTGAGTGAGTGTCATTGAGTCTGTGTCGGTGAGTGAGAGTCAGTGAGTGAGTGTCAGTGAGTGAGTGTCAGTGAGTGAGTGTCAGAGAGAGGGTGTCAGTGAGTGAGTGTCAGTGAGTGAGTGTCAGTGAGTGAGTGTCATTGAGTGAGTGTCAGTGAGTGAGTGTCAGTGAGTGAGTGTCAGTTAGTGAGTGTCATTGAGTGAGTGTCATTGAGTGAATGTCAGTGAGTGCGTGTCAGTGAGTGAGTGTCATTGAGTGAGTGTCAGTGAGTGAGTGTCATTGAGTGAGTGTCAGTGAGTTAGTGTCAGAGAGTGAGTGTCAGTGAGTGTGTCTCATTGAGTATCAGTGAGTGAGTGTAAGTGAGTGAGTGAGTGTCAGTGAGTGAGTGACAGTGAGTGAGTCTCAGTGAGTGAGTGTCAGTGAGCGAGAGTGTGTGAGTGTCAGTGAGTGTGTGTCAGTGAGTGAGAGTCAGTGAGTGAGTGTCAGTGAGTGAGTGTCATTAAGTGAGTGTCAGTGAGTGAGTGTTATTGAGTGAGTGTCAGTGAGTGAGTGTCATTGAGTGAGTGTCAGTGAGTGAGTGTCAGTGAGTGAGTGTCAGTGAGTGAGTGTCAGTGAGTGAGTGTCAGTGAGTGAGTGAGTGTCAGTGAGCGAGTGTCAGTGAGTGAGTGAGTGCAAGTGAGAGAGTGTCAGTGAGTGAGTGTCAATGAGTGAGTGTCATTGAGTGTGTGTCAGTGAGTGAGTGTCAGTGAGTGAGTGTCAGTGAGTGAGTGTCAGTGAGTGTGTCAGTGAGTGAGTGTCAGTGAGTGAGTGTCAGTGAGTGAGTGTGTGTCAGTGTCAGTGAGTGAGTGTCAGTGAGTGTGTGTCAGTGAGTGAGTGTCATTGAGTGAGTGTCAGTGAGTGAGTGTCATTGAGTCAGTGTCAGTGAGTGAGTGTCAGTGAGTGAGTGTCAGTGAGTGCGTGTCAGGGAGAGGGTGTCAGTGAGTGAGTGTCAGTGAGTGAGTGTCAGTGAGTGAGTGTCATTGAGTTAGTGTCAGTGAGTGAGTGTCAGTGAGTGAGTGTCAGTTAGTGAGTGTCATTGAGTGAGTGTCATTGAGTGAGTGTCAGTGAGTGAGTGTCAGTGAGTGAGTGTCATTGAGTGAGTGTCAGTGAGTGAGTGTCATTGAGTGAGTGTCAGTGAGTGAGTGTCAGAGAGTGAGTGTCAGTGAGTGTGTGTCATTGAGTGAGTATCAGTGAGTGATTGTAAGTGAGTGAGTGAGTGTCAGTGAGTGAGTGACAGTGAGTGAGTGTCAGTGAGTGAGTGTCAGTGAGCGAGAGTGTGTGAGTGTCAGTGAGTGTGTGTCAGTGAGTGAGAGTCAGTGAGTGAGTGTCAGAGAGTGAATGTCAGTGAGTGTGTGTCATTGAGTGAGTGTCAGTCAGTGAGTGTCATTGAGTGAGTGTCAGTGAGTGAGGGTCAGTGAGTGACTGTCAGTGAGTGTCAGTGAGTGAGTGTCAGTGAGTGAATGTCAGTGAGTGAGTGTCAGTGAGTGAGTGTAGAGAGTGAGTGTCAGTGAGTGAGTGTCAGTGAGTGAGTGTTAGTGAGTGAGTGTCATTGTGTGAGTGTCAGTGAGTGAGTGTCAGTGAGTGAGTGTCAGTCAGTGAGTGTCAGTGAGTGAATGAGTGTGAGTGATTGTCATTGAGTGACTGTCAGTGAGTGAGTGTCTGTGAGTGAGTGAGTGAGTGTGAGTGAGTGTCATTGAGTGAGTGTCAGTGAGTGAGTGTCATTGAGTGAGTGCCAGTGAGTGAGTGTCAGTGAGTGTGTGTCAGTGAGTGAGTGTCAGTGAGTGAGTGTCAGTGAGTGAGTGTCAGTGAGTGAGTGTCAGTGAGTGAATGTCAGAGAGTGAGTGTCAGTGAGTGAGTGTCAGTGAGTGAGTGACAGTGAGTGAGTGTCAGTGAGTGTCAGTGAGTGAGTGTCAGTGAGTGAGTGTCAGTTAGTGAGTGTCATTGAGTGAGTGTCATTGAGTGAGTGTCATTGAGTGAGTGTCAGTGAGTGAGTGTCATTAAGTGAGTATCAGTGAGTGAGTGTCATTGAGTGAGTGTCAGTGAGTGAGTGTTAGTGAGTGAGTGTCATTGAGTGAGTGTCACTGAGTGAGTGTCAGTGAGACAGTGTGTGTGAGTGTCAGTGAGTGAGTGTCAGTGAGTGAGTGTCAGTGAGTGAGTGTGTGTGAGTGTCAGTGAGTGAGTATCAGTGAGTGTGTGTCATTGAGTGAGTGACAGTGAGTGAGTGTAAGTAAGTGAATGTCAGTGAGTGAGTGTCAGTGAGTAAGTGTCAGAGAGACGGTGTCAGTGAGTGAGTGTCAGTGAGTGAGTGTCAGTGAGTGAGTGTCATTGAGTCAGTGTCAGTGAGTGAGTGTCAGTGAGTGAGTGTCAGTGAGTGAGTGTCAGTGAGTGCGTGTCAGAAAGAGGGTGTCAGTGAGTGAGTGTCAGTGAGTGAATGTCAGTGAGTGAGTGTCATTGAGTTAGTGTCAGTGAGTGAGTGTCAGTGAGTGAGTGTCAGTTAGTGAGTGTCATTGAGTGAGTGTCATTGAGTGTGTGTCAGTGAGTGAGTGTCAGTGAGTGAGTGTCATTGAGTGAGTGTCAGTGAGTGATTGTCATTGAGTGAGTGTCAGTGAGTGAGTGTCAGAGAGTGAGTCTCAGTGAGTGTGTGTCATTGAGTGAGTATCAGTGAGTGAGTGTAAGTGAGTGAGTGAGTGTCAGTGAGTGAGTGACAGTGAGTGAGTGTCAGTGAGTGAGTGACAGTGAGCGAGAGTGTGTGAGTGTCAGTGAGTGTGTGTCAGTGAGTGAGAGTCAGTGAGTGAGTGTCAGAGAGTGAATGTCAGTGAGTGTGTGTCATTGAGTGAGTGTCAGTCAGTGAGTGTCATTGAGTGAGTGTCAGTGAGTGAGGGTCAGTGAGTGACTGTCAGTGAGTATCAGTGAGTGAGTGTCAGTGAGTGAATGTCAGTGAGTGAGTGTCAGTGAGTGAGTGTAGAGAGTGAGTGTCAGTGAGTGAGTGTCAGTGAGTGAGTGTTAGTGAGTGAGTGTCATTGAGTGAGTGTCAGTGAATGAGTGTCAGTGAGTGAGTGTCAGTCAGTGAGTGTCAGTGAGTGAATGAGTGTGAGTGATTGTCATTGAGTGAGTGTCAGTGAGTGAGTGTCTGTGAGTGAGTGAGTGAGTGTGAGTGAATGTCATTGAGTGAGTGTCAGTGAGTGAGTGTCATTGAGTGAGTGCCAGTGAGTGAGTGTCAGTGAGTGAGTGTCAGTGAGTGAGTGTCAGTGAGTGAGTGTCAGTGAGTGTGTGCAAGTGAGTGAGTGTCAGTGAGTGAATGTCAGAGAGTGAGTGTCAGTGAGTGAGTGTCAGTGAGTGAGTGTCAGTGAGTGAGTGTCAGTGATTGTCAGTGAGTGAGTGTCAGTGAGTGAGTGTCAGTGAGTGAGTGTCAGTGAGTGAGTGTCAGTTAGTGAGTGTCATTGAGTGAGTGTCATTGAGTGAGTGTCATTGAGTGAGTGTCAGTGAGTGAGTGTCATTAAGTGAGTATCAGTGAGTGAGTGTCATTGAGTGAGTGTCAGTGAGTGAGTGTTAGTGAGTGAGTGTCATTGAGTGAGTGTCACTGAGTGAGTGTCAGTGAGACAGTGTGTGTGAGTGTCAGTGAGTGAGTGTCTGAGTGTGTGTCAGTGAGTGAGTGTCAGTGAGTGAGTGTGTGTGAGTGTCAGTGAGTGAGTATCAGTGAGTGTGTGTCATTGAGTGAGTGACAGTGAGTGAGTGTAAGTAAGTGAGTGTCAGTGAGTGAGTGTCAGTGAGTGAGTGTCAGAGAGACGGTGTCAGTGAGTGAGTGTCAGTGAGTGAGTGTCAGTGAGTGAGTGTCATTGAGTGAGTGTCATTGAGTGAGTGTCAGTGAGTGAGTATCAGTGAGTGAGTGTCATTGAGTAAATGTCAGTGAGTGAGTGTCAGTGAGAGAGTGTAGAGAGTGAGTGTCAGTGAGTGAGTGTCAGTGAGTGAGTGTTTGTGAGTGTGTCTCATTGAGTGAGTGTCAGTGAGTGAGTGTCAGTGAGTGAGTGTCAATCAGTGAGTGTCAGTGAGTGAGTGAGTGTGAGTGAGTGTCATTGAGTGAGTGTCAGTGAGTGAGTGTCTGTGAGTGAGTGAGTGAGTGTGAGTGAGTGTCATTGAGTGTGTGTCAGTGAGTGAGTGTCATTGAGTGAGTGCCAGTGATTGAGTGTCAGTGAGTGTGTGTCAGTGAGTGAGTGTCAGTGAGTGAGTGTCAGTGAGTGAGTGTCAGTGAGTGTGTGTCAGTGAGTGAGTGTCAGTGAGTGAGTGTCAGAGAGTGAGTGTCAGTGAGTGAGTGTCAGTGAGTGAGTGTCAGTGAGTGAGTATCAGTGAGTGTCAGTGAGTGAGTGTCAGTGAGTGAGTGTCAGTGAGTGAGTGTCAGTGAGTGAGTGTCAGTCAGTGATTGTCATTGAGTGAGTGTCAGTGAGTGTGTGTCAGTGAGTGAGTGTCAGTGAGTGAGTGTCAGTGAGTGTGTGTCAGTGAGTGAGTGTCAGTGATTGAGTGTGAGTGAGTGTGTGTCAGTGAGTGAGTGTCAGTGAGTGAGTGTCAGTGAGTGAGTGTGTGTGAGTGTCAGTGAGTGAGTGTCAGTGAGTGTGTGTCACTGAGTGAGTGTCAGTGAGTGAGTGTCAGTGAGTGAGTGTCATTGAGTGAGTGACAGTGAGTGAGTGTCAGTGAGTGAGTGTCAGAGAGAGGGTGTCAGTGAGTGAGTGTCAGTGAGTGAGTGTCATTGAGTTAGTGTCATTGAGTGAGTGTCAGTGAGTGAGTATCAGTGAGTGAGTGTCAGTTAGTGAGTGTCATTGAGTGAGTGTCAGCGAGTGAGTGTCAGTGAGTGAGTGTCACTGTGTGAGTGTCATTGAGTGAGTGTCAGTGAGTGAGTGTCAGTGAGTGAGTGTCAGTGAGTGAGTGTCAGTGAGTGTGTCAGTGAGTGAGTGTCAGTGAGTGAGTGTCAGTGAGTGTCAGTGAGTGAGTGTCAGTGAGTGAGTGTCAGTGAGTGAGTGTCAGTGAGTGAGTGTCAGTGAGTGTCAATGAGTGAGTGTCAATGAGTGAGTGTCAGTGAGTGAGTGTCAGTGAGTGAGTGTCAGTTAGTGAGTGTCATTGAATGAGTGTCATTGAGTGAGTGTCAGTGAGTGAGTGTCAGTGAGTGAGTGTCATTGAGTGAGTATCAGTGAGTGAGTGTCATTGTGTGAGTGTCAGTGAGTGAGTGTTAGTGAGTGAGTGAGTGAGTGTGAGTGAGTGTCATTGAGTGAGTGTCAGTGAGTGAGTGTCATTGAGTGAGTGCCAGTGATTGAGTGTCAGTGAGTGTGTGTCAGTGAGTGAGTGTCAGTGAGTGAGAGTCAGTGAGTGAGTGTCAGTGAGTGTGTGTCAGTGAGTGAGTGTCAGTGAGTGAGTGTCAGAGAGTGAGTGTCAGTGAGTGAGTGTCAGTGAGTGAGTGTCAGTGAGTGAGTATCAGTGAGTGTCAGTGAGTGAGTGACAGTGAGTGAGTGTCAGTGAGTGAGTGTCAGTGAGTGAGTGTCAGTTAGTGATTGTCATTGAGTGAGTGTCAGTGAGTGTGTGTCAGTGAGTGAGTGTCAGTGAGTGAGTGTCAGTGAGTGTGTGTCAGTGACTGAGTGTCAGTGAGTGAGTGTCAGTGAGTTTGTGTCAGTGAGTGAGTGTCAGTGAGTGAATGTCAGTGAGTGAGTGTGTGTGAGTGTCAGTGAGTGAGTGTCAGTGAGTGTGTGTCACTGAGTGAGTGTCAGTGAGTGAGTGTCAGTGAGTGAGTGTCATTGAGTGAGTGACAGTGAGTGAGAGTCAGTAAGTGAGAATCAGAGAGTGAGTGTCAGTGAGTGAGTGTCATTGAGTGAGTGTCATTGAGTGAGTGTCAGTGAGTGAGTATCAGTGAGTGAGTGTCAGTTAGTGAGTGTCATTGAGTGAGTGTCAGCGAGTGAGTGTCAGTGAGTGAGTGTCACTGTGTGAGTGTCATTGAGTGAGTGTCAGTGAGTGAGTGTCAGTGAGTGAGTGTGTGTGAGTGTCAGTGAGTGAGTGTCAGTGAGTGTGTCAGTGAGTGAGTGTCAGTGAGTGAGTGTCAGTGAGTGAGTGTCAGTGAGTGAGTGTCAGTGAGTGTCAATGAGTGAGTGTCAGTGAGTGAGTGTCAGTGAGTGAGTGTCAGTGAGTGAGAGTCAGTTAGTGAGTGTCATTGAGTGAGTTTCATTGAGTGAGTGTCAGTGAGTGAGTGTCAGTGAGTGAGTGTCATTGAGTGAGTATCAGTGAGTGAGTGTCATTGTGTGAATGTCAGTGAGTGAGTGTTAGTGAGTGAGTGTCATTGAGTGAGTGTCAGTGAGTGAGTGTCAGTGAGTGAGCGTCAGTGAGTGAGTGTCAGTGAGTGTCAGTGAGTGAGTGTCAGTGAGTGAGTGTCAGTGAGTGAGTGTCAATGAGTGAGTGTCAGAGAGTGAGTGTCAGTGAGTGAGTGTCAGTGAGTGAGTGTTAGTGAGTGAGTGTCATTGAGTGAGTGTCAGTGAGTGAGTGTCAGTCAGTGAGTGTCAGTGAGTGAGTGTCAGTGAGTGAGTGAGCGTGAGTGATTGTCATTGAGTGAGTGTCAGTGAGTGAGTGTCATTGAGTGAGTGCCAGTGAGTGAGTGTCAGTGAGTGTGTTTCAGTGAGTGAATGTCAGTGAATGAGTGTCAGTGAGTGAGTGTCAGTGAGTGTGTGTCAGTGAGTGAGTGTCAGTGAGTGAGTGTCAGTGAGTGAGTGTCAGTGAGTGAGTGTCAATGAGTGAGTGTCAGAGAGTGAGTGTCAGTGAGTGAGTGTCAGTGAGTGAGTGTTAGTGAGTGAGTGTCATTGAGTGAGTGTCAGTGAGTGAGTGTCAGTGAGTGAGTGTCAGAGAGTGAATGTCAGTGAGTGTGTGTCATTGAGTGAGTGTCAGTCAGTGAATGTCATTGAGTGAGTGTCAGTGAGTGAGGGTCAGTGAGTGACTGTCAGTGAGTATCAGTGAGTGAGTGTCAGTGAGTGAATGTCAGTGAGTGAGTGTCAGTGAGTGAGTGTAGAGAGTGAGTGTCAGTGAGTGAGTGTCAGTGAGTGAGTGTTAGTGAGTGAGTGTCATTGAGTGAGTGTCAGTGAGTGAGTGTCAGTGAGTGAGTGTCAGTCAATGAGTGTCAGTGAGTGAATGAGTGTGAGTGATTGTCATTGAGTGAGTGTCAGTGAGTGAGTGTCTGTGAGTGAGTGAGTGAGTGTGAGTGAATGTCATTGAGTGAGTGTCAGTGAGTGAGTGTCATTGAGTGAGTGCCAGTGAGTGAGTGTCAGTGAGTGTGTGTCAGTGAGTGAGTGTCAGTGAGTGAGTGTCAGTGAGTGAGTGTCAGTGAGTGTGTGTCAGTGAGTGAGTGTCAGTGAGTGAATGTCAGAGAGTGAGTGTCAGTGAGTGAGTGTCAGTGAGTGAGTGTCAGTGAGTGAGTGTCAGTGATTGTCAGTGAGTGAGTGTCAGTGAGTGAGTGTCAGTGAGTGAGTGTCAGTGAGTGAGTGTCAGTTAGTGAGTGTCATTGAGTGAGTGTCATTGAGTGAGTGTCATTGAGTGAGTGTCAGTGAGTGAGTGTCATTAAGTGAGTATCAGTGAGTGAGTGTCATTGAGTGAGTGTCAGTGAGTGAGTGTTAGTGAGTGAGTGTCATTGAGTGAGTGTCACTGAGTGAGTGTCAGTGAGACAGTGTGTGTGAGTGTCAGTGAGTGAGTGTCTGAGTGTGTGTCAGTGAGTGAGTGTCAGTGAGTGAGTGTGTTTGAGTGTCAGTGAGTGAGTATCAGTGAGTGTGTGTCATTGAGTGAGTGACAGTGAGTGAGTGTAAGTAAGTGAGTGTCAGTGAGTGAGTGTCAGTGAGTGAGTGTCAGAGAGACGGTGTCAGTGAGTGAGTGTCAGTGAGTGAGTGTCAGTGAGTGAGTGTCATTGAGTGAGTGTCATTGAGTGAGTGTCAGTGAGTGAGTATCAGTGAGTGAGTGTCATTGAGTGAATGTCAGTGAGTGAGTGTCAGTGAGAGAGTGTAGAGAGTGAGTGTCAGTGAGTGAGTGTCAGTGAGTGAGTGTTTGTGAGTGTGTCTCATTGAGTGAGTGTCAGTGAGTGAGTGTCAGTGAGTGAGTGTCAATCAGTGAGTGTCAGTGAGTGAGTGAGTGTGAGTGAGTGTCATTGAGTGAGTGTCAGTGAGTGAGTGTCTGTGAGTGAGTGAGTGAGTGTGAGTGAGTGTCATTGAGTGAGTGTCAGTGAGTGAGTGTCATTGAGTGAGTGCCAGTGATTGAGTGTCAGTGAGTGTGTGTCAGTGAGTGAGTGTCAGTGAGTGAGTGTCAGTGAGTGAGTGTCAGTGAGTGTGTGTCAGTGAGTGAGTGTCAGTGAGTGAGTGTCAGAGAGTGAGTGTCAGTGAGTGAGTGTCAGTGAGTGAGTGTCAGTGAGTGAGTATCAGTGAGTGTCAGTGAGTGAGTGTCAGTGAGTGAGTGTCATTGAGTGAGTGTCAGTGAGTGAGTGTCAGTCAGTGATTGTCATTGAGTGAGTGTCAGTGAGTGTGTGTCAGTGAGTGAGTGTCAGTGAGTGAGTGTCAGTGAGTGTGTGTCAGTGAGTGAGTGTCAGTGATTGAGTGTCAGTGAGTGTGTGTCAGTGAGTGAGTGTCAGTGAGTGAGTGTCAGTGAGTGAGTGTGTGTGAGTGTCAGTGAGTGAGTGTCAGTGAGTGTGTGTCACTGAGTGAGTGTCAGTGAGTGAGTGTCAGTGAGTGAGTGTCATTGAGTGAGTGACAGTGAGTGAGTGTCAGTGAGTGAGTGTCAGAGAGAGGGTGTCAGTGAGTGAGTGTCAGTGAGTGAGTGTCATTGAGTGAGTGTCATTGAGTGAGTGTCAGTGAGTGAGTATCAGTGAGTGAGTGTCAGTTAGTGAGTGTCATTGAGTGAGTGTCAGCGAGTGAGTGTCAGTGAGTGAGTGTCACTGTGTGACTGTCATTGAGTGAGTGTCAGTGAGTGAGTGTCAGTGAGTGAGTGTCAGTGAGTGAGTGTCAGTGAGTGAGTGTCAGTGAGTGTGTCAGTGAGTGAGTGTCAGTGAGTGAGTGTCAGTGAGTGTCAGTGAGTGAGTGTCAGTGAGTGAGTGTCAGTGAGTGAGTGTCAGTGAGTGAGTGTCAGTGAGTGTCAATGAGTGAGTGTCAATGAGTGAGTGTCAGTGAGTGAGTGTCAGTGAGTGAGTGTCAGTTAGTGAGTGTCATTGAATGAGTGTCATTGAGTGAGTGTCAGTGAGTGAGTGTCAGTGAGTGAGTGTCATTGAGTGAGTATCAGTGAGTGAGTGTCATTGTGTGAGTGTCAGTGAGTGAGTGTTAGTGAGTGAGTGAGTGAGTGTGAGTGAGTGTCATTGAGTGAGTGTCAGTGAGTGAGTGTCATTGAGTGAGTGCCAGTGATTGAGTGTCAGTGAGTGTGTGTCAGTGAGTGAGTGTCAGTGAGTGAGAGTCAGTGAGTGAGTGTCAGTGAGTGTGTGTCAGTGAGTGAGTGTCAGTGAGTGAGTGTCAGAGAGTGAGTGTCAGTGAGTGAGTGTCAGTGAGTGAGTGTCAGTGAGTGAGTATCAGTGAGTGTCAGTGAGTGAGTGACAGTGAGTGAGTGTCAGTGAGTGAGTGTCAGTGAGTGAGTGTCAGTTAGTGATTGTCATTGAGTGAGTGTCAGTGAGTGTGTGTCAGTGAGTGAGTGTCAGTGAGTGAGGGTCAGTGAGTGTGTGTCAGTGAGTGAGTGTCAGTGAGTGAGTGTCAGTGAGTGTGTGTCAGTGAGTGAGTGTCAGTGAGTGAATGTCAGTGAGTGAGTGTGTGTGAGTGTCAGTGAGTGAGTGTCAGTGAGTGTGTGTCACTGAGTGAGTGTCAGTGAGTGAGTGTCAGTGAGTGAGTGTCATTGAGTGAGTGACAGTGAGTGAGTGTCAGTAAGTGAGTGTCAGTGAGTGAGTGTCAGTGAGTGAGTGTCATTGAGTGAGTGTCATTGAGTGAGTGTCAGTGAGTGAGTATCAGTGAGTGAGTGTCAGTTAGTGAGTGTCATTGAGTGAGTGTCAGCGAGTGAGTGTCAGTGAGTGAGTGTCACTGTGTGAGTGTCATTGAGTGAGTGTCAGTGAGTGAGTGTGTGTGAGTGTCAGTGAGTGAGTGTCAGTGAGTGTGTCAGTGAGTGAGTGTCAGTGAGTGAGTGTCAGTGAGTGAGTGTCAGTGAGTGAGTGTCAGTGAGTGTCAATGAGTGAGTGTCAGTGAGTGAGTGTCAGTGAGTGAGTGTCAGTGAGTGAGAGTCAGTTAGTGAGTGTCATTGAGTGAGTTTCATTGAGTGAGTGTCAGTGAGTGAGTGTCAGTGAGTGAGTGTCATTGAGTGAGTATCAGTGAGTGAGTGTCATTGTGTGAGTGTCAGTGAGTGAGTGTTAGTGAGTGAGTGTCATTGAGTGAGTGTCAGTGAGTGAGTGTCAGTGAGTGAGCGTCAGTGAGTGAGTGTCAGTGAGTGTCAGTGAGTGAGTGTCAGTGAGTGAGTGTCAGTGAGTGAGTGTCAATGAGTGAGTGTCAGAGAGTGAGTGTCAGTGAGTGAGTGTCAGTGAGTGAGTGTTAGTGAGTGAGTGTCATTGAGTGAGTGTCAGTGAGTGAGTGTCAGTCAGGGAGTGTCAGTGAGTGAGTGTCAGTGAGTGAGTGAGCGTGAGTGATTGTCATTGAGTGAGTGTCAGTGAGTGAGTGTCTGTGAGTGAGTGAGTGAGTGTGAGTGAGTGTCATTGAGTGAGTGTCAGTGAGTGAGTGTCATTGAGTGAGTGCCAGTGAGTGAGTGTCAGTGAGTGTGTTTCAGTGAGTGAATGTCAGTGAATGAGTGTCAGTGAGTGAGTGTCAGTGAGTGTGTGTCAGTGAGTGAGTGTCAGTGAGTGATTGTCAGTGAGTGTCAGTGAGTGAGTGTCAGTGAGTGAGTGTCAGTGAGTGAGTGTCAATGAGTGAGTGTCAGAGAGTGAGTGTCAGTGAGTGAGTGTCAGTGAGTGAGTGTTAGTGAGTGAGTGTCATTGAGTGAGTGTCAGTGAGTGAGTGTCAGTGAGTGAATGTCAGTGAGTGAGTGTCAGTGAGTGAGTGAGTGTCAGTGATTGTCATTGAGTGAGTGTCAGTGAGTGAGTGTCTGTGAGTGAGTGAGTGAGTGTGAGTGAGTGTCATTGAGTGAGTGTCAGTGAGTGAGTGTCATTGAGTGAGTGCCAGTGAGTGAGTGTCAGTGAGTGTGTTTCAGTGAGTGAATGTCAGTGAGTGAGTGTCAGTGAGTGACTGTCAGTGAGTGTGTGTCAGTGAGTGAGTGTCAGTCAGTGAGTGTCAGTGAGTGAGTGTGTGTGAGTGTCAGTGAGTGAGTGTCAGTGAGTGCGTGTCAGTGAGTGATTGTCAGTGAGTGAGTGTCATTGAGTCAATGTCAGTGAGTGAGTGTCAGTGAGTGAGTGTCAGTGAGTGAGTGTCAGTGAGTGCGTGTCAGAGAGAGGGTGTCAGTGAGTGAGTGTCAGTGAGTGAGTGTCAGTGAGTGAGTGTCATTGAGTGAGTGTCAGTGAGTGAGTGTCAGTGAGTGATTGTCAGTTAGTGAGTGTCATTGAGTGAGTGTCATTGAGTGAGTGTCAGTGAGTGAGTGTCAGTGAGTGAGTGTCATTGAGTGAGTGTCAGTGAGTGAGTGTCATTGAGTGAGTGTCAGTGAGTGAGTGTCAGAGTGAGTGTCAGTGAGTGTGTGTCATTGAGTGTGTGTCAGTGAGTGAGTGTAAGTGAGTGAGTGAGTGTCAGTTAGTGAGTGACAGTGAGTGAGTGTCAGTGAGTGAGTGTCAGTGAGTGAGTGTGTGTGAGTGTCAGTGAGTGTGTGTCAGTGAGTGAGTGACAGTGAGTGAGTGTCAGTGAGTGAGTGTCAGTGAGTGAGTGTGTGTGAGTGTCAGTGAGTGTGTGTCAGTGAGTGAGTATCAGTGAGTGAGTGTCATTGTGTGAGTGTCAGTGAGTGAGTGTTAGTGAGTGAGTGAGTGAGTGTGAGTGAGTGTCATTGAGTGAGTGTCAGTGAGTGAGTGTCATTGAGTGAGTGCCAGTGATTGAGTGTCAGTGAGTGTGTGTCAGTGAGTGAGTGTCAGTGAGTGAGAGTCAGTGAGTGAGTGTCAGTGAGTGTGTGTCAGTGAGTGAGTGTCAGTGAGTGAGTGTCAGAGAGTGAGTGTCAGTGAGTGAGTGTCAGTGAGTGAGTGTCAGTGAGTGAGTATCAGTGAGTGTCAGTGAGTGAGTGACAGTGAGTGAGTGTCAGTGAGTGAGTGTCAGTGAGTGAGTGTCAGTTAGTGATTGTCATTGAGTGAGTGTCAGTGAGTGTGTGTCAGTGAGTGAGTGTCAGTGAGTGAGTGTCAGTGAGTGTGTGTCAGTGACTGAGTGTCAGTGAGTGAGTGTCAGTGAGTTTGTGTCAGTGAGTGAGTGTCAGTGAGTGAATGTCAGTGAGTGAGTGTGTGTGAGTGTCAGTGAGTGAGTGTCAGTGAGTGTGTGTCACTGAGTGAGTGTCAGTGAGTGAGTGTCAGTGAGTGAGTGTCATTGAGTGAGTGACAGTGAGTGAGAGTCAGTAAGTGAGAATCAGAGAGTGAGTGTCAGTGAGTGAGTGTCATTGAGTGAGTGTCATTGAGTGAGTGTCAGTGAGTGAGTATCAGTGAGTGAGTGTCAGTTAGTGAGTGTCATTGAGTGAGTGTCAGCGAGTGAGTGTCAGTGAGTGAGTGTCACTGTGTGAGTGTCATTGAGTGAGTGTCAGTGAGTGAGTGTCAGTGAGTGAGTGTGTGTGAGTGTCAGTGAGTGAGTGTCAGTGAGTGTGTCAGTGAGTGAGTGTCAGTGAGTGAGTGTCAGTGAGTGAGTGTCAGTGAGTGAGTGTCAGTGAGTGTCAATGAGTGAGTGTCAGTGAGTGAGTGTCAGTGAGTGAGTGTCAGTGAGTGAGAGTCAGTTAGTGAGTGTCATTGAGTGAGTTTCATTGAGTGAGTGTCAGTGAGTGAGTGTCAGTGAGTGAGTGTCATTGAGTGAGTATCAGTGAGTGAGTGTCATTGTGTGAATGTCAGTGAGTGAGTGTTAGTGAGTGAGTGTCATTGAGTGAGTGTCAGTGAGTGAGTGTCAGTGAGTGAGCGTCAGTGAGTGAGTGTCAGTGAGTGTCAGTGAGTGAGTGTCAGTGAGTGAGTGTCAGTGAGTGAGTGTCAATGAGTGAGTGTCAGAGAGTGAGTGTCAGTGAGTGAGTGTCAGTGAGTGAGTGTTAGTGAGTGAGTGTCATTGAGTGAGTGTCAGTGAGTGAGTGTCAGTCAGTGAGTGTCAGTGAGTGAGTGTCAGTGAGTGAGTGAGCGTGAGTGATTGTCATTGAGTGAGTGTCAGTGAGTGAGTGTCATTGAGTGAGTGCCAGTGAGTGAGTGTCAGTGAGTGTGTTTCAGTGAGTGAATGTCAGTGAATGAGTGTCAGTGAGTGAGTGTCAGTGAGTGTGTGTCAGTGAGTGAGTGTCAGTGAGTGAGTGTCAGTGAGTGAGTGTCAGTGAGTGAGTGTCAATGAGTGAGTGTCAGAGAGTGAGTGTCAGTGAGTGAGTGTCAGTGAGTGAGTGTTAGTGAGTGAGTGTCATTGAGTGAGTGTCAGTGAGTGAGTGTCAGTGAGTGAGTGTCAGAGAGTGAATGTCAGTGAGTGTGTGTCATTGAGTGAGTGTCAGTCAGTGAATGTCATTGAGTGAGTGTCAGTGAGTGAGGGTCAGTGAGTGACTGTCAGTGAGTATCAGTGAGTGAGTGTCAGTGAGTGAATGTCAGTGAGTGAGTGTCAGTGAGTGAGTGTAGAGAGTGAGTGTCAGTGAGTGAGTGTCAGTGAGTGAGTGTTAGTGAGTGAGTGTCATTGAGTGAGTGTCAGTGAGTGAGTGTCAGTGAGTGAGTGTCAGTCAATGAGTGTCAGTGAGTGAATGAGTGTGAGTGATTGTCATTGAGTGAGTGTCAGTGAGTGAGTGTCTGTGAGTGAGTGAGTGAGTGTGAGTGAATGTCATTGAGTGAGTGTCAGTGAGTGAGTGTCATTGAGTGAGTGCCAGTGAGTGAGTGTCAGTGAGTGTGTGTCAGTGAGTGAGTGTCAGTGAGTGAGTGTCAGTGAGTGAGTGTCAGTGAGTGTGTGTCAGTGAGTGAGTGTCAGTGAGTGAATGTCAGAGAGTGAGTGTCAGTGAGTGAGTGTCAGTGAGTGAGTGTCAGTGAGTGAGTGTCAGTGATTGTCAGTGAGTGAGTGTCAGTGAGTGAGTGTCAGTGAGTGAGTGTCAGTGAGTGAGTGTCAGTTAGTGAGTGTCATTGAGTGAGTGTCATTGAGTGAGTGTCATTGAGTGAGTGTCAGTGAGTGAGTGTCATTAAGTGAGTATCAGTGAGTGAGTGTCATTGAGTGAGTGTCAGTGAGTGAGTGTTAGTGAGTGAGTGTCATTGAGTGAGTGTCACTGAGTGAGTGTCAGTGAGACAGTGTGTGTGAGTGTCAGTGAGTGAGTGTCTGAGTGTGTGTCAGTGAGTGAGTGTCAGTGAGTGAGTGTGTTTGAGTGTCAGTGAGTGAGTATCAGTGAGTGTGTGTCATTGAGTGAGTGACAGTGAGTGAGTGTAAGTAAGTGAGTGTCAGTGAGTGAGTGTCAGTGAGTGAGTGTCAGAGAGACGGTGTCAGTGAGTGAGTGTCAGTGAGTGAGTGTCAGTGAGTGAGTGTCATTGAGTGAGTGTCATTGAGTGAGTGTCAGTGAGTGAGTATCAGTGAGTGAGTGTCATTGAGTGAATGTCAGTGAGTGAGTGTCAGTGAGAGAGTGTAGAGAGTGAGTGTCAGTGAGTGAGTGTCAGTGAGTGAGTGTTTGTGAGTGTGTCTCATTGAGTGAGTGTCAGTGAGTGAGTGTCAGTGAGTGAGTGTCAATCAGTGAGTGTCAGTGAGTGAGTGAGTGTGAGTGAGTGTCATTGAGTGAGTGTCAGTGAGTGAGTGTCTGTGAGTGAGTGAGTGAGTGTGAGTGAGTGTCATTGAGTGAGTGTCAGTGAGTGAGTGTCATTGAGTGAGTGCCAGTGATTGAGTGTCAGTGAGTGTGTGTCAGTGAGTGAGTGTCAGTGAGTGAGTGTCAGTGAGTGAGTGTCAGTGAGTGTGTGTCAGTGAGTGAGTGTCAGTGAGTGAGTGTCAGAGAGTGAGTGTCAGTGAGTGAGTGTCAGTGAGTGAGTGTCAGTGAGTGAGTATCAGTGAGTGTCAGTGAGTGAGTGTCAGTGAGTGAGTGTCATTGAGTGAGTGTCAGTGAGTGAGTGTCAGTCAGTGATTGTCATTGAGTGAGTGTCAGTGAGTGTGTGTCAGTGAGTGAGTGTCAGTGAGTGAGTGTCAGTGAGTGTGTGTCAGTGAGTGAGTGTCAGTGATTGAGTGTCAGTGAGTGTGTGTCAGTGAGTGAGTGTCAGTGAGTGAGTGTCAGTGAGTGAGTGTGTGTGAGTGTCAGTGAGTGAGTGTCAGTGAGTGTGTGTCACTGAGTGAGTGTCAGTGAGTGAGTGTCAGTGAGTGAGTGTCATTGAGTGAGTGACAGTGAGTGAGTGTCAGTGAGTGAGTGTCAGAGAGAGGGTGTCAGTGAGTGAGTGTCAGTGAGTGAGTGTCATTGAGTGAGTGTCATTGAGTGAGTGTCAGTGAGTGAGTATCAGTGAGTGAGTGTCAGTTAGTGAGTGTCATTGAGTGAGTGTCAGCGAGTGAGTGTCAGTGAGTGAGTGTCACTGTGTGACTGTCATTGAGTGAGTGTCAGTGAGTGAGTGTCAGTGAGTGAGTGTCAGTGAGTGAGTGTCAGTGAGTGAGTGTCAGTGAGTGTGTCAGTGAGTGAGTGTCAGTGAGTGAGTGTCAGTGAGTGTCAGTGAGTGAGTGTCAGTGAGTGAGTGTCAGTGAGTGAGTGTCAGTGAGTGAGTGTCAGTGAGTGTCAATGAGTGAGTGTCAATGAGTGAGTGTCAGTGAGTGAGTGTCAGTGAGTGAGTGTCAGTTAGTGAGTGTCATTGAATGAGTGTCATTGAGTGAGTGTCAGTGAGTGAGTGTCAGTGAGTGAGTGTCATTGAGTGAGTATCAGTGAGTGAGTGTCATTGTGTGAGTGTCAGTGAGTGAGTGTTAGTGAGTGAGTGAGTGAGTGTGAGTGAGTGTCATTGAGTGAGTGTCAGTGAGTGAGTGTCATTGAGTGAGTGCCAGTGATTGAGTGTCAGTGAGTGTGTGTCAGTGAGTGAGTGTCAGTGAGTGAGAGTCAGTGAGTGAGTGTCAGTGAGTGTGTGTCAGTGAGTGAGTGTCAGTGAGTGAGTGTCAGAGAGTGAGTGTCAGTGAGTGAGTGTCAGTGAGTGAGTGTCAGTGAGTGAGTATCAGTGAGTGTCAGTGAGTGAGTGACAGTGAGTGAGTGTCAGTGAGTGAGTGTCAGTGAGTCAGTGTCAGTTAGTGATTGTCATTGAGTGAGTGTCAGTGAGTGTGTGTCAGTGAGTGAGTGTCAGTGAGTGAGGGTCAGTGAGTGTGTGTCAGTGAGTGAGTGTCAGTGAGTGAGTGTCAGTGAGTGTGTGTCAGTGAGTGAGTGTCAGTGAGTGAATGTCAGTGAGTGAGTGTGTGTGAGTGTCAGTGAGTGAGTGTCAGTGAGTGTGTGTCACTGAGTGAGTGTCAGTGAGTGAGTGTCAGTGAGTGAGTGTCATTGAGTGAGTGACAGTGAGTGAGTGTCAGTAAGTGAGTGTCAGTGAGTGAGTGTCAGTGAGTGAGTGTCATTGAGTGAGTGTCATTGAGTGAGTGTCAGTGAGTGAGTATCAGTGAGTGAGTGTCAGTTAGTGAGTGTCATTGAGTGAGTGTCAGCGAGTGAGTGTCAGTGAGTGAGTGTCACTGTGTGAGTGTCATTGAGTGAGTGTCAGTGAGTGAGTGTGTGTGAGTGTCAGTGAGTGAGTGTCAGTGAGTGTGTCAGTGAGTGAGTGTCAGTGAGTGAGTGTCAGTGAGTGAGTGTCAGTGAGTGAGTGTCAGTGAGTGTCAATGAGTGAGTGTCAGTGAGTGAGTGTCAGTGAGTGAGTGTCAGTGAGTGAGAGTCAGTTAGTGAGTGTCATTGAGTGAGTTTCATTGAGTGAGTGTCAGTGAGTGAGTGTCAGTGAGTGAGTGTCATTGAGTGAGTATCAGTGAGTGAGTGTCATTGTGTGAGTGTCAGTGAGTGAGTGTTAGTGAGTGAGTGTCATTGAGTGAGTGTCAGTGAGTGAGTGTCAGTGAGTGAGCGTCAGTGAGTGAGTGTCAGTGAGTGTCAGTGAGTGAGTGTCAGTGAGTGAGTGTCAGTGAGTGAGTGTCAATGAGTGAGTGTCAGAGAGTGAGTGTCAGTGAGTGAGTGTCAGTGAGTGAGTGTTAGTGAGTGAGTGTCATTGAGTGAGTGTCAGTGAGTGAGTGTCAGTCAGGGAGTGTCAGTGAGTGAGTGTCAGTGAGTGAGTGAGCGTGAGTGATTGTCATTGAGTGAGTGTCAGTGAGTGAGTGTCTGTGAGTGAGTGAGTGAGTGTGAGTGAGTGTCATTGAGTGAGTGTCAGTGAGTGAGTGTCATTGAGTGAGTGCCAGTGAGTGAGTGTCAGTGAGTGTGTTTCAGTGAGTGAATGTCAGTGAATGAGTGTCAGTGAGTGAGTGTCAGTGAGTGTGTGTCAGTGAGTGAGTGTCAGTGAGTGAGTGTCAGTGAGTGTCAGTGAGTGAGTGTCAGTGAGTGAGTGTCAGTGAGTGAGTGTCAATGAGTGAGTGTCAGAGAGTGAGTGTCAGTGAGTGAGTGTCAGTGAGTGAGTGTTAGTGAGTGAGTGTCATTGAGTGAGTGTCAGTGAGTGAGTGTCAGTGAGTGAATGTCAGTGAGTGAGTGTCAGTGAGTGAGTGAGTGTCAGTGATTGTCATTGAGTGAGTGTCAGTGAGTGAGTGTCTGTGAGTGAGTGAGTGAGTGTGAGTGAGTGTCATTGAGTGAGTGTCAGTGAGTGAGTGTCATTGAGTGAGTGCCAGTGAGTGAGTGTCAGTGAGTGTGTTTCAGTGAGTGAATGTCAGTGAGTGAGTGTCAGTGAGTGACTGTCAGTGAGTGTGTGTCAGTGAGTGAGTGTCAGTCAGTGAGTGTCAGTGAGTGAGTGTGTGTGAGTGTCAGTGAGTGAGTGTCAGTGAGTGCGTGTCAGTGAGTGATTGTCAGTGAGTGAGTGTCATTGAGTCAATGTCAGTGAGTGAGTGTCAGTGAGTGAGTGTCAGTGAGTGAGTGTCAGTGAGTGCGTGTCAGAGAGAGGGTGTCAGTGAGTGAGTGTCAGTGAGTGAGTGTCAGTGAGTGAGTGTCATTGAGTGAGTGTCAGTGAGTGAGTGTCAGTGAGTGATTGTCAGTTAGTGAGTGTCATTGAGTGAGTGTCATTGAGTGAGTGTCAGTGAGTGAGTGTCAGTGAGTGAGTGTCATTGAGTGAGTGTCAGTGAGTGAGTGTCATTGAGTGAGTGTCAGTGAGTGAGTGTCAGAGTGAGTGTCAGTGAGTGTGTGTCATTGAGTGTGTGTCAGTGAGTGAGTGTAAGTGAGTGAGTGAGTGTCAGTTAGTGAGTGACAGTGAGTGAGTGTCAGTGAGTGAGTGTCAGTGAGTGAGTGTGTGTGAGTGTCAGTGAGTGTGTGTCAGTGAGTGAGTGTCAGTGAGTGAGTGTCAGTGAGTGAGTGTCATTAAGTGAGTGTCAGTGAGTGAGTGTCAGTGAGTGAGTGTCATTGAGTGAGTGTCAGTGAGTGAGGGTCAGTGAGTGACTGTCAGTGAGTGTCAGTGAGTGAGTGTCAGTGATTGAATGTCAGTGAGTGAGTGTCAGTGAGTGAGTGACACAGAGTGAGTGTCAGTGAGTGAGGGTCAGTGAGTGAGTGTCAGTGAGTGTCAGTGAGTGAGTGTCAGTGAGTGAGTGTCAGTGAGTGACTGTCAGTGAGTGAGTGTCAGAGAGTGAGTGTCAGTGAGTGAGTGTCAGTGAGTGAGTGTCAGTAAGTGAGTGTCAGTGAGTGAGTGTCAGTGAGTGAGTGTCAGAGAGAGGGTGTCAGTGAGTGAGTGTCAGTGAGTGAGTGTCAGTGAGTGAGTGTCATTGAGTGAGTGTCATTGAGTGAGTGTCAGTGAGTGAGTATCAGTGAGTGAGTGTCAGTTAGTGAGTGTCATTGAGTGAGTGTCAGCGAGTGAGTGTCAGTGAGTGTGTGTCACTGTGTGAGTGTCATTGAGTGAGTGTCAGTGAGTGAGTGTCATTGAGTGAGTGTCAGTGAGTGAGTGTCAGAGAGTGAATGTCAGTGAGTGTGTGTCATTGAGTGAGTGTCAGTAAGTGAGTGTCATTGAGTGAGTGTCAGTGAGTGAGGGTCAGTGAGTGACTGTCAGTGAGTGTCAGTGAGTGAGTGTCAGTGAGTGAGTGTCAATGAGTGAGTGTCAGAGAGTGAGTGTCAGTGAGTGAGTGTCAGTGAGTGAGTGTTAGTGAGTGAGTGTCATTGAGTGAGTGTCAGTGAGTGAGTGTCAGTCAGTGAGTGTCAGTGAGTGAGTGTCAGTGAGTGAGTGAGCGTGAGTGATTGTCATTGCGTGAGTGTCAGTGAGTGAGTGTCTGTGAGTGAGTGAGTGAGTGTGAGTGAGTGTCATTGAGTGAGTGTCAGTGAGTGAGTGTCATTGAGTGAGTGCCAGTGAGTGAGTGTCAGTGAGTGTGTTTCAGTGAGTGAATGTCAGTGAATGAGTGTCAGTGAGTGAGTGTCAGTGAGTGTGTGTCAGTGAGTGAGTGTCAGTGAGTGAGTGTCAGTGAGTGTCAGTGAGTGAGTGTCAGTGAGTGAGTGTCAGTGAGTGAGTGTCAATGAGTGAGTGTCAGAGAGTGAGTGTCAGTGAGTGAGTGTCAGTGAGTGAGTGTTAGTGAGTGAGTGTCATTGAGTGAGTGTCAGTGAGTGAGTGTCAGTGAGTGAGTGTCAGTGAGTGAGTGTCAGTGAGTGAGTGAGTGTCAGTGATTGTTATTGAGTGAGTGTCAGTGAGTGAGTGTCTGTGAGTGAGTGAGTGAGTGTGAGTGAGTGTCATTGAGTGAGTGTCAGTGAGTGAGTGTCATTGAGTGAGTGCCAGTGAGTGAGTGTCAGTGAGTGTGTTTCAGTGAGTGAATGTCAGTGAGTGAGTGTCAGTGAGTGAGTGTCAGTGAGTGTGTGTCAGTGAGTGAGTGTCAGTCAGTGAGTGTCAGTGAGTGAGTGTGTGTGAGTGTCAGTGAGTGTCAGTGAGTGCGTGTCAGTGAGTGATTGTCAGTGAGTGAGTGTCATTGAGTCAGTGTCAGTGAGTGAGTGTCAGTGAGTGAGTGTCAGTGAGTGAGTGTCAGTGAGTGCGTGTCAGAGAGAGGGTGTCAGTGAGTGAGTGTCAGTGAGTGAGTGTCAGTGAGTGAGTGTCATTGAGTGAGTGTCAGTGAGTGAGTGTCAGTGAGTGATTGTCAGTTAGTGAGTGTCATTGAGTGAGTGTCATTGAGTGAGTGTCAGTGAGTGAGTGTCAGTGAGTGAGTGTCATTGAGTGAGTGTCAGTGAGTGAGTGTCATTGAGTGAGTGTCAGTGAGTGAGTGTCAGAGTGAGTGTCAGTGAGTGTGTGTCATTGAGTGTGTGTCAGTGAGTGAGTGTAAGTGAGTGAGTGAGTGTCAGTTAGTGAGTGACAGTGAGTGAGTGTCAGTGAGTGAGTGTCAGTGAGTGAGTGTGTGTGAGTGTCAGTGAGTGTGTGTCAGTGAGTGAGTGTCAGTGAGTGAGTGTCAGTGAGTGAGTGTCATTAAGTGAGTGTCAGTGAGTGAGTGTCAGTGAGTGAGTGTCATTGAGTGAGAGTCAGTGAGTGAGGGTCAGTGAGTGACTGTCAGTGAGTGTCAGTGAGTGAGTGTCAGTGATTGAATGTCAGTGAGTGAGTGTCAGTGAGTGAGTGACACAGAGTGAGTGTCAGTGAGTGAGGGTCAGTGAGTGAGTGTCAGTGAGTGTCTGTGAGTGAGTGTCAGTGAGTGAGTGTCAGTGAGTGACTGTCAGTGAGTGAGTGTCAGAGAGTGAGTGTCAGTGAGTGAGTGTCAGTGAGTGAGTGTCAGTGAGTGAGTGTCAGAGAGTGAGTGTCAGTGAGTGAGTGTCAGTGAGTGAGTGTCATTGAGTGAGTGTCAGTGAGTGAGTGGCAGTGAGTGAGTGTCAGTAAGTGAGTGTCAGTGAGTGAGTGTCAGTGAGTGAGTGTCAGAGAGAGGGTGTCAGTGAGTGAGTGTCAGTGAGTGAGTGTCAGAGAGTGAGTGTCATTGAGTGAGTGTCATTGAGTGAGTGTCAGTGAGTGAGTATCAGTGAGTGAGTGTCAGTTAGTGAGTGTCATTGAGTGAGTGTCAGCGAGTGAGTGTCAGTGAGTGAGTGTCACTGTGTGAGTGTCATTGAGTGAGTGTCAGTGAGTGAGTGTCAATGAGTGAGTGTCAGAGAGTGAGTGTCAGTGAGTGAGTGTCAGTGAGTGAGTGTTAGTGAGTGAGTGTCATTGAGTGAGTGTCAGTGAGTGAGTGTCAGTCAGTGAGTGTCAGTGAGTGAGTGTCAGTGAGTGAGTGAGCGTGAGTGATTGTCATTGAGTGAGTGTCAGTGAGTGAGTGTCTGTGAGTGAGTGAGTGAGTGTGAGTGAGTGTCATTGAGTGAGTGTCAGTGAGTGAGTGTCATTGAGTGAGTGCCAGTGAGTGAGTGTCAGTGAGTGTGTTTCAGTGAGTGAATGTCAGTGAATGAGTGTCAGTGAGTGAGTGTCAGTGAGTGTGTGTCAGTGAGTGAGTGTCAGTGAGTGAGTGCCAGTGAGTGTCAGTGAGTGAGTGTCAGTGAGTGAGTGTCAGTGAGTGAGTGTCAATGAGTGAGTGTCAGAGAGTGAGTGTCAGTGAGTGAGTGTCAGTGAGTGAGTGTTAGTGAGTGAGTGTCATTGAGTGAGTGTCAGTGAGTGAGTGTCAGTGAGTGAGTGTCAGTGAGTGAGTGTCAGTGAGTGAGTGAGTGTCAGTGATTGTCATTGAGTGAGTGTCAGTGAGTGAGTGTCTGTGAGTGAGTGAGTGAGTGTGAGTGAGTGTCATTGAGTGAGTGTCAGTGAGTGAGTGTCATTGAGTGAGTGCCAGTGAGTGAGTGTCAGTGAGTGTGTTTCAGTGAGTGAATGTCAGTGAGTGAGTGTCAGTGAGTGAGTGTCAGTGAGTGTGTGTCAGTGAGTGAGTGTCAGTCAGTGAGTGTCAGTGAGTGAGTGTGTGTGAGTGTCAGTGAGTGAGTGTCAGTGAGTGCGTGTCAGTGAGTGATTGTCAGTGAGTGAGTGTCATTGAGTCAGTGTCAGTGAGTGAGTGACAGTGAGTGAGTGTCAGTGAGTGAGTGTCAGTGAGTGCGTGTCTGTGAGTGAGTGTCAGTGAGTGAGTGTCAGTGAGTGAGTGTCATTGAGTGAGTGTCAGTGAGTGAGTGTCAGTGAGTGATTGTCAGTTAGTGAGTGTCATTGAGTGAGTGTCATTGAGTGAGTGTCAGTGAGTGAGTGTCATTGAGTGAGTGCCATTGAGTGAGTGTCAGTGAGTGAGTGTCATTGAGTGAGTGTCAGTGAGTGAGTGTCAGAGTGAGTGTCAGTGAGTGTGTGTCATTGAGTGTGTGTCAGTGAGTGAGTGTAAGTGAGTGAGTGAGTGTCAGTTAGTGAGTGACAGTGAGTGAGTGTCAGTGAGTGAGTGTCAGTGAGTGAGTGTGTGTGAGTGTCAGTGAGTGTGTGTCAGTGAGTGAGTGTCAGTGAGTGACTGTCAGTGAGTGAGTGTCAGAGAGTGAGTGTCAGTGAGTGAGTGTCAGTGAGTGAGTGTCAGTGAGTGAGTGTCAGAGAGTGAGTGTCAGTGAGTGAGTGTCATTGAGTGAGTGTCAGTGAGTGAGTGGCAGTGAGTGAGTATCAGTAAGTGAGTGTCAGTGAGTGAGTGTCAGTGAGTGAGTGTCAGAGAGAGGGTGTCAGTGAGTGAGTGTCAGTGAGTGAGTGTCAGTGAGTGAGTGTCATTGAGTGAGTGTCATTGAGTGAGTGTCAGTGAGTGAGTATCAGTGAGTGAGTGTCAGTTAGTGAGTGTCATTGAGTGAGTGTCAGCGAGTGAGTGTCAGTGAGTGAGTGTCACTGTGTGAGTGTCATTGAGTGAGTGTCAGTGAGTGAGTGTCATTGAGTGAGTGTCAGTGAGTGAGTGTCAGAGAGTGAATGTCAGTGAGTGTGTGTCATTGAGTGAGTGTCAGTAAGTGAGTGTCATTGAGTGAGTGTCAGTGAGTGAGGGTCAGTGAGTGACTGTCAGTGAGTGTCAGTGAGTGAGTGTCAGTGAGTGAGTGTCAATGAGTGAGTGTCAGAGAGTGAGTGTCAGTGAGTGAGTGTCAGTGAGTGAGTGTTAGTGAGTGAGTGTCATTGAGTGAGTGTCAGTGAGTGAGTGTCAGTCAGTGAGTGTCAGTGAGTGAGTGTCAGTGAGTGAGTGAGCGTGAGTGATTGTCATTGAGTGAGTGTCAGTGAGTGAGTGTCTGTGAGTGAGTGAGTGAGTGTGAGTGAGTGTCATTGAGTGAGTGTCAGTGAGTGAGTGTCATTGAGTGAGTGCCAGTGAGTGAGTGTCAGTGAGTGTGTTTCAGTGAGTGAATGTCAGTGAATGAGTGTCAGTGAGTGAGTGTCAGTGAGTGTGTGTCAGTGAGTGAGTGTCAGTGAGTGAGTGTCAGTGAGTGTCAGTGAGTGAGTGTCAGTGAGTGAGTGTCAGTGAGTGAGTGTCAATGAGTGAGTGTCAGAGAGTGAGTGTCAGTGAGTGAGTGTCAGTGAGTGAGTGTTAGTGAGTGAGTGTCATTGAGTGAGTGTCAGTGAGTGAGTGTCAGTGAGTGAGTGTCAGTGAGTGAGTGTCAGTGAGTGAGTGAGTGTCAGTGATTGTCATTGAGTGAGTGTCAGTGAGTGAGTGTCTGTGAGTGAGTGAGTGAGTGTCAGTGAGTGTCATTGAGTGAGTGTCAGTGAGTGAGTGTCATTGAGTGAGTGCCAGTGAGTGAGTGTCAGTGAGTGTGTTTCAGTGAGTGAATGTCAGTGAGTGAGTGTCAGTGAGTGAGTGTCAGTGAGTGTGTGTCAGTGAGTGAGTGTCAGTCAGTGAGTGTCAGTGAGTGAGTGTGTGTGAGTGTCAGTGAGTGAGTGTCAGTGAGTGCGTGTCAGTGAGTGATTGTCAGTGAGTGAGTGTCATTGAGTCAGTGTCAGTGAGTGAGTGTCAGTGAGTGAGTGTCAGTGAGTGAGTGTCAGTGAGTGCGTGTCAGAGAGAGGGTGTCAGTGAGTGAGTGTCAGTGAGTGAGTGTCAGTGAGTGAGTGTCATTGAGTGAGTGTCAGTGAGTGAGTGTCAGTGAGTGATTGTCAGTTAGTGAGTGTCATTGAGTGAGTGTCATTGAGTGAGTGTCAGTGAGTGAGTGTCAGTGAGTGAGTGTCATTGAGTGAGTGTCAGTGAGTGAGTGTCATTGAGTGAGTGTCAGTGAGTGAGTGTCAGTGACTGACTGTCAGTGAGTGAGTGTCAGAGAGTGAGTGTCAGTGAGTGAGTGTCAGTGAGTGAGTGTCAGTGAGTGAGTGTCAGAGAGTGAGTGTCAGTGAGTGAGTGTCAGTGAGTGAGTGTCATTGAGTGAGTGTCAGTGAGTGAGTGGCAGTGAGTGAGTGTCAGTAAGTGAGTGTCAGTGAGTGAGTGTCAGTGAGTGAGTGTCAGAGAGAGGGTGTCAGTGAGTGAGTGTCAGTGAGTGAGTGTCAGTGAGTGAGTGTCATTAAGTGAGTGTCATTGAGTGAGTGTCAGTGAGTGAGTATCAGTGAGTGAGTGTCAGTTAGTGAGTGTCATTGAGTGAGTGTCAGCGAGTGAGTGTCAGTGAGTGAGTGTCACTGTGTGAGTGTCATTGAGTGAGTGTCAGTGAGTGAGTGTCATTGAGTGAGTGTCAGTGAGTGAGTGTCAGAGAGTGAATGTCAGTGAGTGTGTGTCATTGAGTGAGTGTCAGTAAGTGAGTGTCATTGAGTGAGTGTCAGTGAGTGAGGGTCAGTGAGTGACTGTCAGTGAGTGTCAGTGAGTGAGTGTCAGTGAGTGAGTGTCAATGAGTGAGTGTCAGAGAGTGAGTGTCAGTGAGTGAGTGTCAGTGAGTGAGTGTTAGTGAGTGAGTGTCATTGAGTGAGTGTCAGTGAGTGAGTGTCAGTCAGTGAGTGTCAGTGAGTGAGTGTCAGTGAGTGAGTGAGCGTGAGTGATTGTCATTGAGTGAGTGTCAGTGAGTGAGTGTCTGTGAGTGAGTGAGTGAGTGTGAGTGAGTGTCATTGAGTGAGTGTCAGTGAGTGAGTGTCATTGAGTGAGTGCCAGTGAGTGAGTGTCAGTGAGTGTGTTTCAGTGAGTAAATGTCAGTGAATGAGTGTCAGTGAGTGAGTGTCAGTGAGTGTGTGTCAGTGAGTGAGTGTCAGTGAGTGAGTGTCAGTGAGTGTCAGTGAGTGAGTGTCAGTGAGTGAGTGTCAGTGAGTGAGTGTCAATGAGTGAGTGTCAGAGAGTGAGTGTCATTGAGTGAGTGTCATTGAGTGAGTGTCAGTGAGTGAGTATCAGTGAGTGAGTGTCAGTTAGTGAGTGTCACTGAGTGAGTGTCAGCGAGTGAGTGTCAGTGAGTGAGTGTCACTGTGTGAGTGTCATTGAGTGAGTGTCAGTGAGTGAGTGTCAATGAGTGAGTGTCAGAGAGTGAGTGTCAGTGAGTGAGTGTCAGTGAGTGAGTGTTAGTGAGTGAGTGTCATTGAGTGAGTGTCAGTGAGTGAGTGTCAGTCAGTGAGTGTCAGTGAGTGAGTGTCAGTGAGTGAGTGAGCGTGAGTGATTGTCATTGAGTGAGTGTCAGTGAGTGAGTGTCTGTGAGTGAGTGAGTGAGTGTGAGTGAGTGTCATTGAGTGAGTGTCAGTGAGTGAGTGTCATTGAGTGAGTGCCAGTGAGTGAGTGTCAGTGAGTGTGTTTCAGTGAGTGAATGTCAGTGAATGAGTGTCAGTGAGTGAGTGTCAGTGAGTGTGTGTCAGTGAGTGAGTGTCAGTGAGTGAGTGCCAGTGAGTGTCAGTGAGTGAGTGTCAGTGAGTGAGTGTCAGTGAGTGAGTGTCAATGAGTGAGTGTCAGAGAGTGAGTGTCAGTGAGTGAGTGTCAGTGAGTGAGTGTTAATGAGTGAGTGTCATTGAGTGAGTGTCAGTGAGTGAGTGTCAGTGAGTGAGTGTCAGTGAGTGAGTGTCAGTGAGTGAGTGAGTGTCAGTGATTGTCATTGAGTGAGTGTCAGTGAGTGAGTGTCTGTGAGTGAGTGAGTGAGTGTGAGTGAGTGTCATTGAGTGAGTGTCAGTGAGTGAGTGTCATTGAGTGAGTGCCAGTGAGTGAGTGTCAGTGAGTGTGTTTCAGTGAGTGAATGTCAGTGAGTGAGTGTCAGTGAGTGAGTGTCAGTGAGTGTGTGTCAGTGAGTGAGTGTCAGTCAGTGAGTGTCAGTGAGTGAGTGTGTGTGAGTGTCAGTGAGTGAGTGTCAGTGAGTGCGTGTCAGTGAGTGATTGTCAGTGAATGAGTGTCATTGAGTCAGTGTCAGTGAGTGAGTGTCAGTGAGTGAGTGTCAGTGAGTGAGTGTCAGTGAGTGCGTGTCAGAGAGAGGGTGTCAGTGAGTGAGTGTCAGTGAGTGAGTGTCAGTGAGTGAGTGTCATTGAGTGAGTGTCAGTGAGTGAGTGTCAGTGAGTGATTGTCAGTTAGTGAGTGTCATTGAGTGAGTGTCAGTGAGTGAGTGTCAGTGAGTGAGTGTCAGTGAGTGAGTGCCATTGAGTGAGTGTCAGTGAGTGAGTGTCATTGAGTGAGTGTCAGTGAGTGAGTGTCAGAGTGAGTGTCAGTGAGTGTGTGTCATTGAGTGTGTGTCAGTGAGTGAGTGTAAGTGAGTGAGTGAGTGTCAGTTAGTGAGTGACAGTGAGTGAGTGTCAGTGAGTGAGTGTCAGTGAGTGAGTGTGTGTGAGTGTCAGTGAGTGTGTGTCAGTGAGTGAGTGTCAGTGAGTGACTGTCAGTGAGTGAGTGTCAGAGAGTGAGTGTCAGTGAGTGAGTGTCAGTGAGTGAGTGTCAGTGAGTGAGTGTCAGAGAGTGAGTGTCAGTGAGTGAGTGTCAGTGAGTGAGTGTCATTGAGTGAGTGTCAGTGAGTGAGTAGCAGTGAGTGAGTGTCAGTAAGTGAGTGTCAGTGAGTGAGTGTCAGTGAGTGAGTGTCAGAGAGAGGGTGTCAGTGAGTGAGTGTCAGTGAGTGAGTGTCAGTGAGTGAGTGTCATTGAGTGAGTGTCATTGAGTGAGTGTCAGTGAGTGAGTATCAGTGAGTGAGTGTCAGTTAGTGAGTGTCATTGAGTGAGTGTCAGCGAGTGAGTGTCAGTGAGTGAGTGTCACTGTGTGAGTGTCATTGAGTGAGTGTCAGTGAGTGAGTGTCATTGAGTGAGTGTCAGTGAGTGAGTGTCTGAGAGTGAATGTCAGTGAGTGTGTGTCATTGAGTGAGTGTCAGTAAGTGAGTGTCATTGAGTGAGTGTCAGTGAGTGAGGGTCAGTGAGTGACTGTCAGTGAGTGTCAGTGAGTGAGTGACAGTGAGTGAGTGTCAATGAGTGAGTGTCAGAGAGTGAGTGTCAGTGAGTGAGTGTCAGTGAGTGAGTGTTAGTGAGTGAGTGTCATTGAGTGAATGTCAGTGAGTGAGTGTCAGTCAGTGAGTGTCAGTGAGTGAGTGTCAGTGAGTGAGTGAGCGTGAGTGATTGTCATTGAGTGAGTGTCAGTGAGTGAGTGTCTGTGAGTGAGTGAGTGAGTGTGAGTGAGTGTCATTGAGTGAGTGTCAGTGAGTGAGTGTCATTGAGTGAGTGCCAGTGAGTGAGTGTCAGTGAGTGTGTTTCAGTGAGTGAATGTCAGTGAATGAGTGTCAGTGAGTGAGTGTCAGTGAGTGTGTGTCAGTGAGTGAGTGTCAGTGAGTGAGTGTCAGTGAGTGTCAGTGAGTGAGTGTCAGTGAGTGAGTGTCAGTGAGTGAGTGTCAATGAGTGAGTGTCAGAGAGTGAGTGTCAGTGAGTGAGTGTCAGTGAGTGAGTGTTAGTGAGTGAGTGTCATTGAGTGAGTGTCAGTGAGTGAGTGTCAGTGAGTGAGTGTCAGTGAGTGAGTGTCAGTGAGTGAGTGAGTGTCAGTGATTGTCATTGAGTGAGTGTCAGTGAGTGAGTGTCTGTGAGTGAGTGAGTGAGTGTGAGTGAGTGTCATTGAGTGAGTGTCAGTGAGTGAGTGTCATTGAGTGAGTGCCAGTGAGTGAGTGTCAGTGAGTGTGTTTCAGTGAGTGAATGTCAGTGAGTGAGTGTCAGTGAGTGTGTGTCAGTGAGTGTGTGTCAGTGAGTGAGTGTCAGTCAGTGAGTGTCAGTGAGTGAGTGTGTGTGAGTGTCAGTGAGTGAGTGTCAGTGAGTGCGTGTCAGTGAGTGATTGTCAGTGAGTGAGTGTCATTGAGTCAGTGTCAGTGAGTGAGTGTCAGTGAGTGAGTGTCAGTGAGTGAGTGTCAGTGAGTGCGTGTCAGAGAGAGGGTGTCAGTGAGTGAGTGTCAGTGAGTGAGTGTCAGTGAGTGAGTGTCATTGAGTGAGTGTCAGTGAGTGAGTGTCAGTGAGTGATTGTCAGTTAGTGAGTGTCATTGAGTGAGTGTCATTGAGTGAGTGTCAGTGAGTGAGTGTCAGTGAGTGAGTGTCATTGAGTGAGTGTCAGTGAGTGAGTGTCATTGAGTGAGTGTCAGTGAGTGAGTGTCAGAGTGAATGTCAGTGAGTGTGTGTCATTGAGTGTGTGTCAGTGAGTGAGTGTAAGTGAGTGAGTGAATGTCAGTTAGTGAGTGACAGTGAGTGAGTGTCAGTGAGTGAGTGTCAGTGAGTGAGTGTGTGTGAGTGTCAGTGAGTGTGTGTCAGTGAGTGAGTGTCAGTGAGTGAGTGTCAGTGAGTGAGTGTCATTAAGTGAGTGTCAGTGAGTGAGTGTCAGTGAGTGAGTGTCATTGAGTGAGTGTCAGTGAGTGAGGGTCAGTGAGTGACTGTCAGTGAGTGTCAGTGAGTGAGTGTCAGTGATTGAATGTCAGTGAGTGAGTGTCAGTGAGTGAGTGACACAGAGTGAGTGTCAGTGAGTGAGGGTCAGTGAGTGAGTGTCAGTGAGTGTCAGTGAGTGAGTGTCAGTGAGTGAGTGTCAGTGAGTGACTGTCAGTGAGTGAGTGTCAGAGAGTGAGTGTCAGTGAGTGAGTGTCAGTGAGTGAGTGTCAGTGAGTGAGTGTCAGTGAGTGAGTGTCATTGAGTGAGTGTCAGTGAGTGAGTGGCAGTGAGTGAGTGTCAGTAAGTGAGTGTCAGTGAGTGAGTGTCAGTGAGTGAGTGTCAGAGAGAGGGTGTCAGTGAGTGAGTGTCAGTGAGTGAGTGTCAGTGAGTGAGTGTCATTGAGTGAGTGTCATTGAGTGAGTGTCAGTGAGTAATATCAGTGAGTGAGTGTCAGTTAGTGAGTGTCATTGAGTGAGTGTCAGTGAGTGAGTGTCAGTGAGTGAGTGTCATTGAGTGAGTGTCAGTGAGTGAGGGTCAGTGAGTGACTGTCAGTGAGTGTCAGTGAGTGAGTGTCAGTGATTGAATGTCAGTAAGTGAGTGTCAGTGAGTGAGTGTCAGTGAGTGAGTGTCAGAGAGAGGGTGTCAGTGAGTGAGTGTCAGTGAGTGAGTGTCAGTGAGTGAGTGTCATTGAGTGAGTGTCATTGAGTGAGTGTCAGTGAGTGAGTATCAGTGAGTGAGTGTCAGTTAGTGAGTGTCATTGAGTGAGTGTCAGCGAGTGAGTGTCAGTGAGTGAGTGTCACTGTGTGAGTGTCATTGAGTGAGTGTCAGTGAGTGAGTGTCATTGAGTGAGTGTCAGTGAGTGAGTGTCTGAGAGTGAATGTCAGTGAGTGTGTGTCATTGAGTGAGTGTCAGTAAGTGAGTGTCATTGAGTGAGTGTCAGTGAGTGAGGGTCAGTGAGTGACTGTCAGTGAGTGTCAGTGAGTGAGTGACAGTGAGTGAGTGTCATTGAGTGAGTGTCAGAGAGTGAGTGTCAGTGAGTGAGTGTCAGTGAGTGAGTGTTAGTGAGTGAGTGTCATTGAGTGAGTGTCAGTGAGTGAGTGTCAGTCAGTGAGTGTCAGTGAGTGAGTGTCAGTGAGTGAGTGAGCGTGAGTGATTGTCATTGAGTGAGTGTCAGTGAGTGAGTGTCTGTGAGTGAGTGAATGAGTGTGAGTGAGTGTCATTGAGTGAGAGTCAGTGAGTGAGTGTCATTGAGTGAGTGCCAGTGAGTGAGTGTCAGTGAGTGTGTTTCAGTGAGTGAATGTCAGTGAATGAGTGTCAGTGAGTGAGTGTCAGTGAGTGTGTGTCAGTGAGTGAGTGTCAGTGAGTGAGTGTCAGTGAGTGTCAGTGAGTGAGTGTCAGTGAGTGAGTGTCAGTCAGTGAGTGTCAGTGAGTGAGTGTGTGTGAGTGTCAGTGAGTGAGTGTCAGTGAGTGCGTGTCAGTGAGTGATTGTCAGTGAGTGAGTGTCATTGAGTCAGTGTCAGTGAGTGAGTGTCAGTGAGTGAGTGTCAGTGAGTGAGTGTCAGTGAGTGCGTGTCAGAGAGAGGGTGTCAGTGAGTGAGTGTCAGAGTGAATGTCAGTGAGTGTGTGTCATTGAGTGTGTGTCAGTGAGTGAGTGTAAGTGAGTGAGTGAGTGTCAGTTAGTGAGTGACAGTGAGTGAGTGTCAGTGAGTGAGTGTCAGTGAGTGAGTGTGTGTGAGTGTCAGTGAGTGTGTGTCAGTGAGTGAGTGTCAGTGAGTGAGTGTCAGTGAGTGAGTGTCATTGAGTGAGTGTCAGTGAGTGAGGGTCAGTGAGTGACTGTCAGTGAGTGTCAGTGAGTGAGTGTCAGTGATTGAATGTCAGTGAGTGAGTGTCAGTGAGTGAGTGACACAGAGTGAGTGTCAGTGAGTGAGGGTCAGTGAGTGAGTGTCAGTGAGTGTCAGTGAGTGAGTGTCAGTGAGTGAGTGTCAGTGAGTGACTGTCAGTGAGTGAGTGTCAGAGAGTGAGTGTCAGTGAGTGAGTGTCAGTGAGTGGGTGTCAGTGAGTGAGTGTCAGTGAGTGAGTGTCAGTGAGTGAGTGTCATTGAGTGAGTGTCAGTGAGTGAGTGGCAGTGAGTGAGTGTCAGTAAGTGAGTGTCAGTGAGTGAGTGTCAGTGAGTGAGTGTCAGAGAGAGGGTGTCAGTGAGTGAGTGTCAGTGAGTGAGTGTCAGTGAGTGAGTGTCATTGAGTGAGTGTCATTGAGTGAGTGTCAGTGAGTGAGTATCAGTGAGTGAGTGTCAGTTAGTGAGTGTCATTGAGTGAGTGTCAGCGAGTGAGTGTCAGTGAGTGAGTGTCACTGTGTGAGTGTCATTGAGTGAGTGTCAGTGAGTGAGTGTCATTGAGTGAGTGTCAGTGAGTGAGTGTCAGAGAGTGAATGTCAGTGAGTGTGTGTCATTGAGTGAGTGTCAGAGAGTGAGTGTCAGTGAGTGAGTGTCAGTGAGTGAGTGTGTGTGAGTGTCAGTGAGTGTGTGTCAGTGAGTGAGTGTCAGTGAGTGACTGTCAGTGAGTGAGTGTCAGAGAGTGAGTGTCAGTGAGTGAGTGTCAGTGAGTGAGTGTCAGTGAGTGAGTGTCAGAGAGTGAGTGTCAGTGAGTGAGTGTCAGTGAGTGAGTGTCATTGAGTGAGTGTCAGTGAGTGAGTAGCAGTGAGTGAGTGTCAGTAAGTGAGTGTCAGTGAGTGAGTGTCAGTGAGTGAGTGTCAGAGAGAGGGTGTCAGTGAGTGAGTGTCAGTGAGTGAGTGTCAGTGAGTGAGTGTCATTGAGTGAGTGTCATTGAGTGAGTGTCAGTGAGTGAGTATCAGTGAGTGAGTGTCAGTTAGTGAGTGTCATTGAGTGAGTGTCAGCGAGTGAGTGTCAGTGAGTGAGTGTCACTGTGTGAGTGTCATTGAGTGAGTGTCAGTGAGTGAGTGTCATTGAGTGAGTGTCAGTGAGTGAGTGTCTGAGAGTGAATGTCAGTGAGTGTGTGTCATTGAGTGAGTGTCAGTAAGTGAGTGTCATTGAGTGAGTGTCAGTGAGTGAGGGTCAGTGAGTGACTGTCAGTGAGTGTCAGTGAGTGAGTGACAGTGAGTGAGTGTCAATGAGTGAGTGTCAGAGAGTGAGTGTCAGTGAGTGAGTGTCAGTGAGTGAGTGTTAGTGAGTGAGTGTCATTGAGTGAGTGTCAGTGAGTGAGTGTCAGTCAGTGAGTGTCAGTGAGTGAGTGTCAGTGAGTGAGTGAGCGTGAGTGATTGTCATTGAGTGAGTGTCAGTGAGTGAGTGTCTGTGAGTGAGTGAGTGAGTGTGAGTGAGTGTCATTGAGTGAGTGTCAGTGAGTGAGTGTCATTGAGTGAGTGCCAGTGAGTGAGTGTCAGTGAGTGTGTTTCAGTGAGTGTGTGTCAGTGAGTGAGTGTCAGTGAGTGAGTGTCAGTGAGTGTCAGTGAGTGAGTGTCAGTGAGTGAGTGTCAGTGAGTGAGTGTCATTGAGTGAGTGTCAGTGAGTGAGTGTCAGTGAGTGAGTGTCAGTGAGTGAGTGTCAGTGAGTGAGTGAGTGTCAGTGATTGTCATTGAGTGAGTGTCAATGAGTGAGTGTCAGAGAGTGAGTGTCAGTGAGTGAGTGTCAGTGAGTGAGTGTTAGTGAGTGAGTGTCATTGAGTGAGTGTCAGTGAGTGAGTGTCAGTGAGTGAGTGTCAGTGAGTGAGTGTCAGTGAGTGAGTGAGTGTCAGTGATTGTCATTGAGTGAGTGTCAGTGAGTGAGTGTCTGTGAGTGAGTGAGTGAGTGTGAGTGAGTGTCATTGAGTGAGTGTCAGTGAGTGAGTGTCATTGAGTGAGTGCCAGTGAGTGAGTGTCAGTGAGTGTGTTTCAGTGAGTGAATGTCAGTGAGTGAGTGTCAGTGAGTGTGTGTCAGTGAGTGTGTGTCAGTGAGTGAGTGTCAGTCAGTGAGTGTCAGTGAGTGAGTGTGTGTGAGTGTCAGTGAGTGAGTGTCAGTGAGTGCGTGTCAGTGAGTGATTGTCAGTGAGTGAGTGTCATTGAGTCAGTGTCAGTGAGTGAGTGTCAGTGAGTGAGTGTCAGTGAGTGAGTGTCAGTGAGTGCGTGTCAGAGAGAGGGTGTCAGTGAGTGAGTGTCAGTGAGTGAGTGTCAGTGAGTGAGTGTCATTGAGTGAGTGTCAGTGAGTGAGTGTCAGTGAGTGATTGTCAGTTAGTGAGTGTCATTGAGTGAGTGTCATTGAGTGAGTGTCAGTGAGTGAGTGTCATTGAGTGAGTGTCAGTGAGTGAGTGTCATTGAGTGAGTGTCAGTGAGTGAGTGTCAGAGTGAATGTCAGTGAGTGTGTGTCATTGAGTGTGTGTCAGTGAGTGAGTGTAAGTGAGTGAGTGAATGTCAGTTAGTGAGTGACAGTGAGTGAGTGTCAGTGAGTGAGTGTCAGTGAGTGAGTGTGTGTGAGTGTCAGTGAGTGTGTGTCAGTGAGTGAGTGTCAGTGAGTGAGTGTCAGTGAGTGAGTGTCATTAAGTGAGTGTCAGTGAGTGAGTGTCAGTGAGTGAGTGTCATTGAGTGAGTGTCAGTGAGTGAGGGTCAGTGAGTGACTGTCAGTGAGTGTCAGTGAGTGAGTGTCAGTGATTGAATGTCAGTGAGTGAGTGTCAGTGAGTGAGTGACACAGAGTGAGTGTCAGTGAGTGAGGGTCAGTGAGTGAGTGTCAGTGAGTGTCAGTGAGTGAGTGTCAGTGAGTGAGTGTCAGTGAGTGACTGTCAGTGAGTGAGTGTCAGAGAGTGAGTGTCAGTGAGTGAGTGTCAGTGAGTGAGTGTCAGTGAGTGAGTGTCAGTGAGTGAGTGTCATTGAGTGAGTGTCAGTGAGTGAGTGGCAGTGAGTGAGTGTCAGTAAGTGAGTGTCAGTGAGTGAGTGTCAGTGAGTGAGTGTCAGAGAGAGGGTGTCAGTGAGTGAGTGTCAGTGAGTGAGTGTCAGTGAGTGAGTGTCATTGAGTGAGTGTCATTGAGTGAGTGTCAGTGAGTAATATCAGTGAGTGAGTGTCAGTTAGTGAGTGTCATTGAGTGAGTGTCAGTGAGTGAGTGTCAGTGAGTGAGTGTCATTGAGTGAGTGTCAGTGAGTGAGGGTCAGTGAGTGACTGTCAGTGAGTGTCAGTGAGTGAGTGTCAGTGATTGAATGTCAGTAAGTGAGTGTCAGTGAGTGAGTGTCAGTGAGTGAGTGTCAGAGAGAGGGTGTCAGTGAGTGAGTGTCAGTGAGTGAGTGTCAGTGAGTGAGTGTCATTGAGTGAGTGTCATTGAGTGAGTGTCAGTGAGTGAGTATCAGTGAGTGAGTGTCAGTTAGTGAGTGTCATTGAGTGAGTGTCAGCGAGTGAGTGTCAGTGAGTGAGTGTCACTGTGTGAGTGTCATTGAGTGAGTGTCAGTGAGTGAGTGTCATTGAGTGAGTGTCAGTGAGTGAGTGTCTGAGAGTGAATGTCAGTGAGTGTGTGTCATTGAGTGAGTGTCAGTAAGTGAGTGTCATTGAGTGAGTGTCAGTGAGTGAGGGTCAGTGAGTGACTGTCAGTGAGTGTCAGTGAGTGAGTGACAGTGAGTGAGTGTCAATGAGTGAGTGTCAGAGAGTGAGTGTCAGTGAGTGAGTGTCAGTGAGTGAGTGTTAGTGAGTGAGTGTCATTGAGTGAGTGTCAGTGAGTGAGTGTCAGTCAGTGAGTGTCAGTGAGTGAGTGTCAGTGAGTGAGTGAGCGTGAGTGATTGTCATTGAGTGAGTGTCAGTGAGTGAGTGTCTGTGAGTGAGTGAATGAGTGTGAGTGAGTGTCATTGAGTGAGTGTCAGTGAGTGAGTGTCATTGAGTGAGTGCCAGTGAGTGAGTGTCAGTGAGTGTGTTTCAGTGAGTGAATGTCAGTGAATGAGTGTCAGTGAGTGAGTGTCAGTGAGTGTGTGTCAGTGAGTGAGTGTCAGTGAGTGAGTGTCAGTGAGTGTCAGTGAGTGAGTGTCAGTGAGTGAGTGTCAGTGAGTGAGTGTCAATGAGTGAGTGTCAGAGAGTGAGTGTCAGTGAGTGAGTGTCAGTGAGTGAGTGTTAGTGAGTGAGTGTCATTGAGTGAGTGTCAGTGAGTGAGTGTCAGTGAGTGAGTGTCAGTGAGTGAGTGTCAGTGAGTGAGTGAGTGTCAGTGATTGTCATTGAGTGAGTGTCAGTGAGT
Source organism: Somniosus microcephalus (assembly GCF_052327205.1). Taxonomy (NCBI): domain Eukaryota; kingdom Metazoa; phylum Chordata; class Chondrichthyes; order Squaliformes; family Somniosidae; genus Somniosus; species Somniosus microcephalus. Next base: position 148,347,508 of record NC_140992.1, on the reverse strand, counting down.
GAGTGTCTGTGAGTGAGTGAGTGAGTGTGAGTGAGTGTCATTGAGTGAGTGTCAGTGAGTGAGTGTCATTGAGTGAGTGCCAGTGAGTGAGTGTCAGTGAGTGTGTTTCAGTGAGTGAATGTCAGTGAGTGAGTGTCAGTGAGTGTGTGTCAGTGAGTGTGTGTCAGTGAGTGAGTGTCAGTCAGTGAGTGTCAGTGAGTGAGTGTGTGTGAGTGTCAGTGAGTGAGTGTCAGTGAGTGCGTGTCAGTGAGTGATTGTCAGTGAGTGAGTGTCATTGAGTCAGTGTCAGTGAGTGAGTGTCAGTGAGTGAGTGTCAGTGAGTGAGTGTCAGTGAGTGCGTGTCAGAGAGAGGGTGTCAGTGAGTGAGTGTCAGTGAGTGAGTGTCAGTGAGTGAGTGTCATTGAGTGAGTGTCAGTGAGTGAGTGTCAGTGAGTGATTGTCAGTTAGTGAGTGTCATTGAGTGAGTGTCATTGAGTGAGTGTCAGTGAGTGAGTGTCAGTGAGTGAGTGTCATTGAGTGAGTGTCAGTGAGTGAGTGTCATTGAGTGAGTGTCAGTGAGTGAGTGTCAGAGTGAATGTCAGTGAGTGTGTGTCATTGAGTGTGTGTCAGTGAGTGAGTGTAAGTGAGTGAGTGAGTGTCAGTTAGTGAGTGACAGTGAGTGAGTGTCAGTGAGTGAGTGTCAGTGAGTGAGTGTGTGTGAGTGTCAGTGAGTGTGTGTCAGTGAGTGAGTGTCAGTGAGTGAGTGTCAGTGAGTGAGTGTCATTAAGTGAGTGTCAGTGAGTGAGTGTCAGTGAGTGAGTGTCATTGAGTGAGTGTCAGTGAGTGAGGGTCAGTGAGTGACTGTCAGTGAGTGTCAGTGAGTGAGTGTCAGTGATTGAATGTCAGTGAGTGAGTGTCAGTGAGTGAGTGACACAGAGTGAGTGTCAGTGAGTGAGGGTCAGTGAGTGAGTGTCAGTGAGTGTCAGTGAGTGAGTGTCAGTGAGTGAGTGTCAGTGAGTGACTGTCAGTGAGTGAGTGTCAGAGAGTGAGTGTCAGTGAGTGAGTGTCAGTGAGTGAGTGTCAGTGAGTGAGTGTCAGTGAGTGAGTGTCAGTGAGTGAGTGTCATTGAGTGAGTGTCAGTGAGTGAGTGGCAGTGAGTGAGTGTCAGTAAGTGAGTGTCAGTGAGTGAGTGTCAGTGAGTGAGTGTCAGAGAGAGGGTGTCAGTGAGTGAGTGTCAGTGAGTGAGTGTCAGTGAGTGAGTGTCATTGAGTGAGTGTCATTGAGTGAGTGTCAGTGAGTGAGTATCAGTGAGTGAGTGTCAGTTAGTGAGTGTCATTGAGTGAGTGTCAGCGAGTGAGTGTCAGTGAGTGAGTGTCACTGTGTGAGTGTCATTGAGTGAGTGTCAGTGAGTGAGTGTCATTGAGTGAGTGTCAGTGAGTGAGTGTCAGAGAGTGAATGTCAGTGAGTGTGTGTCATTGAGTGAGTGTCAGTAAGTGAGTGTCATTGAGTGAGTGTCAGTGAGTGAGGGTCAGTGAGTGACTGTCAGTGAGTGTCAGTGAGTGAGTGTCAGTGAGTGAGTGTCAATGAGTGAGTGTCAGAGAGTGAGTGTCAGTGAGTGAGTGTCAGTGAGTGAGTGTTAGTGAGTGAGTGTCATTGAGTGAGTGTCAGTGAGTGAGTGTCAGTCAGTGAGTGTCAGTGAGTGAGTGTCAGTGAGTGAGTGAGCGTGAGTGATTGTCATTGAGTGAGTGTCAGTCAGTGAGTGTCTGTGAGTGAGTGAGTGAGTGTGAGTGAGTGTCATTGAGTGAGTGTCAGTGAGTGAGTGTCATTGAGTGAGTGCCAGTGAGTGAGTGTCAGTGAGTGTGTTTCAGTGAGTGAATGTCAGTGAATGAGTGTCAGTGAGTGAGTGTCAGTGAGTGTGTGTCAGTGAGTGAGTGTCAGTGAGTGAGTGTCAGTGAGTGTCAGTGAGTGAGTGTCAGTGAGTGAGTGTCAGTGAGTGAGTGTCAATGAGTGAGTGTCAGAGAGTGAGTGTCAGTGAGTGAGTGTCAGTGAGTGAGTGTTAGTGAGTGAGTGTCATTGAGTGAGTGTCAGTGAGTGAGTGTCAGTGAGTGAGTGTCAGTGAGTGAGTGTCAGTGAGTGAGTGAGTGTCAGTGATTGTCATTGAGTGAGTGTCAGTGAGTGAGTGTCTGTGAGTGAGTGAGTGAGTGTGAGTGAGTGTCATTGAGTGAGTGTCAGTGAGTGAGTGTCATTGAGTGAGTGCCAGTGAGTGAGTGTCAGTGAGTGTGTTTCAGTGAGTGAATGTCAGTGAGTGAGTGTCAGTGAGTGAGTGTCAGTGAGTGTGTGTCAGTGAGTGAGTGTCAGTCAGTGAGTGTCAGTGAGTGAGTGTCAGTTAGTGAGTGTCATTGAGTGAGTGTCAGCGAGTGATTGTCAGTGAGTGAGTGTCACTGTGAGTGTCATTGAGTGAGTGTCAGTGAGTGAGTGTCAGTGAGTGAGTGTGTGTGAGTGTCAGTGAGTGAGTGTCAGTGAGTGTGTGTCAGTGAGTGAGTGTCAGTGAGTGAGTGTCAGTGAGTGTCAGTGAGTGAGTGTCAGTGAGTGAGTGTCAGTGAGTGAGTGTCAGTGAGTGTCAGTGAGTGAGTGTCAGTGAGTGAGTGTCAGTGAGTGATTGTCAGTGAGTGAGTGTCAGTTAGTGAGTGTCATTGAGTGAGTGTCATTGAGTGAGTTTCAGTGAGTGAGTGTCAGTGAGTGAGTGTCATTGAGTGAGTTTCAGTGAGTGAGTGTTAGTGAGTGAGTGTCATTGAGTGAGTGTCAGTGAGTGAGTGTCAGTGAGTGAGCATCAGTGAGTGAATGTCAGTGAGTGTCAGTGAGTGAGTGTCAGTGAGTGAGTGTCAGTGAGTGAGTGTCAGTGAGTGAGTGTCAGATAGTGAGTGTCAGTGAGTGAGTGTCAGTGAGTGAGTGTTAGTGAGTGAGTGGCATTGAGTGAGTGTCAGTGAGTGAGTGTCAGTGAGTGAGTGTCAGTGAGTGAGTGTCAGTGAGTGAGTGAGTGTGAGTGAGTGTCATTGAGTGAGTGTCAGTGAGTGAGTGTCATTGAGTGAGTGGCAGAGAGTGCGTGTCAGTGAGTGTGTTTCAGTGAGTGGCAGTGAGTGAGTGTCAGTGAGTGAGTGTCAGTGAGTGTGTGTCAGTGAGTGAGTGTCTGTCAGTGAGTGTCAGTGAGTGAGTGTGTGTGAGTGTGAGTGAGTGAGTGTCATTGAGTGAGTGTCAGTGAGTGAGTGTCATTGAGTGAGTGTCAGTGAGTGAGTGTCAGAGTGAATGTCAGTGAGTGTGTGTCATTGAGTGTGTGTCAGTGAGTGAGTGTAAGTGAGTGAGTGAGTGTCAGTTAGTGAGTGACAGTGAGTGAGTGTCAGTGAGTGAGTGTCAGTGAGTGAGTGTGTGTGAGTGTCAGTGAGTGTGTGTCAGTGAGTGAGTGTCAGTGAGTGAGTGTCAGTGAGTGAGTGTCATTAAGTGAGTGTCAGTGAGTGAGTGTCAGTGAGTGAGTGTCATTGAGTGAGTGTCAGTGAGTGAGGGTCAGTGAGTGACTGTCAGTGAGTGTCAGTGAGTGAGTGTCAGTGATTGAATGTCAGTGAGTGAGTGTCAGTGAGTGAGTGACACAGAGTGAGTGTCAGTGAGTGAGTGTCAGTGAGTGTCAGTGAGTGAGTGTCAGTGAGTGAGTGTCAGTGAGTGACTGTCAGTGAGTGAGTGTCAGAGAGTGAGTGTCAGTGAGTGAGTGTCAGTGAGTGAGTGTCAGTGAGTGAGTGTCAGTGAGTGAGTGTCAGTGAGTGAGTGTCATTGAGTGAGTGTCAGTGAGTGAGTGGCAGTGAGTGAGTGTCAGTAAGTGAGTGTCAGTGAGTGAGTGTCAGTGAGTGAGTGTCAGAGAGAGGGTGTCAGTGAGTGAGTGTCAGTGAGTGAGTGTCAGTGAGTGAGTGTCATTGAGTGAGTGTCATTGAGTGAGTGTCAGTGAGTGAGTATCAGTGAGTGAGTGTCAGTTAGTGAGTGTCATTGAGTGAGTGTCAGCGAGTGAGTGTCAGTGAGTGAGTGTCACTGTGTGAGTGTCATTGAGTGAGTGTCAGTGAGTGAGTGTCTGTGAGTGAGTGAGTGAGTGTGAGTGAGTGTCATTGAGTGAGTGTCAGTGAGTGAGTGTCATTGAGTGAGTGCCAGTGAGTGAGTGTCAGTGAGTGTGTTTCAGTGAGTGAATGTCAGTGAGTGAGTGTCAGTGAGTGAGTGTCAGTGAGTGTGTGTCAGTGAGTGAGTGTCAGTCAGTGAGTGTCAGTGAGTGAGTGTCAGTTAGTGAGTGTCATTGAGTGAGTGTCAGCGAGTGATTGTCAGTGAGTGAGTGTCACTGTGAGTGTCATTGAGTGAGTGTCAGTGAGTGAGTGTCAGTGAGTGAGTGTGTGTGAGTGTCAGTGAGTGAGTGTCAGTGAGTGTGTGTCAGTGAGTGAGTGTCAGTGAGTGAGTGTCAGTGAGTGTCAGTGAGTGAGTGTCAGTGAGTGAGTGTCAGTGAGTGAGTGTCAGTGAGTGTCAGTGAGTGAGTGTCAGTGAGTGAGTGTCAGTGAGTGATTGTCAGTGAGTGAGTGTCAGTTAGTGAGTGTCATTGCGTGAGTGTCATTGAGTGAGTTTCAGTGAGTGAGTGTCAGTGAGTGAGTGTCATTGAGTGAGTTTCAGTGAGTGAGTGTTAGTGAGTGAGTGTCATTGAGTGAGTGTCAGTGAGTGAGTGTCAGTGAGTGAGCATCAGTGAGTGAATGTCAGTGAGTGTCAGTGAGTGAGTGTCAGTGAGTGAGTGTCAGTGAGTGAGTGTCAGTGAGTGAGTGTCAGATAGTGAGTGTCAGTGAGTGAGTGTCAGTGAGTGAGTGTTAGTGAGTGAGTGGCATTGAGTGAGTGTCAGTGAGTGAGTGTCAGTGAGTGAGTGTCAGTGAGTGAGTGTCAGTGAGTGAGTGAGTGTGAGTGAGTGTCATTGAGTGAGTGTCAGTGAGTGAGTGTCATTGAGTGAGTGGCAGAGAGTGCGTGTCAGTGAGTGTGTTTCAGTGAGTGGCAGTGAGTGAGTGTCAGTGAGTGAGTGTCAGTGAGTGTGTGTCAGTGAGTGAGTGTCTGTCAGTGAGTGTCAGTGAGTGAGTGTGTGTGAGTGTCAGTGAGTGAGTGTCATTGAGTGAGTGTCAGTGAGTGAGTGTCATTGAGTGAGTGTCAGTGAGTGAGTGTCAGAGTGAATGTCAGTGAGTGTGTGTCATTGAGTGTGTGTCAGTGAGTGAGTGTAAGTGAGTGAGTGAGTGTCAGTTAGTGAGTGACAGTGAGTGAGTGTCAGTGAGTGAGTGTCAGTGAGTGAGTGTGTGTGAGTGTCAGTGAGTGTGTGTCAGTGAGTGAGTGTCAGTGAGTGAGTGTCAGTGAGTGAGTGTCATTAAGTGAGTGTCAGTGAGTGAGTGTCAGTGAGTGAGTGTCATTGAGTGAGTGTCAGTGAGTGAGGGTCAGTGAGTGACTGTCAGTGAGTGTCAGTGAGTGAGTGTCAGTGATTGAATGTCAGTGAGTGAGTGTCAGTGAGTGAGTGACACAGAGTGAGTGTCAGTGAGTGAGGGTCAGTGAGTGAGTGTCAGTGCGTGTCAGTGAGTGAGTGTCAGTGAGTGAGTGTCAGTGAGTGACTGTCAGTGAGTGAGTGTCAGAGAGTGAGTGTCAGTGAGTGAGTGTCAGTGAGTGAGTGTCAGTGAGTGAGTGTCAGTGAGTGAGTGTCAGTGAGTGAGTGTCATTGAGTGAGTGTCAGTGAGTGAGTGGCAGTGAGTGAGTGTCAGTAAGTGAGTGTCAGTGAGTGAGTGTCAGTGAGTGAGTGTCAGAGAGAGGGTGTCAGTGAGTGAGTGTCAGTGAGTGAGTGTCAGTGAGTGAGTGTCATTGAGTGAGTGTCATTGAGTGAGTGTCATTGAGTGAGTATCAGTGAGTGAGTGTCAGTTAGTGAGTGTCATTGAGTGAGTGTCAGCGAGTGAGTGTCAGTGAGTGAGTGTCACTGTGTGAGTGTCATTGAGTGAGTGTCAGTGAGTGAGTGTCATTGAGTGAGTGTCAGTGAGTGAGTGTCAGAGAGTGAATGTCAGTGAGTGTGTGTCATTGAGTGAGTGTCAGTAAGTGAGTGTCATTGAGTGAGTGTCAGTGAGTGAGGGTCAGTGAGTGACTGTCAGTGAGTGTCAGTGAGTGAGTGTCAGTGAGTGAGTGTCAATGAGTGAGTGTCAGAGAGTGAGTGTCAGTGAGTGAGTGTCAGTGAGTGAGTGTTAGTGAGTGAGTGTCATTGAGTGAGTGTCAGTGAGTGAGTGTCAGTCAGTGAGTGTCAGTGAGTGAGTGTCAGTGAGTGAGTGAGCGTGAGTGATTGTCATTGAGTGAGTGTCAGTCAGTGAGTGTCTGTGAGTGAGTGAGTGAGTGTGAGTGAGTGTCATTGAGTGAGTGTCAGTGAGTGAGTGTCATTGAGTGAGTGCCAGTGAGTGAGTGTCAGTGAGTGTGTTTCAGTGAGTGAATGTCAGTGAATGAGTGTCAGTGAGTGAGTGTCAGTGAGTGTGTGTCAGTGAGTGAGTGTCAGTGAGTGAGTGTCAGTGAGTGTCAGTGAGTGAGTGTCAGTGAGTGAGTGTCAGTGAGTGAGTGTCAATGAGTGAGTGTCAGAGAGTGAGTGTCAGTGAGTGAGTGTCAGTGAGTGAGTGTTAGTGAGTGAGTGTCATTGAGTGAGTGTCAGTGAGTGAGTGTCAGTGAGTGAGTGTCAGTGAGTGAGTGTCAGTGAGTGAGTGAGTGTCAGTGATTGTCATTGAGTGAGTGTCAGTGAGTGAGTGTCTGTGAGTGAGTGAGTGAGTGTGAGTGAGTGTCATTGAGTGAGTGTCAGTGAGTGAGTGTCATTGAGTGAGTGCCAGTGAGTGAGTGTCAGTGAGTGTGTTTCAGTGAGTGAATGTCAGTGAGTGAGTGTCAGTGAGTGAGTGTCAGTGAGTGTGTGTCAGTGAGTGAGTGTCAGTCAGTGAGTGTCAGTGAGTGAGTGTCAGTTAGTGAGTGTCATTGAGTGAGTGTCAGCGAGTGATTGTCAGTGAGTGAGTGTCACTGTGAGTGTCATTGAGTGAGTGTCAGTGAGTGAGTGTCAGTGAGTGAGTGTGTGTGAGTGTCAGTGAGTGAGTGTCAGTGAGTGTGTGTCAGTGAGTGAGTGTCAGTGAGTGAGTGTCAGTGAGTGTCAGTGAGTGAGTGTCAGTGAGTGAGTGTCAGTGAGTGAGTGTCAGTGAGTGTCAGTGAGTGAGTGTCAGTGAGTGAGTGTCAGTGAGTGATTGTCAGTGAGTGAGTGTCAGTTAGTGAGTGTCATTGAGTGAGTGTCATTGAGTGAGTTTCAGTGAGTGAGTGTCAGTGAGTGAGTGTCATTGAGTGAGTTTCAGTGAGTGAGTGTTAGTGAGTGAGTGTCATTGAGTGAGTGTCAGTGAGTGAGTGTCAGTGAGTGAGCATCAGTGAGTGAATGTCAGTGAGTGTCAGTGAGTGAGTGTCAGTGAGTGAGTGTCAGTGAGTGAGTGTCAGTGAGTGAGTGTCAGATAGTGAGTGTCAGTGAGTGAGTGTCAGTGAGTGAGTGTTAGTGAGTGAGTGGCATTGAGTGAGTGTCAGTGAGTGAGTGTCAGTGAGTGAGTGTCAGTGAGTGAGTGTCAGTGAGTGAGTGAGTGTGAGTGAGTGTCATTGAGTGAGTGTCAGTGAGTGAGTGTCATTGAGTGAGTGGCAGAGAGTGCGTGTCAGTGAGTGTGTTTCAGTGAGTGGCAGTGAGTGAGTGTCAGTGAGTGAGTGTCAGTGAGTGTGTGTCAGTGAGTGAGTGTCTGTCAGTGAGTGTCAGTGAGTGAGTGTGTGTGAATGTCAGTGAGTGTGTGTCAGTGAGTGAGTGTCAGTGAGTGAGTGTCATTGAGTCAGTGTCAGTGAGTGAGTGTCAGTGAGTGAGTGTCAGTGAGTGAGTGTCAGTGAGTGCGTGTCAGAGAGAGGGTGTCAGTGAATGAGTGTCAGTGAGTGAGTGTCCGTGAGTGAGTGTCATTGAGTGAGTGTCAGTGAGTGAGTGTCAGTGAGTGATTGTCAGGTAGTGAGTGTCATTGAGTGAGTGTCATTGAGTGAGTGTCAGTGAGTGAGTGTCAGTGAGTGAGTGTCATTGAGTGAGTGTCAGTGAGTGAGTGTCATTGAGTGAGTGTCAGTGAGTGAGTGTCAGAGTGAGTGTCAGTGAGTGTGAGTCATTGAGTGAGTGTCAGTGAGTGAGTGTAAGTGAGTGAGTGAGTGTCAGTTAGTGAGTGACAGTGAGTGAGTGTCAGTGAGTGAGTGTCAGTGAGTGAGTGCGTGTGAGTGTCAGTGAGTGTGTGTCTGTGAGTGAGTGTCAGTGAGTGAGTGTCAGTGAGTGAGTGTCATTAAGTGAGTGTCAGTGAGTGAGTGTCAGTGAGTGAGTGTCATTGAGTGAGTGTCAGTGAGTGAGGGTCAGTGAGTGAGTGTCAGTGAGTGTCAGTGAGTGAGTGTCAGTGAGTGAGTGTCAGTGAGTGAGTGTTAGTGAGTGAGTGTCAGAGAGTGAGTGTCAGTGAGTGAGTGTCAGATAGTGAGTGTCAGTGAGTGAGTGTCAGTGAGTGAGTGTTAGTGAGTGAGTGGCATTGAGTGAGTGTCAGTGAGTGAGTGTCAGTGAGTGAGTGTCAGTGAGTGAGTGTCAGTGAGTGAGTGAGTGTGAGTGAGTGTCATTGAGTGAGTGTCAGTGAGTGAGTGTCATTGAGTGAGTGGCAGAGAGTGCGTGTCAGTGAGTGTGTTTCAGTGAGTGGCAGTGAGTGAGTGTCAGTGAGTGAGTGTCAGTGAGTGTGTGTCAGTGAGTGAGTGTCTGTCAGTGAGTGTCAGTGAGTGAGTGTGTGTGAATGTCAGTGAGTGTGTGTCAGTGAGTGAGTGTCAGTGAGTGAGTGTCATTGAGTCAGTGTCAGTGAGTGAGTGTCAGTGAGTGAGTGTCAGTGAGTGAGTGTCAGTGAGTGCGTGTCAGAGAGAGGGTGTCAGTGAATGAGTGTCAGTGAGTGAGTGTCCGTGAGTGAGTGTCATTGAGTGAGTGTCAGTGAGTGAGTGTCAGTGAGTGATTGTCAGGTAGTGAGTGTCATTGAGTGAGTGTCATTGAGTGAGTGTCAGTGAGTGAGTGTCAGTGAGTGAGTGTCATTGAGTGAGTGTCAGTGAGTGAGTGTCATTGAGTGAGTGTCAGTGAGTGAGTGTCAGAGTGAGTGTCAGTGAGTGTGAGTCATTGAGTGAGTGTCAGTGAGTGAGTGTAAGTGAGTGAGTGAGTGTCAGTTAGTGAGTGACAGTGAGTGAGTGTCAGTGAGTGAGTGTCAGTGAGTGAGTGCGTGTGAGTGTCAGTGAGTGTGTGTCTGTGAGTGAGTGTCAGTGAGTGAGTGTCAGTGAGTGAGTGTCATTAAGTGAGTGTCAGTGAGTGAGTGTCAGTGAGTGAGTGTCATTGAGTGAGTGTCAGTGAGTGAGGGTCAGTGAGTGAGTGTCAGTGAGTGTCAGTGAGTGAGTGTCAGTGAGTGAGTGTCAGTGAGTGAGTGTTAGTGAGTGAGTGTCAGAGAGTGAGTGTCAGTGAGTGAGTGTCAGTGAGTGAGTGTCAGTGAGTGAGTGTCAGTGAGTGTCAGTGAGTGAGTGTCAGTGAGTGAGTATCAGTGACTGAGTGTCAGTGAGTGTGTGTCAGTGAGAGAGTGTCAGTGACTGAGTGTCAGTGAGTGAGTGTCATTGAGTCAGTGTCAGTGAGTGAGCGTCAGAGGGTGAGTGTCATTGAGTGAATGTGTGTGAGTGTCAGTGAGTGAGTGTCAGTGAGTGTGTGTCAGTGAGTGAGTGTCAGTGAGTGAGTGACAGTGAGTGACTGTCAGTAAGTGAGTGTCAGTGAGTGAGTGTCAGTGAGTGAGTGTCAGTGAGTGAGTGTCAGTGAGTGAGTGTCAGTGAGTGAGCGTCAGTGAGTGAGTGTCAATGAGTGTGTGTCAGTGAGTGAGTGTCAGTGAGTGAGTGTCAGTGAGTGAGTGTGTGTGAGTCTCAGTGAGTGAGTGTCAGTGAGTGTGTGTCAGTGAGTGAGTGTCAGTGAGTGAGGGTCAGTGAGTGAGTGTCAGTGAGTGTCAGTGAGTGAGTGTCAGTGAGTGAGTGTTAGTGAGTGAGTGTCAGAGAGTGAGTGTCAGTGAGTGTCAGTGAGTGAGTGTCAGTGAGTGAGTGTCAGTGAGTGTCAGTGAGTGAGTGTCAGTGAGTGAGTATCAGTGACTGAGTGTCAGTCAGTGAGTGTCAGTGAGTGAGTGTTAGTGAGTGAGTGTCATTGAGTGAGTGTCAGTGAGTGAGTGTCAGTCAGTGAGTGTCAGTGAGTGAGTGTCAGTGAGTGAGTGAGCGTGAGTGATTGTCATTGAGTGAGTGTCAGTCAGTGAGTGTCTGTGAGTGAGTGAGTGAGTGTGAGTGAGTGTCATTGAGTGAGTGTCAGTGAGTGAGTGTCATTGAGTGAGTGCCAGTGAGTGAGTGTCAGTGAGTGTGTTTCAGTGAGTGAATGTCAGTGAATGAGTGTCAGTGAGTGAGTGTCAGTGAGTGTGTGTCAGTGAGTGAGTGTCAGTGAGTGAGTGTCAGTGAGTGTCAGTGAGTGAGTGTCAGTGAGTGAGTGTCAGTGAGTGAGTGTCAATGAGTGAGTGTCAGAGAGTGAGTGTCAGTGAGTGAGTGTCAGTGAGTGAGTGTTAGTGAGTGAGTGTCATTGAGTGAGTGTCAGTGAGTGAGTGTCAGTGAGTGAGTGTCAGTGAGTGAGTGTCAGTGAGTGAGTGAGTGTCAGTGATTGTCATTGAGTGAGTGTCAGTGAGTGAGTGTCTGTGAGTGAGTGAGTGAGTGTGAGTGAGTGTCATTGAGTGAGTGTCAGTGAGTGAGTGTCATTGAGTGAGTGCCAGTGAGTGAGTGTCAGTGAGTGTGTTTCAGTGAGTGAATGTCAGTGAGTGAGTGTCAGTGAGTGAGTGTCAGTGAGTGTGTGTCAGTGAGTGAGTGTCAGTCAGTGAGTGTCAGTGAGTGAGTGTCAGTTAGTGAGTGTCATTGAGTGAGTGTCAGCGAGTGATTGTCAGTGAGTGAGTGTCACTGTGAGTGTCATTGAGTGAGTGTCAGTGAGTGAGTGTCAGTGAGTGAGTGTGTGTGAGTGTCAGTGAGTGAGTGTCAGTGAGTGTGTGTCAGTGAGTGAGTGTCAGTGAGTGAGTGTCAGTGAGTGTCAGTGAGTGAGTGTCAGTGAGTGAGTGTCAGTGAGTGAGTGTCAGTGAGTGTCAGTGAGTGAGTGTCAGTGAGTGAGTGTCAGTGAGTGATTGTCAGTGAGTGAGTGTCAGTTAGTGAGTGTCATTGAGTGAGTGTCATTGAGTGAGTTTCAGTGAGTGAGTGTCAGTGAGTGAGTGTCATTGAGTGAGTTTCAGTGAGTGAGTGTTAGTGAGTGAGTGTCATTGAGTGAGTGTCAGTGAGTGAGTGTCAGTGAGTGAGCATCAGTGAGTGAATGTCAGTGAGTGTCAGTGAGTGAGTGTCAGTGAGTGAGTGTCAGTGAGTGAGTGTCAGTGAGTGAGTGTCAGATAGTGAGTGTCAGTGAGTGAGTGTCAGTGAGTGAGTGTTAGTGAGTGAGTGGCATTGAGTGAGTGTCAGTGAGTGAGTGTCAGTGAGTGAGTGTCAGTGAGTGAGTGTCAGTGAGTGAGTGAGTGTGAGTGAGTGTCATTGAGTGAGTGTCAGTGAGTGAGTGTCATTGAGTGAGTGGCAGAGAGTGCGTGTCAGTGAGTGTGTTTCAGTGAGTGGCAGTGAGTGAGTGGCAGTGAGTGAGTGTCAGTGAGTGTGTGTCAGTGAGTGAGTGTCTGTCAGTGAGTGTCAGTGAGTGAGTGTGTGTGAATGTCAGTGAGTGTGTGTCAGTGAGTGAGTGTCAGTGAGTGAGTGTCATTGAGTCAGTGTCAGTGAGTGAGTGTCAGTGAGTGAGTGTCAGTGAGTGAGTGTCAGTGAGTGCGTGTCAGAGAGAGGGTGTCAGTGAATGAGTGTCAGTGAGTGAGTGTCCGTGAGTGAGTGTCATTGAGTGAGTGTCAGTGAGTGAGTGTCAGTGAGTGATTGTCAGGTAGTGAGTGTCATTGAGTGAGTGTCATTGAGTGAGTGTCAGTGAGTGAGTGTCAGTGAGTGAGTGTCATTGAGTGAGTGTCAGTGAGTGAGTGTCATTGAGTGAGTGTCAGTGAGTGAGTGTCAGAGTGAGTGTCAGTGAGTGTGAGTCATTGAGTGAGTGTCAGTGAGTGAGTGTAAGTGAGTGAGTGAGTGTCAGTTAGTGAGTGACAGTGAGTGAGTGTCAGTGAGTGAGTGTCAGTGAGTGAGTGCGTGTGAGTGTCAGTGAGTGTGTGTCTGTGAGTGAGTGTCAGTGAGTGAGTGTCAGTGAGTGAGTGTCATTAAGTGAGTGTCAGTGAGTGAGTGTCAGTGAGTGAGTGTCATTGAGTGAGTGTCAGTGAGTGAGGGTCAGTGAGTGAGTGTCAGTGAGTGTCAGTGAGTGAGTGTCAGTGAGTGAGTGTCAGTGAGTGAGTGTTAGTGAGTGAGTGTCAGAGAGTGAGTGTCAGTGAGTGAGTGTCAGATAGTGAGTGTCAGTGAGTGAGTGTCAGTGAGTGAGTGTTAGTGAGTGAGTGGCATTGAGTGAGTGTCAGTGAGTGAGTGTCAGTGAGTGAGTGTCAGTGAGTGAGTGTCAGTGAGTGAGTGAGTGTGAGTGAGTGTCATTGAGTGAGTGTCAGTGAGTGAGTGTCATTGAGTGAGTGGCAGAGAGTGCGTGTCAGTGAGTGTGTTTCAGTGAGTGGCAGTGAGTGAGTGTCAGTGAGTGAGTGTCAGTAAGTGTGTGTCAGTGAGTGAGTGTCTGTCAGTGAGTGTCAGTGAGTGAGTGTGTGTGAATGTCAGTGAGTGTGTGTCAGTGAGTGAGTGTCAGTGAGTGAGTGTCATTGAGTCAGTGTCAGTGAGTGAGTGTCAGTGAGTGAGTGTCAGTGAGTGAGTGTCAGTGAGTGCGTGTCAGAGAGAGGGTGTCAGTGAATGAGTGTCAGTGAGTGAGTGTCCGTGAGTGAGTGTCATTGAGTGAGTGTCAGTGAGTGAGTGTCAGTGAGTGATTGTCAGGTAGTGAGTGTCATTGAGTGAGTGTCATTGAGTGAGTGTCAGTGAGTGAGTGTCAGTGAGTGAGTGTCATTGAGTGAGTGTCAGTGAGTGAGTGTCATTGAGTGAGTGTCAGTGAGTGAGTGTCAGAGTGAGTGTCAGTGAGTGTGAGTCATTGAGTGAGTGTCAGTGAGTGAGTGTAAGTGAGTGAGTGAGTGTCAGTTAGTGAGTGACAGTGAGTGAGTGTCAGTGAGTGAGTGTCAGTGAGTGAGTGCGTGTGAGTGTCAGTGAGTGTGTGTCTGTGAGTGAGTGTCAGTGAGTGAGTGTCAGTGAGTGAGTGTCATTAAGTGAGTGTCAGTGAGTGAGTGTCAGTGAGTGAGTGTCATTGAGTGAGTGTCAGTGAGTGAGGGTCAGTGAGTGAGTGTCAGTGAGTGTCAGTGAGTGAGTGTCAGTGAGTGAGTGTCAGTGAGTGAGTGTTAGTGAGTGAGTGTCAGAGAGTGAGTGTCAGTGAGTGAGTGTCAGTGAGTGAGTGTCAGTGAGTGAGTGTCAGTGAGTGTCAGTGAGTGAGTGTCAGTGAGTGAGTATCAGTGACTGAGTGTCAGTGAGTGTGTGTCAGTGAGAGAGTGTCAGTGACTGAGTGTCAGTGAGTGAGTGTCATTGAGTCAGTGTCAGTGAGTGAGCGTCAGAGGGTGAGTGTCATTGAGTGAATGTGTGTGAGTGTCAGTGAGTGAGTGTCAGTGAGTGTGTGTCAGTGAGTGAGTGTCAGTGAGTGAGTGACAGTGAGTGACTGTCAGTAAGTGAGTGTCAGTGAGTGAGTGTCAGTGAGTGAGTGTCAGTGAGTGAGTGTCAGTGAGTGAGTGTCAGTGAGTGAGCGTCAGTGAGTGAGTGTCAATGAGTGTGTGTCAGTGAGTGAGTGTCAGTGAGTGAGTGTCAGTGAGTGAGTGTGTGTGAGTCTCAGTGAGTGAGTGTCAGTGAGTGTGTGTCAGTGAGTGAGTGTCAGTGAGTGAGGGTCAGTGAGTGAGTGTCAGTGAGTGTCAGTGAGTGAGTGTCAGTGAGTGAGTGTTAGTGAGTGAGTGTCAGAGAGTGAGTGTCAGTGAGTGTCAGTGAGTGAGTGTCAGTGAGTGAGTGTCAGTGAGTGTCAGTGAGTGAGTGTCAGTGAGTGAGTATCAGTGACTGAGTGTCAGTGAGTGTGTGTCAGTGAGAGAGTGTCAGTGACTGAGTGTCAGTGAGTGAGTGTCATTGAGTCAGTGTCAGTGAGTGAGCGTCAGTGAGTGACTGTCAGTGAGTGAATGTGTGTGAGTGTCAGTGAGTGAGTGTCAGTGAGTGTGTGTCAGTGAGTGAGTGTCAGTGAGTGAGTGTCAGTGAGTGAGTGTCATTGAGTGAGTGTCAGTGAGTGAGTGACAGTGGGTGAGTGTCAATAAGTGAGTGTCAGTGAGTGAGTGTCAGTGAGTGAGTGTCAGTGAGTGAGTGTCAGTGAGTGAGTGTCAGTGAGTGAGTGTCAGTGAGTGAGCGTCAGTGAGTGAGTGTCAATGAGTGTATGTCAGTGAGTGAGTGTCAGTGAGTGAGTGTCAGTGAGTGAGTGTGTGTGAGTCTCAGTGAGTGAGTGTCAGTGAGTGTGTGTCAGTGAGTGAGTGTCAGTGAGTGAGTGTCTGTGAGTGAGGGTCATTGAGTCAGTGTCAGTGAGTGAGTGTCAGTGAGTGAGTGTTAGTGAGTGAGTGTCATTGAGTGAGTGTCAGTGAGTGAGTGTCAGTCAGTGAGTGTCAGTGAGTGAGTGTCAGTGAGTGAGTGAGCGTGAGTGATTGTCATTGAGTGAGTGTCAGTCAGTGAGTGTCTGTGAGTGAGTGAGTGTGAGTGAGTGTCATTGAGTGAGTGTCAGTGAGTGAGTGTCATTGAGTGAGTGCCAGTGAGTGAGTGTCAGTGAGTGTGTTTCAGTGAGTGAATGTCAGTGAATGAGTGTCAGTGAGTGAGTGTCAGTGAGTGTGTGTCAGTGAGTGAGTGTCAGTGAGTGAGTGTCAGTGAGTGTCAGTGAGTGAGTGTCAGTGAGTGAGTGTCAGTGAGTGAGTGTCAATGAGTGAGTGTCAGAGAGTGAGTGTCAGTGAGTGAGTGTCAGTGAGTGAGTGTTAGTGAGTGAGTGTCATTGAGTGAGTGTCAGTGAGTGAGTGTCAGTGAGTGAGTGTCAGTGAGTGAGTGTCAGTGAGTGAGTGAGTGTCAGTGATTGTCATTGAGTGAGTGTCAGTGAGTGAGTGTCTGTGAGTGAGTGAGTGAGTGTGAGTGAGTGTCATTGAGTGAGTGTCAGTGAGTGAGTGTCATTGAGTGAGTGCCAGTGAGTGAGTGTCAGTGAGTGTGTTTCAGTGAGTGAATGTCAGTGAGTGAGTGTCAGTGAGTGAGTGTCAGTGAGTGTGTGTCAGTGAGTGAGTGTCAGTCAGTGAGTGTCAGTGAGTGAGTGTCAGTTAGTGAGTGTCATTGAGTGAGTGTCAGCGAGTGATTGTCAGTGAGTGAGTGTCACTGTGAGTGTCATTGAGTGAGTGTCAGTGAGTGAGTGTCAGTGAGTGAGTGTGTGTGAGTGTCAGTGAGTGAGTGTCAGTGAGTGTGTGTCAGTGAGTGAGTGTCAGTGAGTGAGTGTCAGTGAGTGTCAGTGAGTGAGTGTCAGTGAGTGAGTGTCAGTGAGTGAGTGTCAGTGAGTGTCAGTGAGTGAGTGTCAGTGAGTGAGTGTCAGTGAGTGATTGTCAGTGAGTGAGTGTCAGTTAGTGAGTGTCATTGAGTGAGTGTCATTGAGTGAGTTTCAGTGAGTGAGTGTCAGTGAGTGAGTGTCATTGAGTGAGTTTCAGTGAGTGAGTGTTAGTGAGTGAGTGTCATTGAGTGAGTGTCAGTGAGTGAGTGTCAGTGAGTGAGCATCAGTGAGTGAATGTCAGTGAGTGTCAGTGAGTGAGTGTCAGTGAGTGAGTGTCAGTGAGTGAGTGTCAGTGAGTGAGTGTCAGATAGTGAGTGTCAGTGAGTGAGTGTCAGTGAGTGAGTGTTAGTGAGTGAGTGGCATTGAGTGAGTGTCAGTGAGTGAGTGTCAGTGAGTGAGTGTCAGTGAGTGAGTGTCAGTGAGTGAGTGAGTGTGAGTGAGTGTCATTGAGTGAGTGTCAGTGAGTGAGTGTCATTGAGTGAGTGGCAGAGAGTGCGTGTCAGTGAGTGTGTTTCAGTGAGTGGCAGTGAGTGAGTGTCAGTGAGTGAGTGTCAGTGAGTGTGTGTCAGTGAGTGAGTGTCTGTCAGTGAGTGTCAGTGAGTGAGTGTGTGTGAATGTCAGTGAGTGTGTGTCAGTGAGTGAGTGTCAGTGAGTGAGTGTCATTGAGTCAGTGTCAGTGAGTGAGTGTCAGTGAGTGAGTGTCAGTGAGTGAGTGTCAGTGAGTGCGTGTCAGAGAGAGGGTGTCAGTGAATGAGTGTCAGTGAGTGAGTGTCCGTGAGTGAGTGTCATTGAGTGAGTGTCAGTGAGTGAGTGTCAGTGAGTGATTGTCAGGTAGTGAGTGTCATTGAGTGAGTGTCATTGAGTGAGTGTCAGTGAGTGAGTGTCAGTGAGTGAGTGTCATTGAGTGAGTGTCAGTGAGTGAGTGTCATTGAGTGAGTGTCAGTGAGTGAGTGTCAGAGTGAGTGTCAGTGAGTGTGAGTCATTGAGTGAGTGTCAGTGAGTGAGTGTAAGTGAGTGAGTGAGTGTCAGTTAGTGAGTGACAGTGAGTGAGTGTCAGTGAGTGAGTGTCAGTGAGTGAGTGCGTGTGAGTGTCAGTGAGTGTGTGTCTGTGAGTGAGTGTCAGTGAGTGAGTGTCAGTGAGTGAGTGTCATTAAGTGAGTGTCAGTGAGTGAGTGTCAGTGAGTGAGTGTCATTGAGTGAGTGTCAGTGAGTGAGGGTCAGTGAGTGAGTGTCAGTGAGTGTCAGTGAGTGAGTGTCAGTGAGTGAGTGTCAGTGAGTGAGTGTTAGTGAGTGAGTGTCAGAGAGTGAGTGTCAGTGAGTGAGTGTCAGATAGTGAGTGTCAGTGAGTGAGTGTCAGTGAGTGAGTGTTAGTGAGTGAGTGGCATTGAGTGAGTGTCAGTGAGTGAGTGTCAGTGAGTGAGTGTCAGTGAGTGAGTGTCAGTGAGTGAGTGAGTGTGAGTGAGTGTCATTGAGTGAGTGTCAGTGAGTGAGTGTCATTGAGTGAGTGGCAGAGAGTGCGTGTCAGTGAGTGTGTTTCAGTGAGTGGCAGTGAGTGAGTGTCAGTGAGTGAGTGTCAGTGAGTGTGTGTCAGTGAGTGAGTGTCTGTCAGTGAGTGTCAGTGAGTGAGTGTGTGTGAATGTCAGTGAGTGTGTGTCAGTGAGTGAGTGTCAGTGAGTGAGTGTCATTGAGTCAGTGTCAGTGAGTGAGTGTCAGTGAGTGAGTGTCAGTGAGTGAGTGTCAGTGAGTGCGTGTCAGAGAGAGGGTGTCAGTGAATGAGTGTCAGTGAGTGAGTGTCCGTGAGTGAGTGTCATTGAGTGAGTGTCAGTGAGTGAGTGTCAGTGAGTGATTGTCAGGTAGTGAGTGTCATTGAGTGAGTGTCATTGAGTGAGTGTCAGTGAGTGAGTGTCAGTGAGTGAGTGTCATTGAGTGAGTGTCAGTGAGTGAGTGTCATTGAGTGAGTGTCAGTGAGTGAGTGTCAGAGTGAGTGTCAGTGAGTGTGAGTCATTGAGTGAGTGTCAGTGAGTGAGTGTAAGTGAGTGAGTGAGTGTCAGTTAGTGAGTGACAGTGAGTGAGTGTCAGTGAGTGAGTGTCAGTGAGTGAGTGCGTGTGAGTGTCAGTGAGTGTGTGTCTGTGAGTGAGTGTCAGTGAGTGAGTGTCAGTGAGTGAGTGTCATTAAGTGAGTGTCAGTGAGTGAGTGTCAGTGAGTGAGTGTCATTGAGTGAGTGTCAGTGAGTGAGGGTCAGTGAGTGAGTGTCAGTGAGTGTCAGTGAGTGAGTGTCAGTGAGTGAGTGTCAGTGAGTGAGTGTTAGTGAGTGAGTGTCAGAGAGTGAGTGTCAGTGAGTGAGTGTCAGTGAGTGAGTGTCAGTGAGTGAGTGTCAGTGAGTGTCAGTGAGTGAGTGTCAGTGAGTGAGTATCAGTGACTGAGTGTCAGTGAGTGTGTGTCAGTGAGAGAGTGTCAGTGACTGAGTGTCAGTGAGTGAGTGTCATTGAGTCAGTGTCAGTGAGTGAGCGTCAGAGGGTGAGTGTCATTGAGTGAATGTGTGTGAGTGTCAGTGAGTGAGTGTCAGTGAGTGTGTGTCAGTGAGTGAGTGTCAGTGAGTGAGTGACAGTGAGTGACTGTCAGTAAGTGAGTGTCAGTGAGTGAGTGTCAGTGAGTGAGTGTCAGTGAGTGAGTGTCAGTGAGTGAGTGTCAGTGAGTGAGCGTCAGTGAGTGAGTGTCAATGAGTGTGTGTCAGTGAGTGAGTGTCAGTGAGTGAGTGTCAGTGAGTGAGTGTGTGTGAGTCTCAGTGAGTGAGTGTCAGTGAGTGTGTGTCAGTGAGTGAGTGTCAGTGAGTGAGGGTCAGTGAGTGAGTGTCAGTGAGTGTCAGTGAGTGAGTGTCAGTGAGTGAGTGTTAGTGAGTGAGTGTCAGAGAGTGAGTGTCAGTGAGTGTCAGTGAGTGAGTGTCAGTGAGTGAGTGTCAGTGAGTGTCAGTGAGTGAGTGTCAGTGAGTGAGTATCAGTGACTGAGTGTCAGTGAGTGTGTGTCAGTGAGAGAGTGTCAGTGACTGAGTGTCAGTGAGTGAGTGTCATTGAGTCAGTGTCAGTGAGTGAGCGTCAGTGAGTGACTGTCAGTGAGTGAATGTGTGTGAGTGTCAGTGAGTGAGTGTCAGTGAGTGTGTGTCAGTGAGTGAGTGTCAGTGAGTGAGTGTCAGTGAGTGAGTGTCATTGAGTGAGTGTCAGTGAGTGAGTGACAGTGGGTGAGTGTCAATAAGTGAGTGTCAGTGAGTGAGTGTCAGTGAGTGAGTGTCAGTGAGTGAGTGTCAGTGAGTGAGTGTCAGTGAGTGAGTGTCAGTGAGTGAGCGTCAGTGAGTGAGTGTCAATGAGTGTATGTCAGTGAGTGAGTGTCAGTGAGTGAGTGTCAGTGAGTGAGTGTGTGTGAGTCTCAGTGAGTGAGTGTCAGTGAGTGTGTGTCAGTGAGTGAGTGTCAGTGAGTGAGTGTCTGTGAGTGAGGGTCATTGAGTCAGTGTCAGTGAGTGAGTGTCAGTGAGTGAGTGTCATTAAGTGAGTGTCATTGAGTGAGTGTCAGTAAGTGAGTGTCAGTAAGTGAGTGTCAGTGAGTGAGTGTCATTGAGTGAGTGTCAGTAAATGAGTGTCATTGAGTGAGTGTCAGTTAGTGAGGGTCAGTGAGTGACTGTCAGTGAGTGTCAGTGAGTGAGTGTCAGTGAGTGAATGTCAGTGAGTGAGTGTCAGTGAGTGATTGTAGAGAGTGAGTGTCAGTGAGTGAGTGTCAGTGAGTGAGTGTCAGTGAGTGAGTGTCAGTGAGTGAGTGAGTGTGAGTGAGTGTCATTGAGTGAGTGTCAGTGAGTGAGTGTCTGTGAGTGAGTGAGTGAGTGTGAGTGAGTGTCATTGAGTGAGTGTCAGTGAGTGAGTGTCATTGAGTGAGTGCCAGTGAGAGAGTGTCAGTGAGTGTGTGTCAGTGAGTGAGTGTCAGTGAGTGAGTGTCAGTGAGTGAGTGTCAGTGAGTGTGTGTCAGTGAGTGAGTGTCAGACAGAGAGTGTCAGTGAGTGAGTGTCAGTGAGTGAGTGTCAGTTAGTGAGTGTCATTGAGTGAGTGTCATTGAGTGAGTGTCAGTGAGTGAGTGTCAGTGAGTGAGTGTCATTGAGTGAGTATCAGTGAGTGAGTGTCATTGAGTGAGTGTGTGTCAGTGAGTGAGTGTCTGTGAGTGAGTGTCAGTGAGTGAGTGTCAGTTAGTGAGTGTCAATGAGTGAGTGTCATTGAGTGAGTGTCAGTGAGTGAGTGTCAGTGAGTGAATGTCTTTGAGTGAGTATCAGTGAGTGAGTGTCATTGAGTGAGTGACAGTGAGTGAGTGTTAGTGAGTGAGTGTCATTGAGTGAGTGTCAGTGAGTGAATGTCAGTGAGTGAGTGTCAGTGAGTGAGTGTCAGTGAGTGTCAGTGAGTGAGTGTCAGTGAGTGTCAGTGAGTGAGTGTCAGTGAGTGAGTGTCAGTGAGTGAGTGTCAGTGAGTGAGTATCAGAGAGTGAGTGTAAGTGAGTGAGTGTCAGTGAGTGAGTGTTAGTGAGTGAGTGTCATTGAGTGAGTGTCAGTGAGTGAGTGTCAGTGAGTGAGTGTGTGTGAGTGAGTGTCAGTGAGTGAGTGAGTGTGAGTGAGTGTCATTGAGTGAGTGTCAGTGAGTGAGTGTCTGTGAGTGAGTGAGTGAGTGTGAGTGAGTGTCATTGAGTGAGTGTCAGTGAGTGAGTGTCATTGAGTGAGTGCCAGTGAGTGAGTGTCAGTGAGTGTTTCAGTGAGTGAGTGTCAGTGATTGAGTGTCAGTGAGTGAGTGTCAGTGAGTGTATGTCAGTGAGTGAGTGTAAGTGAGTGAGTGTCAGTGAGTGAGTGTCAGTGAGTGAATGTCATTGAGTGAATGTCAGTGAGTGAGTGACAGTGAGTGGGTGTCAGTAAGTGAGTGTCAGTGAGTGAGTGTCAGTGAGTGAGTGTCAGAGAGAGGGTGTCAGTGAGTGAGTGTCAGTGAGTGAGTGTCAGTGAGTGAGTGTCATTGAGTGAGTGTCAGTGAGTGAGTGTCAGTGAGTGAGTGTCAGTTAGTGAGTGTCAGTGAGTGAGTGAGTGTGAGTGAGTGTCAGTGAGTGAGTATCAGTGAGTGAGTGTCTGTGAGTGAGTGAGTGAGTGTGAGTGAGTGTCATTGAGTGAGTGTCAGTGAGTGAGTGTCATTGAGTGAGTGCCAGTGAGAGAGTGTCCGTGAGTGTGTGTCAGTGAGTGAGTGTCAGTGAGTGATTGTAGAGAGTGAGTGTCAGTGAGTGAGTGTCAGTGAGTGAGTGTTAGTGAGTGAGTGTCATTGAGTGAGTGTCAGTGAGTGAGTGTCAGTGAGTGAGTGAGTGTGAGTGAGTGTCATTGAGTGAGTGTCAGTGAGTGAGTGTCTGTGAGTGAGTGAGTGAGTGTGAGTGAGTGTCATTGAGTGAGTGTCAGTGAGTGAGTGTCATTGAGTGAGTGCCAGTGAGAGAGTGTCAGTGAGTGTGTGTCAGTGAGTGAGTGTCAGTGAGTGAGTGTCAGTGAGTGAGTGTCAGTGAGTGTGTGTCAGTGAGTGAGTGTCAGTGAGTGAGTGTCAGACAGAGAGTGTCAGTGAGTGAGTGTCAGTGAGTGAGTGTCAGTTAGTGAGTGTCATTGAGTGAGTGTCATTGAGTGAGTGTCAGTGAGTGAGTGTCAGTGAGTGAGTGTCATTGAGTGAGTATCAGTGAGTGAGTGTCATTGAGTGAGTGTCAGTGAGTGTGTGTCAGTGAGTGAGTGTCTGTGAGTGAGTGTCAGTGAGTGAGTGTCAGTTAGTGAGTGTCAATGAGTGAGTGTCATTGAGTGAGTGTCAGTGAGTGAGTGTCAGTGAGTGAATGTCTTTGAGTGAGTATCAGTGAGTGAGTGTCATTGAGTGAGTGACAGTGAGTGAGTGTTAGTGAGTGAGTGTCATTGAGTGAGTGTCAGTGAGTGAATGTCAGTGAGTGAGTGTCAGTGAGTGAGTGTCAGTGAGTGTCAGTGAGTGAGTGTCAGTGAGTGTCAGTGAGTGAGTGTCAGTGAGTGAGTGTCAGTGAGTGAGTGTCAGAGAGTGAGTATCAGAGAGTGAGTGTCAGTGAGTGAGTGTTAGTGAGTGAGTGTCATTGAGTGAGTGTCAGTGAGTGAGTGTCAGTGAGTGAGTGTGAGTGAGTGAGTGTCAGTGAGTGAGTGAGTGTGAGTGAGTGTCATTGAGTGAGTGTCAGTGAGTGAGTGTCTGTGAGTGAGTGAGTGAGTGTGAGTGAGTGTCATTGAGTGAGTGTCAGTGAGTGAGTGTCATTGAGTGAGTGCCAGTGAGTGAGTGTCAGTGAGTGTGTTTCAGTGAGTGAGTGTCAGTGATTGAGTGTCAGTGAGTGAGTGTCAGTGAGTGTGTGTCAGTGAGTGAGTGTAAGTGAGTGAGTGTCAGTGAGTGAGTGAGTGAGTGAGTGAGTGTCATTGAGTGAGTGCCAGTGAGAGAGTGTCAGTGAGTGTGTGTCAGTGAGTGAGTGTCAGTGAGTGAGTGTCAGTGAGTGAGTGTCAGTGAGTGTGTGTCAGTGAGTGAGTGTCAGTGAGTGAGTGTCAGACAGAGAGTGTCAGTGAGTAAGTGTCAGTGAGTGAGTGTCAGTTAGTGAGTGTCATTGAGTGAGTGTCATTGAGTGAGTGTCAGTGAGTGAGTGTCAGTGAGTGAGTGTCATTGAGTGAGTATCAGTGAGTGAGTGTCATTGAGTGAGTGTCAGTGAGTGTGTGTCAGTGAGTGAGTGTCTGTGAGTGAGTGTCAGTGAGTGAGTGTCAGTTAGTGAGTGTCAATGAGTGAGTGTCATTGAGTGAGTGTCAGTGAGTGAGTGTCAGTGAGTGAATGTCTTTGAGTGAGTATCAGTGAGTGAGTGTCATTGAGTGAGTGACAGTGAGTGAGTGTTAGTGAGTGAGTGTCATTGAGTGAGTGTCAGTGAGTGAGTGTCAGTGAGTGAGTGTCAGTGAGTGTCAGTGAGTGAGTGTCAGTGAGTGTCAGTGAGTGAGTGTCAGTGAGTGAGTGTCAGTGAGTGAGTGTCAGTGAGTGAGTATCAGAGAGTGAGTGTAAGTGAGTGAGTGTCAGTGAGTGAGTGTTAGTGAGTGAGTGTCATTGAGTGAGTGTCAGTGAGTGAGTGTCAGTGAGTGAGTGTGAGTGAGTGAGTGTCAGTGAGTGAGTGAGTGTGAGTGAGTGTCATTGAGTGAGTGTCAGTGAGTGAGTGTCTGTGAGTGAGTGAGTGAGTGTCATTGAGTGAGTGTCAGTGAGTGAGTGTCATTGAGTGAGTGCCAGTGAGTGAGTGTCAGTGAGTGTGTTTCAGTGAGTGAGTGTCAGTGATTGAGTGTCAGTGAGTGAGTGTCAGTGAGTGTGTGTCAGTGAGTGAGTGTAAGTGAGTGAGTGTCAGTGAGTGAGTGTCAGTGAGTGAATGTCATTGAGTGAGTGTCAGTGAGTGAGTGACAGTGAGTGGGTGTCAGTAAGTGAGTGTCAGTGAGTGAGTGTCAGTGAGTGAGTGTCAGAGAGAGGGTGTCAGTGAGTGAGTGTCAGTGAGTGAGTGTCAGTGAGTGAGTGTCATTGAGTGAGTGTCAGTGAGTGAGTGTCAGTTAGTGAGTGTCAGTGAGTGAGTGAGTGTGAGTGAGTGTCATTGAGTGAGTGTCAGTGAGTGAGTGTCTGTGAGTGAGTGAGTGAGTGTGAGTGAGTGTCATTGAGTGAGTGTCAGTGAGTGAGTGTCATTGAGTGAGTGCCAGTGAGAGAGTGTCAGTGAGTGTGTGTCAGTGAGTGAGTGCCAGTGAGTGATTGTCGAGAGTGAGTGTCAGTGAGTGAGTGTCAGTGAGTGAGTGTTAGTGAGTGAGTGTCATTGAGTGAGTGTCAGTGAGTGACTGTCAGTGAGTGAGTGAGTGTGAGTGAGTGTCATTGAGTGAGTGTCAGTGAGTGAGTGTCTGTGAGTGAGTGAGTGAGTGTGAGTGAGTGTCATTGAGTGAGTGCCAGTGAGAGAGTGTCAGTGAGTGTGTGTCAGTGAGTGAGTGTCAGTGAGTGAGTGTCAGTGAGTGTGTGTCAGTGAGTGAGTGTCAGTGAGTGAGTGTCAGACAGAGAGTGTCAGTGAGTGAGTGTCAGTGAGTGAGTGTCAGTTAGTGAGTGTCATTGAGTGAGTGTCATTGAGTGAGTGTCAGTGAGTGAGTGTCAGTGAGTGAGTGTCATTGAGTGAGTATCAGTGAGTGAGTGTCATTGAGTGAGTGTCAGTGAGTGTGTGTCAGTGAGTGAGTGTCTGTGAGTGAGTGTCAGTGAGTGAGTGTCAGTTAGTGAGTGTCAATGAGTGAGTGTCATTGAGTGAGTGTCAGTGAGTGAGTGTCAGTGAGTGAATGTCTTTGAGTGAGTATCAGTGAGTGAGTGTCATTGAGTGAGTGTCAGTGAGTGAATGTCAGTGAGTGAGTGTCAGTGAGTGAGTGTCAGTGAGTGTCAGTGAGTGAGTGTCAGTGAGTGTCAGTGAGTGAGTGTCAGTGAGTGAGTGTCAGTGAGTGAGTGTCAGTGAGTGAGTATCAGAGAGTGAGTGTAAGTGAGTGAGTGTCAGTGAGTGAGTGTTAGTGAGTGAGTGTCATTGAGTGAGTGTCAGTGAGTGAGTGTCAGTGAGTGAGTGTGAGTGAGTGAGTGTCAGTGACTGAGTGAGTGTGAGTGAGTGTCATTGAGTGAGTGTCAGTGAGTGAGTGTCTGTGAGTGAGTGAGTGAGTGTGAGTGAGTGTCATTGAGTGAGTGTCAGTGAGTGAGTGTCATTGAGTGAGTGCCAGTGAGTGAGTGTCAGTGAGTGTGTTTCAGTGAGTGAGTGTCAGTGATTGAGTGTCAGTGAGTGAGTGTCAGTGAGTGTGTGTCAGTGAGTGAGTGTAAGTGAGTGAGTGTCAGTGAGTGAGTGAGTGAGTGAGTGAGTGTCATTGAGTGAGTGCCAGTGAGAGAGTGTCAGTGAGTGTGTGTCAGTGAGTGAGTGTCAGTGAGTGAATGTCAGTGAGTGAGTGTCAGTGAGTGTGTGTCAGTGAGTGAGTGTCAGTGAGTGAGTGTCAGACAGAGAGTGTCAGTGAGTGAGTGTCAGTGAGTGAGTGTCAGTTAGTGAGTGTCATTGAGTGAGTGTCATTGAGTGAGTGTCAGTGAGTGAGTGTCAGTGAGTGAGTGTCATTGAGTGAGTATCAGTGAGTGAGTGTCATTGAGTGAGTGTCAGTGAGTGTGTGTCAGTGAGTGAGTGTCTGTGAGTGAGTGTCAGTGAGTGAGTGTCAGTTAGTGAGTGTCAATGAGTGAGTGTCATTGAGTGAGTGTCAGTGAGTGAGTGTCAGTGAGTGAATGTCTTTGAGTGAGTATCAGTGAGTGAGTGTCATTGAGTGAGTGACAGTGAGTGAGTGTTAGTGAGTGAGTGTCATTGAGTGAGTGTCAGTGAGTGAATGTCAGTGAGTGAGTGTCAGTGAGTGAGTGTCAGTGAGTGAGTGTCAGTGAGTGTCAGTGAGTGAGTGTCAGTGAGTGAGTGTCAGTGAGTGAGTGTCAGTGAGTGAGTATCAGAGAGTGAGTGTAAGTGAGTGAGTGTCAGTGAGTGAGTGTTAGTGAGTGAGTGTCATTGAGTGAGTGTCAGTGAGTGAGTGTCAGTGAGTGAGTGTGAGTGAGTGAGTGTCAGTGAGTGAGTGAGTGTGAGTGAGTGTCATTGAGTGAGTGTCAGTGAGTGAGTGTCTGTGAGTGAGTGAGTGAGTGTCATTGAGTGAGTGTCAGTGAGTGAGTGTCATTGAGTGAGTGCCAGTGAGTGAGTGTCAGTGAGTGTGTTTCAGTGAGTGTGTGTCAGTGAGTGAGTGTAAGTGAGTGAGTGTCAGTGAGTGAGTGTCAGTGAGTGAATGTCATTGAGTGAGTGTCAGTGAGTGAGTGACAGTGAGTGGGTGTCAGTAAGTGAGTGTCAGTGAGTGAGTGTCAGTGAGTGAGTGTCAGAGAGAGGGTGTCAGTGAGTGAGTGTCAGTGAGTGAGTGTCAGTGAGTGAGTGTCATTGAGTGAGTGTCAGTGAGTGAGTGTCAGTGAGTGAGTGTCAGTTAGTGAGTGTCAGTGAGTGAGTGAGTGTGAGTGAGTGTCATTGAGTGAGTGTCAGTGAGTGAGTGTCTGTGAGTGAGTGAGTGAGTGTGAGTGAGTGTCATTGAGTGAGTGTCAGTGAGTGAGTGTCATTGAGTGAGTGCCAGTGAGAGAATGTCAGTGAGTGTGTGTCAGTGAGTGAGTGCCAGTGAGTGATTGTCGAGAGTGAGTGTCAGTGAGTGAGTGTCAGTGAGTGAGTGTTAGTGAGTGAGTGTCATTGAGTGAGTGTCAGTGAGTGACTGTCAGTGAATGAGTGAGTGTGAGTGAGTGTCATTGAGTGAGTGTCAGTGAGTGAGTGTCTGTGAGTGAGTGAGTGAGTGTGAGTGAGTGTCATTGAGTGAGTGTCAGTGAGTGAGTGTCATTGAGTGAGTGCCAGTGAGAGAGTGTCAGTGAGTGTGTGTCAGTGAGTGAGTGTCAGTGAGTGAGTGTCAGTGAGTGTGTGTCAGTGAGTGAGTGTCAGTGAGTGAGTGTCAGACAGAGAGTGTCAGTGAGTGAGTGTCAGTGAGTGAGTGTCAGTTAGTGAGTGTCATTGAGTGAGTGTCATTGAGTGAGTGTCAGTGAGTGAGTGTCAGTGAGTGAGTGTCATTGAGTGAGTATCAGTGAGTGTGTGTCAGTGAGTGAGTGTCAGTGAGTGTGTGTCAGTGAGTGAGTGTCTGTGAGTGAGTGTCAGTGAGTGAGTGTCAGTTAGTGAGTGTCAATGAGTGAGTGTCATTGAGTGAGTGTCAGTGAGTGAGTGTCAGTGAGTGAATGTCTTTGAGTGAGTATCAGTGAGTGAGTGTCATTGAGTGAGTGACAGTGAGTGAGTGTTAGTGAGTGAGTGTCATTGAGTGAGTGTCAGTGAGTGAGTGTCAGTGAGTGTCAGTGAGTGAGTGTCAGTGAGTGTCAGTGAGTGAGTGTCAGTGAGTGAGTGTCAGTGAGTGAGTGTCAGTGAGTGAATATCAGAGAGTGAGTGTAAGTGAGTGAGTGTCAGTGAGTGAGTGTTAGTGAGTGAGTGTCATTGAGTGAGTGTCAGTGAGTGAGTGTCAGTGAGTGAGTGTGAGTGAGTGAGTGTCAGTGAGTGAGTGAGTGTGAGTGAGTGTCATTGAGTGAGTGTCAGTGAGTGAGTGTCATTGAGTGAGTGCCAGTGAGTGAGTGTCAGTGAGTGTGTTTCAGTGAGTGAGTGTCAGTGATTGAGTGTCAGTGAGTGAGTGTCAGTGAGTGTGTGTCAGTGAGTGAGTGTAAGTGAGTGAGTGTCAGTGAGTGAGTGTCAGTGAGTGAATGTCATTGAGTGAGTGTCAGTGAGTGAGTGACAGTGTGTGGGTGTCAGTAAGTAAGTGTCAGTGAGTGAGTGTCAGTGAGTGAGTGTCAGAGAGAGGGTGTCAGTGAGTGAGTGTCAGTGAGTGAGTGTCAGTGAGTGAGTGTCATTGAGTGAGTGTCATTGAGTGAGTGTCAGTGAGTGAGTATCAGTGAGTGAGTGTCAGTTAGTGAGCGTCATTGAGTGAGTGTCAGCGAGTGATTGTCAGTGAGTGAGTGTCAGTGTGAGTGTCATTGAGTGAGTGTCAGTGAGTGAGTGTCATTGAGTGAGTGTCAGTGAGTGAGTGTCAGAGAGTGAGTGTCAGTGAGTGTGTGTCAGTGAGTGTGTGTCAGTGAGTGAGTGTCAGTGAGTGAGTGTCAGTGAGTTAGTGTCAGTGAGTGTGTGTCAGTGAATGAGTGTCAGTGAGTGAGTGTCAGACAGTGAGGGTCAGTGAGTGAGTGTCAGTGAGTGAGTTTCAGTTAGTGAGTGTCATTGAGTGAGTGTCATTGAGTGAGTGTCAGTGAGTGAGTTTCAGTGAGTGAGTGTCATTGAGTGAGTATCAGTGAGTGAGTGTCATTGAGTGAGTGTCAGTGAGTGAGTGTCAGTGAGTGAGTGTCTGTGAGTGAGTGTCAGTGAGTGAGTGTCAGTTAGTGAGTGTCACTGAGTGAGTGTCATTGAGTGAGTGTCAGTGAGTGAGTGTCCGTGAGTGAATGTCTTTGAGTGAGTATCAGTGAGTGAGTGTCAGTGAGTGTGTGTCAGTGAGTGAGTGTCAGTGAGTGAATGTCAGTGAGTGAGTGTCATTGAGTGAGTGTCAGTGAGTGAGTGACAGTGAGTGAGTGTCAGTAAGTGAGTGTTAGTGAGAGAGTGTCAGTGAGTGAGTGTCAGTGAGTGAGTGTCAGTGAGTGAGTGTCAGTGAGTGAGCGTCAGTGAGTGAGTGTCAATGAGTGTGTGTCAGTGAGTGAGTGTCAGTGAGTGAGTGTCAGTGAGTGAGTGTGTGTGAGTCTCAGTGAGTGAGTGTCAGTGAGTGTGTGTCAGTGAGTGAGTGTCAGTGAGTGAGGGTCAGTGAGTGAGTGTCAGTGAGTGTCAGTGAGTGAGTGTCAGTGAGTGAGTGTCAGTGAGTGAGTGTTAGTGAGTGAGTGTCAGAGAGTGAGTGTCAGTGAGTGAGTGTCAGTGAGTGAGTGTCAGTGAGTGTCAGTGAGTGAGTGTCAGTGAGTGAGTATCAGTGACTGAGTGTCAGTGAGTGTGTGTCAGTGAGAGAGTGTCAGTGACTGAGTGTCAGTGAGTGAGTGTCATTGAGTCAGTGTCAGTGAGTGAGCGTCAGTGAGTGAGTGTCAGTGAGTGAATGTGTGTGAGTGTCAGTGAGTGAGTGTCAGTGAGTGTGTGTCAGTGAGTGAGTGTCAGTGAGTGAGTGTCAGTGAGTGAGTGTCATTGAGTGAGTGTCAGTGAGTGAGTGACAGTGAGTGAGTGTCAGTAAGTGAGTGTCAGTGAGTGAGTGTCAGTGAGTGAGTGTCAGTGAGTGAGTGTCAGTGAGTGAGTGTCAGTGAGTGAGTGTCAGTGAGTGAGTGTCAGTGAGTGAGCGTCAGTGAGTGAGTGTCAATGAGTGTGTGTCAGTGAGTGAGTGTCAGTGATTGAGTGTCAGTGAGTGAGTGTGTGTGAGTCTCAGTGAGTGAGTGTCAGTGAGTGTGTGTCAGTGAGTGAGTGTCAGTGAGTGAGTGTCTGTGAGTGAGTGTCATTGAGTCAGTGTCAGTGAGTGAGTGTCAGTGAGTGAGTGTCATTAAGTGAGTGTCATTGAGTGAGTGTCAGTAAGTGAGTGTCAGTGAGTGAGTGTCAGTGAGTGAGTGTCATTGAGTGAGTGTCAGTAAATGAGTGTCATTGAGTGAGTGTCAGTTAGTGAGGGTCAGTGAGTGACTGTCAGTGAATGTCAGTGAGTGAGTGTCAGTGAGTGAATGTCAGTGAGTGAGTGTCAGTGAGTGATTGTAGAGAGTGAGTGTCAGTGAGTGAGTGTCAGTGAGTGAGTGTTAGTGAGTGAGTGTCATTGAGTGAGTGTCAGTGAGTGAGTGTCAGTGAGTGAGTGAGTGTGAGTGAGTGTCATTGAGTGAGTGTCAGTGAGTGAGTGTCTGTGAGTGAGTGAGTGAGTGTGAGTGAGTGTCATTGAGTGAGTGTCAGTGAGTGAGTGTCATTGAGTGAGTGCCAGTGAGAGAGTGTCAGTGAGTGTGTGTCAGTGAGTGAGTGTCAGTGAGTGAGTGTCAGTGAGTGAGTGTCAGTGAGTGTGTGTCAGTGAGTGAGTGTCAGTGAGTGAGTGTCAGACAGAGAGTGTCAGTGAGTGAGTGTCAGTGAGTGAGTGTCAGTTAGTGAGTGTCATTGAGTGAGTGTCATTGAGTGAGTGTCAGTGAGTGAGTGTCAGTGAGTGAGTGTCATTGAGTGAGTATCAGTGAGTGAGTGTCATTGAGTGAGTGTCAGTGAGTGTGTGTCAGTGAGTGAGTGTCTGTGAGTGAGTGTCAGTGAGTGAGTGTCAGTTAGTGAGTGTCAATGAGTGAGTGTCATTGAGTGAGTGTCAGTGAGTGAGTGTCAGTGAGTGAATGTCTTTGAGTGAGTATCAGTGAGTGAGTGTCATTGAGTGAGTGACAGTGAGTGAGTGTTAGTGAGTGAGTGTCATTGAGTTAGTGTCAGTGAGTGAATGTCAGTGAGTGAGTGTCAGTGAGTGAGTGTCAGTGAGTGTCAGTGAGTGAGTGTCAGTGAGTGTCAGTGAGTGTCAGTGAGTGAGTGTCAGTGAGTGAGTGTCAGTGAGTGAGTATCAGAGAGTGAGTGTAAGTGAGTGAGTGTCAGTGAGTGAGTGTTAGTGAGTGAGTGTCATTGAGTGAGTGTCAGTGAGTGAGTGTCAGTGAGTGAGTGTGAGTGAGTGAGTGTCAGTGAGTGAGTGAGTGTGAGTGAGTGTCATTGAGTGAGTGTCAGTGAGTGAGTGTCTGTGAGTGAGTGAGTGTGAGTGAGTGTCATTGAGTGAGTGTCAGTGAGTGAGTGTCATTGAGTGAGTGCCAGTGAGTGAGTGTCAGTGAGTGTGTTTCAGTGAGTGAGTGTCAGTGATTGAGTGTCAGTGAGTGAGTGTCAGTGAGTGTGTGTCAGTGAGTGAGTGTAAGTGAGTGAGTGTCAGTGAGTGAGTGTCAGTGAGTGAATGTCATTGAGTGAGTGTCAGTGACTGAGTGACAGTGAGTGGGTGTCAGTAAGTGAGTGTCAGTGAGTGAGTGTCAGTGAGTGAGTGTCAGAGAGAGGGTGTCAGTGAGTGAGTGTCAGTGAGTGAGTGTCATTGAGTGAGTGTCATTGAGTGAGTGTCAGTGAGTGAGTATCAGTGAGTGAGTGTCAGTTAGTGAGCGTCATTGAGTGAGTGTCAGCGAGTGATTGTCAGTGAGTGATTGTCAGTGTGAGTGTCATTGAGTGAGTGTCAGTGAGTGAGTGTCATTGAGTGAGTGTCAGTGAGTGAGTGTCAGAGAGTGAGTGTCAGTGAGTGTGTGTCAGTGTGTGTGTGTCAGTGAGTGAGTGTCAGTGAGTGAGTGTCAGTGAGTTAGTGTCAGTGAGTGTGTGTCAGTGAGTGAGTGTCAGTGAGTGAGTGTCAGACAGTGAGGGTCAGTGAGTGAGTGTCAGTGAGTGAGTTTCAGTTAGTGAGTGTCATTGAGTGAGTGTCATTGAGTGAGTGTCAGTGAGTCAGTTTCAGTGAGTGAGTGTCATTGAGTGAGTATCAGTGAGTGAGTGTCATTGAGTGAGTGTCAGTGAGTGAGTGTCAGTGAGTGAGTGTCTGTGAGTGAGTGTCAGTGAGTGAGTGTCAGTTAGTGAGTGTCACTGAGTGAGTGTCATTGAGTGAGTGTCAGTGAGTGAGTGTCCGTGAGTGAATGTCTTTGAGTGAGTATCAGTGAGTGAGTGTCATTGAGTGAGTGTCAGTGAGTGAGTGTTAGTGAGTGAGTGTCATTGAGTGAGTGTCAGTGAGTGAATGTCAGTGAGTGAGTGTCATTGAGTGAGTGTCAGTGAGTGAGTGACAGTGAGTGAGTGTCAGTAAGTGAGTGTCAGTGAGTGAGTGTCAGAGAGAGGGTGTCAGTGAGTGAGTGTCAGTGAGTGAGTGTCAGTGAGTGAGTGTCATTGAGTGAGTGTCATTGAGTGAGTGTCAGTGAGTGAGTATCAGTGAGTGAGTGTCAGTTAGTGAGTGTCATTGAGTGAGTGTTAGTGAGTGAGTGCCAGTGAGTGAGTGTCAGTGTGAGTGTCATTGAGTGAGTGTCAGTGAGTGAGTGTCATTGAGTGAGTGTCAGTGAGTGAGTGTCAGAGAGTGAGTGTCAGTGAGTGTGTGTCATTGAGTGAGTGTCAGTAAGTGAGTGTCAGTGAGTGAGTGAGCGTCAGTGAGTGAGTGACAGTGAGTGAGTGTCATTGAGTGAGTGTCAGTGAGTGAGTGTGTGTGAGTGTCAGTGAGTGAGTGTCAGTGAGTGTGTGTCAGTGCGTGAATGTGAGTGAGTGAGTGTCAGTGAGTGAGTGTCAGAGAGTGAGTGTCAGTGAGTGAGTGTCAGTGAGTGAGTGTCAGTGAGTGAATGTCATTAAGTGAGTGTCAGTGAGTGAGTGTCAGTGAGTGAGTGTCATTGAGTGAGTGTCAGTGAGTGAGGGTCAGTGAGTGAGTGTCAGTGAGTGTCAGTGAGTGAGTGTCAGTGAGGGAGTGTCAGTGAGTGAGTGTCAGAGAGTGAGTGTCAGTGAGTGAGTGTCAGTGAGTGAGTGTCAGTGAGTGAGTGTCAGTGAGTGTCAGTGAGTGAGTGTCAGTGAGTGAGTATCAGTGACTGAGTGTCAGTGAGTGTGTGTCAGTGAGAGAGTGTCAGTGACTGAGTGTCAGTGAGTGAGTGTCATTGAGTCAGTGTCAGTGAGTGAGCGTCAGTGAGTGAGTGTCAGTGACTGAATGTGTGTGAGTGTCAGTGAGTGAGTGTCAGTGAGTGTGTGTCAGTGAGTGAGTGACAGTGAGTGAGTGTCAGTGAGTGAGTGTCATTGAGTGAGTGTCAGTGAGTGAGTGACAGTGAGTGAGTGTCAGTAAGTGAGTGTCAGTGAGTGAGTGTCAGTGAGTGAGTGTCAGTGAGTGAGTGTCAGTGAGTGAGTGTCAGTGAGTGAGCGTCAGTGAGTGAGTGTCAATGAGTGTGTGTCAGTGAGTGAGTGTCAGTGAGTGAGTGTCAGTGAGTGAGTGTGTGTGAGTCTCAGTGAGTGAGTGTCAGTGAGTGTGTGTCAGTGAGTGAGTGTCAGTGCGTGAGTGTCTGTGAGTGAGTGTCATTGAGTCAGTGTCAGTGAGTGAGTGTCAGTGAGTGAGTGTCATTAAGTGAGTGTCATTGAGTGAGTGTCAGTAAGTGAGTGTCAGTGAGTGAGTGTCAGTGAGTGAGTGTCATTGAGTGAGTGTCAGTAAATGAGTGTCATTGAGTGAGTGTCTGTTAGTGAGGGTCAGTGAGTGACTGTCAGTGAGTGTCAGTGAGTGAGTGTCAGTGAGTGAATGTCAGTGAGTGAGTGTCAGTGAGTGATTGTAGAGAGTGAGTGTCAGTGAGTGAGTGTCAGTGAGTGAGTGTTAGTGAGTGAGTGTCATTGAGTGAGTGTCAGTGAGTGAGTGTCAGTGAGTGAGTGAGTGTGAGTGAGTGTCATTGAGTGAGTGTCAGTGAGTGAGTGTCTGTGAGTGAGTGAGTGAGTGTGAGTGAGTGTCATTGAGTGAGTGTCAGTGAGTGAGTGTCATTGAGTGAGTGCCAGTGAGAGAGTGTCAGTGAGTGTGTGTCAGTGAGTGTCAGTGAGTGAGTGTCAGTGAGTGAGTGTCAGTGAGTGTGTGTCAGTGAGTGAGTGTCAGTGAGTGAGTGTCAGTGAGTGTGTGTCAGTGAGTGAGTGTCAGTGAGTGAGTGTCAGACAGTGAGTGTCAGTGAGTGAGTGTCAGTGAGTGAGTGTCAGTTAGTGAGTGTCATTGAGTGAGTGTCATTGAGTGAGTGTCAGTGAGTGAGTGTCAGTGAGTGAGTGTCATTGAGTGAGTATCAGTGAGTGAGTGTCATTGAGTGAGTGTCAGTGAGTGTGTGTCAGTGAGTGAGTGTCTGTGAGTGAGTGTCAGTGAGTGAGTGTCAGTTAGTGAGTGTCAATGAGTGAGTGTCATTGAGTGAGTGTCAGTGAGTGAGTGTCAGTGAGTGAATGTCTTTGAGTGAGTATCAGTGAGTGAGTGTCATAAAGTGAGTGACAGTGAGTGAGTGTTAGTGAGTGAGTGTCATTGAGTGAGTGTCAGTGAATGAATGTCAGTGAGTGAGTGTCAGTGAGTGAGTGTCAGTGAGTGAGTGTCAGTGAGTGTCAGTGAGTGAGTGTCAGTGAGTGAGTGTCAGTGAGTGAGTGTCAGTGAGTGAGTATCAGAGAGTGAGTGTAAGTGAGTGAGTGTCAGTGAGTGAGTGTTAGTGAGTGAGTGTCATTGAGTGAGTGTCAGTGAGTGAGTGTCAGTGAGTGAGTGTGAGTGAGTGAGTGTCAGTGAGTGAGTGAGTGTGAGTGAGTGTCATTGAGTGAGTGTCAGTGAGTGAGTGTCTGTGAGTGAGTGAGTGAGTGTGAGTGAGTGTCATTGAGTGAGTGTCAGTGAGTGAGTGTCATTGAGTGAGTGCCAGTGAGTGAGTGTCAGTGAGTGTGTTTCAGTGAGTGAGTGTCAGTGATTGAGTGTCAGTGAGTGAGTGTCAGTGAGTGTGTGTCAGTGAGTGAGTGTAAGTGAGTGAGTGTCAGTGAGTGAGTGTCAATGAGTGAATGTCATTGAGTGAGTGTCAGTGAGTGAGTGACAGTGAGTGGGTGTCAGTAAGTGAGTGTCAGTGAGTGAGTGTCAGTGAGTGAGTGTCAGAGAGAGGGTGTCAGTGAGTGAGTGTCAGTGAGTGAGTGTCATTGAGTGAGTGTCAGTGAGTGAATATCAGTGAGTGAGTGTCAGTTAGTGAGCGTCATTGAGTGAGTGTCAGCGAGTGATTGTCAGTGAGTGAGTGTCAGTGTGAGTGTCATTGAGTGAGTGTCAGTGAGTGAGTGTCATTGAGTGAGTGTCAGTGAGTGAGTGTCAGAGAGTGAGTGTCAGTGAGTGTGTGTCAGTGAGTGTGTGTCAGTGAGTGAGTGTCAGTGAGTGAGTGTCAGTTAGTGTGTGTCAGTGAGTGAGTGTCAGTGAGTGAGTGTCAGACAGTGAGGGTCAGTGAGTGAGTGTCAGTGAGTGTGTTTCAGTTAGTGAGTGTCATTGAGTGAGTGTCATTGAGTGAGTGTCAGTGAGTGAGTTTCAGTGAGTGAGTGTCATTGAGTGAGTATCAGTGAGTGAGTGTCATTGAGTGAGAGTCAGTGAGTGAGTGTCAGTGAGTGAGTGTCTGTGAGTGAGTGTCAGTGAGTGAGTGTCAGTTAGTGAGTGTCACTGAGTGAGTGTCATTGAGTGAGTGTCAGTGAGTGAGTGTCCATGAGGGAATGTCTTTGAGTGAGTATCAGTGAGTGAGTGTCATTGAGTGAGTGTCAGTGAGTGAGTGTTAGTGAGTGAGTGTCATTGAGTGAGTGTCAGTGATTGAATGTCAGTGAGTGAGTGTCAGTGAGTGAGTGTCAGTGAGTGAGTGTCAGTGAGTGACTGTCAGTGAGTGAGTGTCAGTGAGTGAGTGTCAGAGAGTGAGTGTCAGTGAGTGAGTGTCAGTGAGTGAGTGTTAGTGAGTGAGTGTCATTGAGTGAATGTCAGTGAGTGAGTGTCAGTGAGTGAGTGTCAGTGAGTAAGTGAGTGTGAGTGAGTGTCATTGAGTGAGTGTCAGTGAGTGATTGTCTGTGAGTGAGTGAGTGTGAGTGAGTGTCATTGAGTGAGTGTCAGTGAGTGAGTGTCATTGAGTGAGTGCCAGTGAGTGAGTGTCAGTGAGTGTGTTTCAGTGAGTGAGTGTCAGTGAGTGAGTGTCAGTGAGTGAGTGTCCGTGAGTGTGTCAGTGAGTGAGTGTCAGTGAGTGAGTGTCAGTGAGTGAGTGTCAGTGAGTGAGTGTCATTGAGTGAGTGTCAGTGAGTGAGTGACAGTGAGTGAGTGTCAGTAAGTGAGTGTCAGTGAGTGAGTGTCAGTGAGTGAGTGTCAGAGAGAGGGTGTCAGTGAGTGAGTGTCAGTGAGTGAGTGTCAGTGAGTGAGTGTCATTGAGTGAGTGTCATTGAGTGAGTGTCAGTGAGTGAGTATCAGTGAGTGAGTGTCAGTTAGTGAGTGTCATTGAGTGAGTGTCAGCGAGTGAGTGTCAGTGAGTGAGTGTCAGTGTGAGTGTCATTGAGTGAGTGTCAGTGAGTGAGTGTCACTGAGTGATTGTCAGTGAGTGAGTGTCAGAGAGTGAGTGTCAGTGAGTGTGTGTCATTGAGTGAGTGTCAGTAAGTGAGTGTCAGTGAGTGAGTGAGTGTCAGTGAGTGAGTGACAGTGAGTGAGTGTCATTGAGTGAGTGTCAGTGAGTGAGTGTGTGTGAGTGTCAGTGAGTGAGTGTCAGTGAGTGTGTGTCAGTGCGTGAATGTGAGTGAGTGAGTGTCAGTGAGTGAGTGTCAGAGAGTGAGTGTCAGTGAGTGAGTGTCAGTGAGTGAGTGTCATTGAGTGAGTGGCAGTGAGTGAGTGGCAGTGAGTGAGTGTCAGTGAGTGAGTGTCAGTGAGTGAGTGTCAGTGAGTGAGTGTCAGTGAGTGAGTGTCAGTGAGTGAGTGTCAGTGAGTGAGCGTAAGTGAGTGAGTGTCAGTGAGTGTGTGTCAGTGAGTGAGTGTCAGTGAGTGAGTGTCAGTGTGTGAGTGTGTGTGAGTGTCAGTGAGTGAGTGTCAGTGAGTGTGTGTCAGTGAGTGAGTGTGTGTGAGTGTCAGTGAGTGAGTGACAGTGAGTGAGTGTCAGTGAGTGAGTGTCAGTGAGTGAGTGTGTGTGAGTGTCAGTGAGTGTGTGTCAGTGAGTGAGTGTCAGTGAGTGAGTGTCAGTGAGTGAGTGTCATTAAGTGAGTGTCATTGAGTGAGTGTCAGTAAGTGAGTGTCAGTGAGTGAGTGTCAGTGAGTGAGTGTCATTGAGTGAGTGTCAGTAAGTGAGTGTCATTGAGTGAGTGTCAGTGAGTGAGGGTCAGTGAGTGACTGTCAGTGAGTGTCAGTGAGTGAATGTCAGTGAGTGAATGTCAGTGAGTGAGTGTCAGTGAGTGAGTGTAGAGAGTGAGTGTCAAAGAGTGAGTGTCAGTGAGTGAGTGTAAGTGAGTGAGTGTCATTGAGTGAGTGTCAGTGAGTGAGTGTCAGTGAGTGAGTGTCAGTGAGTGAATGTCAGTGAGTGAGTGAGTAAGTGAGTGTCATTGAGTGAGTGTCAGTGAGTGAGTGTCTGTGAGTGAGTGAGTGTGAGTGAGTGTCATTGAGTGAGTGTCAGTGAGTGAGTGTCATTGAGTGAGTGCCAGTGAGTGAGTGTCAGTGAGTGTGTGTCAGTGAGTGGGTGTCAGTGAGTGAGTGTCAGTGAGTGAGTGTCAGTGAGTGTGTGTCAGTGAGTGAGTGTCAGTGAGTGAGTGTCAGTGAGTGAGTGTGTGTGTCAGTGAGTGAGCGTCAGTGAGTGTGCGTCAGTGAGTGAGTGTCGGTGAGTGAGTGTCAGTGAGTGAGTGTCATTGAGTGCGTGTCAGTGAGTGAGTGACAGTGAGTGAGTGTGTGTGTCAGTGAGTGAGTGTCAGTAACTGAGTGTCAGTGAGTGAGTGTCAGTGAGTGAGTGTCAGAGAGAGGGTGTCAGTGAGTGAGTGTCAGTGAGTGAGTGTCAGTGAGTGAGTGTCAGTGAGTGATTGTGTGTGTCAATGAGTGAGTGCCAGTGAGTGAGTGTCAGTGAATGAGTGTCAGTGAGTGTGTGTCAGTGAGTGTGTGTCAGTGAGGGAGTGTCAGTGAGTGAGTGTCAGTGAGTGAGTGTGTGTGTCAGTGAGTGAGTGACAGTAAGTGAGTGTCAGTGAGTGTGTGTCAGTGAGTGAGTGTCAGAGAGAGTGTGTCAGTGAGTGAGTGTCAGTGAGTGAGTGTCAGTGAGTGAGTGTCATTGAGTGAGTGTCATTGAGTGAGTGTCAGTGAGTGAGTATCAGTGAGTGAGTGTCAGTTAGTGAGTGTCATTGAGTGAGTGTCATTGAGTGAGTGTCAGTGAGTGAGTGTCAGTGTGTGAGTGTCATTGAGTTAGTGTCAGTGAGTGAGTGTCATTCAGTGAGTGTCAGTGAGTGAGTGTCAGAGAGTGAGTGTCAGTGAGTGTGGGTCATTGAGTGAGTGTCAGTGAGTGAGTGTCAGTGAGTGAGTGAGTGTCAGTGAGTGAGTGACAGTGAGTGAGTGTCAGTGAGTGAGTGTCAGTGAGTGAATGTTTGTGAGTGTCAGTGAGTGAGTGTCAGTGATTGTGTGTCAGTGAGTGAGTGTCAGTGAGTGAGTGTCAGTAAGTGAGTGTCATTGAGTGAGTGTCAGTGAGTGAGGGTCAGTGAGTGACTGTCAGTGAGTGTCAGTGAGTGAGTGTCAGTGAGTGAATGTCAGTGAGAGAGCGACAGTGAGTGACTGTCAGTGAGTGTCAGTGAGTGAGTGTCAGTGAGTGAATGTCAGTGAGTGAGTGTCAGTGAGTGAGTGTAGAGAGTGAGTGTCATTGAGTGAGAGTCAGTGAGTGAGTGTTAGTGAGTGAGTGTCATTGAGTGAGTGTCAGTGAGTGAGTGTCAGTGAGTGAGTGTCAGTGAGTGAGTGTCAGTGAGTGAGTGAGTGTGAGTGAGTGTCATTGAGTGAGTGTCAGTGAGTGAGTGTCTGTGAGTGAGTGAGTGTAAGTGAGTGTCATTGAGTGAGTGTCAGTGAGTGAGTGTCATTGAGTGAGTGCCAGTGAGTGAGTCTCAGTGAGTGTGTGTCAGTGAGTGAGTGTCAGTGAGTGAGTGTCAGTGATTGAGTTTCAGTGAGTGAGTGTCAGTGAGTGAGTGTCAGTGAGTGAGTGTGTGTGTCAGTGAGTGAGTGTCAGTGAGTGTGCGTCAGTGGGTGAGTGTCGGTGAGTGAGTGTCAGTGAGTGAGTGTCATTGAGTGAATGTCAGTGAGTGAGTGACAGTGATTGAGTGTGTGTGTCAGTGAGTGAGTGTCAGTAAGTGAGTGTCAGTGAGTGAGTGTCAGTGAGTGAGTGTCAGAGAGAGGGTGTCAGTGAGTGAGTGTCAGTGAGTGAGTGTCAGTGAGTGAGTGTCAGTGAGTGAGTCCCAGTGAGTGAGTGTCAGTGAGTGTGTGTCAGTGAGTGAGTGTCAGTGAGTGAGTGTCAGTGAGTGTGTGTCAGTGAGTTTGTGTCAGTGAGTGAGTGTCAGTGAGTGAGTGTCAGTGAGTGTGTGTCAGTGAGTGAGTGTCAGTGAGTGAGTGTCAGTGAGTGTGTGTCAGTGAGTGAGTGTCAGTGAGTGAGTGTCAGTGAGTGTGTGTCAGTGAGTGAGTGCCAGTGAGTGAGTGTCAGTGAGTGTGTGTCAGTGAGTGAGTGTCAGTGAGTGAGTGTCAGTGAGTGTGTGTCAGTGAGTGTGTGTCAGTGAGTGAGTGTCAGTGAGTGAGTGTGTGTGTCAGTGAGTGAGTGTCAGTATGTGAGTGTCAGTGAGTGAGTGTCAGTGAGTGAGTGTCAGAGAGAGGGTGTCAGTGAGTGAGTGTCAGTGAGTGAGTGTCAGTGAGTGAGTGTCATTGAGTGAGTGTCATTGAGTGAGTGTCAGTGAGTGAGTATCATTGAGTGAGTGTCAGTTAGTGAGTGTCATTGAGTGAGTGTCATTGAGTGAGTGTCAGTGAGTGAGTGTCAGTGTGTGTGTGTCATTGAGTGAGTGTCAGTGAGTGAGTGTCATTCAGTGAGTGTCAGTGAGTGAGTGTCAGAGAGTGAGTGTCAGTGAGTGTGTGTCATTGAGTGAGTGTCAGTGAGTGAATGTCAGTGAGTGAGTGAGTGTCAGTGAGTGAGTGACAGTGAGTGAGTGTCAGTGAGTGAGTGTCAGTGAGTGAATGTTTGTGAGTGTCAGTGAGTGAGTGTCAGTGAGTGAGTGTCAGTGAGTGAGTGTCATTGAGTGAGTGTCAGTGAGTGAGTGTCAGTGAGTGAGTGCCAGTGAATGTCAGTCAGTGAGTGTCAGTTAGTGAGTGTCAGTGAGTGAGTGTCAGTGAGTGAGTGTCAGTGCGTCAGTGTCAGTGAGTGAGTGAGTGTGAGTGAGTGTCATTGAGTGAGTGTCAGTGAGTGAGTGTCTGTGAGTGAGTGAGTGAGTGTGAGTGAGAGTCATTGAGTGAGTGTCAGTGAGTGAATGTCATTGAGTGAGTGCCAGTGAGTGAGTGTCAGTGAGTGATTATCAGTGAGTGATTATCTGTGAGTGTCAGTGAATGAGGGTCAGTGAGTGAGTGTCAGTGAGTGAGTCAGTGTCAGTGAGTGAGTGTCAGTGAGTGAGTGTCAGTGACTGAATGAGTGTCAGTGAGTGAGAGTTAGTGAGTTTCACTGAGTGAGTGTCAGTGAGTGAGTGTCAGTGAGTGAGTGTCAGTGAGTGAGTGAGTGTCAGTGAGTGAGTGTCAGTGAGTGTCAGTGAGTGAGTGTCAGTGAGTGAGTGAGTATCAGTGAGTGAGTGTCAGTGAGTGAGTGTCAGTGGGTGAGTGCCAGTGAGTTAGTGAATGTAAGTGAGTGAGTGTCAGTGAGTGAGTGAGTGTGAGTGAGTGT
This sequence comes from Somniosus microcephalus, assembly GCF_052327205.1. Taxonomy (NCBI): domain Eukaryota; kingdom Metazoa; phylum Chordata; class Chondrichthyes; order Squaliformes; family Somniosidae; genus Somniosus; species Somniosus microcephalus. Next base: position 148,307,796 of record NC_140992.1, on the reverse strand, counting down.
CAGTGAGTGAGCGCCATTGAGTGTCAGTGAGTTACTGAGTGTCACTAAGTGAGTGTCAGTGAGTGAGTGTCACTGAGTGTGTGTCAGTGAGTGAGTGTCAGTGAGTGAGTGTCAGTGAATGAGTGTCAGTGAGTGAGTGTCAGTGAGTGTGTGGAAATGAGGGTCAGTGTGTGTGTGTCAGTGAGTGAGTGTCAGTGAGTTGGTGTCAATGAGTGAGTGTCAGTGAGTGAGTGTCAGTGAGTGAGTGTTAGTGAGTGTCAGGAAATGAGGGTCAGTGTATGAGTGTCAGTGAGTGAGTGTCAGTGAGTGAGTGTCAGTGAGTGATTGCGATTGAGTGTCAGTGAGTGAGTGAGTATCCGTGAGTTAGTGTCAGTGAGTGTATGTCATTGAGTGAGTGTCAGTGAGTGAGTGTGATTGAGTGCCAGAGAGTGAGTGAGTATCAGTGAGTTAGTGTCAGTGAGTGAGTGTCAGTGAGTGTGTGTCAGTGATTGAATATCAGTGAGTGAGTGTCAGTGAATGAGTGTCAATGAGTGGGTGTCAGTGAGTGAGTGTCAGTGAGTGAGTGTCAATGAGTGTCAGGAAATGAGGGTCAGTGAGTGAGTGTCAGCGAGTGAGTGTCAGTGAGTGAGTGTCAGTGAGTGATTGCGATTGATTGTCAGTGAGTGAGTGAGTAATCGTGAGTTAGTGTGAGTGAGTGTGTGTCAGTGAGTGAGTGTCAGTGAGTGAGTGCGATTGAGTGTCAGTGAGTGAGTGAGTATCGGTGATTTAGTGTCAGTGAGTGAGTGTCAGTGAGTGTGTGTCAGTGATTGTGTATCAGTGAGTGAGTGTCAGTGAGTGAGTGTCAGTGAGTGAGTGTCATTGAGTGAGTGTCATTGAGTGAGTGTCAGTGAGTGAGTATCAGTGAGTGAGTGTCAGTTAGTGAGTGTCATTGAGTGAGTGTCAGCGAGTGAGTGTCAGTGAGTGAGTGTCAGTTAGTGAGTGTCAGTGAGTGAGTGTCATTGAGTGAGTGTCAGTGAGTGAGTGTCAGAGAGTGAGTGTCAGTGAGTGTGTGTCATTGAGTGAGTGTTAGTAAGTGAGTGTCAGTGAGTGAGTGAGTGTCAGTGAGTGAGTGACAGTGAGTGAGTGTCAGTGAGTGAGTGTCAGTGAGTGAGTGAGTGTGAGTGTCAGTGAGTGAGTGTCAGTGTGTGTGTGTCAGTGAGTGAGTGTCAGTGAGTGAGTGTCAGTGAGTGAGTGTTAGAGAGTGAGTGTCAGTGAGTGAGTGTCAGTGAGTGAGTGTCAGTGGGTGAGTGTCAGTGAGTGAGTGGCAGTGAGTGAGTGAGTGTCGGTGAGTGAGTGTCAGTGAGTGAGTGTCATTGAGTGAGTGTCAGTGAGTGAGTGACAGTGAGTGAGTTTGTGTGTCTGTGAGTGAGTGTCAGAGAGAGGGTGTCAGTGAGTGAGTGTCAGTGAGTGAGTGTCAGTGAGTGAGTGTCAGTGAGTGAGTGTGTGTGTCAGTGAGTGAGTGTCAGTGAGTGTGAGTCAGTGAGTGAGTGTCGGTGATTGAGTGTCAGTGAGTGAGTGTCATTGAGTGAGTGTCAGTGAGTGAGTGACAGTGAGTGAGTGTGTGTGTCAGTGAGTGAGTGTCAGTAAGTGAGTGTCAGTGAGTGTGGGTCAGTGAGTGAGTGTCAGTGAGTGAGTGTCAGTGAGTGTGTGTCAGTGAGTGAGTGTCAGTGAGTGAGTGTCAGTGAGTGAGTGTCAGTGAGTGTGTGTCAGTGAGTGTGTGTCAGTGAGTGAGTGTCAGTGAGTGAGTGTCAGTGAATGAGTGTCAGTGAGTGAGTGTCAGTGAGTGTGTGGAAATGAGGGTCAGTGTGTGTGTGTCAGTGAGTGAGTGTCAGTGAGTTGGTGTCAATGAGTGAGTGTCAGTGAGTGAGTGTCAGTGAGTGAGTGTTAGTGAGTGTCAGGAAATGAGGGTCAGTGTATGAGTGTCAGTGAGTGAGTGTCAGTGAGTGAGTGTCAGTGAGTGATTGCGATTGAGTGTCAGTGAGTGAGTGAGTATCCGTGAGTTAGTGTCAGTGAGTGTATGTCATTGAGTGAGTGTCAGTGAGTGAGTGTGATTGAGTGCCAGAGAGTGAGTGAGTATCAGTGAGTTAGTGTCAGTGAGTGAGGGTCAGTGAGTGTGTGTCAGTGATTGAATATCAGTGAGTGAGTGTCAGTGAATGAGTGTCAATGAGTGGGTGTCAGTGAGTGAGTGTCAGTGAGTGAGTGTCAATGAGTGTCAGGAAATGAGGGTCAGTGAGTGAGTGTCAGCGAGTGAGTGTCAGTGAGTGAGTGTCAGTGAGTGATTGCGATTGATTGTCAGTGAGTGAGTGAGTAACCGTGAGTTAGTGTGAGTGCGTGTGTGTCAGTGAGTGAGTGTCAGTGAGTGAGTGCGATTGAGTGTCAGTGAGTGAGTGAGTATCGGTGATTTAGTGTCAGTGAGTGAGTGTCAGTGAGTGTGTGTCAGTGATTGTGTATCAGTGAGTGAGTGTCAGTGAGTGAGTGTCAGTGAGTGAGTGTCATTGAGTGAGTGTCATTGAGTGAGTGTCAGTGAGTGAGTATCAGTGAGTGAGTGTCAGTTAGTGAGTGTCATTGAGTGAGTGTCAGCGAGTGAGTGTCAGTGAGTGAGTGTCAGTTAGTGAGTGTCAGTGAGTGAGTGTCATTGAGTGAGTGTCAGTGAGTGAGTGTCAGAGAGTGAGTGTCAGTGAGTGTGTGTCATTGAGTGAGTGTTAGTAAGTGAGTGTCAGTGAGTGAGTGAGTGTCAGTGAGTGAGTGACAGTGAGTGAGTGTCAGTGAGTGAGTGTCAGTGAGTGAGTGAGTGTGAGTGTCAGTGAGTGAGTGTCAGTGTGTGTGTGTCAGTGAGTGAGTGTCAGTGAGTGAGTGTCAATGAGTGAGTGTTAGAGAGTGAGTGTCAGTGAGTGAGTGTCAGTGAGTGAGTGTCAGTGGGTGAGTGTCAGTGAGTGAGTGGCAGTGAGTGAGTGAGTGTCGGTGAGTGAGTGTCAGTGAGTGAGTGTCATTGAGTGAGTGTCAGTGAGTGAGTGACAGTGAGTGAGTTTGTGTGTCTGTGAGTGAGTGTCAGAGAGAGGGTGTCAGTGAGTGAGTGTCAGTGAGTGAGTTTCAGTGAGTGAGTGTCAGTGAGTGAGTGTGTGTGTCAGTGAGTGAGTGTCAGTGAGTGTGAGTCAGTGAGTGAGTGTCGGTGATTGAGTGTCAGTGAGTGAGTGTCATTGAGTGAGTGTCAGTGAGTGAGTGACAGTGAGTGAGTGTGTGTGTCAGTGAGTGAGTGTCAGTAAGTGAGTGTCAGTGAGTGTGGGTCAGTGAGTGAGTGTCAGTGAGTGAGTGTCAGTGAGTGTGTGTCAGTGAGTGAGTGTCAGTGAGTGAGTATCAGTGAGTGAGTGTCAGTGAGTGTGTGTCAGTGAGTGAGTGTCAGTGAGTGAGTGTCAGTGAGTGTGTGTCAGTGAGTGAGTGTCAGTGAGTGTGTGTCAGTGAGTGAGTGCCAGTGAGTGAGTGTCAGTAAGTGTGTGTCAGTGAGTGAGTGTCAGTGAGTGAGTGTCAGTGAGTGTGTGTCAGTGAGTGTGTGTCAGTGAGTGAGTGTCAGTGAGTGAGTGTGTGTGTCAGTGAGTGAGTGTCAGTATGTGAGTGTCAGTGAGTGAGTGTCAGTGAGTGAGTGTCAGAGAGAGGGTGTCAGTGAGTGAGTGTCAGTGAGTGAGTGTCAGTGAGTGAGTGTCATTGAGTGAGTGTCATTGAGTGAGTGTCAGTGAGTGAGTATCATTGAGTGAGTGTCAGTTAGTGAGTGTCATTGAGTGAGTGTCATTGAGTGAGTGTCAGTGAGTGAGTGTCAGTGTGTGTGTGTCATTGAGTGAGTGTCAGTGAGTGAGTGTCATTCAGTGAGTGTCAGTGAGTGAGTGTCAGAGAGTGAGTGTCAGTGAGTGTGTGTCATTGAGTGAGTGTCAGTGAGTGAATGTCAGTGAGTGAGTGAGTGTCAGTGAGTGAGTGACAGTGAGTGAGTGTCAGTGAGTGAGTGTCAGTGAGTGAATGTTTGTGAGTGTCAGTGAGTGAGTGTCAGTGAGTGAGTGTCAGTGAGTGAGTGTCATTGAGTGAGTGTCAGTGAGTGAGTGTCAGTGAGTGAGTGCCAGTGAATGTCAGTCAGTGAGTGTCAGTTAGTGAGTGTCAGTGAGTGAGTGTCAGTGAGTGAGTGTCAGTGCGTCAGTGTCAGTGAGTGAGTGAGTGTGAGTGAGTGTCATTGAGTGAGTGTCAGTGAGTGAGTGTCTGTGAGTGAGTGAGTGAGTGTGAGTGAGAGTCATTGAGTGAGTGTCAGTGAGTGAATGTCATTGAGTGAGTGCCAGTGAGTGAGTGTCAGTGAGTGATTATCAGTGAATGATTATCTGTGAGTGTCAGTGAATGAGGGTCAGTGAGTGAGTGTCAGTGAGTGAGTCAGTGTCAGTGAGTGAGTGTCAGTGAGTGAGAGTCAGTGACTGAATGAGTGTCAGTGAGTGAGAGTTAGTGAGTTTCACTGAGTGAGTGTCAGTGAGTGAGTGTCAGTGAGTGAGTGAGTGTCAGTGAGTGAGTGTCAGTGAGTGTCAGTGAGTGAGTGTCAGTGAGTGAGTGAGTATCAGTGAGTGAGTGTCAGTGAGTGAGTGTCAGTGGGTGAGTGCCAGTGAGTTAGTGAGTGTAAGTGAGTGAGTGTCAGTGAGTGAGTGAGTGTGAGTGAGTGTCAGTGAGTGAGCGCCATTGAGTGTCAGTGAGTTACTGAGTGTCACTGAGTGAGTGTCAGTGAGTGAGTTTCAGTGAGTGTGTGTCAGTGAGTGAGTGTCAGTGAGTGAGTGTCAGTGAATGAGTGTCAGTGAGTGAGTGTCAGTGAGTGTGTGGAAATGAGGGTCAGTGTGTGTGTGTCAGTGAGTGAGTGTCAATGAGTTGGTGTCAATGAGTGGGTGTCAGTGAGTGAGTGTCAGTGAGTGAGTGTTAGTGAGTGTCAGGAAATGAGGGTCAGTGTATGAGTGTCAGTGAGTGAGTGTCAGTGAGTGAGTGTCAGTGAGTGATTGCGATTGAGTGTCAGTGAGTGAGTGAGTATCCGTGAGTTAGTGTCAGTGAGTGTATGTCATTGAGTGAGTGTCAGTGAGTGAGTGTGATTGAGTGCCAGAGAGTGAGTGAGTATCAGTGAGTTAGTGTCAGTGAGTGAGTGTCAGTGAGTGTGTGTCAGTGATTGAATATCAGTGAGTGAGTGTCAGTGAATGAGTGTCAATGAGTGGGTGTCAGTGAGTGAGTGTCAGTGAGTGAGTGTCAATGAGTGTCAGGAAATGAGGGTCAGTGAGTGAGTGTCAGCGAGTGAGTGTCAGTGAGTGAGTGTCAGTGAGTGATTGCGATTGATTGTCAGTGAGTGAGTGAGTAACCGTGAGTTAGTGTGAGTGAGTGTGTGTCAGTGAGTGAGTGTCAGTGAGTGAGTGCGATTGAGTGTCAGTGAGTGAGTGAGTATCGGTGATTTAGTGTCAGTGAGTGAGTGTCAGTGAGTGTGTGTCAGTGATTGTGTATCAGTGAGTGAGTGTCAGTGAGTGAGTGTCAGTGAGTGAGTGTCATTGAGTGAGTGTCATTGAGTGAGTGTCAGTGAGTGAGTATCAGTGAGTGAGTGTCAGTTAGTGAGTGTCATTGAGTGAGTGTCAGCGAGTGAGTGTCAGTGAGTGAGTGTCAGTTAGTGAGTGTCAGTGAGTGAGTGTCATTGAGTGAGTGTCAGTGAGTGAGTGTCAGAGAGTGAGTGTCAGTGAGTGTGTGTCATTGAGTGAGTGTTAGTAAGTGAGTGTCAGTGAGTGAGTGAGTGTCAGTGAGTGAGTGACAGTGAGTGAGTGTCAGTGAGTGAGTGTCAGTGAGTGAGTGAGTGTGAGTGTCAGTGAGTGAGTGTCAGTGTGTGTGTGTCAGTGAGTGAGTGTCAGTGAGTGAGTGTCAGTGAGTGAGTGTCAGAGAGTGAGTGTCAGTGAGTGAGTGTCAGTGAGTGAGTGTCAGTGGGTGAGTGTCAGTGAGTGAGTGGCAGTGAGTGAGTGAGTGTCAGTGAGGGAGTGTCAGTGAGTGTATGTCATTGAGTGAGTGTCAGTGAGTGAGTGTGATTGAGTGCCAGAGAGTGAGTGAGTATCAGTGAGTTAGTGTCAGTGAGTGAGTGTCAGTGAGTGTGTGTCAGTGATTGAATATCAGTGAGTGAGTGTCAGTGAATGAGTGTCAATGAGTGGGTGTCAGTGAGTGAGTGTCAGTGAGTGAGTGTCAATGAGTGTCAGGAAATGAGGGTCAGTGAGTGAGTGTCAGCGAGTGAGTGTCAGTGAGTGAGTGTCAGTGAGTGATTGCGATTGATTGTCAGTGAGTGAGTGAGTAACCGTGAGTTAGTGTGAGTGAGTATGTGTCAGTGAGTGAGTGTCAGTGAGTGAGTGCGTTTGAGTGTCAGTGAGTGAGTGAGTATCGGTGATTTAGTGTCAGTGAGTGAGTGTCAGTGAGTGTGTGTCAGTGATTGTGTACCAGTGAGTGAGTGTCAGTGAGTGAGTGTCAGTGAGTGAGTGTCATTGAGTGAGTGTCATTGAGTGAGTGTCAGTGAGTGAGTATCAGTGAGTGAGTGTCAGTTAGTGAGTGTCATTGAGTGAGTGTCAGCGAGTGAGTGTCAGTGAGTGAGTGTCAGTTAGTGAGTGTCAGTGAGTGAGTGTCATTGAGTGAGTGTCAGTGAGTGAGTGTCAGAGAGTGAGTGTCAGTGAGTGTGTGTCATTGAGTGAGTGTTAGTAAGTGAGTGTCAGTGAGTGAGTGAGTGTCAGTGAGTGAGTGACAGTGAGTGAGTGTCAGTGAGTGAGTGTCAGTGAGTGAGTGAGTGTGAGTGTCAGTGAGTGAGTGTCAGTGTGTGTGTGTCAGTGAGTGAGTGTCAGTGAGTGAGTGTCAGTGAGTGAGTGTTAGAGAGTGAGTGTCAGTGAGTGAGTGTCAGTGAGTGAGTGTCAGTGGGTGAGTGGCAGTGAGTGAGTGGCAGTGAGTGAGTGAGTGTCGGTGAGTGAGTGTCAGTGAGTGGGTGTCATTGAGTGAGTGTCAGTGAGTGAGTGACAGTGAGTGAGTTTGTGTGTCTGTGAGTGAGTGTCAGAGAGAGGGTGTCAGTGAGTGAGTGTCAGTGAGTGAGTGTCAGTGAGTGAGTGTCAGTGAGTGAGTGTGTGTGTCAGTGAGTGAGTGTCAGTGAGTGTGAGTCAGTGAGTGAGTGTCGGTGATTGAGTGTCAGTGAGTGAGTGTCATTGAGTGAGTGTCAGTGAGTGAGTGACAGTGAGTGAGTGTGTGTGTCAGTGAGTGAGTGTCAGTAAGTGAGTGTCAGTGAGTGTGGGTCAGTGAGTGAGTGTCAGTGAGTGAGTGTCAGTGAGTGTGTGTCAGTGAGTGAGTGTCAGTGAGTGAGTGTCAGTGAGTGAGTGTCAGTGAGTGTGTGTCAGTGAGTGTGTGTCAGTGAGTGAGTGTCAGTGAGTGAGTGTCAGTGAATGAGTGTCAGTGAGTGAGTGTCAGTGAGTGTGTGGAAATGAGGGTCAGTGTGTGTGTGTCAGTGAGTGAGTGTCAGTGAGTTGGTGTCAATGAGTGAGTGTCAGTGAGTGAGTGTCAGTGAGTGAGTGTTAGTGAGTGTCAGGAAATGAGGGTCAGTGTATGAGTGTCAGTGAGTGAGTGTCAGTGAGTGAGTGTCAGTGAGTGATTGCGATTGAGTGTCAGTGAGTGAGTGAGTATCCGTGAGTTAGTGTCAGTGAGTGTATGTCATTGAGTGAGTGTCAGTGAGTGAGTGTGATTGAGTGCCAGAGAGTGAGTGAGTATCAGTGAGTTAGTGTCAGTGAGTGAGTGTCAGTGAGTGTGTGTCAGTGATTGAATATCAGTGAGTGAGTGTCAGTGAATGAGTGTCAATGAGTGGGTGTCAGTGAGTGAGTGTCAGTGAATGAGTGTCAATGAGTGTCAGGAAATGAGGGTCAGTGAGTGAGTGTCAGCGAGTGAGTGTCAGTGAGTGAGTGTCAGTGAGTGATTGCGATTGATTGTCAGTGAGTGAGTGAGTAACCGTGAGTTAGTGTGAGTGAGTGTGTGTCAGTGAGTGAGTGTCAGTGAGTGAGTGCGATTGAGTGTCAGTGAGTGAGTGAGTATCGGTGATTTAGTGTCAGTGAGTGAGTGTCAGTGAGTGTGTGTCAGTGATTGTGTATCAGTGAGTGAGTGTCAGTGAGTGAGTGTCAGTGAGTGAGTGTCATTGAGTGAGTGTCATTGAGTGAGTGTCAGTGAGTGAGTATCAGTGAGTGAGTGTCAGTTAGTGAGTGTCATTGAGTGAGTGTCAGCGAGTGAGTGTCAGTGAGTGAGTGTCAGTTAGTGAGTGTCAGTGAGTGAGTGTCATTGAGTGAGTGTCAGTGAGTGAGTTTCAGAGAGTGAGTGTCAGTGAGTGTGTGTCATTGAGTGAGTGTTAGTAAGTGAGTGTCAGTGAGTGAGTGAGTGTCAGTGAGTGAGTGACAGTGAGTGAGTGTCAGTGAGTGAGTGTCAGTGAGTGAGTGAGTGTGAGTGTCAGTGAGTGAGTGTCAGTGTGTGTGTGTCAGTGAGTGAGTGTCAGTGAGTGAGTGTCAATGAGTGAGTGTTAGAGAGTGAGTGTCAGTGAGTGAGTGTCAGTGAGTGAGTGTCAGTGGGTGAGTGTCAGTGAGTGAGTGGCAGTGAGTGAGTGAGTGTCGGTGAGTGAGTGTCAGTGAGTGAGTGTCATTGAGTGAGTGTCAGTGAGTGAGTGACAGTGAGTGAGTTTGTGTGTCTGTGAGTGAGTGTCAGAGAGAGGGTGTCAGTGAGTGAGTGTCAGTGAGTGAGTGTCAGTGAGTGAGTGTCAGTGAGTGAGTGTGTGTGTCAGTGAGTGAGTGTCAGTGAGTGTGAGTCAGTGAGTGAGTGTCGGTGATTGAGTGTCAGTGAGTGAGTGTCATTGAGTGAGTGTCAGTGAGTGAGTGACAGTGAGTGAGTGTGTGTGTCAGTGAGTGAGTGTCAGTAAGTGAGTGTCAGTGAGTGTGGGTCAGTGAGTGAGTGTCAGTGAGTGAGTGTCAGTGAGTGTGTGTCAGTGAGTGAGTGTCAGTGAGTGAGTGTCAGTGAGTGAGTGTCAGTGAGTGTGTGTCAGTGAGTGAGTGTCAGTGAGTGAGTGTCAGTGAGTGTGTGTCAGTGAGTGAGTGTCAGTGAGTGTGTGTCAGTGAGTGAGTGCCAGTGAGTGAGTGTCAGTAAGTGTGTGTCAGTGAGTGAGTGTCAGTGAGTGAGTGTCAGTGAGTGTGTGTCAGTGAGTGTGTGTCAGTGAGTGAGTGTCAGTGAGTGAGTGTGTGTGTCAGTGAGTGAGTGTCAGTATGTGAGTGTCAGTGAGTGAGTGTCAGTGAGTGAGTGTCAGAGAGAGGGTGTCAGTGAGTGAGTGTCAGTGAGTGAGTGTCAGTGAGTGAGTGTCATTGAGTGAGTGTCATTGAGTGAGTGTCAGTGAGTGAGTATCATTGAGTGAGTGTCAGTTAGTGAGTGTCATTGAGTGAGTGTCATTGAGTGAGTGTCAGTGAGTGAGTGTCAGTGTGTGTGTGTCATTGAGTGAGTGTCAGTGAGTGAGTGTCATTCAGTGAGTGTCAGTGAGTGAGTGTCAGAGAGTGAGTGTCAGTGAGTGTGTGTCATTGAGTGAGTGTCAGTGAGTGAATGTCAGTGAGTGAGTGAGTGTCAGTGAGTGAGTGACAGTGAGTGAGTGTCAGTGAGTGAGTGTCAGTGAGTGAATGTTTGTGAGTGTCAGTGAGTGAGTGTCAGTGAGTGAGTGTCAGTGAGTGAGTGTCATTGAGTGAGTGTCAGTGAGTGAGTGTCAGTGAGTGAGTGCCAGTGAATGTCAGTCAGTGAGTGTCAGTTAGTGAGTGTCAGTGAGTGAGTGTCAGTGAGTGAGTGTCAGTGCGTCAGTGTCAGTGAGTGAGTGAGTGTGAGTGAGTGTCATTGAGTGAGTGTCAGTGAGTGAGTGTCTGTGAGTGAGTGAGTGAGTGTGAGTGAGAGTCATTGAGTGAGTGTCAGTGAGTGAATGTCATTGAGTGAGTGCCAGTGAGTGAGTGTCAGTGAGTGATTATCAGTGAATGATTATCTGTGAGTGTCAGTGAATGAGGGTCAGTGAGTGAGTGTCAGTGAGTGAGTGAGTGTCAGTGAGTGAGTGACAGTGAGTGAGTGTCAGTGAGTGAGTGTCAGTGAGTGAGTGAGTGTGAGTGTCAGTGAGTGAGTGTCAGTGTGTGTGTGTCAGTGAGTGAGTGTCAGTGAGTGAGTGTCAGTGAGTGAGTGTCAGAGAGTGAGTGTCAGTGAGTGAGTGTCAGTGAGTGAGTGTCAGTGGGTGAGTGTCAGTGAGTGAGTGGCAGTGAGTGAGTGAGTGTCAGTGAGGGAGTGTCAGTGAGTGTATGTCATTGAGTGAGTGTCAGTGAGTGAGTGTGATTGAGTGCCAGAGAGTGAGTGAGTATCAGTGAGTTAGTGTCAGTGAGTGAGTGTCAGTGAGTGTGTGTCAGTGATTGAATATCAGTGAGTGAGTGTCAGTGAATGAGTGTCAATGAGTGAGTGTCAGTGAGTGAGTGTCAGTGAGTGAGTGTCAATGAGTGTCAGGAAATGAGGGTCAGTGAGTGAGTGTCAGCGAGTGAGTGTCAGTGAGTGAGTGTCAGTGAGTGATTGCGATTGATTGTCAGTGAGTGAGTGAGTAACCGTGAGTTAGTGTGAGTGAGTGTGTGTCAGTGAGTGAGTGTCAGTGAGTGAGTGCGATTGAGTGTCAGTGAGTGAGTGAGTATCGGTGATTTAGTGTCAGTGAGTGAGTGTCAGTGAGTGTGTGTCAGTGATTGTGTATCAGTGAGTGAGTGTCAGTGAGTGAGTGTCAGTGAGTGAGTGTCATTGAGTGAGTGTCATTGAGTGAGTGTCAGTGAGTGAGTATCAGTGAGTGAGTGTCAGTTAGTGAGTGTCATTGAGTGAGTGTCAGCGAGTGAGTGTCAGTGAGTGAGTGTCAGTTAGTGAGTGTCAGTGAGTGAGTGTCATTGAGTGAGTGTCAGTGAGTGAGTGTCAGAGAGTGAGTGTCAGTGAGTGTGTGTCATTGAGTGAGTGTTAGTAAGTGAGTGTCAGTGAGTGAGTGAGTGTCAGTGAGTGAGTGACAGTGAGTGAGTGTCAGTGAGTGAGTGTCAGTGAGTGAGTGTCAGTGAGTGAGTGTCAGTGAGTGAGTGTGTGTGTCAGTGAGTGAGTGTCAGTGAGTGTGAGTCAGTGAGTGAGTGTCGGTGATTGAGTGTCAGTGAGTGAGTGTCATTGAGTGAGTGTCAGTGAGTGAGTGACAGTGAGTGAGTGTGTGTGTCAGTGAGTGAGTGTCAGTAAGTGAGTGTCAGTGAGTGTGGGTCAGTGAGTGAGTGTCAGTGAGTGAGTGTCAGTGAGTGTGTGTCAGTGAGTGAGTGTCAGTGAGTGAGTGTCAGTGAGTGAGTGTCAGTGAGTGTGTGTCAGTGAGTGTGTGTCAGTGAGTGAGTGTCAGTGAGTGAGTGTCAGTGAATGAGTGTCAGTGAGTGAGTGTCAGTGAGTGTGTGGAAATGAGGGTCAGTGTGTGTGTGTCAGTGAGTGAGTGTCAGTGAGTTGGTGTCAATGAGTGAGTGTCAGTGAGTGAGTGTCAGTGAGTGAGTGTTAGTGAGTGTCAGGAAATGAGGGTCAGTGTATGAGTGTCAGTGAGTGAGTGTCAGTGAGTGAGTGTCAGTGAGTGATTGCGATTGAGTGTCAGTGAGTGAGTGAGTATCCGTGAGTTAGTGTCAGTGAGTGTATGTCATTGAGTGAGTGTCAGTGAGTGAGTGTGATTGAGTGCCAGAGAGTGAGTGAGTATCAGTGAGTTAGTGTCAGTGAGTGAGTGTCAGTGAGTGTGTGTCAGTGATTGAATATCAGTGAGTGAGTGTCAGTGAATGAGTGTCAATGAGTGGGTGTCAGTGAGTGAGTGTCAGTGAGTGAGTGTCAATGAGTGTCAGGAAATGAGGGTCAGTGAGTGAGTGTCAGCGAGTGAGTGTCAGTGAGTGAGTGTCAGTGAGTGATTGCGATTGATTGTCAGTGAGTGAGTGAGTAACCGTGAGTTAGTGTGAGTGAGTGTGTGTCAGTGAGTGAGTGTCAGTGAGTGAGTGCGATTGAGTGTCAGTGAGTGAGTGAGTATCGGTGATTTAGTGTCAGTGAGTGAGTGTCAGTGAGTGTGTGTCAGTGATTGTGTATCAGTGAGTGAGTGTCAGTGAGTGAGTGTCAGTGAGTGAGTGTCATTGAGTGAGTGTCATTGAGTGAGTGTCAGTGAGTGAGTATCAGTGAGTGAGTGTCAGTTAGTGAGTGTCACTGAGTGAGTGTCAGCGATTGAGTGTCAGTGAGTGAGTGTCAGTTAGTGAGTGTCAGTGAGTGAGTGTCATTGAGTGAGTGTCAGTGAGTGAGTGTCAGAGAGTGAGTGTCAGTGAGTGTGTGTCATTGAGTGAGTGTTAGTAAGTGAGTGTCAGTGAGTGAGTGAGTGTCAGTGAGTGAGTGACAGTGAGTGAGTGTCAGTGAGTGAGTGTCAGTGAGTGAGTGAGTGTGAGTGTCAGTGAGTGAGTGTCAGTGTGTGTGTGTCAGTGAGTGAGTGTCAGTGAGTGAGTGTCAATGAGTGAGTGTTAGAGAGTGAGTGTCAGTGAGTGAGTGTCAGTGAGTAAGTGTCAGTGGGTGAGTGTCAGTGAGTGAGTGGCAGTGAGTGAGTGAGTGTCGGTGAGTGAGTGTCAGTGAGTGAGTGTCATTGAGTGAGTGTCAGTGAGTGAGTGACAGTGAGTGAGTTTGTGTGTCTGTGAGTGAGTGTCAGAGAGAGGGTGTCAGTGAGTGAGTGTCAGTGAGTGAGTGTCAGTGAGTGAGTGTCAGTGAGTGAGTGTGTGTGTCAGTGAGTGAGTGTCAGTGAGTGTGAGTCAGTGAGTGAGTGTCGGTGATTGAGTGTCAGTGAGTGAGTGTCATTGAGTGAGTGTCAGTGAGTGAGTGACAGTGAGTGAGTGTGTGTGTCAGTGAGTGAGTGTCAGTAAGTGAGTGTCAGTGAGTGTGGGTCAGTGAGTGAGTGTCAGTGAGTGAGTGTCAGTGAGTGTGTGTCAGTGAGTGAGTGTCAGTGAGTGAGTGTCAGTGAGTGAGTGTCAGTGAGTGTGTGTCAGTGAGTGAGTGTCAGTGAGTGAGTGTCAGTGAGTGTGTGTCAGTGAGTGAGTGTCAGTGAGTGTGTGTCAGTGAGTGAGTGCCAGTGAGTGAGTGTCAGTAAGTGTGTGTCAGTGAGTGAGTGTCAGTGAGTGAGTGTCAGTGAGTGTGTGTCAGTGAGTGTGTGTCAGTGAGTGAGTGTCAGTGAGTGAGTGTGTGTGTCAGTGAGTGAGTGTCAGTATGTGAGTGTCAGTGAGTGAGTGTCAGTGAGTGAGTGTCAGAGAGAGGGTGTCAGTGAGTGAGTGTCAGTGAGTGAGTGTCAGTGAGTGAGTGTCATTGAGTGAGTGTCATTGAGTGAGTGTCAGTGAGTGAGTATCATTGAGTGAGTGTCAGTTAGTGAGTGTCATTGAGTGAGTGTCATTGAGTGAGTGTCAGTGAGTGAGTGTCAGTGTGTGTGTGTCATTGAGTGAGTGTCAGTGAGTGAGTGTCATTCAGTGAGTGTCAGTGAGTGAGTGTCAGAGAGTGAGTGTCAGTGAGTGTGTGTCATTGAGTGAGTGTCAGTGAGTGAATGTCAGTGAGTGAGTGAGTGTCAGTGAGTGAGTGACAGTGAGTGAGTGTCAGTGAGTGAGTGTCAGTGAGTGAATGTTTGTGAGTGTCAGTGAGTGAGTGTCAGTGAGTGAGTGTCAGTGAGTGAGTGTCATTGAGTGAGTGTCAGTGAGTGAGTGTCAGTGAGTGAGTGCCAGTGAATGTCAGTCAGTGAGTGTCAGTTAGTGAGTGTCAGTGAGTGAGTGTCAGTGAGTGAATGTCAGTGCGTCAGTGAGTGAGTGAGTGTGAGTGAGTGTCATTGAGTGAGTGTCAGTGAGTGAGTGTCTGTGAGTGAGTGAGTGAGTGTGAGTGAGGGTCATTGAGTGAGTGTCAGTGAGTGAATGTCATTGAGTGAGTGCCAGTGAGTGAGTGTCAGTGAGTGATTATCAGTGAATGATTATCTGTGAGTGTCAGTGAATGAGGGTCAGTGAGTGAGTGTCAGTGAGTGAGTCAGTGTCAGTGAGTGAGTGTCAGTGAGTGAGAGTCAGTGACTGAATGAGTGTCAGTGAGTGAGAGTTAGTGAGTTTCACTGAGTGAGTGTCAGTGAGTGAGTGTCAGTGAGTGAGTGAGTGTCAGTGAGTGAGTGTCAGTGCGTGTCAGTGAGTGAGTGTCAGTGAGTGAGTGAGTATCAGTGAGTGAGTGTCAGTGAGTGAGTGTCAGTGGGTGAGTGCCAGTGAGTTAGTGAGTGTAAGTGAGTGAGTGTCAGTGAGTGAGTGAGTGTGAGTGAGTGTCAGTGAGTGAGCGCCATTGAGTGTCAGTGAGTTACTGAGTGTCACTGAGTGAGTGTCAGTGAGTGAGTTTCAGTGAGTGTGTGTCAGTGAGTGAGTGTCAGTGAGTGAGTGTCAGTGAATGAGTGTCAGTGAGTGAGTGTCAGTGAGTGTGTGGAAATGAGGGTCAGTGTGTGTGTGTCAGTGAGTGAGTGTCAGTGAGTTGGTGTCAATGAGTGAGTGTCAGTGAGTGAGTGTCAGTGAGTGAGTGTTAGTGAGTGTCAGGAAATGAGGGTCAGTGTATGAGTGTCAGTGAGTGAGTGTCAGTGAGTGAGTGTCAGTGAGTGATTGCGATTGAGTGTCAGTGAGTGAGTGAGTATCCGTGAGTTAGTGTCAGTGAGTGTATGTCATTGAGTGAGTGTCAGTGAGTGAGTGTGATTGAGTGCCAGAGAGTGAGTGAGTATCAGTGAGTTAGTGTCAGTGAGTGAGTGTCAGTGAGTGTGTGTCAGTGATTGAATATCAGTGAGTGAGTGTCAGTGAATGAGTGTCAATGAGTGGGTGTCAGTGAGTGAGTGTCAGTGAGTGAGTGTCAATGAGTGTCAGGAAATGAGGGTCAGTGAGTGAGTGTCAGCGAGTGAGTGTCAGTGAGTGAGTGTCAGTGAGTGATTGCGATTGATTGTCAGTGAGTGAGTGAGTAACCGTGAGTTAGTGTGAGTGAGTGTGTGTCAGTGAGTGAGTGTCAGTGAGTGAGTGCGATTGAGTGTCAGTGAGTGAGTGAGTATCGGTGATTTAGTGTCAGTGAGTGAGTGTCAGTGAGTGTGTGTCAGTGATTGTGTATCAGTGAGTGAGTGTCAGTGAGTGAGTGTCAGTGAGTGAGTGTCATTGAGTGAGTGTCATTGAGTGAGTGTCAGTGAGTGAGTATCAGTGAGTGAGTGTCAGTTAGTGAGTGTCATTGAGTGAGTGTCAGCGAGTGAGTGTCAGTGAGTGAGTGTCAGTTAGTGAGTGTCAGTGAGTGAGTGTCATTGAGTGAGTGTCAGTGAGTGAGTGTCAGAGAGTGAGTGTCAGTGAGTGTGTGTCATTGAGTGAGTGTTAGTAAGTGAGTGTCAGTGAGTGAGTGAGTGTCAGTTAGTGAGTGTCAGAGAGTGAGTGTCAGTGAGTGTGGGTCATTGAGTGAGTGTCAGTGAGTGAGTGTCAGTGAATGAGTGAGTGTCAGTGAGTGAGTGACAGTGAGTGAGTGTCAGTGAGTGAGTGTCAGTGAGTGAATGTTTGTGAGTGTCAGTGAGTGAGTGTCAGTGAGTGTGTGTCAGTGAGTGAGTGTCAGTGAGTGAGTGTCAGTAAGTGAGTGTCATTGAGTGAGTGTCAGTGAGTGAGGGTCAGTGAGTGACTGTCAGTGAGTGTCAGTGAGTGAGTGTCAGTGAGTGAATGTCAGTGAGTGAGGGACAGTGAGTGACTGTCATTGAGTGTCAGTGAGTGAGTGTCAGTGAATGAATGTCAGTGAGTGACTGTCAGTGAGTGAGTGTAGAGAGTGAGTGTCATTGAGTGAATGTCAGTGAGTGAGTGTTAGTGAGTGAGTGTCATTGAGTGAGTGTCAGTGAGTGAGTGTCAGTGAGTGAGTGTCATTGAGTGAGTGTCAGTGAGTGAGTGTCTGTGAGTGAGTGAGTGTGAGTGAGTGTCATTGAGTGAGTGTCAGTGAGTGAGTGTCATTGAGTGAGTGCCAGTGAGTCAGTGTCAGTGAGTGTGTGTCAGTGAGTGAGTGTCAGTGAGTGAGTGTCAGTGAGTGAGTGTCAGTGAGTGTGTGTCAGTGAGTGAGTGTCAGTGAGTGAGTGTCAGTGAGTGAGTGTGTGTGTCCGTGAGTGAGTGTCAGTGAGTGTGCGTCAGTGAGTGAGTGTCGGTGAGTGAGTGTTAGTGAGAGAGTGTCATTGAGTGAGTGTCAGTGAGTGAGTGACAGTGAGTGAGTTTGTGTGTCAGTGAGTGAGTGTCAGTAAGTGAGTGTCAGTGAGTGAGTGTCAGTGAGTGAGTGTCAGAGAGAGGGTGTCAGTGAGTGAATGTCAGTGAGTGAGTGTCAGTGAGTGAGTGTCAGTGAGTGAGTGTGTGTGTCAGTGAGTGAGTGCCAGTGAGAGAGTGTCAGTGAGTGTGTGTCAGTGAGTGAGTGTCATTAAGTGAGTGTCATTGAGTGAGTGTCAGTAAGTGAGTGTCAGTGAGTGAGTGTCAGTGAGTGAGTGTCATTGAGTGAGTGTCAGTAAGTGAGTGTCATTGAGTGAGTGTCAGTGAGTGAGGGTCAGTGAGTGACTGTCAGTGACTGTCAGTGAGTGAGTGTCAGTGAGTGAATGTCAGTGAGTGATTGTCAGTGAGTGAGTGTAGAGAGTGAGTGTCATTGAGTGAGTGTCAGTGAGTGATTGTTAGTGAGTGAGTGTCATTGAGTGAGTGTCAGTGAGTGAGTGTCAGTGAGTGAGTGTCAGTGAGTGAGTGAGTGTGAGTGAGTGTCATTGAATAAGTGTCAGTGAGTGAGTGTCTGTGAGTGAGTGAGTGTGAGTGAGTGTCATTGAGTGAGTGTCAGTGAGTGAGTGTCATTGAGTGAGTGCCAGTGAGTCAGTGTCAGTGAGTGTGTGTCAGTGAGTGATTGTCAGTGAGTGAGTGTCAGTGAGTGAGTGTCAGTGAGTGTGTGTCAGTGAGTGAGTGTCAGTGAGTGAGTGTCAGTGAGTGAGTGTGTGTGTCCGTGAGTGAGTGTCAGTGAGTGTGCGTCAGTGAGTGAGTGTCGGTGAGTGAGTGTCAGTGAGAGAGTGTCATTGAGTGAGTGTCAGTGAGTGAGTGACAGTGAGTGAGTGTGTGTGTCAGTGAGTGATTGTCAGTAAGTGAGTGTCAGTGATTGAGTGTCAGTGAGTGAGTGTCAGATAGAGGGAGTCAGTGAGTGAGTGTCAGTGAGTGAGTGTCAGTGAGTGAGTGTCAGTGAGTGAGTGTGTGTGTCAGTGAGTGAGTGCCAGTGAGTGAGTGTCAGTGAGTGTGTGTCAGTGAGTGAGTGTCAGTGAGTGAGTGTCAGTGAGTGTGCGTCAGTGAGTGAGTGTCGGTGAGTGAGTGTCAGTGAGTGAGTGTCATTGAGTGAGTGTCAGTGAGTGAGTGACAGTGAGTGAGTTTGTGTGTCAGTGAGTGAGTGCCAGTGAGTGAGTGTCAGTGAGTGTGTGTCAGTGAGTGTGTGTCAGTGAGTGAGTGTCAGTAAGTGAGTGCCAGTGAGTGAGTGTCAGAGAGTGAGTGTCAGAGAGAGGGTGTCAGTGAGTGAGGGTCAGTGAGTGTGTGTCAGTGAGTGAGTGCCAGTGAGTGAGTGTCAGTGAGTGTGTGTCAGTGAGTGAGTGTCAGTGAGTGTGTGTCAGTGAGTGTGTGTCAGTGAGTGAGTGTCAGTGAGTGAGTGTCAGTGAGTGAGTGTGTGTGTCAGTGAGTGAGTGTCAGTAAGTGAGTGTCAGTGAGTGAGTGTCAGTGAGTGAGTGTCAGAAAGAGGGTGTCAGTGAGTGAGTGTCAGTGAGTGAGTGTCAGAGAGTGAGTGTCATTGAGTGAGTGTCATTGAGTGAGTGTCAGTGAGTGAGTATCGGTGAGTGAGTGTCAGTTAGTGAGTGTCATTGAGTGAGTGTCATTGAGTGAGTGTCAGTGAGTGAGTGTCAGTGTGTGTGTGTCATTGAGTGAGTGTCAGTGAGTGAGTGTCATTCAGTGAGTGTCAGTAAGTGAGTGTCAGAGAGTGAGTGTCAGTGAGTGTGGGTCATTGAGTGAGTGTCAGTGAGTGAGTGTCAGTGAATGAGTGAGTGTCAGTGAGTGAGTGACAGTGAGTGAGTGTCAGTGAGTGAGTGTCAGTGAGTGAATGTTTGTGAGTGTCAGTGAGTGAGTGTCAGTGAGTGTGTGTCAGTGAGTGAGTGTCAGTGAGTGAGTGTCAGTAAGTGAGTGTCATTGAGTGAGTGTCAGTGAGTGAGGGTCAGTGAGTGACTGTCAGTGAGTGTCAGTGAGTGAGTGTCAGTGAGTGAATGTCAGTGAGTGAGGGACAGTGAGTGACTGTCATTGAGTGTCAGTGTGTGAGTGTCAGTGAGTGAATGTCAGTGAGTGACTGTCAGTGAGTGAGTGTAGAGAGTGAGTGTCATTGAGTGAATGTCAGTGAGTGAGTGTTAGTGAGTGAGTGTCATTGAGTGAGTGTCAATGAGTGAGTGTCAGTGAGTGAGTGTCAGTGAGTGAGTGTCAGTGAGTGAGTGAGTGTGAGTGAGTGTCATTGAGTGAGTGTCAGTGAGTGAGTGTCTGTGAGTGAGTGAGTGTGAGTGAGTGTCATTGAGTGAGTGTCAGTGAGTGAGTGTCATTGAGTGAGTGCCAGTGAGTCAGTGTCAGTGAGTGTGTGTCAGTGTGTGAGTGTCAGTGAGTGAGTGTCAGTGAGTGAGTGTCAGTGAGTGTGTGTCAGTGAGTGAGTGTCAGTGAGTGAGTGTCAGTGAGTGAGTGTGTGTGTCCGTGAGTGAGTGTCAGTGAGTGTGCATCAGTGAGTGAGTGTCGGTGAGTGAGTGTTAGTGAGAGAGTGTCATTGAGTGAGTGTCAATGAGTGAGTGACAGTGAGTGAGTGTGTGTGTCAGTGAGTGAGTGTCAGTAAGTGAGTGTCAGTGAGTGAGTGTCAGTGAGTGAGTGTCAGTGAGTGAGTGTCAGTGAGTGAGTGTCAGTGAGTGAGTGTGTGTGTCAGTGAGTGAGTGCCAGTGAGTGAGTGTCAGTGAGTGTGTGTCAGTGAGTGAGTGTCAGTGAGTGAGTGTCAGTGAGTGTGCGTCAGTGAGTGAGTGTCGGTGAGTGAGTGTCAGTGAGTGAGTGTCATTGAGTGAGTGTCAGTGAGTGAGTGACAATGAGTGAGTGTGTGTGTCAGTGAGTGAGTGCCAGTGAGTGAGTGTCAGTGAGTGTGTGTCAGTGAGTGAGTGTCAGTGAGTGAGTGTCAGTGAGTGTGTGTCAGTGAGTGTGTGTCAGTGAGTGAGTGTCAGTAAGTGAGTGTCAGTGAGTGAGTGTCAGTGAGTGAGTGTCAGAGAGAGGGTGTCAGTGAGTGAGTGTCAGTGAGTGAGTGTCAGTGAGTGAGTGTCATTGAGTGAGTGTCATTGAGTGAGTGTCAGTGAGTGAGTATCAGTGAGTGAGTGTCAGTTAGTGAGTGTCATTGAGTGAGTGTCAGTGAGTGAGTGTCAGTGTGTGTGTGTCATTGAGTGAGTGTCAGTGAGTGAGTGTCATTCAGTGAGTGTCAGTGAGTGAGTGTCAGAGAGTGAGTGTCAGTGAGTGTGGGTCATTGAGTGAGTGTCAGTGAGTGAGTGTCAGTGAGTGAGTGAGTGTCAGTGAGTGAGAGTCAGTGAGTGAGTGTCAGTGAGTGAGTGTGTTTGTCAGTGAGTGAGTGCCAGTGAGTGAGTGTCAGTGAGTGTGTGTCAGTGAGTGAGTGTCAGTGAGTGTGTGTCAGTGAGTGTGTGTCAGTGAGTGAGTGTCAGTGAGTGAGTGTCAGTGAGTGAGTGTGTGTCAGTGAGTGAGTGTCAGTAAGTGAGTGTCAGTGAGTGAGTGTCAGTGAGTGAGTGTCAGAAAGAGGGTGTCAGTGAGTGAGTGTCAGTGAGTGAGTGTCAGTGAGTGAGTGTCATTGAGTGAGTGTCATTGAGTGAGTGTCAGTGAGTGAGTATCAGTGAGTGAGTGTCAGTTAGTGAGTGTCATTGAGTGAGTGTCATTGAGTGAGTGTCAGTGAGTGAGTGTCAGTGTGTGTGTGTCATTGAGTGAGTGTCAGTGAGTGAGTGTCATTCAGTGAGTGTCAGTAAGTGAGTGTCAGAGAGTGAGTGTCAGTGAGTGTGGGACATTGAGTGAGTGTCAGTGAGTGAGTGTCAGTGAATGAGTGAGTGTCAGTGAGTGAGTGACAGTGAGTGAGTGTCAGTGAGTGAGTGTCAGTGAGTGAATGTTTGTGAGTGTCAGTGAGTGAGTGTCAGTGAGTGAGTGTCAGTAAGTGAGTGTCATTGAGTGAGTGTCAGTGAGTGAGGGTCAGTGAGTGACTGTCAGTGAGTGTCAGTGAGTGAGTGTCAGTGAGTGAATGTCAGTGAGTGAGGGACAGTGAGTGACTGTCATTGAGTGTCAGTGAGTGAGTGTCAGTGAGTGAATGTCAGTGAGTGACTGTCAGTGAGTGAGTGTAGAGAGTGAGTGTCATTGAGTGAATGTCAGTGAGTGAGTGTCAGTGAGTGAGTGTCAGTGAGTGAGTGTCAGTGAGTGAGTGTCAGTGAGTGAGTGTCAGTGAGTGAGTGAGTGTGAGTGAGTGTCATTGAGTGAGTGTCAGTGAGTGAGTGTCTGTGAGTGAGTGAGTGTAAGTGAGTGTCATTGAGTGAGTGTCAGTGAGTGAGTGTCATTGAGTGAGTGCCAGTGAGTGAGTGTCAGTGAGTGTGTGTCAGTGAGTGAGTGTCAGTGAGTGAGTGTGTGTGTCCGTGAGTGAGTGTCAGTGAGTGTGCGTCAGTGAGTGAGTGTCGGTGAGTGAGTGTCAGTGAGAGAGTGTCATTGAGTGAGTGTCAGTGAGTGAGTGACAGTGAGTGAGTGTGTGTGTCAGTGAGTGATTGTCAGTAAGTGAGTGTCAGTGAGTGAGTGTCAGTGAGTGAGTGTCAGAGAGAGGGAGTCAGTGAGTGAGTGTCAGTGAGTGAGTGTCAGTGAGTGAGTGTCAGTGAGTGAATGTGTGTGTCAGTGAGTGAGTGCCAGTGAGTGAGTGTCAGTGAGTGTGTGTCAGTGAGTGAGTGTCAGTGAGTGAGTGTCAGTGAGTGTGCGTCAGTGAGTGAGTGTCGGTGTGTGAGTGTCAGTGAGTGAGTGTCATTGAGTGAGTGTCAGTGAGTGAGTGACAGTGAGTGAGTTTGTGTGTCAGTGAGTGAGTGCCAGTGAGTGAGTGTCAGTGAGTGTGTGTCAGTGAGTGAGTGTCAGTGAGTGAGTGTCAGTGAGTGTGTGTCAGTGAGTGAGTGTCAGTAAGTGAGTGTCAGTGAGTGAGTGTCAGAGAGAGGGTGTCAGTGAGTGAGTGTCAGTGAGTGAGTGTCAGTGAGTGAGTGTCAGTGAGTGAGTGTCAGTGAGAGGGTGTCAGTGAGTGAGTGTCAGTGAGTGAGTGTCAGTGAGTGTGTGTCAGTGAGTGAGTGTCAGTGAGTGAGTGTCAGTGAGTGTGTGTCAGTGAGTGAGTGTCAGTGAGTGAGTGTCAGTGAGTGAATGTGTGTGTCAGTGAGTGAGTGTCAGTAAGTGAGTGTCAGTGAGTGAGTGTCAGTGAGTGAGTGTCAGAAAGAGGGTGTCAGTGAGTGAGTGTCAGTGAGTGAGTGTCATTGAGTGAGTGTCATTGAGTGAGTGTCAGTGAGTGAGTATCAGTGAGTGAGTGTCAGTTAGTGAGTGTCATTGAGTGAGTGTCATTGAGTGAGTGTCAGTGAGTGAGTGTCAGTGTGTGTGTGTCATTGAGTGAGTGTCAGTGAGTGAGTGTCATTCAGTGAGTGTCAGTAAGTGAGTGTCAGAGAGTGAGTGTCAGTGAGTGTGGGTCATTGAGTGAGTGTCAGTGAGTGAGTGTCAGTGAATGAGTGAGTGTCAGTGAGTGAGTGACAGTGAGTGAGTGTCAGTGAGTGAGTGTCAGTGAGTGAATGTTTGTGAGTGTCAGTGAGTGAGTGTCAGTGAGTGTGTGTCAGTGAGTGAGTGTCAGTGAGTGAGTGTCAGTAAGTGAGTGTCATTGAGTGAGTGTCAGTGAGTGAGGGTCAGTGAGTGACTGTCAGTGAGTGTCACTGAGTGAGTGTCAGTGAGTGAATGTCAGTGAGTGAGGGACAGTGAGTGACTGTCATTGAGTGTCAGTGAGTGAGTGTCAGTGAGTGAATGTCAGTGAGTGACTGTCAGTGAGTGAGTGTAGAGAGTGAGTGTCATTGAGTGAATGTCAGTGAGTGAGTGTTAGTGAGTGAGTGTCATTGAGTGAGTGTCAGTGAGTGAGTGTCAGTGAGTGAGTGTCAGTGAGTGAGTGTCAGTGAGTGAGTGAGTGTGAGTGAGTGTCATTGAGTGAGTGTCAGTGAGTGAGTGTCTGTGAGTGAGTGAGTGTGAGTGAGTGTCATTGAGTGAGTGTCAGTGAGTGAGTGTCATTGAGTGAGTGCCAGTGAGTCAGTGTCAGTGAGTGTGTGTCAGTGTGTGAGTGTCAGTGAGTGAGTGTCATTGAGTGAGTGTCAGTGAGTGAGTGTCAGTGAGTGAGTGTCAGTGAGTGAGTGTGTGTGTCCGTGAGTGAGTGTCAGTGAGTGTGCATCAGTGAGTGAGTATCGGTGAGTGAGTGTTAGTGAGAGAGTGTCATTGAGTGAGTGTCAATGAGTGAGTGACAGTGAGTGAGTGTGTGTGTCAGTGAGTGAGTGTCAGTAAGTGAGTGTCAGTGAGTGAGTGTCAGTGAGTGAGTGTCAGAGAGAGGGTGTCAGTGAGTGAGTGTCAGTGAGTGAGTGTCAGTGAGTGAGTGTCAGTGAGTGAGTGTGTGTGTCTGTGAGTGAGTGCCAGTGAGTGAGTGTCAGTGAGTGTGTGTCAGTGAGTGAGTGTCAGTGAGTGAGTGTCCGTGAGTGTGCGTCAGTGAGTGAGTGTCGGTGAGTGAGTGTCAGTGAGTGAGTGTCATTGAGTGAGTGTCAGTGAGTGAGTGACAATGAGTGAGTGTGTGTGTCAGTGAGTGAGTGCCAGTGAGTGAGTGTCAGTGAGTGTGTGTCAGTGAGTGAGTGTCAGTGAGTGAGTGTCAGTGAGTGTGTGTCAGTGAGTGTGTGTCAGTGAGTGAGTGTCAGTAAGTGAGTGTCAGTGAGTGAGTGTCAGTGAGTGAGTGTCAGTGAGTGTGTGTCAGTGAGTGTGTGTCAGTGAGTGAGTGTCAGTAAGTGAGTGTCAGTGAGTGAGTGTCAGTGAGTGAGTGTCAGAGAGAGGGTGTCAGTGAGTGAGTGTCAGTGAGTGAGTGTCAGAGAGAGGGTGTCAGTGAGTGAGTGTCAGTGAGTGAGTGTCATTGAGTGAGTGTCATTGAGTGAGTGTCAGTGAGTGAGTATCAGTGAGTGAGTGTCAGTTAGTGAGTGTCATTGAGTGAGTGTCAGTGAGTGAGTGTCAGTGTGTGTGTGTCATTGAGTGAGTGTCAGTGAGTGAGTGTCATTCAGTGAGTGTCAGTGAGTGATTGTCAGAGAGTGAGTGTCAGTGAGTGTGGGTCATTGAGTTTGTGTCAGTGAGTGAGTGTCAGTGAGTGAGTGAGTGTCAGTGAGTGAGTGTCAGTGAGTGAGTGTCAGTGAGTGAGTGTGTGTGTCAGTGAGTGAGTGCCAGTGAGTGAGTGTCAGTGAGTGTGTGTCAGTGAGTGAGTGTCAGTGAGTGTGTGTCAGTGAGTGTGTGTCAGTGAGTGAGTGTCAGTGAGTGAGTGTCAGTGAGTGAGTGTGTGTCAGTGAGTGAGTGTCAGTAAGTGAGTGTCAGTGAGTGAGTGTCAGTGAGTGAGTGTCAGAAAGAGGGTGTCAGTGATTGAGTGTCAGTGAGTGAGTGTCAGTGAGTGAGTGTCATTGAGTGAGTGTCATTGAGTGAGTGTCAGTGAGTGAGTATCAGTGAGTGAGTGTCAGTTAGTGAGTGTCATTGAGTGAGTGTCATTGAGTGAGTGTCAGTGAGTGAGTGTCAGTGTGTGTGTGTCATTGAGTGAGTGTCAGTGAGTGAGTGTCATTCAGTGAGTGTCAGTAAGTGAGTGTCAGAGAGTGAGTGTCAGTGAGTGTGGGTCATTGAGTGAGTGTCAGTGAGTGAGTGTCAGTGAATGAGTGAGTGTCAGTGAGTGAGTGACAGTGAGTGAATGTCAGTGAGTGAGTGTCAGTGAGTGAATGTTTGTGAGTGTCAGTGAGTGAGTGTCAGTGAGTGTGTGTCAGTGAGTGAGTGTCAGTGAGTGAGTGTCAGTAAGTGAGTGTCATTGAGTGAGTGTCAGTGAGTGAGGGTCAGTGAGTGACTGTCAGTGAGTGTCAGTGAGTGAGTGTCAGTGAGTGAATGTCAGTGAGTGAGGGACAGTGAGTGACTGTCATTGAGTGTCAGTGAGTGAGTGTCAGTGAGTGAATGTCAGTGAGTGACTGTCAGTGAGTGAGTGTAGAGAGTGAGTGTCATTGAGTGAATGTCAGTGAGTGAGTGTTAGTGAGTGAGTGTCATTGAGTGAGTGTCAGTGAGTGAGTGTCAGTGAGTGAGTGTCAGTGAGTGAGTGTCAGTGAGTGAGTGAGTGCGAGTGAGTGTCATTGAGTGAGTGTCAGTGAGTGAGTGTCTGTGAGTGAGTGAGTGTAAGTGAGTGTCATTGAGTGAGTGTCAGTGAGTGAGTGTCATTCAGTGAGTGCCAGTGAGTGAGTGTCAGTGAGTGTGTGTCAGTGAGTGAGTGTCAGTGAGTGAGTGTCAGAGAGTGAGTGTCAGTGAGTGTGGGTCATTGAGCGAGTGTCAGTGAGTGAGTGTCAGTGAGTGAGTGAGTGTCAGTGAGTGAGTGTCAGTGAGTGAGTGTCAGTGAGTGAGTGTGTGTGTCAGTGAGTGAGTGCCAGTGAGTGAGTGTCAGTGAGTGTGTGTCAGTGAGTGAGTGTCAGTGAGTGTGTGTCAGTGAGTGTGTGTCAGTGAGTGAGTGTCAGTGAGTGAGTGTCAGTGAGTGAGTGTGTGTCAGTGAGTGAGTGTCAGTAAGTGAGTGTCAGTGAGTGAGTGTCAGTGAGTGAGTGTCAGAAAGAGGGTGTCAGTGATTGAGTGTCAGTGAGTGAGTGTCAGTGAGTGAGTGTCATTGAGTGAGTGTCATTGAGTGAGTGTCAGTGAGTGAGTATCAGTGAGTGAGTGTCAGTTAGTGAGTGTCATTGAGTGAGTGTCATTGAGTGAGTGTCAGTGAGTGAGTGTCAGTGTGTGTGTGTCATTGAGTGAGTGTCAGTGAGTGAGTGTCATTCAGTGAGTGTCAGTAAGTGAGTGTCAGAGAGTGAGTGTCAGTGAGTGTGGGTCATTGAGTGAGTGTCAGTGAGTGAGTGTCAGTGAATGAGTGAGTGTCAGTGAGTGAGTGACAGTGAGTGAATGTCAGTGAGTGAGTGTCAGTGAGTGAATGTTTGTGAGTGTCAGTGAGTGAGTGTCAGTGAGTGTGTGTCAGTGAGTGAGTGTCAGTGAGTGAGTGTCAGTAAGTGAGTGTCATTGAGTGAGTGTCAGTGAGTGAGGGTCAGTGAGTGACTGTCAGTGAGTGAGTGTCAGTGAGTGAATGTCAGTGAGTGAGGGACAGTGAGTGACTGTCATTGAGTGTCAGTGAGTGAGTGTCAGTGAGTGAATGTCAGTGAGTGAGGGACAGTGAGTGACTGTCATTGAGTGTCAGTGAGTGAGTGTCAGTGAGTGAATGTCAGTGAGTGACTGTCAGTGAGTGAGTGTAGAGAGTGAGTGTCATTGAGTGAATGTCAGTGACTGAGTGTTAGTGAGTGAGTGTCATTGAGTGAGTGTCAGTGAGTGAGTGTCAGTGAGTGAGTGTCAGTGAGTGAGTGTCAGTGAGTGAGTGAGTGTGAGTGAGTGTCATTGAGTGAGTGTCAGTGAGTGAGTGTCTGTGAGTGAGTGAGTGTAAGTGAGTGTCATTGAGTGAGTGTCAGTGAGTGAGTGTCATTGAGTGAGTGCCAGTGAGTGAGTGTCAGTGAGTGTGTGTCAGTGAATGAGTGTCAGTGAGTGAGTGTCAGTGAGTGAGTTTCAGTGAGTGTGTGTCAGTGAGTGAGTGTCAGTGAGTGAGTGTCAGTGAGTGAGTGTGAGTGTCAGTGAGTGAGTGTCAGTGAGTGTGCATCAGTGAGTGAGAGTCGGTGAGTGAGTGTCAGTGAGTGAGTGTCATTGAGTGAGTGTCAGTGAGTGAGTGACAGTGAGTGATTGTGTGTGTCAGTGAGTTCGTGTCAGTAAGTGAGTGTCAGTGAGTGAGTGTCAGTGAGTGAGTGTCACAGAGAGGGTGTCAGTGAGTGAGTGTCAGTGAGTGAGTGTCAGTGAGTGAGTGTCAGTGAGTGAGTGTGTGTGTCAGTGAGTGAGTGCCAGTGAGTGAGTGTCAGTGAGTGTGTGTCAATGAGTGAGTGTCAGTGAGTGAGTGTCAGTGAGTGTGTGTCAGTGAGTGAGTGTCAGTGAGTGAGTGTCAGTGAGTGAGTGAGTGTCAGTGAGTGAGTGACAGTGAGTGAGTGTCAGTGAGTGAGTGTCAGTGAGTGAATGTTTGTGAGTGTCAGTGAGTGAGTGTCAGTGAGTGTGTGTCAGTGAGTGAGTGTCAGTGAGTGAGTGTCATTGAGTGAGTGTCAGTGCGTGAGTGTCAGTGAGTGAGTGCCAGTGAATGTCAGTCAGTGATTGTTAGTTGGTGAGTGTCAGTGAGTGAGTGTCAGTGAGTGAGTGAGTGTGGGTGAGTGACATTGAGTGAGTGTCAGTGAGTGAGTGTCTGTGAGTGATTGAGTGAGTGTGAGTGAGAGTCATTGACTGAGTGTCAGTGAGTGAGTGTCATTGAGTGAGTGCCAGTGAGTGAGTGTCAGAGAGTGATTATCAGTGAGTGATTATCTGAGTGTCAGTGAATGAGGGTCAGTGACTGAGTGTCAGTGAGCGAGTGAGTGTCAGTGAGTGATAGTCATTGACTGAGTGTCAGTGAGTGAGTGTCAGTGAGTGAGTGTCAGTGAGTGAGTGAGTGTCAGTGAGTGAGTGTCAGTGAGTGAGTGTCAGTGAATGAATGAGTGTCAGTGAGTGAGAGTTAGTGAGTTTCACTGAGTGAGTGTCAGTGAGTGAGTGTCAGTGAGTGAGTGTCAGTGAGTGAGTGTGTGTGTCAGTGAGTGAGTGCCAGTGAGTGAGTGTCAGTGAGTGTGTGTCAGTGAGTGAGTGTCAGTGAGTGAGTGTCAGTGAGTGTGTGTCAGTGAGTGAGTGTCGGTGAGTGAGTGTCAGTGAGTGAGTGTCAGTGAGTGAGTGTCAGAGAGAGGGTGTCAGTGAGTGAGTGTCAGTGAGTGAGTGTCAGTGAGTGAGTGTCAGTGAGTGAGTGTGTTTGTCAGTGAGTGAGTGCCAGTGAGTGAGTGTCAGTGAGTGTGTGTCAGTGAGTGAGTGTCAGTGAGTGAGTGTCAGTGAGTGTGTGTCAGTGAGTGTGTGTCAGTGAGTGAGTGTCAGTGAGTGAGTGTCAGTGAGTGAGTGTGAGTGTCAGTGAGTGAGTGTCAGTGAGTGAGTGTCATTGAGTGAGTGTCATTGAGTGAGTGTCTGTGAGTGAGTATCATTGAGTGAGTGTCAGTTAGTGAGTGTCATTGAGTGAGTGTCATTGAGTGAGTGTCAGTGAGTGAGTGTCAGTGTGTGAGTGTCATTGAGTGAGTGTCAGTGAGTGAGTGTCATTCAGTGAGTGTCAGTGAGTGAGTGTCAGAGAGTGAGTGTCAGTGAGTGAGTGTGTGTGTCAGTGAGTGAGCGTCAGTGAGTGTGCGTCAGTGAGTGAGTGTCGGTGAGTGAGTGTCAGTGAGTGAGTGTCATTGAGTGCGTGTCAGTGAGTGAGTGACAGTGAGTGAGTGTGTGTGTCAGTGAGTGAGTGTCAGTAACTGAGTGTCAGTGAGTGAGTGTCAGTGAGTGAGTGTCAGAGAGAGGATGTCAGTGAGTGAGTGTCAGTGAGTGAGTGTCAGTGAGTGAGTGTCAGTGAGTGAGTGTGTGTGTCAGTGAGTGAGTGCCAGTGAGTGAGTGTCAGTGAGTGTGTGTCAGTGAGTGAGTGTCAGTGAGTGAGTGTCAGTGAGTGTGCGTCAGTGAGTGAGTGTCGGTGAGTGAGTGTCAGTGAGTGAGTGTCATTGAGTGAGTGTCAGTGAGTGAGTGACAATGAGTGAGTGTGTGTGTCAGTGAGTGAGTGTCATTGAGTGAGTGTGAGTAAGTGAGTGTCATTGAGTGAGTGTCAGTGAGTGAGGGTCAGTGAGTGACTGTCAGTGAGTGTCAGTGAGTGAGTGTCAGTGAGTGAATGTCAGTGAGTGAGTGTCAGTGAGTGAGTGTAGAGAGTGAGTGTCATTGAGTGAGTGTCAGTGAGTGAGTGTTAGTGAGTGAGTGTCATTGAGTGAGTGTCAGAGAGTGAGTGTCAGTGAGTGAGTGTCAGTGAGTGAGTGTCAGTGAGTGAGTGAGTGTGAGTGAGTGTCATTGAGTGAGTGTCAGTGAGTGAGTGTCTGTGAGTGAGTGAGTGTGAGTGAGTGTCAGTGAGTGAGTGTCAGTGAGTGAGTGTCAGTAAGTGAGTGTCAGTGAGTGTGTGTCAGTGAGTGAGTGTCAGTGAGTGAGTGTCAGTGAGTGAGTGTGTGTGTCAGTGAGTGAGTGTCAGTGATTGTGCGTCAGTGAGTGAGTGTCGGTGAGTGAGTGTCAGTGAGTGAGTGTCATTGAGTGAGTGTCAGTGAGTGAGTGACAGTGAGTGAGTGTGTGTGTCAGTGAGTGAGTGTCAGTAAGTGAGTGTCAGTGAGTGAGTGTCAGTGAGTGAGTTTCAGAGAGAGGGTATCAGTGAATGAGTGTCAGTGAGTGAGTGTCAGTGAGGGAGTGTCAGTGAGTGAGTGTGTGTGTCAGTGAGTGATTGCCAGTGAGTGAGTGTCAGTGAGTGTGTGTCAGTGAGGGAGTGTCTGTGAGTGAGTGTCAGTGAGTGAGTGTGTGTGTCAGTGAGTGAGTGTCAGTAAGTGAGTGTCAGTGAGTGAGTGTCAGTGAGTGAGTGTCAGAGAGAGGGTGTCAGTGAGTGAGTGCCAGTGAGTGAGTGTCAGTGAGTGAGTGTCAGTGAGTGAGTGTCAGTGAGTGAGTGAGTGTGAGTGAGTGTCATTGAGTGAGCGTCAGTGAGTGAGTGTCTGTGAGTGAGTGAGTGTGAGTGAGTGTCATTGAGTGAGTGTCAGTGAGTGAGTGTCATTGAGTGAGTGCCAGTGAGTCAGTGTCAATGAGTGTGTGTCAGTGAGTGAGTGTCAGTGAGTGAGTGTCAGTGAGTGAGTATCAGTGAGTGTGTGTCAGTGAGTGAGTGTCAGTGAGTGAGTGTCAGTGAGTGAGTGTGTGTGTCAGTGAGTGAGTGTCAGTGAGTGTGCGTCAGTGAGTGAGTGTCGGTGAGTGAGTGTCAGTGAGTGAGTGTCATTGAGTGAGTGTCAGCGAGTGAGAGACAGTGAGTGAGTGTGTGTGTCAGTGAGTGAGTGTCAGTAAGTAAGTGTCAGTGAGTGAGTGTCAGTGTGTGAGTGTCAGAGAGAGGGTGTCAGTGAGTGAGTGTCAGTGAGTGAGTGTCAGTGAGTGAGTGTCAGTGAGTGAGTGTGTGTGTCAGTGAGTGAGTGCCAGTGAGTGAGTGTCAGTGAGTGTGTGTCAGTGAGTGAGTGTCAGTGAGTGAGTGTCAGTGAGTGAGTGTCATTGAGTGAGTGTCAGTGAGTGAGTGACAGTGAGTGAGTGTGTGTGTCAGTGAGTGAGTGTCAGTAAGTGAGTGTCAGTGAGTGAGTGTCAGTGAGTGAGTGTCAGAGAGAGGGTGTCAGTGAGTGAGTGTCAGTGAGTGAGTGTCAGTGAGTGAGTGTCAGTGAGTTAGTGTGTGTGTCAGTGAGTGAGTGGCAGTCAGTGAGTGTCAGTGAGTGTGTGTCAGTGAGTGAGTGTCAGTGAGTGAGTGTCAGTGAGTGTGTGTCAGTGAGTGTGTGTCAGTGAGTGAGTGTCAGTGAGTGAGTGTCAGTGAGTGAGTGTGTGTGTCAGTGAGTGAGTGTCAGTAAGTGAGTGTCAGTGAGTGAGTGTCAGTGAGTGAGTGTCAGAGAGAGGGTGTCAGTGAGTGAGTGTCAGTGAGTGAGTGTCAGTGAGTGAGTGTCATTGAGTGAGTGTCATTGAGTGAGTGTCAGTGAGTGAGTATCAGTGAGTGAGTGTCAGTTCGTGAGTGTCATTGAGTGAGTGTCATTGAGTGAGTGTCAGTGAGTGAGTGACAGTGTGTGTGTGTCATTGAGTGAGTGTCAGTGAGTGAGTGAGTGTCAGAGAGTGAGTGTCAGTGAGTGTTGGTCATTGAGTGAGTGTCAGTGAGTGAGTGTCAGTGAGTGAGTGAGTGTCAGTGAGTGAGTGACAGTGAGTGAGTGTCAGTGAGTGAGTGTCAGTGAGTGAATGTTTGTGAGTGTCAGTGAGTGAGTGTCAGTGAGTGTGTGTCAGTGAGTGCGTGTCAGTGAGTGAGTGTCAGTAAGTGAGTGTCATTGAGTGAGTGTCAGTGAGTGAGGGTCAGTGAGTGACTGTCAGTGAGTGTCAGTGAGTGAGGGTCAGTGAGTGAATGTCAGTGAGTGAGGGACAGTGAGTGACTGTCAGTGAGTGTCAGTGAGTGAGTGTCAGTGAGTGAATGTCAGTGAGTGACTGTCAGTGAGTGAGTGTAGAGAGTGAGTGTCATTGAGTGAGTGTCAGTGAGTGAGTGTTAGTGAGTGAGTGTCATTGAGTGAGTGTCAGTGAGTGAGTGTCAGTGAGTGAGTGTCAGTGAGTGAGTGTCCGTGAGTGAGTGACAGTGAGTGAGTGTGTGTGTCAGTGAGTTCGTGTCAGTAAGTGAGTGTCAGTGAGTGAGTGTCAGTGAGTGAGTGTCAGAGAGAGGGTGTCAGTGAGTGAGTGTCAGTGAGTGAGAGTCAGAGAGAGGTTGTCAGTGAGTGAGTGTCAGTGAGTGAGTGTCAGTGAGTGAGTGTCATTGAGTGAGTGTCATTGAGTGAGTGTCAGTTAGTGAGTGTCATTGAGTGAGTGTCATTGAGTGAGTGTCAGTGAGTGAGTGTCAGTGTGTGAGTGTCATTGAGTGAGTGTCAGTGAGTGAGTGTCATTCAGTGAGTGTCAGTGAGTGAGTGTCACAGAGTGAGTGTCAGTGAGTGTGTGTCATTGAGTGTGTGTCAGTGAGTGAGTGTCAGTGAGTGAGTGAATGTCAGTGAGTGAGTGTCAGTGAGTGTCAGTGAGTGAGTGTCAGTGAGTGAGTGAATATCAGTGAGTGAGTTTCAGTGAGTGAGTGTCAGTGAGTGAGTGCCAGTGAGTTAGTGAGTGTAAGTGAGTGAGTGTCAGTGAGTGAGTGAATGTGAATGAGTGTCAGTGAGTGAGCGCCATTGAGTGTCAGTGAGTTACTGAGTGTCACTGAGTGAGTGTCAGTGAGTGAGTGTCAGTGAGTGTGTGTCAGTGAGTGAGTGTCAGTGAGTGAGTGTCAGTGAATGAGTGTCAGTGAGTGAGTGTCAGTGAGTGTGAGGAAATGAGGGTCAGTGTGTGAGTGTCAGTGAATGAGTGTCAGTGAGTTGGTGTCAATGAGTGAGTGTCAGTGAGTGAGTGTCAGTGAGTGAGTGTTAGTGAGTGTCAGGAAATGAGGGTCAGTGTGTGAGTGTCAGTGAGTGAGTGTCAGTGAGTGAGTGTCAGTGAGTGATTGCGATTGAGTGTCAGTGAGTGAGTGAGTATCCGTGAGTTAGTGTCAGTGAGTGTGTGTCATTGAGTGAGTGTCAGTGAGTGAGTGCGATTGAGTGTCAGTGAGTGAGTGATTATCAGTGAGTTAGTGTCAGTGAGTGAGTGTCAGTGAGTGTGTGTCAGTGATTGAGTATCAGTGAGTGAGTGTCAGTGAATGAGTGTCAATGAGTGGGTGTCAGTGAGTGAGTGTCAGTGAGTGAGTGTCAGTGAGTGTCAGGAAATGATGGTCAGTGAGTGAGTGTCAGCGAGTGAGTGTCAGTGAGTGAGTGTCAGTGACTGATTGCGATTGATTGTCAGTGAGTGAGTGAGTAACCGTGAGTTAGTGTCAGTGAGTGTGTGTCAGTGAGTGAGTGTCAGTGAGTGAGTGCGATTGAGTGTCAGTGAGTGAGTGCGTATCAGTGATTTAGTGTCAGTGAGTGAGTGTCAGTGAGTGTGTGTCAGTGATTGTGTATCAGTGAGTGAGTGTCAGTGAGTGAGTGTCATTGAGTGAGTGTCATTGAGTGAGTGTCAGTGAGTGAGTATCAGTGAGTGAGTGTCAGTTAGTGAGTGTCATTGAGTGAGTGTCAGCGAGTGAGTGTCAGTGAGTGAGTGTCAGTGTGAGTGTCATTGAGTGAGTGTCAGTGAGTGAGTGTCAGAGAGTGAGTGTCAGTGAGTGTGTGTCATTGAGTGAGTGTCAGTAAGTGAGTGTCAGTGAGTGAGTGAGTGTCAGTGAGTGAGTGACAGTGAGTGAGTGTCAGTGAGTGAGTGTCAGTGAGTGAGTGTGTGTGAGTGTCAGTGAGTGAGTGTCAGTGAGAGTGTGTCAGTGAGTGAGTGTCAGTGAGTGAGTGTCAGTGAGTGAGTGTCAGAGAGTGAGTGTCAGTGAGTGAGTGTCAATGAGTGAGTGTCAGTGAGTGAGTGTCAGTGAGTGAGTGGCAGTGAGTGAGTGAGTGTCAGTGAGGGAGTGTCAGTGAGTGAGTGAGTGGAAGTGAGTGAGTGTCAGTGAGTGAGAGTCAGTGAGTGAGTGTCATTGAGTGTGTGTCAGTGAGTGAGTGTCAGTGAGTGAGCGTAAGTGAGTGAGTGTCAGTGAGTGTGTGTCAGTGAGTGAGTGTCAGTGAGTGAGTGTCAGTGAGTGAGTGTGTGTGAGTGTCAGTGAGTGAGTGTCAGTGAGTGTGTGTCAGTGAGTGAGTGTCAGTGAGTGAGTGTCAGTGAGTGAGTGTCATTGAGTCAGTGTCAGTGAGTGAGTGTCAGTTAGTGAGTGTCAGTGAGTGAGTGTCAGTGAGTGCGTGTCAGAGAGAGGGTGTCAGTGAGTGAGTGTCAGTGAGTGAGTGTCAGTGAGTGAGTGTCAGTTAGTGAGTTTCATTGAGTGAGTGTCATTGATTGAGTGTCAGTGAGTGAGTGTCAGTGAGTGAGTGTCATTGAGTGAGTGTCAGTGAGTGAGTGTCATTAAGTGAGTGTCAGTGAGTGAGTGTCAGAGTGAGTGTCAGTGAGTGTGTGTCATTGAGTGAGTGTCAGTGAGTGAGTGTAAGTGAGTGAGTGGGTGTCAGTGAATGAGTGACAGTGAGTGAGTGTCAGTGAGTGAGTGTCAGTGAGTGAGTGTGTGTGAGTGTCAGTGAGTGTGTGTCAGTGAGTGAGTGTCAGTGAGTGAGTGTCAGTGAGTGAGTGTCATTAAGTGAGTGTCATTGAGTGAGTGCCAGTAAGTGAGTGTCAGTGAGTGAGTGTCAGTGAGTGAGTGTCATTGAGTGAGTGTCAGTGAGTGAGGGTCAGTGAGTGACTGTCAGTGAGTGTCAGTGAGTGAGTGTCAGTGAGTGAATGTCAGTGAGTGAGTGTCAGTGAGTGAGTGTAGAGAGTGAGTGTCATTGAGTGAGTGTCAGTGGGTGAGTGTTAGTGAGTGAGTGTCATTGAGTGAGTGTCAGAGAGTGAGTGTCAGTGAGTGAGTGACAGTGAGTGAGTGTCAGTGAGTGAGTGAGTGTGAGTGAGTGTCATTGAGTGAGTGTCAGTGAGTGAGTGTCTGTGAGTGAGTGAGTGTGAGTGAGTGTCATTGAGTGAGTGTCAGTGAGTGAGTGTCATTGAGTGAGTGCCAGTGAGTGAGTGTCAGTGAGTGTGTGTCAGTGAGTGAGTGTCAGTGAGTGAGTGTCAGAGAGAGGGTGTCAGTGAGTGAGTGTCAGTGAGTGAGAGTCAGAGAGAGGTTGTCAGTGAGTGAGTGTCAGTGAGTGAGTGTCAGTGAGTGAGTGTCATTGAGTGAGTGTCATTGAGTGAGTGTCAGTTAGTGAGTGTCATTGAGTGAGTGTCATTGAGTGAGTGTCAGTGAGTGAGTGTCAGTGTGTGAGTGTCATTGAGTGAGTGTCAGTGAGTGAGTGTCATTCAGTGAGTGTCAGTGAGTGAGTGTCACAGAGTGAGTGTCAGTGAGTGTGTGTCATTGAGTGTGTGTCAGTGAGTGAGTGTCAGTGAGTGAGTGAATGTCAGTGAGTGAGTGTCAGTGAGTGTCAGTGAGTGAGTGTCAGTGAGTGAGTGAATATCAGTGAGTGAGTTTCAGTGAGTGAGTGTCAGTGAGTGAGTGCCAGTGAGTTAGTGAGTGTAAGTGAGTGAGTGTCAGTGAGTGAGTGAATGTGAATGAGTGTCAGTGAGTGAGCGCCATTGAGTGTCAGTGAGTTACTGAGTGTCACTGAGTGAGTGTCAGTGAGTGAGTGTCAGTGAGTGTGTGTCAGTGAGTGAGTGTCAGTGAGTGAGTGTCAGTGAATGAGTGTCAGTGAGTGAGTGTCAGTGAGTGTGAGGAAATGAGGGTCAGTGTGTGAGTGTCAGTGAATGAGTGTCAGTGAGTTGGTGTCAATGAGTGAGTGTCAGTGAGTGAGTGTCAGTGAGTGAGTGTTAGTGAGTGTCAGGAAATGAGGGTCAGTGTGTGAGTGTCAGTGAGTGAGTGTCAGTGAGTGAGTGTCAGTGAGTGATTGCGATTGAGTGTCAGTGAGTGAGTGAGTATCCGTGAGTTAGTGTCAGTGAGTGTGTGTCATTGAGTGAGTGTCAGTGAGTGAGTGCGATTGAGTGTCAGTGAGTGAGTGATTATCAGTGAGTTAGTGTCAGTGAGTGAGTGTCAGTGAGTGTGTGTCAGTGATTGAGTATCAGTGAGTGAGTGTCAGTGAATGAGTGTCAATGAGTGGGTGTCAGTGAGTGAGTGTCAGTGAGTGAGTGTCAGTGAGTGTCAGGAAATGATGGTCAGTGAGTGAGTGTCAGCGAGTGAGTGTCAGTGAGTGAGTGTCAGTGACTGATTGCGATTGATTGTCAGTGAGTGAGTGAGTAACCGTGAGTTAGTGTCAGTGAGTGTGTGTCAGTGAGTGAGTGTCAGTGAGTGAGTGCGATTGAGTGTCAGTGAGTGAGTGCGTATCAGTGATTTAGTGTCAGTGAGTGAGTGTCAGTGAGTGTGTGTCAGTGATTGTGTATCAGTGAGTGAGTGTCAGTGAGTGAGTGTCATTGAGTGAGTGTCATTGAGTGAGTGTCAGTGAGTGAGTATCAGTGAGTGAGTGTCAGTTAGTGAGTGTCATTGAGTGAGTGTCAGCGAGTGAGTGTCAGTGAGTGAGTGTCAGTGTGAGTGTCATTGAGTGAGTGTCAGTGAGTGAGTGTCAGAGAGTGAGTGTCAGTGAGTGTGTGTCATTGAGTGAGTGTCAGTAAGTGAGTGTCAGTGAGTGAGTGAGTGTCAGTGAGTGAGTGACAGTGAGTGAGTGTCAGTGAGTGAGTGTCAGTGAGTGAGTGTGTGTGAGTGTCAGTGAGTGAGTGTCAGTGAGAGTGTGTCAGTGAGTGAGTGTCAGTGAGTGAGTGTCAGTGAGTGAGTGTCAGTGAGTGAGTGTCAATGAGTGAGTGTCAGTGAGTGAGTGTCAGTGAGTGAGTGGCAGTGAGTGAGTGAGTGTCAGTGAGGGAGTGTCAGTGAGTGAGTGAGTGGAAGTGAGTGAGTGTCAGTGAGTGAGAGTCAGTGAGTGAGTGTCATTGAGTGTGTGTCAGTGAGTGAGTGTCAGTGAGTGAGCGTAAGTGAGTGAGTGTCAGTGAGTGTGTGTCAGTGAGTGAGTGTCAGTGAGTGAGTGTCAGTGAGTGAGTGTGTGTGAGTGTCAGTGAGTGAGTGTCAGTGAGTGTGTGTCAGTGAGTGAGTGTCAGTGAGTGAGTGTCAGTGAGTGAGTGTCATTGAGTCAGTGTCAGTGAGTGAGTGTCAGTTAGTGAGTGTCAGTGAGTGAGTGTCAGTGAGTGCGTGTCAGAGAGAGGGTGTCAGTGAGTGAGTGTCAGTGAGTGAGTGTCAGTGAGTGAGTGTCAGTTAGTGAGTTTCATTGAGTGAGTGTCATTGATTGAGTGTCAGTGAGTGAGTGTCAGTGAGTGAGTGTCATTGAGTGAGTGTCAGTGAGTGAGTGTCATTAAGTGAGTGTCAGTGAGTGAGTGTCAGAGTGAGTGTCAGTGAGTGTGTGTCATTGAGTGAGTGTCAGTGAGTGAGTGTAAGTGAGTGAGTGGGTGTCAGTGAATGAGTGACAGTGAGTGAGTGTCAGTGAGTGAGTGTCAGTGAGTGAGTGTGTGTGAGTGTCAGTGAGTGTGTGTCAGTGAGTGAGTGTCAGTGAGTGAGTGTCAGTGAGTGAGTGTCATTAAGTGAGTGTCATTGAGTGAGTGCCAGTAAGTGAGTGTCAGTGAGTGAGTGTCAGTGAGTGAGTGTCATTGAGTGAGTGTCAGTGAGTGAGGGTCAGTGAGTGACTGTCAGTGAGTGTCAGTGAGTGAGTGTCAGTGAGTGAATGTCAGTGAGTGAGTGTCAGTGAGTGAGTGTAGAGAGTGAGTGTCATTGAGTGAGTGTCAGTGGGTGAGTGTTAGTGAGTGAGTGTCATTGAGTGAGTGTCAGAGAGTGAGTGTCAGTGAGTGAGTGACAGTGAGTGAGTGTCAGTGAGTGAGTGAGTGTGAGTGAGTGTCATTGAGTGAGTGTCAGTGAGTGAGTGTCTGTGAGTGAGTGAGTGTGAGTGAGTGTCATTGAGTGAGTGTCAGTGAGTGAGTGTCATTGAGTGAGTGCCAGTGAGTGAGTGTCAGTGAGTGTGTGTCAGTGAGTGAGTGCCAGTGAGTGAGTGTCAGTGAGTGTGTGTCAGTGAGTGAGTGTCAGTGAGTGAGTGTCAGTGAGTGAGTGTGTGTGTCAGTGAGTGAGTGTCAGTGAGTGTGCGTCAGTGAGTGAGTGTCGGTGAGTGAGTGTCGGTGAGTGAGTGTCAGTGAGTGAGTGTCATTGAGTGAGTGTCAGTAAGTGAGTGACAGTGAGTGAGTGTGTGTGTCAGTGAGTGAGTGTCAGTAAGTGAGTGTCAGTGAGTGAGTGTCAGTGAGTGAGTGTCAGAGAGAGGGTGTCAGTGAGTGAGTGTCAGTGAGTGAGTGTCAGTGAGTGAGTGTCAGTGAGTGAGTGTGCGTGTCAGTGAGTGAGTGCCAGTGAGTGAGTGTCAGTGAGTGTGTGTCAGTGAGTGAGTGTCTGTGAGTGAGTGTCAGTGAGTGAGTGTGTGTGTCAGTGAGTGAGTGTCAGTAAGTGAGTGTCAGTGAGTGAGTGTCAGTGAGTGAGTGTCAGAGAGAGGGTGTCAGTGAGTGAGTGTCAGTGAGTGAGTGTCAGTGAGTGAGTGTCATTGAGTGAGTGTCATTGAGTGAGTGTCAGTGAGTGAGTACCAGTGAGTGAGTGTCAGTTAGTGAGTGTCATTGAGTGAGTATCATTGAGTGAGTGTCAGTGAGTGAGTGTCAGTGTGTGAGTGTCATTGAGTGAGTGTCAGTGAGTGAGTGTCATTCACTGAGTGTCAGTGAGTGAGTGTCAGAGAGTGAGTGTCAGTGAGTGTGGGTCATTGAGTGAGTGTCAGTGAGTGAGTGTCAGTGAGTGAGTGAGTGTCAGTGAGTGAGTGACAGTGAGTGAATGTCAGTGAGTGAGTGTCAGTGAGTGAGGGTCAGTGAGTGACTGTCAGTGAGTGTCAGTGAGTGAGTGTCAGTGAGTGAATGTCAGTGAGTGAGGGACAGTGAGTGACTGTCAGTGAGTGTCAGTGAGTGAGTGTCAGTGAGTGAATGTCTGTGAGTGAGTGTCAGTGAGTGAGTGTAGAGAGTGAGTGTCATTGAGTGAGTGTCAGTGAGTGAGTGTTAGTGAGTGAGTGTCATTGAGTGAGTGTCAGTGAGTGAGTGTCAGTGAGTGAGTGTCAGTGAGTGAGTTTCAGTGAGTGAGTGAGTGTGAGTGAGTGTCATTGAGTGAGTGTCAGTGAGTGAGTGTCTGTGAGTGAGTGAGTGTAAGTGAGTGTCATTAAGTGAGTGTCAGTGAGTGAGTGTCATTGAGTGAGTGCCAGTGAGTGAGTGTCAGTGAGTGTGTGTCAGTGAGTGAGTGTCAGTGAGTGAATGTCAGTGAGTGAGTGTCAGTGAGTGAGTGTAGAGAGTGAGTGTCATTGAGTGAGTGTCAGTGGGTGAGTGTTAGTGAGTGAGTGTCATTGAGTGAGTGTCAGAGAGTGAGTGTCAGTGAGTGAGTGACAGTGAGTGAGTGTCAGTGAGTGAGTGAGTGTGAGTGAGTGTCATTGAGTGAGTGTCAGTGAGTGAGTGTCTGTGAGTGAGTGAGTGTGAGTGAGTGTCATTGAGTGAGTGTCAGTGAGTGAGTGTCATTGAGTGAGTGCCAGTGAGTGAGTGTCAGTGAGTGTGTGTCAGTGAGTGTGTGTCAGTGAGTGAGTGTCAGTGAGTGAGTGTCAGTGAGTGTGTGTCAGTGAGTGAGTGTCAGTGAGTGAGTGTCAGTGAGTGAGTGTGTGTGTCAGTGAGTGAGAGTCAGTGAGTGTGCGTCAGTGAGTGAGTGTCGGTGAGTGAGTGTCAGTGAGTGAGTGTCATTGAGTGAGTGTCAGTGAGTGTGTGTCAGTGAGTGAGTGTCAGTGAGTGAGTGTCAGTAAGTGAGTGTCATTGAATGAGTGTCAGTGAGTGAAGGTCAGTGAGTGACTGTCAGTGAGTGTCAGTGAGTGAGTGTCAGTGAGTGAATGTCAGTGAGTGAGGGACAGTGAGTGACTGTCAGTGAGTGTCAGTGAGTGAGTGTCAGTGAGTGAATGTCTGTGAGTGAGTGTCAGTGAGTGGGTGTAGAGAGTGAGTGTCATTGAGTGAGTGTCAGTGAGTGAGTGTTAGTGAGTGAGTGTCATTGAGTGAGTGTCAGTGAGTGAGTGTCAGTGAGTGAGTGTCAGTGAGTGAGTTTCAGTGAGTGAGTGAGTGTGAGTGAGTGTCATTGAGTGAGTGTCAGTGAGTGAGTGTCTGTGAGTGAGTGAGTGTAAGTGAGTGTCATTGAGTGAGTGTCAGTAAGTGAGTGTCATTGAGTGAGTGCCAGTGAGTGAGTGTCAGTGAGTGTGTGTCAGTGAGTGATTGTCAGTGAGTGAGTGTCAGTGAGTGAGTGTCAGTGAGTGTGTGTCAGTGAGTGAGTGTCAGTGAGTGAGTGTCAGTGAGTGAGTGTGTGTGTCAGTGAGTGAGTGTCAGTGAGTGTGCGTCAGTGAGTGAGTGTCGGTGAGTGAGTGTCAGTGAGTGAGTGTCATTGAGTGAGTGTCAGTGAGTGTGTGTCAGTGAGTGAGTGTCAGTGAGTGAGTGTCAGTAAGTGAGTGTCATTGAGTGAGTGTCAGTGAGTGAGGGTCAGTGAGTGACTGTCAGTGAGTGTCAGTGAGTGAGTGTCAGTGAGTGAATGTCAGTGAGTGAGGGACAGTGAGTGACTGTCAGTGAGTGTCAGTGAGTGAGTGTCAGTGAGTGAATGTCTGTGAGTGAGTGTCAGTGAGTGAGTGTAGAGAGTGAGTGTCATTGAGTGAGTGTCAGTGAGTGAGTGTTAGTGAGTGAGTGTCATTGAGTGACTGTCAGTGAGTGAGTGTCAGTGAGTGAGTGTCAGTGAGTGAGTTTCAGTGAGTGAGTGAGTGTGAGTGAGTGTCATTAAGTGAGTGTCAGTGAGTGAGTGTCTGTGAGTGAGTGAGTGTAAGTGAGTGTCATTGAGTGAGTGTCAGTGAGTGAGTGTCATTGAGTGAGTGCCAGTGAGTGAGTGTCAGTGAGTGTGTGTCAGTGAGTGAGTGTCAGTGAGTGAATGTCAGTGAGTGAGTGTCAGTGAGTGAGTGTAGAGAGTGAGTGTCATTGAGTGAGTGTCAGTGGGTGAGTGTTAGTGAGTGAGTGTCATTGAGTGAGTGTCAGAGAGTGAGTGTCAGTGAGTGAGTGACAGTGAGTGAGTGTCAGTGAGTGAGTGAGTGTGAGTGAGTGTCATTGAGTGAGTGTCAGTGAGTGAGTGTCTGTGAGTGAGTGAGTGTGAGTGAGTGTCATTGAGTGAGTGTCAGTGAGTGAGTGTCATTGAGTGAGTGCCAGTGAGTGAGTGTCAGTGAGTGTGTGTCAGTGAGTGAGTGCCAGTGAGTGAGTGTCAGTGAGTGTGTGTCAGTGAGTGAGTGTCAGTGAGTGAGTGTCAGTGAGTGAGTGTGTGTGTCAGTGAGTGAGTGTCAGTGAGTGTGCGTCAGTGAGTGAGTGTCGGTGAGTGAGTGTCAGTGAGTGAGTGTCATTGAGTGAGTGTCAGTGAGTGAGTGACAGTGAGTGAGTGTGTGTGTCAGTGAGTGAGTGTCAGTAAGTGAGTGTCAGTGAGTGAGTGTCAGTGAGTGAGTGTCAGAGAGAGGGTGTCAGTGAGTGAGTGTCAGTGAGTGAGTGTCAGTGAGTGAGTGTCAGTGAGTGAATGTGCGTGTCAGTGAGTGAGTGCCAGTGAGTGAGTGTCAGTGAGTGTGTGTCAGTGAGTGAGTGTCTGTGAGTGAGTGTCAGTGAGTGAGTGTGTGTGTCAGTGAGTGAGTGTCAGTAAGTGAGTGTCAGTGAGTGAGTGTCAGTGAGTGAGTGTCAGAGAGAGGGTGTCAGTGAGTGAGTGTCAGTGAGTGAGTGTCAGTGAGTGAGTGTCATTGAGTGAGTGTCATTGAGTGAGTGTCAGTGAGTGAGTACCAGTGAGTGAGTGTCAGTTAGTGAGTGTCATTGAGTGAGTATCATTGAGTGAGTGTCAGTGAGTGAGTGTCAGTGTGTGTGTCATTGAGTGAGTGTCAGTGAGTGAGTGTAATTCACTGAGTGTCAGTGAGTGAGTGTCAGAGAGTGAGTGTCAGTGAGTGTGGGTCATTGAGTGAGTGTCAGTGAGTGAGTGTCAGTGAGTGAGTGAGTGTCAGTGAGTGAGTGACAGTGAGTGAATGTCAGTGAGTGAGTGTCAGTGAGTGAATGTTTGTGAGTGTCAGTGAGTGAGTGTCAGTGAGTGTGTGTCAGTGAGTGAGTGTCAGTGAGTGAGTGTCAGTAAGTGAGTGTCATTGAGTGAGTGTCAGTGAGTGAGGGTCAGTGAGTGACTGTCAGTGAGTGTCAGTGAGTGAGTGTCAGTGAGTGAATGTCAGTGAGTGAGGGACAGTGAGTGACTGTCAGTGAGTGTCAGTGAGTGAGTGTCAGTGAGTGAATGTCTGTGAGTGAGTGTCAGTGAGTGGGTGTAGAGAGTGAGTGTCATTGAGTGAGTGTCAGTGAGTGAGTGTTAGTGAGTGAGTGTCAGTGAGTGAGTGTCAGTGAGTGAATGTCTGTGAGTGAGTGTCAGTGAGTGGGTGTAGAGAGTGAGTGTCATTGAGTGAGTGTCAGTGAGTGAGTGTCAGTGAGTGAGTGTGTGTGTCAGTGAGTGAGTGTCAGTGAGTGTGCGTCAGTGAGTGAGTGTCGGTGAGTGAGTGTCAGTGAGTGAGTGTCATTGAGTGAGTGTCAGTGAGTGTGTGTCAGTGAGTGAGTGTCAGTGAGTGAGTGTCAGTAAGTGAGTGTCATTGAGTGAGTGTCAGTGAGTGAGGGTCAGTGAGTGACTGTCAGTGAGTGTCAGTGAGTGACTGTCAGTGAGTGAATGTCAGTGAGTGAGGGACAGTGAGTGACTGTCAGTGAGTGTCAGTGAGTGAGTGTCAGTGAGTGAATGTCTGTGAGTGAGTGTCAGTGAGTGAGTGTAGAGAGTGAGTGTCATTGAGTGAGTGTCAGTGAGTGAGTGTTAGTGAGTGAGTGTCATTGAGTGAGTGTCAGTGAGTGAGTGTCAGTGAGTGAGTGTCAGTGAGTGAGTTTCAGTGAGTGAGTGAGTGTGAGTGAGTGTCATTGAGTGAGTGTCAGTGAGTGAGTGTCTGTGAGTGAGTGAGTGTAAGTGAGTGTCATTGAGTGAGTGTCAGTGAGTGAGTGTCATTGAGTGAGTGCCAGTGAGTGAGTGTCAGTGAGTGTGTGTCAGTGAGTGAGTGTCAGTGAGTGAATGTCAGTGAGTGAGTGTCAGTGAGTGAGTGTAGAGAGTGAGTGTCATTGAGTGAGTGTCAGTGGGTGAGTGTTAGTGAGTGAGTGTCATTGAGTGAGTGTCAGAGAGTGAGTGTCAGTGAGTGAGTGACAGTGAGTGAGTGTCAGTGAGTGAGTGAGTGTGAGTGAGTGTCATTGAGTGAGTGTCAGTGAGTGAGTGTCTGTGAGTGAGTGAGTGTGAGTGAGTGTCATTGAGTGAGTGTCAGTGAGTGAGTGTCATTGAGTGAGTGCCAGTGAGTGAGTGTCAGTGAGTGTGTGTCAGTGAGTGAGTGCCAGTGAGTGAGTGTCAGTGAGTGTGTGTCAGTGAGTGAGTGTCAGTGAGTGAGTGTCAGTGAGTGAGTGTGTGTGTCAGTGAGTGAGTGTCAGTGAGTGTGCGTCAGTGAGTGAGTGTCGGTGAGTGAGTGTCAGTGAGTGAGTGTCATTGAGTGAGTGTCAGTGAGTGAGTGACAGTGAGTGAGTGTGTGTGTCAGTGAGTGAGTGTCAGTAAGTGAGTGTCAGTGAGTGAGTGTCAGTGAGTGAGTGTCAGAGAGAGGGTGTCAGTGAGTGAGTGTCAGTGAGTGAGTGTCAGTGAGTGAGTGTCAGTGAGTGAGTGTGCGTGTCAGTGAGTGAGTGCCAGTGAGTGAGTGTCAGTGAGTGTGTGTCAGTGAGTGAGTGTCTGTGAGTGAGTGTCAGTGAGTGAGTGTGTGTGTCAGTGAGTGAGTGTCAGTAAGTGAGTGTCAGTGAGTGAGTGTCAGTGAGTGAGTGTCAGAGAGAGGGTGTCAGTGAGTGAGTGTCAGTGAGTGAGTGTCAGTGAGTGAGTGTCATTGAGTGAGTGTCATTGAGTGAGTGTCAGTGAGTGAGTACCAGTGAGTGAGTGTCAGTTAGTGAGTGTCATTGAGTGAGTATCATTGAGTGAGTGTCAGTGAGTGAGTGTCAGTGTGTGAGTGTCATTGAGTGAGTGTCAGTGAGTGAGTGTCATTCACTGAGTGTCAGTGAGTGAGTGTCAGAGAGTGAGTGTCAGTGAGTGTGGGTCATTGAGTGAGTGTCAGTGAGTGAGTGAGTGTCAGTGAGTGAGTGACAGTGAGTGAATGTCAGTGAGTGAGTGTCAGTGAGTGAATGTTTGTGAGTGTCAGTGAGTGAGTGTCAGTGAGTGTGTGTCAGTGAGTGAGTGTCAGTGAGTGAGTGTCAGTAAGTGAGTGTCATTGAGTGAGTGTCAGTGAGTGAGGGTCAGTGAGTGACTGTCAGTGAGTGTCAGTGAGTGAGTGTCAGTGAGTGAATGTCAGTGAGTGAGGGACAGTGAGTGACTGTCAGTGAGTGTCAGTGAGTGAGTGTCAGTGAGTGAATGTCTGTGAGTGAGTGTCAGTGAGTGAGTGTAGAGAGTGAGTATCATTGAGTGAGTGTCAGTGAGTGAGTGTTAGTGAGTGAGTGTCATTGAGTGAGTGTCAGTGAGTGAGTGTCAGTGAGTGAGTGTCAGTGAGTGAGTTTCAGTGAGTGAGTGAGTGTGAGTGAGTGTCATTGAGTGAGTGTCAGTGAGTGAGTGTCTGTGAGTGAGTGAGTGTAAGTGAGTGTCATTGAGTGAGTGTCAGTGAGTGAGTGTCATTGAGTGAGTGCCAGTGAGTGAGTGTCAGTGAGTGTGTGTCAGTGAGTGAGTGTCAGTGAGTGAGTGTCAGTGAGTGAGTGTCAGTGAGTGTGTGTCAGTGAGTGAGTGTCAGTGAGTGAGTGTCAGTGAGTGAGTGTGTGTGTCAGTGAGTGAGTGTCAGTGAGTGTGCGTCAGTGAGTGAGTGTCGGTGAGTGAGTGTCAGTGAGTGAGTGTCATTGAGTGAGTGTCAGTGAGTGAGTGGCAGTGAGTGAGTATGTGTGTCAGTGAGTGAGTGTCAGTAAGTGAGTGTCAGTGAGTGAGTGTCAGTGAGTGAGTGTCAGAGAGAGGGTGTGAGTGAGTGAGTGTCA
This sequence comes from Somniosus microcephalus, assembly GCF_052327205.1. Lineage (NCBI taxonomy): Eukaryota > Metazoa > Chordata > Chondrichthyes > Squaliformes > Somniosidae > Somniosus > Somniosus microcephalus. Next base: position 148,263,931 of record NC_140992.1, on the reverse strand, counting down.
GTGAGTGAGTGTCAATGAGTGAGTGTCAGTGAGTGAGTGTGTGTTTCAGTTCGTGAGTGCCAGTGAGTGAGTGTCAGTGAGTGAGTGTCAGTGAGTGTGTGTCAGTGAGTGTGTGTCAGTGAGTGAGTGTCAGTGAGTGAGTGTCAGTGAGTGAGTGTGTGTGTCAGTGAGTGAGTGTCAGTAAGTGAGTGTCAGTGAGTGAGTGTCAGTGAGTGAGTGTCAGAGAGAGGGTGTCAGTGAGTGAGTGTCAGAGAGTGAGTGTCAGTGAGTGAGTGTCATTGAGTGAGTGTCATTGAGTGAGTGTCAGTGAGTGAGTATCATTGAGTGAGTGTCAGTTAGTGAGTGTCATTGAGTGAGTGTCATTGAGTGAGTGTCAGTGAGTGAGTGTCAGTGTGTGAGTATCATTGAGTGAGTGTCAGTGAGTGAGTGTCATTCAGTGAGTGTCAGTGAGTGAGTGTCAGAGAGTGAGTGTCAGTGAGTGTGTGTCATTGAGTGAGTGTCAGTGAGTGAGTGTCAGTGAGTGAGTGAGTGTCAGTGAGTGAGTGACAGTGAGTGAGTGTCAGTGAGTGAGTGTCAGTGAGTGAATGTTTGTGAGTGTCAGTGAGTGAGTGTCAGTGAGTGTGTGTCAGTGAGTGAGTGTCAGTGAGTGAGTGTCAGTGAGTGAGTGTCAGTGAGTGAGTGTCATTGAGTGAGTGTCAGTGAGTGACTGTCAGTGAGTGAGTGCCAGTAAATGTCAGTCAGTGAGTGTCAGTTAGTGAGTGTCAGTGAGTGAGTGTCAGTGAGTGAGTGTCAGTGAGTGAGTGAGTGTGAGTGAGTGTCATTGAGTGAGTGTCAGTGAGTGAGTGTCTGTGAGTGAGTGTCAGAGATTGACTGTCAGTGAGTGAGTGCCAGTGAATGTCAGTCAGTTAGTGTCAGTGCGTCAGTGTCAGTGATTGAGTGTCAGTGAGTGAGTGTCAGTGAGTGAGTGAGTGTGAGTGAGTGTCATTGAGTGAGTGTCAGTGAGTGAGTGTCTGTGAGTGAGTGAGTGAGTGTGAGTGAGAGTCATTGAGTGAGTGTCAGTGAGTGAGTGTCATTGAGTGAGTGCCAGTGAGTGAGTGTCAGTGAGTGAGTGAGTGTCAGTGAGTGATTGTCATTGAGTGAGTGTCAGTGAATGAGGGTCAGTGAGTGAGTGTCAGTGAGTGAGTGAGTGTCAGTGAGTGATTGTCATTGAGTGAGTGTCAGTGAATGAGTGTCAGTGAGTGAGTGTCAGTGAGTGAGTGAGTGTCAGTGAGTGAATGTCAGTGAGTGAGTGTCAGTGACTGAATGAGTGTCAGTGAGTGAGAGTTAGTGAGTTGCACTGATTGAGTGTCAGTGAGTGAGTGTCAGTGAGTGAGTGACAGTGAGTGAGTGAGTGTCAGTGAGTGAGTGTCAGTGAGTGTCAGTGAGTGAGTGTCAGTGAGTGAGTGAGTATCAGTGAGTGAGTGTCAGTGAGTGAGTGTCAGTGAGTGAGTGCCAGTGAGTTAGTGAGTGTAAGTGAGTGAGTGTCAGTGAGTGAGTGAATGTGAGTGAGTGTCAGTGAGTGAACGCCATTGAGTGTCAGTGAGTGAGTGTCAGTGAGTGTGTGTCAGTGAGTGAGTGTCAGTGAGTGAGTGTCAGTGAATGAGTGTCAGTGAGTGAGTGTCAGTGAGTGTGTGGAAATGAGGGTCAGTGTGTGAGTGTCAGTGAGTGAGTGTCAGTGAGTTGGTGTCAATGAGTGAGTGTCAGTGAGTGAGTGTCAGTGAGTGAGTGTTTGTGAGTGTCAGGAAATGAGGGTCAGTGTGTGAGTGTCAGAGAGTGAGTGTCAGTGAGTGAGTGTCAGTGAGTGATTGCGATTGATTGTCAGTGAGTGAGTGAGTATCCGTGAGTTAGTGTCAGTGAGTGTGTGTCAGTGAGTGAGTGTCAGTGAGTGAGTGCGATTGAGTGTCAGTGAGTGAGTGAGTATCAGTGAGTTAGTGTCAGTGAGTGAGTGTCAGTGAGTGTGTGTCAGTGATTGAGTATCAGTGAGTGAGTGTCAGAGAATGAGTGTCAATGAGTGGGTGTCAGTGAGTGAGTGTCAGTGAGTGAGTGTCAGTGAGTGTCAGGAAATGAGGGTCAGTGAGTGAGTGTCAGCGAGTGAGTGTCAGTGAGTGAGTGTCAGTGAGTGATTGCGATTGATTGTCAGTGAGTGAGTGAGTAACCGTGTGTTAGTGTCAGTGAGTGTGTGTCAGTGAGTGAGTGTCAGTGAGTGAGTGCGATTGAGTGTCAGTGAGTGAGTGAGTATCAGTGATTTAGTGTCAGTGAGTGAGTGTCAGTGAGTGAGTGTCAGTGAGTGTGTGTCAGTGATTGTGTATTCGTGAGTGAGTGTCAGTGAGTGAGTGTCAGTGAGTGAGTGTGAGTGAGTGTCAGTGAGTGAGTGTGAGTGAGTGTCAGTGAGTGAGTGTCAGTGAATGAGTGTGAGTGAGTATCAGTGTGTTAGTGTCAGTGAGTGTGTGTCAGTGAGTGAGTGTCAGTGAGTGAGTGTCAGTGAGTGTCAGGAAATGAGGGTCAGTGTGTGAGTGTCAGTGAGTGAGTGTCAGTGAGTGAGTGTCAGTGAGTGGGTGTCAGAGAAGGTGTCAGTGAGTGAGTGTCAGTGAGTGAGTGTCAGTGAGTGAGTGTCATTGAGTGAGTGTCATTGAGTGAGTGTCAGTGAGTGAATATCATTGAGTGAGTGTCAGTTAGTGAGTGTCATTGAGTGAGTGTCATTGAGTGAGTGTCAGTGAGTGAGTGTCAGTGTGTGAGTGTCATTGAGTGAGTGTCAGTGAGTGAGTGTCATTCAGTGAGTGTCAGTGAGTGAGTGTCAGAGAGTGAGTGTCAGTGAGTGTGTGTCATTGAGTGAGTGTCAGTGAGTGAGTGTCAGTGAGTGAGTGAGTGTCAGTGAGTGAGTGACAGTGAGTGAGTGTCAGTGAGTGAGTGTCAGTGAGTGAATGTTTGTGAGTGTCAGTGAGTGAGTGTCAGTGAGTGTGTGTCAGTGAGTGAGTGTCAATGTGTGAGTGTCAGTGAGTGAGTGTCAGTGAGTGAGTGTCATTGAGTGAGTGTCATTGAGTGAGTGTCAGTGAGTGAGTGTCAGTGAGTGAGTGTCAGTGAGTGGGTGTCAGAGAAGGTGTCAGTGAGTGAGTGTCAGTGAGTGAGTGTCAGTGTGTGAGTGTCATTGAGTGAGTGTCAGTGAGTGAGTGTCATTCAGTGAGTGTTAGTGAGTGAGTGTCAGAGAGTGAGTGTCAGTGAGTGTGTGTCATTGAGTGAGTGTCAGTGAGTGAGTGTCAGTGAGTGAGTGAATGTCAGTGAGTGAGTGTCAGTGAGTGTCAGTGAGTGAGTGTCAGTGAGTGAGTGAGTATCAGTGAGTGAGTTTCAGTGAGTGAGTGTCAGTGAGTGAGTGCCAGTGAGTTAGTGAGTGTAAGTGAGTGAATGTCAGTGAGTGAGTGAGCGTGAGTGAGTGTCAGTGAGTGAGCGCCATTGAGTGTCAGTGAGTTACTGAGTGTCACTGAGTGAGTGTCAGTGAGTGAGTGTCAGTGAGTGTGTGTCAGTGAGTGAGTGTCAGTGAGTGAGTGTCAGTGAATGAGTGTCAGTGAGTGAGTGTCAGTGAGTATGAGGAAATGAGGGTCAGTGTGTGAGTGTCAGTGAATGAGTGTCAGTGAGTTGGTGTCAATGAGTGAGTGTCAGTGAGTGAGTGTCAGTGAGTGAGTGTTAGTGAGTGTCAGGAAATGAGGGTCAGTGTGTGAGTGTCAGTGAATGAGTGTCAGTGAGTTGGTGTCAGTGAGTGAGTGTCAGTGAGTGAGTGTCAGTGAGTGATTGCGATTGAGTGTCAGTGAGTGAGTGAGTATCCGTGAGTTAGTGTCAGTGAGTGTGTGTCATTGAGTGAGTGTCAGTGAGTGAGTGCGATTGAGTGTCAGTGAGTGTGTGATTATCAGTGAGTTAGTGTCAGTGAGTGAGTGTCAGTGAGTGTGTGTCAGTGATTGAGTATCAGTGAGTGAGTGTCAGTGAATGAGTGTCAATGAGTGGGTGTCAGTGAGTGAGTGTCAGTGAGTGAGTGTCAGTGAGTGTCAGGAAATGAGGGTCAGTGAGTGAGTGTCAGCGAGTGAGTGTCAGTGAGTGAGTGTCAGTGAGTGATTGCGATTGATTGTCAGTGAGTGAGTGAGTAACCGTGAGTTAGTGTCAGTGAGTGTGTGTCAGTGAGTGAGTGTCAGTGAGTGAGTGCGATTGAGTGTCAGTGAGTGAGTGAGTATCAGTGATTTAGTGTCAGTGAGTGAGTGTCAGTGAGTGTGTGTCAGTGATTGTGTATCAGTGAGTGAGTGTCAGTGAGTGAGTGTCAGTGAGTGAGTGTCATTGAGTGAGTATCATTGAGTGAGTGTCAGTGAGTGAGTATCAGTGAGTGAGTGTCAGTTAGTGAGTGTCATTGAGTGAGTGTCAGCGAGTGAGTGTCAGTGACTGAGTGTCAGTGTGAGTGTCATTGAGTGAGTGTCAGTGAGTGAGTGTCATTGAGTGAGTGTCAGTGAGTGAGTGTCAGAGAGTGAGTGTCAGTGAGTGTGTGTCATTGAGTGAGTGTCCGTGAGTGAGTGTGTGTGAGTGTCAGTGAGTGAGTGTCAGTGAGAGTGTGTCAGTGAGTGAGTGTCAGTGAGTGAGTGTCAGTGAGTGAGTGTCAGAGAGTGAGTGTCAGTGAGTGAGTGTCAGTGAGTGAGTGTCAGTGAGTGAGTGGCAGTGAGTGAGTGGCAGTGAGTGAGTGAGTGTCAGTGAGGGAGTGTCAGTGAGTGAGTGAGTGGAAGTGAGTGAGTGTCAGTGAGTGAGAGTCAGTGAGTGAGTGTCATTGAGTGTGTGTCAGTGAGTGAGTGTCAGTGAGTGAGCGTAAGTGAGTGAGTGTCAGTGAGTGTGTGTCAGTGAGTGAGTGTCAGTGAGTGAGTGTCAGTGAGTGAGTGTGTGTGAGTGTCAGTGAGTGAGTGTCAGTGAGTGTGTGTCAGTGAGTGAGTGTCAGTGAGTGAGTGTCAGTGAGTGAGTGTCATTGAGTCAGTGTCAGTGAGTGAGTGTCAGTGAGTGAGTGTCAGTGAGTGAGTGTCAGTGAGTGCGTGTCAGAGAGAGGGTGTCAGTGAGTGAGTGTCAGTGAGTGAGTGTCAGTGAGTGAGTGTCAGTTCGTGAGTGTCATTGAGTGAGTGTCATTGAGTGAGTGTCAGTGAGTGAGTGTCAGTGAGTGAGTGTCATTGAGTGAGTGTCAGTGAGTGAGTGTCATTGAGTGAGTGTCAGTGAGTGAGTGTCAGAGTGAGTGTCAGTGAGTGTGTGTCATTGAGTGAGTGTCAGTGAGTGAGTGTAAGTGAGTGAGTGGGTGTCAGTGAATGAGTGACAGTGAGTGAGTCTCAGTGAGTGAGTGTCAGTGAGTGAGTGTGTGTGAGTGTCAGTGAGTGTGTGTCAGTGAGTGAGTGTCAGTGAGTGAGTGTCAGTGAGTGAGTGTCATTAAGTGAGTGTCATTGAGTGAGTGTCAGTAAGTGAGTGTCAGTGAGTGAGTGTCAGTGAGTGAGTGTCATTGAGTGAGTGTCAGTGAGTGAGGGTCAGTGAGTGACTGTCAGTGAGTGTCAGTGAGTGAGTGTCAGTGAGTGAATGTCAGTGAGTGAGTGTCAGTGAGTGAGTGTAGAGAGTGAGTGTCATTGAGTGAGTGTCAGTGAGTGAGTGTTAGTGAGTGAGTGTCATTGAGTGAGTGTCAGAGAGTGAGTGTCAGTGAGTGAGTGTCAGTGAGTGAGTGTCAGTGAGTGAGTGAGTGTGAGTGAGTGTCATTGAGTGAGTGTCAGTGAGTGAGTGTCTGTGAGTGAGTGAGTGTGAGTGAGTGTCATTGAGTGAGTGTCAGTGAGTGAGTGTCATTGAGTGAGTGCCAGTGAGTGAGTGTCAGTGAGTGTGTGTCAGTGAGTGAGTGCCAGTGAGTGAGTGTCAGTGAGTGTGTGTCAGTGAGTGAGTGTCAGTGAGTGAGTGTCAGTGAGTGAGTGTGTGTGTCAGTGAGTGAGTGTCAGTGAGTGTGCGTCAGTGAGTGAGTGTCGGTGAGTGAGTGTCAGTGAGTGAGTGTCATTGAGTGAGTGTCAGTGAGTGAGTGACAGTGAGTGAGTGTGTGTGTCAGTGAGTGAGTGTCAGGAAGTGAGTGTCAGTGAGTGAGTGTCAGTGAGTGAGTGTCAGAGAGAGGGTGTCAGTGAGTGAGTGTCAGTGAGTGAGTGTCAGTGAGTGAGTGTCAGTGAGTGAGAATGTGTGTCAGTGAGTGAGTGCCAGTGAGTGAGTGTCAGTGAGTGTGTGTCAGTGAGTGAGTGTCTGTGAGTGAGTGTGTGTGTCAGTGAGTGAGTGTCAGTAAGTGAGTGTCAGTGAGTGAGTGTCAGTGAGTGAGTGTCAGTGAGTGAGTGTCAGTGAGTGAGTGTCAGTGAGTGAGTGTCATTGAGTGAGTGTCATTGAGTGAGTGTCAGTGAGTGAGTATCAGTGAGTGAGTGTCAGTTAGTGAGTGTCATTGAGGGAGTATCATTGAGTGAGTGTCAGTGAGTGAGTGTCAGTGTGTGAGTGTCATTGAGTGAGTGTCAGTGAGTGAGTGTCATTCACTGAGTGTCAGTGAGTGAGTGTCAGAGAGTGAGTGTCAGTGAGTGTGGGTCATTGAGTGAGTGTCAGTGAGTGAGTGTCAGTGAGTGAGTGAGTGTCAGTGAGTGAGTGACAGTGAGTGAGTGTCAGTGAGTGAGTGTCAGTGAGTGAATGTTTGTGAGTGTCAGTGAGTGAGTGTCAGTGAGTGTGTGTCAGTGAGTGAGTGTCAGTGAGTGAGTGTCAGTAAGTGAGTGTCATTGAGTGAGTGTCAGTGAGTGAGGGTCAGTGAGTGACTGTCAGTGAGTGTCAGTGAGTGAGTGTCAGTGAGTGAATGTCAGTGAGTGAGGGACAGTGAGTGACTGTCAGTGAGTGTCAGTGAGTGAGTGTCAGTGAGTGAATGTCTGTGAGTGAGTGTCAGTGAGTGAGTGTAGAGAGTGAGTGTCATTGAGTGAGTGTCAGTGAGTGAGTGTTAGTGAGTGAGTGTCATTGAGTGAGTGTCAGTGAGTGAGTGTCAGTGAGTGAGTGTCAGTGAGTGAGTTTCAGTGAGTGAGTGAGTGTGAGTGAGTGTCATTGAGTGAGTGTCAGTGAGTGAGTGTCTGTGAGTGAGTGAGTGTAAGTGAGTGTCATTGAGTGAGTGTCAGTGAGTGAGTGTCATTTAGTGAGTGCCAGTGAGTGAGTGTCAGTGAGTGTGTGTCAGTGAGTGAGTGTCAGTGAGTGAGTGTCAGTGAGTGAGTGTCAGTGAGTGTGTGTCAGTGAGTGAGTGTCAGTGAGTGAGTGTCAGTGAGTGAGTGTGTGTGTCAGTGAGTGAGTGTCAGTGAGTGTGCGTCAGTGAGTGAGTGTCGGTGAGTGAGTGTCAGTGAGTGAGTGTCATTGAGTGAGTGTCAGTGAGGGAGTGACAGTGAGTGAGTGTGTGTGTCAGTGAGTGAGTGTCAGTAAGTGAGTGTCAGTGAGTGAGTGTCAGTGAGTGAGTGTCAGAGAGAGGGTGTCAGTGAGTGAGTGTCAGTGAGTGAGTGTCAATGAGTGAGTGTCAGTGAGTGAGTGTGTGTTTCAGTTCGTGAGTGCCAGTGAGTGAGTGTCAGTGAGTGTGTATCAGTGAGTGAGTGTCAGTGAGTGTGTGTCAGTGAGTGTGTGTCAGTGAGTGAGTGTCAGTGAGTGAGTGTCAGCAAGTGAGTGTCAGTGAGTGAGTGTCAGTGAGTGAGTGTCAGAGAGAGGGTGTCAGTGAGTGAGTGTCAGAGAGTGAGTGTCAGTGAGTGAGTGTCATTGAGTGAGTGTCATTGAGTGAGTGTCAGTGAGTGAGTATCATTGAGTGAGTGTCAGTTAGTGAGTGTCATTGAGTGAGTGTCATTGAGTGAGTGTCAGTGAGTGAGTGAAAGTGTGTGAGTGTCATTGAGTGAGTGTCAGTGAGTGAGTGTCATTCAGTGAGTGTCAGTGAGTGAGTGTCAGGGAGTGAGTGTCAGTGAGTGTGTGTCATTGAGTGAGTGTCAGTGAGTGAGTGTCAGTGAGTGAGTGAGTGTCAGTGAGTGAGTGACAGTGAGTGAGTGTCAGTGAGTGAGTGTCAGTGAGTGAATGTTTGTGAGTGTCAGTGAGTGAGTGTCAGTGAGTGTGTGTCAGTGAGTGAGTGTCAGTGAGTGAGTGTCAGTGAGTGAGTGTCAGTGAGTGAGTGTCATTGAGTGAGTGTCAGTGAGTGACTGTCAGGGAGTGAGTGCCAGTGAATGTCAGTCAGTGAGTGTCAGTTAGTGAGTGTCAGTGAGTGAGTGTCAGTGAGTGAGTGTCAGTGAGTGAGTGAGTGTGAGTGAGTGTCATTGAGTGAGTGTCAGTGAGTGAGTGTCTGTGAGTGAGTGTCAGTGAGTGACTGTCAGTGAGTGAGTGCCAGTGAATGTCAGTCAGTGAGTGTCAGTGTGTCAGTGTCAGTGATTGAGTGTCAGTGAGTGAGTGTCAGTGAGTGAGTGAGTGTGAGTGAGTGTCATTGAGTGAGTGTCAGTGAGTGAGTGTCTGTGAGTGAGTGAGTGAGTGTGAGTGAGAGTCATTGAGTGAGTGTCAGTGAGTGAGTGTCATTGAGTGAGTGCCAGTGAGTGAGTGTCAGTGAGTGATTATCAGTGAGTGATTATCAGTGAGTGTCAGTGAATGAGGGTCAGTGAGTGAGTGTCAGTGAGTGAGTGAGTGTCAGTGAGTGATTGTCATTGAGTGAGTGTCAGTGAGTGAGTGTCTGTGAGTGAGTGTCAGTGAGTGAGTGAGTGTCAGTGAGTGAATGTCAGTGAGTGAGTGTCAGTGACTGAATGAGTGTCAGTGAGTGAGAGTTAGTGAGTTGCACTGAGTGAGTGTCAGTGAGTGAGTGTCAGTGCGTGAGTGACAGTGAGTGAGTGAGTGGCAGTGAGTGAGTGTCAGTGAGTGTCAGTGAGTGAGTGCCAGTGAGTTAGTGAGTGTACGTGAGTGAGTGTCAGTGAGTGAGTGAGTGTGAGTGAATGTCAGTGAGTGAACGCCATTGAGTGTCAGTGAGTTACTGAGTGTCACTGAGTGAGTGTCAGTGAGTGAGTGTCAGTGAGTGTGTGTCAGTGAGTGAGTGTCAGTGAGTGAGTGTCAGTGAATGAGTGTCAGTGAGTGAGTGTCAGTAAGTGTGTGGAAATGAGGGTCAGTGTGTGAGTGTCAGTGAGTGAGTGTCAGTGAGTGAGTGTCAGTGAGTGAGTGTCAGTGAGTGAGAATGTGTGTCAGTGAGTGAGTGCCAGTGAGTGAGTGTCAGTGAGTGTGTGTCAGTGAGTGAGTGTCTGTGAGTGAGTGTCAGTGAGTGAGTGTGTGTGTCAGTGAGTGAGTGTCAGTAAGTGAGTGTCAGTGAGTGAGTGTCAGTGAGTGAGTGTCAGTGAGTGAGTGTCAGTGAGTGAGTGTCAGTGAGTGAGTGTCATTGAGTGAGTGTCATTGAGTGAGTGTCAGTGAGTGAGTATCAGTGAGTGAGTGTCAGTTAGTGAGTGTCATTGAGTGAGTATCATTGAGTGAGTGTCAGTGAGTGAGTGTCAGTGTGTGAGTGTCATTGAGTGAGTGTCAGTGAGTGAGTGTCATTCACTGAGTGTCAGTGAGTGAGTGTCAGAGAGTGAGTGTCAGTGAGTGTGGGTCATTGAGTGAGTGTCAGTGAGTGAGTGTCAGTGAGTGAGTGAGTGTCAGTGAGTGAGTGACAGTGAGTGAGTGTCAGTGAGTGATTATCAGTGAGTGATTATCAGTGAGTGTCAGTGAATGAGGGTCAGTGAGTGAGTGTCAGTGAGTGAGTGAGTGTCAGTGAGTGATTGTCATTGAGTGAGTGTCAGTGAGTGAGTGTCTGTGAGTGAGTGTCAGTGAGTGAGTGAGTGTCAGTGAGTGAATGTCAGTGAGTGAGTGTCAGTGACTGAATGAGTGTCAGTGAGTGAGAGTTAGTGAGTTGCACTGAGTGAGTGTCAGTGAGTGAGTGTCAGTGCGTGAGTGACAGTGAGTGAGTGAGTGGCAGTGAGTGAGTGTCAGTGAGTGTCAGTGAGTGAGTGCCAGTGAGTTAGTGAGTGTACGTGAGTGAGTGTCAGTGAGTGAGTGAGTGTGAGTGAATGTCAGTGAGTGAACGCCATTGAGTGTCAGTGAGTTACTGAGTGTCACTGAGTGAGTGTCAGTGAGTGAGTGTCAGTGAGTGTGTGTCAGTGAGTGAGTGTCAGTGAGTGAGTGTCAGTGAATGAGTGTCAGTGAGTGAGTGTCAGTAAGTGTGTGGAAATGAGGGTCAGTGTGTGAGTGTCAGTGAGTGAGTGTCAGTGAGTGAGTGTCAGTGAGTGAGTGTCAGTGAGTGAGAATGTGTGTCAGTGAGTGAGTGCCAGTGAGTGAGTGTCAGTGAGTGTGTGTCAGTGAGTGAGTGTCTGTGAGTGAGTGTCAGTGAGTGAGTGTGTGTGTCAGTGAGTGAGTGTCAGTAAGTGAGTGTCAGTGAGTGAGTGTCAGTGAGTGAGTGTCAGTGAGTGAGTGTCAGTGAGTGAGTGTCAGTGAGTGAGTGTCATTGAGTGAGTGTCATTGAGTGAGTGTCAGTGAGTGAGTATCAGTGAGTGAGTGTCAGTTAGTGAGTGTCATTGAGTGAGTATCATTGAGTGAGTGTCAGTGAGTGAGTGTCAGTGTGTGAGTGTCATTGAGTGAGTGTCAGTGAGTGAGTGTCATTCACTGAGTGTCAGTGAGTGAGTGTCAGAGAGTGAGTGTCAGTGAGTGTGGGTCATTGAGTGAGTGTCAGTGAGTGAGTGTCAGTGAGTGAGTGAGTGTCAGTGAGTGAGTGACAGTGAGTGAGTGTCAGTGAGTGAGTGTCAGTGAGTGAATGTTTGTGAGTGTCAGTGAGTGAGTGTCAGTGAGTGTGTGTCAGTGAGTGAGTGTCAGTGAGTGAGTGTCAGTAAGTGAGTGTCATTGAGTGAGTGTCAGTGAGTGAGGGTCAGTGAGTGACTGTCAGTGAGTGTCAGTGAGTGAGTGTCAGTGAGTGAATGTCAGTGAGTGAGGGACAGTGAGTGACTGTCAGTGAGTGTCAGTGAGTGAGTGTCAGTGAGTGAATGTCTGTGAGTGAGTGTCAGTGAGTGAGTGTAGAGAGTGAGTGTCATTGAGTGAGTGTCAGTGAGTGAGTGTTAGTGAGTGAGTGTCATTGAGTGAGTGTCAGTGAGTGAGTGTCAGTGAGTGAGTGTCAGTGAGTGAGTTTCAGTGAGTGAGTGAGTGTGAGTGAGTGTCATTGAGTGAGTGTCAGTGAGTGAGTGTCTGTGAGTGAGTGAGTGTAAGTGAGTGTCATTGAGTGAGTGTCAGTGAGTGAGTGTCATTTAGTGAGTGCCAGTGAGTGAGTGTCAGTGAGTGTGTGTCAGTGAGTGAGTGTCAGTGAGTGAGTGTCAGTGAGTGAGTGTCAGTGAGTGTGTGTCAGTGAGTGAGTGTCAGTGAGTGAGTGTCAGTGAGTGAGTGTGTGTGTCAGTGAGTGAGTGTCAGTGAGTGTGCGTCAGTGAGTGAGTGTCGGTGAGTGAGTGTCAGTGAGTGAGTGTCATTGAGTGAGTGTCAGTGAGGGAGTGACAGTGAGTGAGTGTGTGTGTCAGTGAGTGAGTGTCAGTAAGTGAGTGTCAGTGAGTGAGTGTCAGTGAGTGAGTGTCAGAGAGAGGGTGTCAGTGAGTGAGTGTCAGTGAGTGAGTGTCAATGAGTGAGTGTCAGTGAGTGAGTGTGTGTTTCAGTTCGTGAGTGCCAGTGAGTGAGTGTCAGTGAGTGTGTATCAGTGAGTGAGTGTCAGTGAGTGTGTGTCAGTGAGTGTGTGTCAGTGAGTGAGTGTCAGTGAGTGAGTGTCAGCAAGTGAGTGTCAGTGAGTGAGTGTCAGTGAGTGAGTGTCAGAGAGAGGGTGTCAGTGAGTGAGTGTCAGAGAGTGAGTGTCAGTGAGTGAGTGTCATTGAGTGAGTGTCATTGAGTGAGTGTCAGTGAGTGAGTATCATTGAGTGAGTGTCAGTTAGTGAGTGTCATTGAGTGAGTGTCATTGAGTGAGTGTCAGTGAGTGAGTGAAAGTGTGTGAGTGTCATTGAGTGAGTGTCAGTGAGTGAGTGTCATTCAGTGAGTGTCAGTGAGTGAGTGTCAGGGAGTGAGTGTCAGTGAGTGTGTGTCATTGAGTGAGTGTCAGTGAGTGAGTGTCAGTGAGTGAGTGAGTGTCAGTGAGTGAGTGACAGTGAGTGAGTGTCAGTGAGTGAGTGTCAGTGAGTGAATGTTTGTGAGTGTCAGTGAGTGAGTGTCAGTGAGTGTGTGTCAGTGAGTGAGTGTCAGTGAGTGAGTGTCAGTGAGTGAGTGCCAGTGAGGGAGTGTCAGTGAGTGAGTGTCATTGAGTGAGTGTCAGTGAGTGACTGTCAGGGAGTGAGTGCCAGTGAATGTCAGTCAGTGAGTGTCAGTTAGTGAGTGTCAGTGAGTGAGTGTCAGTGAGTGAGTGTCAGTGAGTGAGTGAGTGTGAGTGAGTGTCATTGAGTGAGTGTCAGTGAGTGAGTGTCTGTGAGTGAGTGTCAGTGAGTGACTGTCAGTGAGTGAGTGCCAGTGAATGTCAGTCAGTGAGTGTCAGTGTGTCAGTGTCAGTGATTGAGTGTCAGTGAGTGAGTGTCAGTGAGTGAGTGAGTGTGAGTGAGTGTCATTGAGTGAGTGTCAGTGAGTGAGTGTCTGTGAGTGAGTGAGTGAGTGTGAGTGAGAGTCATTGAGTGAGTGTCAGTGAGTGAGTGTCATTGAGTGAGTGCCAGTGAGTGAGTGTCAGTGAGTGATTATCAGTGAGTGATTATCAGTGAGTGTCAGTGAATGAGGGTCAGTGAGTGAGTGTCAGTGAGTGAGTGAGTGTCAGTGAGTGATTGTCATTGAGTGAGTGTCAGTGAGTGAGTGTCAGTGAGTGAGTGTCAGTGAGTGAGTGAGTGTCAGTGAGTGAATGTCAGTGAGTGAGTGTCAGTGACTGAATGAGTGTCAGTGAGTGAGAGTTAGTGAGTTGCACTGAGTGAGTGTCAGTGAGTGAGTGTCAGTGCGTGAGTGACAGTGAGTGAGTGAGTGGCAGTGAGTGAGTGTCAGTGAGTGTCAGTGAGTGAGTGCCAGTGAGTTAGTGAGTGTACGTGAGTGAGTGTCAGTGAGTGAGTGAGTGTGAGTGAGTGTCAGTGAGTGAACGCCATTGAGTGTCAGTGAGTTACTGAGTGTCACTGAGTGAGTGTCAGTGAGTGAGTGTCAGTGAGTGTGTGTCAGTGAGTGAGTGTCAGTGAGTGAGTGTCAGTGAATGAGTGTCAGTGAGTGAGTGTCAGTAAGTGTGTGGAAATGAGGGTCAGTGTGTGAGTGTCAGTGAGTGAGTGTCAGTGAGTTGGTGTCAATGAGTGAGTGTCAGTGAGTGAGTGTCAGTGAGTGAGCGTTAGTGAGTGTCAGGAAATGAGGGTCAGTGTGTGAGTGTCAGAGAGTGAGTGTCAGTGAGTGAGTCTCAGTGAGTGATTGCGATTGATTGTCAGTGAGTGAGTGAGTATCCGTGAGTTAGTGTCAGTGAGTGTGTGTCAGTGAGTGAGTGTCAGTGAGTGAGTGCGATTGAGTGTCAGTGAGTGAGTATCAGTGAGTTAGTGTCAGTGAGTGAGTGTCAGTGAGTGTGTGTCAGTGATTGAGTATCAGTGAGTGAGTGTCAGAGAATGAGTGTCAATGAGTGGGTGTCAGTGAGTGAGTGTCAGTGAGTGAGTGTCAGTGAGTGTCAGGAAATGAGGGTCAGTGAGTGAGTGTCAGCGAGTGAGTGTCAGTGAGTGAGTGTCAGTGAGTGATTGCGATTGATTGTCAGTGAGTGAGTGAGTAACCGTGAGTTAGTGTCAGTGAGTGTGTGTCAGTGAGTGAGTGTCAGTGAGTGAGTGCGATTGAGTGTCAGTGAGTGAGTGAGTATCAGTGATTTAGTGTCAGTGAGTGAGTGTCAGTGAGTGAGTGTCAGTGAGTGTGTGTCAGTGGTTGTGTATCAGTGAGTGAGTGTCAGTGAGTGAGTGTCAGTGAATGAGTGTGAGTGAGTATCAGTGTGTTAGTGTCAGTGAGTGTGTGTCATTGAGTGAGTGTCAGTGAGTGAGTGTCAGTGTGTGTGTGTCATTGAGTGAGTGTCAGTGAGTGAGTGTCATTCAGTGAGTGTCAGTGAGTGAGTGTCAGAGAGTGAGTGTCAGTGAGTGTGGGTCATTGAGTGAGTGTCAGTGAGTGAGTGTCAGTGAGTGAGTGAGTGTCAGTGAGTGAGTTTCAGTGAGTGAGTGTCAGTGAGTGAGTGTGTGTGTCAGTGAGTGAGTGCCAGTGAGTGAGTGTCAGTGAGTGTGTGTCAGTGAGTGTGTGTCAGTGAGTGTGTGTCAGTGAGTGAGTGTCAGTGAGTGAGTGTCAGTGAGTGAGTGTGTGTCAGTGAGTGAGTGTCAGTAAGTGAGTGTCAGTGAGTGAGTGTCAGTGAGTGAGTGTCAGAAAGAGGGTGTCAGTGAGTGAGTGTCAGTGAGTGAGTGTCAGTGAGTGAGTGTCATTGAGTGAGTGTCATTGAGTGAGTGTCAGTGAGTGAGTATCAGTGAGTGAGTGTCAGTTAGTGAGTGTCATTGAGTGAGTGTCATTGAGTGAGTGTCAGTGAGTGAGTGTCAGTGTGTGTGTGTCATTGAGTGAGTGTCAGTGAGTGAGTGTCATTCAGTGAGTGTCTGTAAGTGAGTGTCAGAGAGTGAGTGTCAGTGAGTGTGGGTCTTTGAGTGAGTGTCAGTGAGTGAGTGTCAGTGAATGAGTGAGTGTCAGTGAGTGAGTGACAGTGAGTGAGTGTCAGTGAGTGAGTGTCAGTGAGTGAATGTTTGTGAGTGTCAGTGAGTGAGTGTCAGTGAGTGTGTGTCAGTGAGTGAGTGTCAGTGAGTGAGTGTCAGTAAGTGAGTGTCATTGAGTGAGTGTCAGTGAGTGAGGGTCAGTGAGTGACTGTCAGTGAGTGTCAGTGAGTGAGTGTCAGTGAGTGAATGTCAGTGAGTGAGGGACAGTGAGTGACTGTCATTGAGTGTCAGTGAGTGAGTGTCAGTGAGTGAATGTCAGTGAGTGACTGTCAGTGAGTGAGTGTAGAGAGTGAGTGTCATTGAGTGAATGTCAGTGAGTGAGTGTTAGTGAGTGAGTGTCATTGAGTGAGTGTCAGTGAGTGAGTGTCAGTGAGTGAGTGTCAGTGAGTGAGTGAGTGTGAGTGAGTGTCATTGAGTAAGTGTCAGTGAGTGAGTGTCTGTGAGTGAGTGAGTGTAAGTGAGTGTCATTGAGTGAGTGTCAGTGAGTGAGTGTCATTGAGTGAGTGCCAGTGAGTGAGTGTCAGTGAGTGTGTGTCAGTGAGTGAGTGTCAGTGAGTGAGTGTGTGTGTCCGTGAGTGAGTGTCAGTGAGTGTGCGTCAGTGAGTGAGTGTCGGTGAGTGAGTGTCAGTGAGAGAGTGTCATTGAGTGAGTGTCAGTGAGTGAGTGACAGTGAGTGAGTGTGTGTGTCAGTGAGTGATTGTCAGTAAGTGAGTGTCAGTGAGTGAGTGTCAGTGAGTGAGTGTCAGAGAGAGGGAGTCAGTGAGTGAGTGTCAGTGAGTGAGTGTCAGTGAGTGAGTGTCAGTGAGTGAGTGTGTGTGTCAGTGAGTGAGTGCCAGTGAGTGAGTGTCAGTGAGTGTGTGTCAGTGAGTGAGTGTCAGTGAGTGAGTGTCAGTGAGTGTGCGTCAGTGAGTGAGTGTCGGTGAGTGAGTGTCAGTGAGTGAGTGTCATTGAGTGAGTGTCAGTGAGTGAGTGACAGTGAGTGAGTTTGTGTGTCAGTGAGTGAGTGTCAGTGAGTGTGTGTCAGTGAGTGAGTGTCAGTGAGTGAGTGTCAGTGAGTGTGTGTCAGTGAGTGTGTGTCAGTGAGTGAGTGTCAGTGAGTGAGTGTCAGTGAGTGAGTGTGTGTGTCAGTGAGTGAGTGTCAGTAAGTGAGTGTCAGTGAGTGAGTGTCAGTGAGTGAGTGTCAGAAAGAGGGTGTCAGTGAGTGAGTGTCAGTGAGTGAGTGTGTGTGAGTGAGTGTCATTGAGTGAGTGTCATTGAGTGAGTGTCAGTGAGTGAGTATCAGTGAGTGTCAGTTAGTGAGTGTCATTGAGTGAGTGTCATTGAGTGAGTGTCAGTGAGTGAGTGTCAGTGTGTGTGTGTCATTGAGTGAGTGTCAGTGAGTGAGTGTCATTCAGTGAGTGTGTGTGTCAGAGAGTGAGTGTCAGTGATTGTGGGTCATTGAGTGAGTGTCAGTGAGTGAGTGTCAGTGAATGAGTGAGTGTCAGTGAGTGAGAGACAGTGAGTGAGTGTCAGTCAGTGAGTGTCAGTGAGTGAATGTTTGTGAGTGTCAGTGAGTGAGTGTCAGTGAGTGTGTGTCAGTGAGTGAGTGTCAGTGTGTGAGTGTCAGTAAGTGAGTGTCATTGAGTGAGTGTCAGTGAGTGAGGGTCAGTGAGTGACTGTCAGTGAGTGTCAGTGAGTGAGTGTCAGTGAGTGAATGTCAATGAGTGAGGGACAGTGAGTGACTGTCATTGAGTGTCAGTGAGTGTGTGTCAGTGAGTGAGTGTCAGTGAGTGAGTGCGATTGAGTGTCAGTGAGTGAGTATCAGTGAGTTAGTGTCAGTGAGTGAGTGTCAGTGAGTGTGTGTCAGTGATTGAGTATCAGTGAGTGAGTGTCAGAGAATGAGTGTCAATGAGTGGGTGTCAGTGAGTGAGTGTCAGTGAGTGAGTGTCAGTGAGTGTCAGGAAATGAGGGTCAGTGAGTGAGTGTCAGCGAGTGAGTGTCAGTGAGTGAGTGTCAGTGAGTGATTGCGATTGATTGTCAGTGAGTGAGTGAGTAACCGTGAGTTAGTGTCAGTGAGTGTGTGTCAGTGAGTGAGTGTCAGTGAGTGAGTGCGATTGAGTGTCAGTGAGTGAGTGAGTATCAGTGATTTAGTGTCAGTGAGTGAGTGTCAGTGAGTGAGTGTCAGTGAGTGTGTGTCAGTGGTTGTGTATCAGTGAGTGAGTGTCAGTGAGTGAGTGTCAGTGAATGAGTGTGAGTGAGTATCAGTGTGTTAGTGTCAGTGAGTGTGTGTCATTGAGTGAGTGTCAGTGAGTGAGTGTCAGTGTGTGTGTGTCATTGAGTGAGTGTCAGTGAGTGAGTGTCATTCAGTGAGTGTCAGTGAGTGAGTGTCAGAGAGTGAGTGTCAGTGAGTGTGGGTCATTGAGTGAGTGTCAGTGAGTGAGTGTCAGTGAGTGAGTGAGTGTCAGTGAGTGAGTTTCAGTGAGTGAGTGTCAGTGAGTGAGTGTGTGTGTCAGTGAGTGAGTGCCAGTGAGTGAGTGTCAGTGAGTGTGTGTCAGTGAGTGTGTGTCAGTGAGTGTGTGTCAGTGAGTGAGTGTCAGTGAGTGAGTGTCAGTGAGTGAGTGTGTGTCAGTGAGTGAGTGTCAGTAAGTGAGTGTCAGTGAGTGAGTGTCAGTGAGTGAGTGTCAGAAAGAGGGTGTCAGTGAGTGAGTGTCAGTGAGTGAGTGTCAGTGAGTGAGTGTCATTGAGTGAGTGTCATTGAGTGAGTGTCAGTGAGTGAGTATCAGTGAGTGAGTGTCAGTTAGTGAGTGTCATTGAGTGAGTGTCATTGAGTGAGTGTCAGTGAGTGAGTGTCAGTGTGTGTGTGTCATTGAGTGAGTGTCAGTGAGTGAGTGTCATTCAGTGAGTGTCTGTAAGTGAGTGTCAGAGAGTGAGTGTCAGTGAGTGTGGGTCTTTGAGTGAGTGTCAGTGAGTGAGTGTCAGTGAATGAGTGAGTGTCAGTGAGTGAGTGACAGTGAGTGAGTGTCAGTGAGTGAGTGTCAGTGAGTGAATGTTTGTGAGTGTCAGTGAGTGAGTGTCAGTGAGTGTGTGTCAGTGAGTGAGTGTCAGTGAGTGAGTGTCAGTAAGTGAGTGTCATTGAGTGAGTGTCAGTGAGTGAGGGTCAGTGAGTGACTGTCAGTGAGTGTCAGTGAGTGAGTGTCAGTGAGTGAATGTCAGTGAGTGAGGGACAGTGAGTGACTGTCATTGAGTGTCAGTGAGTGAGTGTCAGTGAGTGAATGTCAGTGAGTGACTGTCAGTGAGTGAGTGTAGAGAGTGAGTGTCATTGAGTGAATGTCAGTGAGTGAGTGTTAGTGAGTGAGTGTCATTGAGTGAGTGTCAGTGAGTGAGTGTCAGTGAGTGAGTGTCAGTGAGTGAGTGAGTGTGAGTGAGTGTCATTGAGTAAGTGTCAGTGAGTGAGTGTCTGTGAGTGAGTGAGTGTAAGTGAGTGTCATTGAGTGAGTGTCAGTGAGTGAGTGTCATTGAGTGAGTGCCAGTGAGTGAGTGTCAGTGAGTGTGTGTCAGTGAGTGAGTGTCAGTGAGTGAGTGTGTGTGTCCGTGAGTGAGTGTCAGTGAGTGTGCGTCAGTGAGTGAGTGTCGGTGAGTGAGTGTCAGTGAGAGAGTGTCATTGAGTGAGTGTCAGTGAGTGAGTGACAGTGAGTGAGTGTGTGTGTCAGTGAGTGATTGTCAGTAAGTGAGTGTCAGTGAGTGAGTGTCAGTGAGTGAGTGTCAGAGAGAGGGAGTCAGTGAGTGAGTGTCAGTGAGTGAGTGTCAGTGAGTGAGTGTCAGTGAGTGAGTGTGTGTGTCAGTGAGTGAGTGCCAGTGAGTGAGTGTCAGTGAGTGTGTGTCAGTGAGTGAGTGTCAGTGAGTGAGTGTCAGTGAGTGTGCGTCAGTGAGTGAGTGTCGGTGAGTGAGTGTCAGTGAGTGAGTGTCATTGAGTGAGTGTCAGTGAGTGAGTGACAGTGAGTGAGTTTGTGTGTCAGTGAGTGAGTGTCAGTGAGTGTGTGTCAGTGAGTGAGTGTCAGTGAGTGAGTGTCAGTGAGTGTGTGTCAGTGAGTGTGTGTCAGTGAGTGAGTGTCAGTGAGTGAGTGTCAGTGAGTGAGTGTGTGTGTCAGTGAGTGAGTGTCAGTAAGTGAGTGTCAGTGAGTGAGTGTCAGTGAGTGAGTGTCAGAAAGAGGGTGTCAGTGAGTGAGTGTCAGTGAGTGAGTGTGTGTGAGTGAGTGTCATTGAGTGAGTGTCATTGAGTGAGTGTCAGTGAGTGAGTATCAGTGAGTGTCAGTTAGTGAGTGTCATTGAGTGAGTGTCATTGAGTGAGTGTCAGTGAGTGAGTGTCAGTGTGTGTGTGTCATTGAGTGAGTGTCAGTGAGTGAGTGTCATTCAGTGAGTGTGTGTGTCAGAGAGTGAGTGTCAGTGATTGTGGGTCATTGAGTGAGTGTCAGTGAGTGAGTGTCAGTGAATGAGTGAGTGTCAGTGAGTGAGAGACAGTGAGTGAGTGTCAGTCAGTGAGTGTCAGTGAGTGAATGTTTGTGAGTGTCAGTGAGTGAGTGTCAGTGAGTGTGTGTCAGTGAGTGAGTGTCAGTGTGTGAGTGTCAGTAAGTGAGTGTCATTGAGTGAGTGTCAGTGAGTGAGGGTCAGTGAGTGACTGTCAGTGAGTGTCAGTGAGTGAGTGTCAGTGAGTGAATGTCAATGAGTGAGGGACAGTGAGTGACTGTCATTGAGTGTCAGTGAGTGAGTGTCAGTGAGTGAATGTCAGTGAGTGACTGTCAGTGAGTGAGTGTAGAGAGTGAGTGTCATTGAGTGAATGTCAGTGAGTGAGTGTTAGTGAGTGAGTGTCATTGAGTGAGTGTCATTGAGTGAGTGTCAGTGAGTGAGTGTCAGTGAGTGAGTGTCAGTGAGTGAGTGAGTGTGAGTGAGTGTCATTGAGTGAGTGTCAGTGAGTGAGTGTCTGTGAGTGAGTGAGTGTGAGTGAGTGTCATTGAGTGAGTGTCAGTGAGTGAGTGTCATTGAGTGAGTGCCAGTGAGTCAGTGTCAGTGAGTGTGTGTCAGTGTGTGAGTGTCAGTGAGTGAGTGTCAGTGAGTGTGTGTCAGTGAGTGAGTGTCAGTGAGTGAGTGTCAGTGAGTGAGTGTGTGTGTCCGTGAGTGAGTGTCAGTGAGTGTGCATCAGTGAGTGAGTGTCGGTGAGTGAGTGTTAGTGAGAGAGTGTCATTGAGTGAGTGTCAATGAGTGAGTGACAGTGAGTGAGTGTGTGTGTCAGTGAGTGAGTGTCAGTAAGTGAGTGTCAGTGAGTGAGTGTCAGTGAGTGAGTGTCAGAGAGAGGGTGTCAGTGAGTGAGTGTCAGTGAGTGAGTGTCAGTGAGTGAGTGTCAGTGAGTGAGTGTGTGTGTCAGTGAGTGAGTGCCAGTGAGTGAGTGTCAGTGAGTGTGTGTCAGTGAGTGAGTGTCAGTGAGTGAGTGTCAGTGAGTGTGCGTCAGTGAGTGAGTGTCGGTGAGTGAGTGTCAGTGAGTGAGTGTCATTGAGTGAGTGTCAGTGAGTGAGTGACAATGAGTGAGTGTGTGTGTCAGTGAGTGAGTGCCAGTGAGTGAGTGTCAGTGAGTGTGTGTCAGTGAGTGAGTGTCAGTGAGTGAGTGTCAGTGAGTGTGTGTCAGTGAGTGTGTGTCAGTGAGTGAGTGTCAGTAAGTGAGTGTCAGTGAGTGAGTGTCAGTGAATGAGTGTCAGAGAGAGGGTGTCAGTGAGTGAGTGTCAGTGAGTGAGTGTCAGAGAGAGGGTGTCAGTGAATGAGTGTCAGTGAGTGAGTGTCAGTGAGTGAGTGTCATTGAGTGAGTGTCATTGAGTGAGTGTCAGTGAGTGAGTATCAGTGAGTGAGTGTCAGTTAGTGAGTGTCATTGAGTGAGTGTCAGTGAGTGAGTGTCAGTGTGTGTGTGTCATTGAGTGAGTGTCAGTGAGTGAGTGTCATTCAGTGAGTGTCAGTGAGTGAGTGTCAGAGAGTGAGTGTCAGTGAGTGTGGGTCATTGAGTGAGTGTCAGTGAGTGAGTGTCAGTGAGTGAGTGAGTGTCAGTGAGTGAGTGTCAGTGAGTGAGTGTCAGTGAGTGAGTGTGTGTGTCAGTGAGTGAGTGCCAGTGAGTGAGTGTCAGTGAGTGTGTGTCAGTGAGTGAGTGTCAGTGATTGTGTGTCAGTGAGTGTGTGTCAGTGAGTGAGTGTCAGTGAGTGAGTGTCAGTGAGTGAGTGTGTGTCAGTGAGTGAGTGTCAGTAAGTGAGTGTCAGTGAGTGAGTGTCAGTGAGTGAGTGTCAGAAAGAGGGTGTCAGTGAGTGAGTGTCAGTGAGTGAGTGTCATTGAGTGAGTGTCATTGAGTGAGTGTCAGTGAGTGAGTATCAGTGAGTGAGTGTCAGTTAGTGAGTGTCATTGAGTGAGTGTCATTGAGTGAGTGTCAGTGAGTGAGTGTCATTGAGTGAGTGTCAGTGAGTGAGTGTCAGAGAGTGAGTGTCAGTGAGTGTGTGTCATTGAGTGAGTGTCAGTAAGTGAGTGTCAGTGAGTGAGTGAGTGTCAGTGAGTGAGTGACAGTGAGTGAGTGTCAGTGAGTGAGTGTCCGTGAGTGAGTGTGTGTGAGTGTCAGTGAGTGAGTGTCAGTGAGAGTGTGTCAGTGAGTGAGTGTCAGTGAGTGAGTGTCAGTGAGTGAGTGTCAGAGAGTGAGTGTCAGTGAGTGAGTGTCAGTGAGTGAGTGTCAGTGAGTGAGTGGCAGTGAGTGAGTGGCAGTGAGTGAGTGAGTGTCAGTGAGGGAGTGTCAGTGAGTGAGTGAGTGGAAGTGAGTGAGTGTCAGTGAGTGAGAGTCAGTGAGTGAGAGTCAGTGAGTGAGTGTCATTGAGTGTGTGTCAGTGAGTGAGTGTCAGTGAGTGAGCGTAAGGGAGTGAGTGTCAGTGAGTGTGTGTCAGTGAGTGAGTGTCAGTGAGTGAGTGTCAGTGAGTGAGTGTGTGTGAGTGTCAGTGAGTGAGTGTCAGTAAGTGTGTGACAGTGAGTGAGTGTCAGTGAGTGAGTGTCAGTGAGTGAGTGTCATTGAGTCAGTGTCAGTGAGTGAGTGTCAGTGAGTGAGTGTCAGTGAGTGAGTGTCAGTGAGTGCGTGTCAGAGAGAGGGTGTCAGTGAGTGAGTGTCAGTGAGTGAGTGTCAGTGAGTGAGTGTCAGTTCGTGAGTGTCATTGAGTGAGTGTCATTGAGTGAGTGTCAGTGAGTGAGTGTCAGTGAGTGAGTGTCATTGAGTGAGTGTCAGTGAGTGAGTGTCATTGAGTGAGTGTCAGTGAGTGAGTGTCAGAGTGAGTGTCAGTGAGTGTGTGTCATTGAGTGAGTGTCAGTGAGTGAGTGTAAGTGAGTGAGTGGGTGTCAGTGAATGAGTGACAGTGAGTGAGTCTCAGTGAGTGAGTGTCAGTGAGTGAGTGTGTGTGAGTGTCAGTGAGTGTGTGTCAGTGAGTGAGTGTCAGTGAGTGAGTGTCAGTGAGTGAGTGTCATTAAGTGAGTGTCATTGAGTGAGTGTCAGTAAGTGAGTGTCAGTGAGTGAGTGTCAGTGAGTGAGTGTCATTGAGTGAGTGTCAGTGAGTGAGGGTCAGTGAGTGACTGTCAGTGAGTGTCAGTGAGTGAGTGTCAGTGAGTGAATGTCAGTGAGTGAGTGTCAGTGAGTGAGTGTAGAGAGTGAGTGTCATTGAGTGAGTGTCAGTGAGTGAGTGTTAGTGAGTGAGTGTCATTGAGTGAGTGTCAGAGAGTGAGTGTCAGTGAGTGAGTGTCAGTGAGTGAGTGTCAGTGAGTGAGTGAGTGTGAGTGAGTGTCATTGAGTGAGTGTCAGTGAGTGAGTGTCTGTGAGTGAGTGAGTGTGAGTGAGTGTCATTGAGTGAGTGTCAGTGAGTGAGTGTCATTGAGTGAGGGCCAGTGAGTGAGTGTCAGTGAGTGTGTGTCAGTGAGTGAGTGCCAGTGAGTGAGTGTCAGTGAGTGAGTGTCAGTGAGTGTGTGTCAGTGAGTGAGTGTCAGTGAGTGAGTGTCAGTGAGTGAGTGTGTGTGTCAGTGAGTGAGTGTCAGTGAGTGTGCGTCAGTGAGTGAGTGTCGGTGAGTGAGTGTCAGTGAGTGAGTGTCATTGAGTGAGTGTCAGTGAGTGAGTGACAGTGAGTGAGTGTGTGTGTCAGTGAGTGAGTGTCAGGAAGTGAGTGTCAGTGAGTGAGTGTCAGTGAGTGAGTGTCAGAGAGAGGGTGTCAGTGAGTGAGTGTCAGTGAGTGAGTGTCAGTGAGTGAGTGTCAGTGAGTGAGAATGTGTGTCAGTGAGTGAGTGCCAGTGAGTGAGTGTCAGTGAGTGTGTGTCAGTGAGTGAGTGTCTGTGAGTGAGTGTCAGTGAGTGAGTGTGTGTGTCAGTGAGTGAGTGTCAGTAAGTGAGTGTCAGTGAGTGAGTGTCAGTGAGTGAGTGTCAGTGAGTGAGTGTCAGTGAGTGAGTGTCAGTGAGTGAGTGTCATTGAGTGAGTGTCATTGAGTGAGTGTCAGTGAGTGAGTATCAGTGAGTGAGTGTCAGTTAGTGAGTGTCATTGAGTGAGTATCATTGAGTGAGTGTCAGTGAGTGAGTGTCAGTGTGTGAGTGTCATTGAGTGAGTGTCAGTGAGTGAGTGTCATTCACTGAGTGTCAGTGAGTGAGTGTCAGAGAGTGAGTGTCAGTGAGTGTGGGTCATTGAGTGAGTGTCAGTGAGTGAGTGTCAGTGAGTGAGTGAGTGTCAGTGAGTGAGTGACAGTGAGTGAGTGTCAGTGAGTGAGTGTCAGTGAGTGAATGTTTGTGAGTGTCAGTGAGTGAGTGTCAGTGAGTGTGTGTCAGTGAGTGAGTGTCAGTGAGTGAGTGTCAGTAAGTGAGTGTCATTGAGTGAGTGTCAGTGAGTGAGGGTCAGTGAGTGACTGTCAGTGAGTGTCAGTGAGTGAGTGTCAGTGAGTGAATGTCAGTGAGTGAGGGACAGTGAGTGACTGTCAGTGAGTGTCAGTGAGTGAGTGTCAGTGAGTGAATGTCTGTGAGTGAGTGTCAGTGAGTGAGTGTAGAGAGTGAGTGTCATTGAGTGAGTGTCAGTGAGTGAGTGTTAGTGAGTGAGTGTCATTGAGTGAGTGTCAGTGAGTGAGTGTCAGTGAGTGAGTGTCAGTGAGTGAGTTTCAGTGAGTGAGTGAGTGTGAGTGAGTGTCATTGAGTGAGTGTCAGTGAGTGAGTGTCTGTGAGTGAGTGAGTGTAAGTGAGTGTCATTGAGTGAGTGTCAGTGAGTGAGTGTCATTTAGTGAGTGCCAGTGAGTGAGTGTCAGTGAGTGTGTGTCAGTGAGTGAGTGTCAGTGAGTGAGTGTCAGTGAGTGAGTGTCAGTGAGTGTGTGTCAGTGAGTGAGTGTCAGTGAGTGAGTGTCAGTGAGTGAGTGTGTGTGTCAGTGAGTGAGTGTCAGTGAGTGTGCGTCAGTGAGTGAGTGTCGGTGAGTGAGTGTCAGTGAGTGAGTGTCATTGAGTGAGTGTCAGTGAGGGAGTGACAGTGAGTGAGTGTGTGTGTCAGTGAGTGAGTGTCAGTAAGTGAGTGTCAGTGAGTGAGTGTCAGTGAGTGAGTGTCAGAGAGAGGGTGTCAGTGAGTGAGTGTCAGTGAGTGAGTGTCAATGAGTGAGTGTCAGTGAGTGAGTGTGTGTTTCAGTTCGTGAGTGCCAGTGAGTGAGTGTCAGTGAGTGTGTATCAGTGAGTGTGTGTCAGTGAGTGTGTGTCAGTGAGTGAGTGTCAGTGAGTGAGTGTCAGCAAGTGAGTGTCAGTGAGTGAGTGTCAGTGAGTGAGTGTCAGAGAGAGGGTGTCAGTGAGTGAGTGTCAGAGAGTGAGTGTCAGTGAGTGAGTGTCATTGAGTGAGTGTCATTGAGTGAGTGTCAGTGAGTGAGTATCATTGAGTGAGTGTCAGTTAGTGAGTGTCATTGAGTGAGTGTCATTGAGTGAGTGTCAGTGAGTGAGTGAAAGTGTGTGAGTGTCATTGAGTGAGTGTCAGTGAGTGAGTGTCATTCAGTGAGTGTCAGTGAGTGAGTGTCAGGGAGTGAGTGTCAGTGAGTGTGTGTCATTGAGTGAGTGTCAGTGAGTGAGTGTCAGTGAGTGAGTGAGTGTCAGTGAGTGAGTGACAGTGAGTGAGTGTCAGTGAGTGAGTGTCAGTGAGTGAATGTTTGTGAGTGTCAGTGAGTGAGTGTCAGTGAGTGTGTGTCAGTGAGTGAGTGTCAGTGAGTGAGTGTCAGTGAGTGAGTGCCAGTGAGGGAGTGTCAGTGAGTGAGTGTCATTGAGTGAGTGTCAGTGAGTGACTGTCAGGGAGTGAGTGCCAGTGAATGTCAGTCAGTGAGTGTCAGTTAGTGAGTGTCAGTGAGTGAGTGTCAGTGAGTGAGTGTCAGTGAGTGAGTGAGTGTGAGTGAGTGTCATTGAGTGAGTGTCAGTGAGTGAGTGTCTGTGAGTGAGTGTCAGTGAGTGACTGTCAGTGAGTGAGTGCCAGTGAATGTCAGTCAGTGAGTGTCAGTGTGTCAGTGTCAGTGATTGAGTGTCAGTGAGTGAGTGTCAGTGAGTGAGTGAGTGTGAGTGAGTGTCATTGAGTGAGTGTCAGTGAGTGAGTGTCTGTGAGTGAGTGAGTGAGTGTGAGTGAGAGTCATTGAGTGAGTGTCAGTGAGTGAGTGTCATTGAGTGAGTGCCAGTGAGTGAGTGTCAGTGAGTGATTATCAGTGAGTGATTATCAGTGAGTGTCAGTGAATGAGGGTCAGTGAGTGAGTGTCAGTGAGTGAGTGAGTGTCAGTGAGTGATTGTCATTGAGTGAGTGTCAGTGAGTGAGTGTCAGTGAGTGAGTGTCAGTGAGTGAGTGAGTGTCAGTGAGTGAATGTCAGTGAGTGAGTGTCAGTGACTGAATGAGTGTCAGTGAGTGAGAGTTAGTGAGTTGCACTGAGTGAGTGTCAGTGAGTGAGTGTCAGTGCGTGAGTGACAGTGAGTGAGTGAGTGGCAGTGAGTGAGTGTCAGTGAGTGTCAGTGAGTGAGTGCCAGTGAGTTAGTGAGTGTACGTGAGTGAGTGTCAGTGAGTGAGTGAGTGTGAGTGAGTGTCAGTGAGTAAACGCCATTGAGTGTCAGTGAGTTACTGAGTGTCACTGAGTGAGTGTCAGTGAGTGAGTGTCAGTGAGTGTGTGTCAGTGAGTGAGTGTCAGTGAGTGAGAGTCAGTGAATGAGTGTCAGTGAGTGAGTGTCAGCAAGTGTGTGGAAATGAGGGTCAGTGTGTGAGTGTCAGTGAGTGAGTGTCAGTGAGTTGGTGTCAATGAGTGAGTGTCAGTGAGTGAGTCTCAGTGAGTGAGCGTTAGTGAGTGTCAGGAAATGAGGGTCAGTGTGTGAGTGTCAGAGAGTGAGTGTCAGTGAGTGAGTCTCAGTGAGTGATTGCGATTGATTGTCAGTGAGTGAGTGAGTATCCGTGAGTTAGTGTCAGTGAGTGTGTGTCAGTGAGTGAGTGCGATTGAGTGTCAGTGAGTGAGTATCAGTGAGTTAGTGTCAGTGAGTGAGTGTCAGTGAGTGTGTGTCAGTGATTGAGTATCAGTGAGTGAGTGTCAGAGAATGAGTGTCAATGAGTGGGTGTCAGTGAGTGAGTGTCAGTGAGTGAGTGTCAGTGAGTGTCAGGAAATGAGGGTCAGTGAGTGAGTGTCAGCGAGTGAGTGTCAGTGAGTGAGTGTCAGTGAGTGATTGCGATTGATTGTCAGTGAGTGAGTGAGTAACCGTGAGTTAGTGTCAGTGAGTGTGTGTCAGTGAGTGAGTGTCAGTGAGTGAGTGCGATTGAGTGTCAGTGAGTGAGTGAGTGTCAGTGATTTAGTGTCAGTGAGTGAGTGTCAGTGAGTGAGTGTCAGTGAGTGTGTGTCAGTGGTTGTGTATCAGTGAGTGAGTGTCAGTGAGTGAGTGTCAGTGAATGAGTGTGAGTGAGTATCAGTGTGTTAGTGTCAGTGAGTGTGTGTCATTGAGTGAGTGTCAGTGAGTGAGTGTCAGTGTGTGTGTGTCATTGAGTGAGTGTCAGTGAGTGAGTGTCATTCAGTGAGTGTCAGTGAGTGAGTGTCAGAGAGTGAGTGTCAGTGAGTGTGGGTCATTGAGTGAGTGTCAGTGAGTGAGTGTCAGTGAGTGAGTGAGTGTCAGTGAGTGAGTTTCAGTGAGTGAGTGTCAGTGAGTGAGTGTGTGTGTCAGTGAGTGAGTGCCAGTGAGTGAGTGTCAGTGAGTGTGTGTCAGTGAGTGTGTGTCAGTGAGTGTGTGTCAGTGAGTGAGTGTCAGTGAGTGAGTGTCAGTGAGTGAGTGTGTGTCAGTGAGTGAGTGTCAGTAAGTGAGTGTCAGTGAGTGAGTGTCAGTGAGTGAGTGTCAGAAAGAGGGTGTCAGTGAGTGAGTGTCAGTGAGTGAGTGTCAGTGAGTGAGTGTCATTGAGTGAGTGTCATTGAGTGAGTGTCAGTGAGTGAGTATCAGTGAGTGAGTGTCAGTTAGTGAGTGTCATTGAGTGAGTGTCATTGAGTGAGTGTCAGTGAGTGAGTGTCAGTGTGTGTGTGTCATTGAGTGAGTGTCAGTGAGTGAGTGTCATTCAGTGAGTGTCTGTAAGTGAGTGTCAGAGAGTGAGTGTCAGTGAGTGTGGGTCTTTGAGTGAGTGTCAGTGAGTGAGTGTCAGTGAATGAGTGAGTGTCAGTGAGTGAGTGACAGTGAGTGAGTGTCAGTGAGTGAGTGTCAGTGAGTGAATGTTTGTGAGTGTCAGTGAGTGAGTGTCAGTGAGTGTGTGTCAGTGAGTGAGTGTCAGTGAGTGAGTGTCAGTAAGTGAGTGTCATTGAGTGAGTGTCAGTGAGTGAGGGTCAGTGAGTGACTGTCAGTGAGTGTCAGTGAGTGAGTGTCAGTGAGTGAATGTCAGTGAGTGAGGGACAGTGAGTGACTGTCATTGAGTGTCAGTGAGTGAGTGTCAGTGAGTGAATGTCAGTGAGTGACTGTCAGTGAGTGAGTGTAGAGAGTGAGTGTCATTGAGTGAATGTCAGTGAGTGAGTGTTAGTGAGTGAGTGTCATTGAGTGAGTGTCAGTGAGTGAGTGTCAGTGAGTGAGTGTCAGTGAGTGAGTGTCAGTGAGTGAGTGAGTGTGAGTGAGTGTCATTGAGTAAGTGTCAGTGAGTGAGTGTCTGTGAGTGAGTGAGTGTAGGTGAGTGTCATTGAGTGAGTGTCAGTGAGTGAGTGTCATTGAGTGAGTGCCAGTGAGTGAGTGTCAGTGAGTGTGTGTCAGTGAGTGAGTGTCAGTGAGTGAGTGTGTGTGTCCGTGAGTGAGTGTCAGTGAGTGTGCGTCAGTGAGTGAGTGTCGGTGAGTGAGTGTCAGTGAGAGAGTGTCATTGAGTGAGTGTCAGTGAGTGAGTGACAGTGAGTGAGTGTGTGTGTCAGTGAGTGATTGTCAGTAAGTGAGTGTCAGTGAGTGAGTGTCAGTGAGTGAGTGTCAGAGAGAGGGAGTCAGTGAGTGAGTGTCAGTGAGTGAGTGTCAGTGAGTGAGTGTCAGTGAGTGAGTGTGTGTGTCAGTGAGTGAGTGCCAGTGAGTGAGTGTCAGTGAGTGTGTGTCAGTGAGTGAGTGTCAGTGAGTGAGTGTCAGTGAGTGTGCGTCAGTGAGTGAGTGTCGGTGAGTGAGTGTCAGTGAGTGAGTGTCATTGAGTGAGTGTCAGTGAGTGAGTGACAGTGAGTGAGTTTGTGTGTCAGTGAGTGAGTGTCAGTGAGTGTGTGTCAGTGAGTGAGTGTCAGTGAGTGAGTGTCAGTGAGTGTGTGTCAGTGAGTGTGTGTCAGTGAGTGAGTGTCAGTGAGTGAGTGTCAGTGAGTGAGTGTGTGTGTCAGTGAGTGAGTGTCAGTAAGTGAGTGTCAGTGAGTGAGTGTCAGTGAGTGAGTGTCAGAAAGAGGGTGTCAGTGAGTGAGTGTCAGTGAGTGAGTGTGTGTGAGTGAGTGTCATTGAGTGAGTGTCATTGAGTGAGTGTCAGTGAGTGAGTATCAGTGAGTGTCAGTTAGTGAGTGTCATTGAGTGAGTGTCATTGAGTGAGTGTCAGTGAGTGAGTGTCAGTGTGT
Source organism: Somniosus microcephalus (assembly GCF_052327205.1). Lineage (NCBI taxonomy): Eukaryota > Metazoa > Chordata > Chondrichthyes > Squaliformes > Somniosidae > Somniosus > Somniosus microcephalus. The sequence continues at coordinate 148,235,046 of NC_140992.1, read as the reverse complement.
GTGTGTCATTGAGTGAGTGTCAGTGAGTGAGTGTCATTCAGTGAGTGTGTGTGTCAGAGAGTGAGTGTCAGTGATTGTGGGTCATTGAGTGAGTGTCAGTGAGTGAGTGTCAGTGAATGAGTGAGTGTCAGTGAGTGAGAGACAGTGAGTGAGTGTCAGTCAGTGAGTGTCAGTGAGTGAATGTTTGTGAGTGTCAGTGAGTGAGTGTCAGTGAGTGTGTGTCAGTGAGTGAGTGTCAGTGTGTGAGTGTCAGTAAGTGAGTGTCATTGAGTGAGTGTCAGTGAGTGAGGGTCAGTGAGTGACTGTCAGTGAGTGTCAGTGAGTGAGTGTCAGTGAGTGAATGTCAGTGAGTGAGGGACAGTGAGTGACTGTCATTGAGTGTCAGTGAGTGAGTGTCAGTGAGTGAATGTCAGTGAGTGACTGTCAGTGAGTGAGTGTAGAGAGTGAGTGTCATTGAGTGAATGTCAGTGAGTGAGTGTTAGTGAGTGAGTGTCATTGAGTGAGTGTCAGTGAGTGAGTGTCAGTGAGTGAGTGTCAGTGAGTGAGTGTCAGTGAGTGAGTGAGTGTGAGTGAGTGTCATTGAGTGAGTGTCAGTGAGTGAGTGTCTGTGAGTGAGTGAGTGTGAGTGAGTGTCATTGAGTGAGTGTCAGTGAGTGAGTGTCATTGAGTGAGTGCCAGTGAGTCAGTGTCAGTGAGTGTGTGTCAGTGTGTGAGTGTCAGTGAGTGAGTGTCAGTGAGTGAGTGTCAGTGAGTGTGTGTCAGTGAGTGAGTGTCAGTGAGTGAGTGTCAGTGAGTGAGTGTGTGTGTCCGTGAGTGAGTGTCAGTGAGTGTGCATCAGTGAGTGAGTGTCGGTGAGTGAGTGTTAGTGAGAGAGTGTCATTGAGTAAGTGTCAATGAGTGAGTGACAGTGAGTGAGTGTGTGTGTCAGTGAGTGAGTGTCAGTAAGTGAGTGTCAGTGAGTGAGTGTCAGTGAGTGAGTGTCAGAGAGAGGGTGTCAGTGAGTGAGTGTCAGTGAGTGAGTGTCAGTGAGTGAGTGTCAGTGAGTGAGTGTGTGTGTCAGTGAGTGAGTGCCAGTGAGTGAGTGTCAGTGAGTGTGTGTCAGTGAGTGAGTGTCAGTGAGTGAGTGTCAGTGAGTGTGCGTCAGTGAGTGAGTGTCGGTGAGTGAGTGTCAGTGAGTGAGTGTCATTGAGTGAGTGTCAGTGAGTGAGTGACAATGAGTGAGTGTGTGTGTCAGTGAGTGAGTGCCAGTGAGTGAGTGTCAGTGAGTGTGTGTCAGTGAGTGAGTGTCAGTGAGTGAGTGTCAGTGAGTGTGTGTCAGTGAGTGTGTGTCAGTGAGTGAGTGTCAGTAAGTGAGTGTCAGTGAGTGAGTGTCAGTGAGTGAGTGTCAGAGAGAGGGTGTCAGTGAGTGAGTGTCAGTGAGTGAGTGTCAGAGAGAGGGTGTCAGTGAATGAGTGTCAGTGAGTGAGTGTCAGTGAGTGAGTGTCATTGAGTGAGTGTCATTGAGTGAGTGTCAGTGAGTGAGTATCAGTGAGTGAGTGTCAGTTAGTGAGTGTCATTGAGTGAGTGTCAGTGAGTGAGTGTCAGTGTGTGTGTGTCATTGAGTGAGTGTCAGTGAGTGAGTGTCATTCAGTGAGTGTCAGTGAGTGAGTGTCAGAGAGTGAGTGTCAGTGAGTGTGGGTCATTGAGTGAGTGTCAGTGAGTGAGTGTCAGTGAGTGAGTGAGTGTCAGTGAGTGAGTGTCAGTGAGTGAGTGTCAGTGAGTGAGTGTGTGTGTCAGTGAGTGAGTGCCAGTGAGTGAGTGTCAGTGAGTGTGTGTCAGTGAGTGAGTGTCAGTGATTGTGTGTCAGTGAGTGTGTGTCAGTGAGTGAGTGTCAGTGAGTGAGTGTCAGTGAGTGAGTGTGTGTCAGTGAGTGAGTGTCAGTAAGTGAGTGTCAGTGAGTGAGTGTCAGTGAGTGAGTGTCAGAAAGAGGGTGTCAGTGAGTGAGTGTCAGTGAGTGAGTGTCATTGAGTGAGTGTCATTGAGTGAGTGTCAGTGAGTGAGTATCAGTGAGTGAGTGTCAGTTAGTGAGTGTCATTGAGTGAGTGTCATTGAGTGAGTGTCAGTGAGTGAGTATCAGTGTGTGTGTGTCATTGAGTGAGTGTCAGTGAGTGAGTGTCATTCAGTGAGTGTCAGTAAGTGAGTGTCAGAGAGAGAGTGTCAGTGAGTGTGGGTCATTGAGTGAGTGTCAGTGAGTGAGTGTCAGTGAATGAGTGAGTGTCAGTGAGTGAGTTACAGTGAGTGAATGTCAGTGAGTGAGTGTCAGTGAGTGAATGTTTGTGAGTGTCAGTGAGTGTGTGTCAGTGAGTGAGTGTCAGTGAGTGAGTGTCAGTGAGTGAATGTCAGTGAGTGAGTGTCAGTGAGTGAGTGTAGAGAGTGAGTGTCAGTGAGTGAGTGTCAGTGAGTGAGTGTTAGTGAGTGAGTGTCATTGTGTGAGTGTCAGTGAGTGAGTGTCAGTGAGTGAGTGTCAGTCAGTGAGTGTCAGTGAGTGAATGAGTGTGAGTGATTGTCATTGAGTGACTGTCAGTGAGTGAGTGTCTGTGAGTGAGTGAGTGAGTGTGAGTGAGTGTCATTGAGTGAGTGTCAGTGAGTGAGTGTCATTGAGTGAGTGCCAGTGAGTGAGTGTCAGTGAGTGTGTGTCAGTGAGTGAGTGTCAGTGAGTGAGTGTCAGTGAGTGAGTGTCAGTGAGTGAGTGTCAGTGAGTGAATGTCAGAGAGTGAGTGTCAGTGAGTGAGTGTCAGTGAGTGAGTGACAGTGAGTGAGTGTCAGTGAGTGTCAGTGAGTGAGTGTCAGTGAGTGAGTGTCAGTTAGTGAGTGTCATTGAGTGAGTGTCATTGAGTGAGTGTCATTGAGTGAGTGTCAGTGAGTGAGTGTCATTAAGTGAGTATCAGTGAGTGAGTGTCATTGAGTGAGTGTCAGTGAGTGAGTGTTAGTGAGTGAGTGTCATTGAGTGAGTGTCACTGAGAGAGTGTCAGTGAGACAGTGTGTGTGAGTGTCAGTGAGTGAGTGTCAGTGAGTGAGTGTCAGTGAGTGAGTGTGTGTGAGTGTCAGTGAGTGAGTATCAGTGAGTGTGTGTCATTGAGTGAGTGACAGTGAGTGAGTGTAAGTAAGGGAATGTCAGTGAGTGAGTGTCAGTGAGTAAGTGTCAGAGAGACGGTGTCAGTGAGTGAGTGTCAGTGAGTGAGTGTCAGTGAGTGAGTGTCATTGAGTCAGTGTCAGTGAGTGAGTGTCAGTGAGTGAGTGTCAGTGAGTGAGTGTCAGTGAGTGCGTGTCAGAAAGAGGGTGTCAGTGAGTGAGTGTCAGTGAGTGAATGTCAGTGAGTGAGTGTCATTGAGTTAGTGTCAGTGAGTGAGAGTCAGTGAGTGAGTGTCAGTTAGTGAGTGTCATTGAATGAGTGTCATTGAGTGAGTGTCAGTGAGTGAGTGTCAGTGAGTGAGTGTCATTGAGTGAGTGTCAGTGAGTGATTGTCATTGAGTGAGTGTCAGTGAGTGAGTGTCAGAGAGTGAGTCTCAGTGAGTGTGTGTCATTGAGTGAGTATCAGTGAGTGAGTGTAAGTGAGTGAGTGAGTGTCAGTGAGTGAGTGACAGTGAGTGAGTGTCAGTGAGTGAGTGTCAGTGAGCGAGAGTGTGTGAGTGTCAGTGAGTGTGTGTCAGTGAGTGAGAGTCAGTGAGTGAGTGTCAGAGAGTGAATGTCAGTGAGTGTGTGTCATTGAGTGAGTGTCAGTCAGTGAGTGTCATTGAGTGAGTGTCAGTGAGTGAGGGTCAGTGAGTGACTGTCAGTGAGTATCAGTGAGTGAGTGTCAGTGAGTGAATGTCAGTGAGTGAGTGTCAGTGAGTGAGTGTAGAGAGTGAGTGTCAGTGAGTGAGTGTCAGTGAGTGAGTGTTAGTGAGTGAGTGTCATTGAGTGAGTGTCAGTGAGTGAGTGTCAGTGAGTGAGTGTCAGTCAGTGAGTGTCAGTGAGTGAATGAGTGTGAGTGATTGTCATTGAGTGAGTGTCAGTGAGTGAGTGTCTGTGAGTGAGTGAGTGAGTGTGAGTGAATGTCATTGAGTGAGTGTCAGTGAGTGAGTATCAGTGAGTGAGTGTCAGTTAGTGAGTGTCATTGAGTGAGTGTCAGTGAGTGAGTGTCTGTGAGTGAGTGAGTGAGTGTGAGTGAATGTCATTGAGTGAGTGTCAGTGAGTGAGTATCAGTGAGTGAGTGTCAGTTAGTGAGTGTCATTGAGTGAGTGTCAGTGAGTGAGTGTCAGTGTGTGTGTGTCATTGAGTGAGTGTCAGTGAGTGAGTGTCATTCAGTGAGTGTCAGTGAGTGAGTGTCAGAGAGTGAGTGTCAGTGAGTGTGGGTCATTGAGTGAGTGTCAGTGAGTGAGTGTCAGTGAGTGAGTGAGTGTCAGTGAGTGAGTGTCAGTGAGTGAGTGTCAGTGAGTGAGTGTGTGTGTCAGTGAGTGAGTGCCAGTGAGTGAGTGTCAGTGAGTGTGTGTCAGTGAGTGAGTGTCAGTGATTGTGTGTCAGTGAGTGTGTGTCAGTGAGTGAGTGTCAGTGAGTGAGTGTCAGTGAGTGAGTGTGTGTCAGTGAGTGAGTGTCAGTAAGTGAGTGTCAGTGAGTGAGTGTCAGTGAGTGAGTGTCAGAAAGAGGGTGTCAGTGAGTGAGTGTCAGTGAGTGAGTGTCATTGAGTGAGTGTCATTGAGTGAGTGTCAGTGAGTGAGTATCAGTGAGTGAGTGTCAGTTAGTGAGTGTCATTGAGTGAGTGTCATTGAGTGAGTGTCAGTGAGTGAGTGTCAGTGTGTGTGTGTCATTGAGTGAGTGTCAGTGAGTGAGTGTCATTCAGTGAGTGTCAGTAAGTGAGTGTCAGAGAGAGAGTGTCAGTGAGTGTGGGTCATTGAGTGAGTGTCAGTGAGTGAGTGTCAGTGAATGAGTGAGTGTCAGTGCGTGAGTGACAGTGAGTGAATGTCAGTGAGTGAGTGTCAGTGAGTGAATGTTTGTGAGTGTCAGTGAGTGAGTGTCAGTGAGTGTGTGTCAGTGAGTGAGTGTCAGTGAGTGAGTGTCAGTGAGTGAATGTCAGTGAGTGAGTGTCAGTGAGTGAGTGTAGAGAGTGAGTGTCAGTGAGTGAGTGTCAGTGAGTGAGTGTTAGTGAGTGAGTGTCATTGTGTGAGTGTCAGTGAGTGAGTGTCAGTGAGTGAGTGTCAGTCAGTGAGTGTCAGTGAGTGAATGAGTGTGAGTGATTGTCATTGAGTGACTGTCAGTGAGTGAGTGTCTGTGAGTGAGTGAGTGAGTGTGAGTGAGTGTCATTGAGTGAGTGTCAGTGAGTGAGTGTCATTGAGTGAGTGCCAGTGAGTGAGTGTCAGTGAGTGTGTGTCAGTGAGTGAGTGTCAGTGAGTGAGTGTCAGTGAGTGAGTGTCAGTGAGTGAATGTCAGAGAGTGAGTGTCAGTGAGTGAGTGTCAGTGAGTGAGTGACAGTGAGTGAGTGTCAGTGAGTGTCAGTGAGTGAGTGTCAGTGAGTGAGTGTCAGTTAGTGAGTGTCATTGAGTGAGTGTCATTGAGTGAGTGTCATTGAGTGAGTGTCAGTGAGTGAGTGTCATTAAGTGAGTATCAGTGAGTGAGTGTCATTGAGTGAGTGTCAGTGAGTGAGTGTTAGTGAGTGAGTGTCATTGAGTGAGTGTCACTGAGTGAGTGTCAGTGAGACAGTGTGTGTGAGTGTCAGTGAGTGAGTGTCAGTGAGTGAGTGTCAGTGAGTGAGTGTGTGTGAGTGTCAGTGAGTGAGTATCAGTGAGTGTGTGTCATTGAGTGAGTGACAGTGAGTGAGTGTAAGTAAGTGAATGTCAGTGAGTGAGTGTCAGTGAGTAAGTGTCAGAGAGACGGTGTCAGTGAGTGAGTGTCAGTGAGTGAGTGTCAGTGAGTGAGTGTCATTGAGTCAGTGTCAGTGAGTGAGTGTCAGTGAGTGAGTGTCAGTGAGTGAGTGTCAGTGAGTGCGTGTCAGAAAGAGGGTGTCAGTGAGTGAGTGTCAGTGAGTGAATGTCAGTGAGTGAGTGTCATTGAGTTAGTGTCAGTGAGTGAGTGTCAGTGAGTGAGTGTCAGTTAGTGAGTGTCATTGAGTGAGTGTCATTGAGTGAGTGTCAGTGAGTGAGTGTCAGTGAGTGAGTGTCATTGAGTGAGTGTCAGTGAGTGATTGTCATTGAGTGAGTGTCAGTGAGTGAGTGTCAGAGAGTGAGTCTCAGTGAGTGTGTGTCATTGAGTGAGTATCAGTGAGTGAGTGTAAGTGAGTGAGTGAGTGTCAGTGAGTGAGTGACAGTGAGTGAGTGTCAGTGAGTGAGTGTCAGTGAGCGAGAGTGTGTGAGTGTCAGTGAGTGTGTGTCAGTGAGTGAGAGTCAGTGAGTGAGTGTCAGAGAGTGAATGTCAGTGAGTGTGTGTCATTGAGTGAGTGTCAGTCAGTGAGTGTCATTGAGTGAGTGTCAGTGAGTGAGGGTCAGTGAGTGACTGTCAGTGAGTATCAGTGAGTGAGTGTCAGTGAGTGAATGTCAGTGAGTGAGTGTCAGTGAGTGAGTGTAGAGAGTGAGTGTCAGTGAGTGAGTGTCAGTGAGTGAGTGTTAGTGAGTGAGTGTCATTGAGTGAGTGTCAGTGAGTGAGTGTCAGTGAGTGAGTGTCAGTCAGTGAGTGTCAGTGAGTGAATGAGTGTGAGTGATTGTCATTGAGTGAGTGTCAGTGAGTGAGTGTCTGTGAGTGAGTGAGTGAGTGTGAGTGAATGTCATTGAGTGAGTGTCAGTGAGTGAGTGTCATTGAGTGAGTGCCAGTGAGTGAGTGTCAGTGAGTGAGTGTCAGTGAGTGAGTGTCAGTGAGTGAGTGTCAGTGAGTGTGTGCAAGTGAGTGAGTGTCAGTGAGTGAATGTCAGAGAGTGAGTGTCAGTGAGTGAGTGTCAGTGAGTGAGTGTCAGTGAGTGAGTGTCAGTGATTGTCAGTGAGTGAGTGTCAGTGAGTGAGTGTCAGTGAGTGAGTGTCAGTGAGTGAGTGTCAGTTAGTGAGTGTCATTGAGTGAGTGTCATTGAGTGAGTGTCATTGAGTGAGTGTCAGTGAGTGAGTGTCATTAAGTGAGTATCAGTGAGTGAGTGTCATTGAGTGAGTGTCAGTGAGTGAGTGTTAGTGAGTGAGTGTCATTGAGTGAGTGTCACTGAGTGAGTGTCAGTGAGACAGTGTGTGTGAGTGTCAGTGAGTGAGTGTCTGAGTGTGTGTCAGTGAGTGAGTGTCAGTGAGTGAGTGTGTGTGAGTGTCAGTGAGTGAGTATCAGTGAGTGTGTGTCATTGAGTGAGTGACAGTGAGTGAGTGTAAGTAATGAGTGTCAGTGAGTGAGTGTCAGTGAGTGAGTGTCAGAGAGACGGTGTCAGTGAGTGAGTGTCAGTGAGTGAGTGTCAGTGAGTGAGTGTCATTGAGTGAGTGTCATTGAGTGAGTGTCAGTGAGTGAGTATCAGTGAGTGAGTGTCATTGAGTGAATGTCAGTGAGTGAGTGTCAGTGAGAGAGTGTAGAGAGTGAGTGTCAGTGAGTGAGTGTCAGTGAGTGAGTGTTTGTGAGTGTGTCTCATTGAGTGAGTGTCAGTGAGTGAGTGTCAGTGAGTGAGTGTCAATCAGTGAGTGTCAGTGAGTGAGTGAGTGTGAGTGAGTGTCATTGAGTGAGTGTCAGTGAGTGAGTGTCTGTGAGTGAGTGAGTGAGTGTGAGTGAGTGTCATTGAGTGAGTGTCAGTGAGTGAGTGTCATTGAGTGAGTGCCAGTGATTGAGTGTCAGTGAGTGTGTGTCAGTGAGTGAGTGTCAGTGAGTGAGTGTCAGTGAGTGAGTGTCAGTGAGTGTGTGTCAGTGAGTGAGTGTCAGTGAGTGAGTGTCAGAGAGTGAGTGTCAGTGAGTGAGTGTCAGTGAGTGAGTGTCAGTGAGTGAGTATCAGTGAGTGTCAGTGAGTGAGTGTCAGTGAGTGAGTGTCAGTGAGTGAGTGTCAGTGAGTGAGTGTCAGTCAGTGATTGTCATTGAGTGAGTGTCAGTGAGTGTGTGTCAGTGAGTGAGTGTCAGTGAGTGAGTGTCAGTGAGTGTGTGTCAGTGAGTGAGTGTCAGTGATTGAGTGTCAGTGAGTGTGTGTCAGTGAGTGAGTGTCAGTGAGTGAGTGTCAGTGAGTGAGTGTGTGTGAGTGTCAGTGAGTGAGTGTCAGTGAGTGTGTGTCACTGAGTGAGTGTCAGTGAGTGAGTGTCAGTGAGTGAGTGTCATTGAGTGAGTGACAGTGAGTGAGTGTCAGTGAGTGAGTGTCAGAGAGAGGGTGTCAGTGAGTGAGTGTCAGTGAGTGAGTGTCATTGAGTTAGTGTCATTGAGTGAGTGTCAGTGAGTGCGTATCAGTGAGTGAGTGTCAGTTAGTGAGTGTCATTGAGTGAGTGTCAGCGAGTGAGTGTCAGTGAGTGAGTGTCACTGTGTGAGTGTCATTGAGTGAGTGTCAGTGAGTGAGTGTCAGTGAGTGAGTGTCAGTGAGTGAGTGTCAGTGAGTGTGTCAGTGAGTGAGTGTCAGTGAGTGAGTGTCAGTGAGTGTCAGTGAGTGAGTGTCAGTGAGTGAGTGTCAGTGAGTGAGTGTCAGTGAGTGAGTGTCAGTGAGCGTCAATGAGTGAGTGTCAATGAGTGAGTGTCAGTGAGTGAGTGTCAGTGAGTGAGTGTCAGTTAGTGAGTGTCATTGAATGAGTGTCATTGAGTGAGTGTCAGTGAGTGAGTGTCAGTGAGTGAGTGTCATTGAGTGAGTATCAGTGAGTGAGTGTCATTGTGTGAGTGTCAGTGAGTGAGTGTTAGTGAGTGAGTGAGTGAGTGTGAGTGAGTGTCATTGAGTGAGTGTCAGTGAGTGAGTGTCATTGAGTGAGTGCCAGTGATTGAGTGTCAGTGAGTGTGTGTCAGTGAGTGAGTGTCAGTGAGTGAGAGTCAGTGAGTGAGTGTCAGTGAGTGTGTGTCAGTGAGTGAGTGTCAGTGAGTGAGTGTCAGCGAGTGAGTGTCAGTGAGTGAGTGTCAGTGAGTGAGTGTCAGTGAGTGAGTATCAGTGAGTGTCAGTGAGTGAGTGACAGTGAGTGAGTGTCAGTGAGTGAGTGTCAGTGAGTGAGTGTCAGTTAGTGATTGTCATTGAGTGAGTGTCAGTGAGTGTGTGTCAGTGAGTGAGTGTCAGTGAGTGAGTGTCAGTGAGTGTGTGTCAGTGACTGAGTGTCAGTGAGTGAGTGTCAGTGAGTTTGTGTCAGTGAGTGAGTGTCAGTGAGTGAATGTCAGTGAGTGAGTGTGTGTGAGTGTCAGTGAGTGAGTGTCAGTGAGTGTGTGTCACTGAGTGAGTGTCAGTGAGTGAGTGTCAGTGAGTGAGTGTCATTGAGTGAGTGACAGTGAGTGAGAGTCAGTAAGTGAGAATCAGTGAGTGAGTGTCAGTGAGTGAGTGTCATTGAGTGAGTGTCATTGAGTGAGTGTCAGTGAGTGAGTATCAGTGAGTGAGTGTCAGTTAGTGAGTGTCATTGAGTGAGTGTCAGCGAGTGAGTGTCAGTGAGTGAGTGTCACTGTGTGAGTGTCATTGAGTGAGTGTCAGTGAGTGAGTGTCAGTGAGTGAGTGTGTGTGAGTGTCAGTGAGTGAGTGTCAGTGAGTGTGTCAGTGAGTGAGTGTCAGTGAGTGAGTGTCAGTGAGTGAGTGTCAGTGAGTGAGTGTCAGTGAGTGTCAATGAGTGAGTGTCAGTGAGTGAGTGTCAGTGAGTGAGTGTCAGTGAGTGAGAGTCAGTTAGTGAGTGTCATTGAGTGAGTTTCATTGAGTGAGTGTCAGTGAGTGAGTGTCAGTGAGTGAGTGTCATTGAGTGAGTATCAGTGAGTGAGTGTCATTGTGTGAATGTCAGTGAGTGAGTGTTAGTGAGTGAGTGTCATTGAGTGAGTGTCAGTGAGTGAGTGTCAGTGAGTGAGCGTCAGTGAGTGAGTGTCAGTGAGTGTCAGTGAGTGAGTGTCAGTGAGTGAGTGTCAGTGAGTGAGTGTCAATGAGTGAGTGTCAGAGAGTGAGTGTCAGTGAGTGAGTGTCAGTGAGTGAGTGTTAGTGAGTGAGTGTCATTGAGTGAGTGTCAGTGAGTGAGTGTCAGTCAGTGAGTGTCAGTGAGTGAGTGTCAGTGAGTGAGTGAGCGTGAGTGATTGTCATTGAGTGAGTGTCAGTGAGTGAGTGTCTGTGAGTGACTGAGTGAGTGTGAGTGAGTGTCATTGAGTGAGTGTCAGTGAGTGAGTGTCATTGAGTGAGTGCCAGTGAGTGAGTGTCAGTGAGTGTGTTTCAGTGAGTGAATGTCAGTGAATGAGTGTCAGTGAGTGAGTGTCAGTGAGTGTGTGTCAGTGAGTGAGTGTCAGTGAGTGAGTGTCAGTGAGTGAGTGTCAGTGAGTGAGTGTCAATGAGTGAGTGTCAGAGAGTGAGTGTCAGTGAGTGAGTGTCAGTGAGTGAGTGTTAGTGAGTGAGTGTCATTGAGTGAGTGTCAGTGAGTGAGTGTCAGTGAGTGAGTGTCAGAGAGTGAATGTCAGTGAGTGTGTGTCATTGAGTGAGTGTCAGTCAGTGAGTGTCATTGAGTGAGTGTCAGTGAGTGAGGGTCAGTGAGTGACTGTCAGTGAGTATCAGTGAGTGAGTGTCAGTGAGTGAATGTCAGTGAGTGAGTGTCAGTGAGTGAGTGTAGAGAGTGAGTGTCAGTGAGTGAGTGTCAGTGAGTGAGTGTTAGTGAGTGAGTGTCATTGAGTGAGTGTCAGTGAGTGAGTGTCAGTGAGTGAGTGTCAGTCAATGAGTGTCAGTGAGTGAATGAGTGTGAGTGATTGTCATTGAGTGAGTGTCAGTGAGTGAGTGTCTGTGAGTGAGTGAGTGAGTGTGAGTGAATGTCATTGAGTGAGTGTCAGTGAGTGAGTGTCATTGAGTGAGTGCCAGTGAGTGAGTGTCAGTGAGTGTGTGTCAGTGAGTGAGTGTCAGTGAGTGAGTGTCAGTGAGTGAGTGTCAGTGAGTGTGTGTCAGTGAGTGAGTGTCAGTGAGTGAATGTCAGAGAGTGAGTGTCAGTGAGTGAGTGTCAGTGAGTGAGTGTCAGTGAGTGAGTGTCAGTGATTGTCAGTGAGTGAGTGTCAGTGAGTGAGTGTCAGTGAGTGAGTGTCAGTGAGTGAGTGTCAGTTAGTGAGTGTCATTGAGTGAGTGTCATTGAGTGAGTGTCATTGAGTGAGTGTCAGTGAGTGAGTGTCATTAAGTGAGTATCAGTGAGTGAGTGTCATTGAGTGAGTGTCAGTGAGTGAGTGTTAGTGAGTGAGTGTCATTGAGTGAGTGTCACTGAGTGAGTGTCAGTGAGACAGTGTGTGTGAGTGTCAGTGAGTGAGTGTCTGAGTGTGTGTCAGTGAGTGAGTGTCAGTGAGTGAGTGTGTTTGAGTGTCAGTGAGTGAGTATCAGTGAGTGTGTGTCATTGAGTGAGTGACAGTGAGTGAGTGTAAGTAAGTGAGTGTCAGTGAGTGAGTGTCAGTGAGTGAGTGTCAGAGAGACGGTGTCAGTGAGTGAGTGTCAGTGAGTGAGTGTCAGTGAGTGAGTGTCATTGAGTGAGTGTCATTGAGTGAGTGTCAGTGAGTGAGTATCAGTGAGTGAGTGTCATTGAGTGAATGTCAGTGAGTGAGTGTCAGTGAGAGAGTGTAGAGAGTGAGTGTCAGTGAGTGAGTGTCAGTGAGTGAGTGTTTGTGAGTGTGTCTCATTGAGTGAGTGTCAGTGAGTGAGTGTCAGTGAGTGAGTGTCAATCAGTGAGTGTCAGTGAGTGAGTGAGTGTGAGTGAGTGTCATTGAGTGAGTGTCAGTGAGTGAGTGTCTGTGAGTGAGTGAGTGAGTGTGAGTGAGTGTCATTGAGTGAGTGTCAGTGAGTGAGTGTCATTGAGTGAGTGCCAGTGATTGAGTGTCAGTGAGTGTGTGTCAGTGAGTGAGTGTCAGTGAGTGAGTGTCAGTGAGTGAGTGTCAGTGAGTGTGTGTCAGTGAGTGAGTGTCAGTGAGTGAGTGTCAGAGAGTGAGTGTCAGTGAGTGAGTGTCAGTGAGTGAGTGTCAGTGAGTGAGTATCAGTGAGTGTCAGTGAGTGAGTGTCAGTGAGTGAATGTCATTGAGTGAGTGTCAGTGAGTGAGTGTCAGTCAGTGATTGTCATTGAGTGAGTGTCAGTGAGTGTGTGTCAGTGAGTGAGTGTCAGTGAGTGAGTGTCAGTGAGTGTGTGTCAGTGAGTGAGTGTCAGTGATTGAGTGTCAGTGAGTGTGTGTCAGTGAGTGAGTGTCAGTGAGTGAGTGTCAGTGAGTGAGTGTGTGTGAGTGTCAGTGAGTGAGTGTCAGTGAGTGTGTGTCACTGAGTGAGTGTCAGTGAGTGAGTGTCAGTGAGTGAGTGTCATTGAGTGAGTGACAGTGAGTGAGTGTCAGTGAGTGAGTGTCAGAGAGAGGGTGTCAGTGAGTGAGTGTCAGTGAGTGAGTGTCATTGAGTGAGTGTCATTGAGTGAGTGTCAGTGAGTGAGTATCAGTGAGTGAGTGTCAGTTAGTGAGTGTCATTGAGTGAGTGTCAGCGAGTGAGTGTCAGTGAGTGAGTGTCACTGTGTGAGTGTCATTGAGTGAGTGTCAGTGAGTGAGTGTCAGTGAGTGAGTGTCAGTGAGTGAGTGTCAGTGAGTGAGTGTCAGTGAGTGTGTCAGTGAGTGAGTGTCAGTGAGTGAGTGTCAGTGAGTGTCAGTGAGTGAGTGTCAGTGAGTGAGTGTCAGTGAGTGAGTGTCAGTGAGTGAGTGTCAGTGAGTGTCAATGAGTGAGTGTCAATGAGTGAGTGTCAGTGAGTGAGTGTCAGTGAGTGAGTGTCAGTTAGTGAGTGTCATTGAATGAGTGTCATTGAGTGAGTGTCAGTGAGTGAGTGTCAGTGAGTGAGTGTCATTGAGTGAGTATCAGTGAGTGAGTGTCATTGTGTGAGTGTCAGTGAGTGAGTGTTAGTGAGTGAGTGAGTGTGAGTGAGTGTCATTGAGTGAGTGTCAGTGAGTGAGTGTCATTGAGTGAGTGCCAGTGATTGAGTGTCAGTGAGTGTGTGTCAGTGAGTGAGTGTCAGTGAGTGAGAGTCAGTGAGTGAGTGTCAGTGAGTGTGTGTCAGTGAGTGAGTGTCAGTGAGTGAGTGTCAGAGAGTGAGTGTCAGTGAGTGAGTGTCAGTGAGTGAGTGTCAGTGAGTGAGTATCAGTGAGTGTCAGTGAGTGAGTGACAGTGAGTGAGTGTCAGTGAGTGAGTGTCAGTGAGTGAGTGTCAGTTAGTGATTGTCATTGAGTGAGTGTCAGTGAGTGTGTGTCAGTGAGTGAGTGTCAGTGAGTGAGGGTCAGTGAGTGTGTGTCAGTGAGTGAGTGTCAGTGAGTGAGTGTCAGTGAGTGTGTGTCAGTGAGTGAGTGTCAGTGAGTGAATGTCAGTGAGTGAGTGTGTGTGAGTGTCAGTGAGTGAGTGTCAGTGAGTGTGTGTCACTGAGTGAGTGTCAGTGAGTGAGTGTCAGTGAGTGAGTGTCATTGAGTGAGTGACAGTGAGTGAGTGTCAGTAAGTGAGTGTCAGTGAGTGAGTGTCAGTGAGTGAGTGTCATTGAGTGAGTGTCATTGAGTGAGTGTCAGTGAGTGAGTATCAGTGAGTGAGTGTCAGTTAGTGAGTGTCATTGAGTGAGTGTCAGCGAGTGAGTGTCAGTGAGTGAGTGTCACTGTGTGAGTGTCATTGAGTGAGTGTCAGTGAGTGAGTGTGTGTGAGTGTCAGTGAGTGAGTGTCAGTGAGTGTGTCAGTGAGTGAGTGTCAGTGAGTGAGTGTCAGTGAGTGAGTGTCAGTGAGTGAGTGTCAGTGAGTGTCAATGAGTGAGTGTCAGTGAGTGAGTGTCAGTGAGTGAGTGTCAGTGAGTGAGAGTCAGTTAGTGAGTGTCATTGAGTGAGTTTCATTGAGTGAGTGTCAGTGAGTGAGTGTCAGTGAGTGAGTGTCATTGAGTGAGTATCAGTGAGTGAGTGTCATTGTGTGAGTGTCAGTGAGTGAGTGTTAGTGAGTGAGTGTCATTGAGTGAGTGTCAGTGAGTGAGTGTCAGTGAGTGAGCGTCAGTGAGTGAGTGTCAGTGAGTGTCAGTGAGTGAGTGTCAGTGAGTGAGTGTCAGTGAGTGAGTGTCAATGAGTGAGTGTCAGAGAGTGAGTGTCAGTGAGTGAGTGTCAGTGAGTGAGTGTTAGTGAGTGAGTGTCATTGAGTGAGTGTCAGTGAGTGAGTGTCAGTCAGGGAGTGTCAGTGAGTGAGTGTCAGTGAGTGAGTGAGCGTGAGTGATTGTCATTGAGTGAGTGTCAGTGAGTGAGTGTCTGTGAGTGAGTGAGTGAGTGTGAGTGAGTGTCATTGAGTGAGTGTCAGTGAGTGAGTGTCATTGAGTGAGTGCCAGTGAGTGAGTGTCAGTGAGTGTGTTTCAGTGAGTGAATGTCAGTGAATGAGTGTCAGTGAGTGAGTGTCAGTGAGTGTGTGTCAGTGAGTGAGTGTCAGTGAGTGAGTGTCAGTGAGTGTCAGTGAGTGAGTGTCAGTGAGTGAGTGTCAGTGAGTGAGTGTCAATGAGTGAGTGTCAGAGAGTGAGTGTCAGTGAGTGAGTGTCAGTGAGTGAGTGTTAGTGAGTGAGTGTCATTGAGTGAGTGTCAGTGAGTGAGTGTCAGTGAGTGAATGTCAGTGAGTGAGTGTCAGTGAGTGAGTGAGTGTCAGTGATTGTCATTGAGTGAGTGTCAGTGAGTGAGTGTCTGTGAGTGAGTGAGTGAGTGTGAGTGAGTGTCATTGAGTGAGTGTCAGTGAGTGAGTGTCATTGAGTGAGTGCCAGTGAGTGAGTGTCAGTGAGTGTGTTTCAGTGAGTGAATGTCAGTGAGTGAGTGTCAGTGAGTGAGTGTCAGTGAGTGTGTGTCAGTGAGTGAGTGTCAGTCAGTGAGTGTCAGTGAGTGAGTGTGTGTGAGTGTCAGTGAGTGAGTGTCAGTGAGTGCGTGTCAGTGAGTGATTGTCAGTGAGTGAGTGTCATTGAGTCAATGTCAGTGAGTGAGTGTCAGTGAGTGAGTGTCAGTGAGTGAGTGTCAGTGAGTGCGTGTCAGAGAGAGGGTGTCAGTGAGTGAGTGTCAGTGAGTGAGTGTCAGTGAGTGAGTGTCATTGAGTGAGTGTCAGTGAGTGAGTGTCAGTGAGTGATTGTCAGTTAGTGAGTGTCATTGAGTGAGTGTCATTGAGTGAGTGTCAGTGAGTGAGTGTCAGTGAGTGAGTGTCATTGAGTGAGTGTCAGTGAGTGAGTGTCATTGAGTGAGTGTCAGTGAGTGAGTGTCAGAGTGAGTGTCAGTGAGTGTGTGTCATTGAGTGTGTGTCAGTGAGTGAGTGTAAGTGAGTGAGTGAGTGTCAGTTAGTGAGTGACAGTGAGTGAGTGTCAGTGAGTGAGTGTCAGTGAGTGAGTGTGTGTGAGTGTCAGTGAGTGTGTGTCAGTGAGTGAGTGTCAGTGAGTGAGTGTCAGTGAGTGAGTGTCATTAAGTGAGTGTCAGTGAGTGAGTGTCAGTGAGTGAGTGTCATTGAGTGAGTGTCAGTGAGTGAGGGTCAGTGAGTGACTGTCAGTGAGTGTCAGTGAGTGAGTGTCAGTGATTGAATGTCAGTGAGTGAGTGTCAGTGAGTGAGTGACACAGAGTGAGTGTCAGTGAGTGAGGGTCAGTGAGTGAGTGTCAGTGAGTGTCAGTGAGTGAGTGTCAGTGAGTGAGTGTCAGTGAGTGACTGTCAGTGAGTGAGTGTCAGAGAGTGAGTGTCAGTGAGTGAGTGTCAGTGAGTGAGTGTCAGTGAGTGAGTGTCAGAGAGTGAGTGTCAGTGAGTGAGTGTCAGTGAGTGAGTGTCATTGAGTGAGTGTCAGTGAGTGAGTGGCAGTGAGTGAGTGTCAGTAAGTGAGTGTCAGTGAGTGAGTGTCAGTGAGTGAGTGTCAGAGAGAGGGTGTCAGTGAGTGAGTGTCAGTGAGTGAGTGTCAGTGAGTGAGTGTCATTGAGTGAGTGTCATTGAGTGAGTGTCAGTGAGTGAGTATCAGTGAGTGAGTGTCAGTTAGTGAGTGTCATTGAGTGAGTGTCAGCGAGTGAGTGTCAGTGAGTGAGTGTCAATGTGTGAGTGTCATTGAGTGAGTGTCAGTGAGTGAGTGTCATTGAGTGAGTGTCAGTGAGTGAGTGTCAGAGAGTGAATGTCAGTGAGTGTGTGTCATTGAGTGAGTGTCAGTAAGTGAGTGTCATTGAGTGAGTGTCAGTGAGTGAGGGTCAGTGAGTGACTGTCAGTGAGTGTCAGTGAGTGAGTGTCAGTGAGTGAGTGTCAATGAGTGAGTGTCAGAGAGTGAGTGTCAGTGAGTGAGTGTCAGTGAGTGAGTGTTAGTGAGTGAGTGTCATTGAGTGAGTGTCAGTCAGTGAGTGTCAGTCAGTGAGTGTCAGTGAGTGAGTGTCAGTGAGTGAGTGAGCGTGAGTGATTGTCATTGCGTGAGTGTCAGTGAGTGAGTGTCTGTGAGTGAGTGAGTGAGTGTGAGTGAGTGTCATTGAGTGAGTGTCAGTGAGTGAGTGTCATTGAGTGAGTGCCAGTGAGTGAGTGTCAGTGAGTGTGTTTCAGTGAGTGAATGTCAGTGAATGAGTGTCAGTGAGTGAGTGTCAGTGAGTGTGTGTCAGTGAGTGAGTGTCAGTGAGTGAGTGTCAGTGAGTGTCAGTGAGTGAGTGTCAGTGAGTGAGTGTCAGTGAGTGAGTGTCAATGAGTGAGTGTCAGAGAGTGAGTGTCAGTGAGTGAGTGTCAGTGAGTGAGTGTTAGTGAGTGAGTGTCATTGAGTGAGTGTCAGTGAGTGAGTGTCAGTGAGTGAGTGTCAGTGAGTGAGTGTCAGTGAGTGAGTGAGTGTCAGTGATTGTTATTGAGTGAGTGTCAGTGAGTGAGTGTCTGTGAGTGAGTGAGTGAGTGTGAGTGAGTGTCATTGAGTGAGTGTCAGTGAGTGAGTGTCATTGAGTGAGTGCCAGTGAGTGAGTGTCAGTGAGTGTGTTTCAGTGAGTGAATGTCAGTGAGTGAGTGTCAGTGAGTGAGTGTCAGTGAGTGTGTGTCAGTGAGTGAGTGTCAGTCAGTGAGTGTCAGTGAGTGAGTGTCAGTGAGTGAGTGTGTGTGAGTGTCAGTGAGTGTCTGTGAGTGCGTGTCAGTGAGTGATTGTCAGTGAGTGAGTGTCATTGAGTCAGTGTCAGTGAGTGAGTGTCAGTGAGTGAGTGTCAGTGAGTGAGTGTCAGTGAGTGCGTGTCAGAGAGAGGGTGTCAGTGAGTGAGTGTCAGTGAGTGAGTGTCAGTGAGTGAGTGTCATTGAGTGAGTGTCAGTGAGTGAGTGTCAGTGAGTGATTGTCAGTTAGTGAGTGTCATTGAGTGAGTGTCATTGAGTGAGTGTCAGTGAGTGAGTGTCAGTGAGTGAGTGTCATTGAGTGAGTGTCAGTGAGTGAGTGTCATTGAGTGAGTGTCAGTGAGTGAGTGTCAGAGTGAGTGTCAGTGAGTGTGTGTCATTGAGTGTGTGTCAGTGAGTGAGTGTAAGTGAGTGAGTGAGTGTCAGTTAGTGAGTGACAGTGAGTGAGTGTCAGTGAGTGAGTGTCAGTGAGTGAGTGTGTGTGAGTGTCAGTGAGTGTGTGTCAGTGAGTGAGTGTCAGTGAGTGAGTGTCAGTGAGTGAGTGTCATTAAGTGAGTGTCAGTGAGTGAGTGTCAGTGAGTGAGTGTCATTGAGTGAGAGTCAGTGAGTGAGGGTCAGTGAGTGACTGTCAGTGAGTGTCAGTGAGTGAGTGTCAGTGATTGAATGTCAGTGAGTGAGTGTCAGTGAGTGAGTGACACAGAGTGAGTGTCAGTGAGTGAGGGTCAGTGAGTGAGTGTCAGTGAGTGTCAGTGAGTGAGTGTCAGTGAGTGAGTGTCAGTGAGTGACTGTCAGTGAGTGAGTGTCAGAGAGTGAGTGTCAGTGAGTGAGTGTCAGTGAGTGAGTGTCAGTGAGTGAGTGTCAGAGAGTGAGTGTCAGTGAGTGAGTGTCAGTGAGTGAGTGTCATTGAGTGAGTGTCAGTGAGTGAGTGGCAGTGAGTGAGTGTCAGTAAGTGAGTGTCAGTGAGTGAGTGTCAGTGAGTGAGTGTCAGAGAGAGGGTGTCAGTGAGTGAGTGTCAGTGAGTGAGTGTCAGAGAGTGAGTGTCATTGAGTGAGTGTCATTGAGTGAGTGTCAGTGAGTGAGTATCAGTGAGTGAGTGTCAGTTAGTGAGTGTCATTGAGTGAGTGTCAGCGAGTGAGTGTCAGTGAGTGAGTGTCACTGTGTGAGTGTCATTGAGTGAGTGTCAGTGAGTGAGTGTCAATGAGTGAGTGTCAGAGAGTGAGTGTCAGTGAGTGAGTGTCAGTGAGTGAGTGTTAGTGAGTGAGTGTCATTGAGTGAGTGTCAGTGAGTGAGTGTCAGTCAGTGAGTGTCAGTGAGTGAGTGTCAGTGAGTGAGTGAGCGTGAGTGATTGTCATTGAGTGAGTGTCAGTGAGTGAGTGTCTGTGAGTGAGTGAGTGAGTGTGAGTGAGTGTCATTGAGTGAGTGTCAGTGAGTGAGTGTCATTGAGTGAGTGCCAGCGAGTGAGTGTCAGTGAGTGTGTTTCAGTGAGTGAATGTCAGTGAATGAGTGTCAGTGAGTGAGTGTCAGTGAGTGTGTGTCAGTGAGTGAGTGTCAGTGAGTGAGTGCCAGTGAGTGTCAGTGAGTGAGTGTCAGTGAGTGAGTGTCAGTGAGTGAGTGTCAATGAGTGAGTGTCAGAGAGTGAGTGTCAGTGAGTGAGTGTCAGTGAGTGAGTGTTAGTGAGTGAGTGTCATTGAGTGAGTGTCAGTGAGTGAGTGTCAGTGAGTGAGTGTCAGTGAGTGAGTGTCAGTGAGTGAGTGAGTGTCAGTGATTGTCATTGAGTGAGTGTCAGTGAGTGAGTGTCTGTGAGTGAGTGAGTGAGTGTGAGTGAGTGTCATTGAGTGAGTGTCAGTGAGTGAGTGTCATTGAGTGAGTGCCAGTGAGTGAGTGTCAGTGAGTGTGTTTCAGTGAGTGAATGTCAGTGAGTGAGTGTCAGTGAGTGAGTGTCAGTGAGTGTGTGTCAGTGAGTGAGTGTCAGTCAGTGAGTGTCAGTGAGTGAGTGTGTGTGAGTGTCAGTGAGTGAGTGTCAGTGAGTGCGTGTCAGTGAGTGATTGTCAGTGAGTGAGTGTCATTGAGTCAGTGTCAGTGAGTGAGTGTCAGTGAGTGAGTGTCAGTGAGTGAGTGTCAGTGAGTGCGTGTCAGAGAGAGGGTGTCAGTGAGTGAGTGTCAGTGAGTGAGTGTCAGTGAGTGAGTGTCATTGAGTGAGTGTCAGTGAGTGAGTGTCAGTGAGTGATTGTCAGTTAGTGAGTGTCATTGAGTGAGTGTCATTGAGTGAGTGTCAGTGAGTGAGTGTCAGTGAGTGAGTGCCATTGAGTGAGTGTCAGTGAGTGAGTGTCATTGAGTGAGTGTCAGTGAGTGAGTGTCAGAGTGAGTGTCAGTGAGTGTGTGTCATTGAGTGTGTGTCAGTGAGTGAGTGTAAGTGAGTGAGTGAGTGTCAGTTAGTGAGTGACAGTGAGTGAGTGTCAGTGAGTGAGTGTCAGTGAGTGAGTGTGTGTGAGTGTCAGTGAGTGTGTGTCAGTGAGTGAGTGTCAGTGAGTGACTGTCAGTGAGTGAGTGTCAGAGAGTGAGTGTCAGTGAGTGAGTGTCAGTGAGTGAGTGTCAGTGAGTGAGTGTCAGAGAGTGAGTGTCAGTGAGTGAATGTCATTGAGTGAGTGTCAGTGAGTGAGTGGCAGTGAGTGAGTATCAGTAAGTGAGTGTCAGTGAGTGAGTGTCAGTGAGTGAGTGTCAGAGAGAGGGTGTCAGTGAGTGAGTGTCAGTGAGTGAGTGTCAGTGAGTATGTGTCATTGAGTGAGTTTCATTGAGTGAGTGTCAGTAAGTGAGTATCAGTGAGTGAGTGTCAGTTAGTGAGTGTCATTGAGTGAGTGTCAGCGAGTGAGTGTCAGTGAGTGAGTGTCACTGTGTGAGTGTCATTGAGTGAGTGTCAGTGAGTGAGTGTCATTGAGTGAGTGTCAGTGAGTGAGTGTCAGAGAGTGAATGTCAGTGAGTGTGTGTCATTGAGTGAGTGTCAGTAAGTGAGTGTCATTGAGTGAGTGTCAGTGAGTGAGGGTCAGTGAGTGACTGTCAGTGAGTGTCAGTGAGTGAGTGTCAGTGAGTGAGTGTCAATGAGTGAGTGTCAGAGAGTGAGTGTCAGTGAGTGAGTGTCAGTGAGTGAGTGTTAGTGAGTGAGTGTCATTGAGTGAGTGTCAGTGAGTGAGTGTCAGTCAGTGAGTGTCAGTGAGTGAGTGTCAGTGAGTGAGTGAGCGTGAGTGATTGTCATTGAGTGAGTGTCAGTGAGTGAGTGTCTGTGAGTGAGTGAGTGAGTGTGAGTGAGTGTCATTGAGTGAGTGTCAGTGAGTGAGTGTCATTGAGTGAGTGCCAGTGAGTGAGTGTCAGTGAGTGTGTTTCAGTGAGTGAATGTCAGTGAATGAGTGTCAGTGAGTGAGTGTCAGTGAGTGTGTGTCAGTGAGTGAGTGTCAGTGAGTGAGTGTCAGTGAGTGTCAGTGAGTGAGTGTCAGTGAGTGAGTGTCAGTGAGTGAGTGTCAATGAGTGAGTGTCAGAGAGTGAGTGTCAGTGAGTGAGTGTCAGTGAGTGAGTGTTAGTGAGTGAGTGTCATTGAGTGAGTGTCAGTGAGTGAGTGTCAGTGAGTGAGTGTCAGTGAGTGAGTGTCAGTGAGTGAGTGAGTGTCAGTGATTGTCATTGAGTGAGTGTCAGTGAGTGAGTGTCTGTGAGTGAGTGAGTGAGTGTGAGTGAGTGTCATTGAGTGAGTGTCAGTGAGAGAGTGTCATTGAGTGAGTGCCAGTGAGTGAGTGTCAGTGAGTGAGTTTCAGTGAGTGAATGTCAGTGAGTGAGTGTCAGTGAGTGAGTGTCAGTGAGTGTGTGTCAGTGAGTGAGTGTCAGTCAGTGAGTGTCAGTGAGTGAGTGTGTGTGAGTGTCAGTGAGTGAGTGTCAGTGAGTGCGTGTCAGTGAGTGATTGTCAGTGAGTGAGTGTCATTGAGTCAGTGTCAGTGAGTGAGTGTCAGTGAGTGAGTGTCAGTGAGTGAGTGTCAGTGAGTGCGTGTCAGAGAGAGGGTGTCAGTGAGTGAGTGTCAGTGAGTGAGTGTCAGTGAGTGAGTGTCATTGAGTGAGTGTCAGTGAGTGAGTGTCAGTGAGTGATTGTCAGTTAGTGAGTGTCATTGAGTGAGTGTCATTGAGTGAGTGTCAGTGAGTGAGTGTCAGTGAGTGAGTGTCATTGAGTGAGTGTCAGTGAGTGAGTGTCATTGAGTGAGTGTCAGTGAGTGAGTGTCAGTGACTGACTGTCAGTGAGTGAGTGTCAGAGAGTGAGTGTCAGTGAGTGAGTGTCAGTGAGTGAGTGTCAGTGAATGAGTGTCAGAGAGTGAGTGTCAGTGAGTGAGTGTCAGTGAGTGAGTGTCAGTGAGTGAGTGGCAGTGAGTGAGTGTCAGTAAGTGAGTGTCAGTGAGTGAGTGTCAGTGAGTTAGTGTCAGAGAGAGGGTGTCAGTGAGTGAGTGTCAGTGAGTGAGTGTCAGTGAGTGAGTGTCATTAAGTGAGTGTCATTGAGTGAGTGTCAGTGAGTGAGTATCAGTGAGTGAGTGTCAGTTAGTGAGTGTCATTGAGTGAGTGTCAGCGAGTGAGTGTCAGTGAGTGAGTGTCACTGTGTGAGTGTCATTGAGTGAGTGTCAGTGAGTGAGTGTCATTGAGTGAGTGTCAGTGAGTGAGTGTCAGAGAGTGAATGTCAGTGAGTGTGTGTCATTGAGTGAGTGTCAGTAAGTGAGTGTCATTGAGTGAGTGTCAGTGAGTGAGGGTCAGTGAGTGACTGTCAGTGAGTGTCAGTGAGTGAGTGTCAGTGAGTGAGTGTCAATGAGTGAGTGTCAGAGAGTGAGTGTCAGTGAGTGAGTGTCAGTGAGTGAGTGTTAGTGAGTGAGTGTCATTGAGTGAGTGTCAGTGAGTGAGTGTCAGTCAGTGAGTGTCAGTGAGTGAGTGTCAGTGAGTGAGTGAGCGTGAGTGATTGTCATTGAGTGAGTGTCAGTGAGTGAGTGTCTGTGAGTGAGTGAGTGAGTGTGAGTGAGTGTCATTGAGTGAGTGTCAGTGAGTGAGTGTCATTGAGTGAGTGCCAGTGAGTGAGTGTCAGTGAGTGTGTTTCAGTGAGTAAATGTCAGTGAATGAGTGTCAGTGAGTGAGTGTCAGTGAGTGTGTGTCAGTGAGTGAGTGTCAGTGAGTGAGTGTCAGTGAGTGTCAGTGAGTGAGTGTCAGTGAGTGAGTGTCAGTGAGTGAGTGTCAATGAGTGAGTGTCAGAGAGTGAGTGTCATTGAGTGAGTGTCATTGAGTGAGTGTCAGTGAGTGAGTATCAGTGAGTGAGTGTCAGTTAGTGAGTGTCACTGAGTGAGTGTCAGCGAGTGAGTGTCAGTGAGTGAGTGTCACTGTGTGAGTGTCATTGAGTGAGTGTCAGTGAGTGAGTGTCAATGAGTGAGTGTCAGAGAGTGAGTGTCAGTGAGTGAGTGTCAGTGAGTGAGTGTTAGTGAGTGAGTGTCATTGAGTGAGTGTCAGTGAGTGAGTGTCAGTCAGTGAGTGTCAGTGAGTGAGTGTCAGTGAGTGAGTGAGCGTGAGTGATTGTCATTGAGTGAGTGTCAGTGAGTGAGTGTCTGTGAGTGAGTGAGTGAGTGTGAGTGAGTGTCATTGAGTGAGTGTCAGTGAGTGAGTGTCATTGAGTGAGTGCCAGTGAGTGAGTGTCAGTGAGTGTGTTTCAGTGAGTGAATGTCAGTGAATGAGTGTCAGTGAGTGAGTGTCAGTGAGTGTGTGTCAGTGAGTGAGTGTCAGTGAGTGAGTGCCAGTGAGTGTCAGTGAGTGAGTGTCAGTGAGTGAGTGTCAGTGAGTGAGTGTCAATGAGTGAGTGTCAGAGAGTGAGTGTCAGTGAGTGAGTGTCAGTGAGTGAGTGTTAGTGAGTGAGTGTCATTGAGTGAGTGTCAGTGAGTGAGTGTCAGTGAGTGAGTGTCAGTGAGTGAGTGTCAGTGAGTGAGTGAGTGTCAGTGATTGTCATTGAGTGAGTGTCAGTGAGTGAGTGTCTGTGAGTGAGTGAGTGAGTGTGAGTGAGTGTCATTGAGTGAGTGTCAGTGAGTGAGTGTCATTGAGTGAGTGCCAGTGAGTGAGTGTCAGTGAGTGTGTTTCAGTGAGTGAATGTCAGTGAGTGAGTGTCAGTGAGTGAGTGTCAGTGAGTGTGTGTCAGTGAGTGAGTGTCAGTCAGTGAGTGTCAGTGAGTGAGTGTGTGTGAGTGTCAGTGAGTGAGTGTCAGTGAGTGCGTGTCAGTGAGTGATTGTCAGTGAGTGAGTGTCATTGAATCAGTGTCAGTGAGTGAGTGTCAGTGAGTGAGTGTCAGTGAGTGAGTGTCAGTGAGTGCGTGTCAGAGAGAGGGTGTCAGTGAGTGAGTATCAGTGAGTGAGTGTCAGTGAGTGAGTGTCATTGAGTGAGTGTCAGTGAGTGAGTGTCAGTGAGTGATTGTCAGTTAGTGAGTGTCATTGAGTGAGTGTCATTGAGTGAGTGTCAGTGAGTGAGTGTCAGTGAGTGAGTGCCATTGAGTGAGTGTCAGTGAGTGAGTGTCATTGAGTGAGTGTCAGTGAGTGAGTGTCAGAGTGAGTGTCAGTGAGTGTGTGTCATTGAGTGTGTGTCAGTGAGTGAGTGTAAGTGAGTGAGTGAGTGTCAGTTAGTGAGTGACAGTGAGTGAGTGTCAGTGAGTGAGTGTCAGTGAGTGAGTGTGTGTGAGTGTCAGTGAGTGTGTGTCAGTGAGTGAGTGTCAGTGAGTGACTGTCAGTGAGTGAGTGTCAGAGAGTGAGTGTCAGTGAGTGAGTGTCAGTGAGTGAGTGTCAGTGAGTGAGTGTCAGAGAGTGAGTGTCAGTGAGTGAGTGTCAGTGAGTGAGTGTCATTGAGTGAGTGTCAGTGAGTGAGTAGCAGTGAGTGAGTGTCAGTAAGTGAGTGTCAGTGAGTGAGTGTCAGTGAGTGAGTGTCAGAGAGAGGGTGTCAGTGAGTGAGTGTCAGTGAGTGAGTGTCAGTGAGTGAGTGTCATTGAGTGAGTGTCATTGAGTGAGTGTCAGTGAGTGAGTATCAGTGAGTGAGTGTCAGTTAGTGAGTGTCATTGAGTGAGTGTCAGCGAGTGAGTGTCAGTGAGTGAGTGTCACTGTGTGAGTGTCATTGAGTGAGTGTCAGTGAGTGAGTGTCATTGAGTGAGTGTCAGTGAGTGAGTGTCTGAGAGTGAATGTCAGTGAGTGTGTGTCATTGAGTGAGTGTCAGTAAGTGAGTGTCATTGAGTGAGTGTCAGTGAGTGAGGGTCAGTGAGTGACTGTCAGTGAGTGTCAGTGAGTGAGTGACAGTGAGTGAGTGTCAATGAGTGAGTGTCAGAGAGTGAGTGTCAGTGAGTGAGTGTCAGTGAGTGAGTGTTAGTGAGTGAGTGTCATTGAGTGAGTGTCAGTGAGTGAGTGTCAGTCAGTGAGTGTCAGTGAGTGAGTGTCAGTGAGTGAGTGAGCGTGAGTGATTGTCATTGAGTGAGTGTCAGTGAGTGAGTGTCTGTGAGTGAGTGAGTGAGTGTGAGTGAGTGTCATTGAGTGAGTGTCAGTGAGTGAGTGTCATTGAGTGAGTGCCAGTGAGTGAGTGTCAGTGAGTGTGTTTCAGTGAGTGAATGTCAGTGAATGAGTGTCAGTGAGTGAGTGTCAGTGAGTGTGTGTCAGTGAGTGAGTGTCAGTGAGTGAGTGTCAGTGAGTGTCAGTGAGTGAGTGTCAGTGAGTGAGTGTCAGTGAGTGAGTGTCAATGAGTGAGTGTCAGAGAGTGAGTGTCAGTGAGTGAGTGTCAGTGAGTGAGTGTTAGTGAGTGAGTGTCATTGAGTGAGTGTCAGTGAGTGAGTGTCAATGAGTGAGTGTCAGTGAGTGAGTGTCAGTGAGTGAGTGAGTGTCAGTGATTGTCATTGAGTGAGTGTCAGTGAGTGAGTGTCTGTGAGTGAGTGAGTGAGTGTGAGTGAGTGTCATTGAGTGAGTGTCAGTGAGTGAGTGTCATTGAGTGAGTGCCAGTGAGTGAGTGTCAGTGAGTGTGTTTCAGTGAGTGAATGTCAGTGAGTGAGTGTCAGTGAGTGTGTGTCAGTGAGTGTGTGTCAGTGAGTGAGTGTCAGTCAGTGAGTGTCAGTGAGTGAGTGTGTGTGAGTGTCAGTGAGTGAGTGTCAGTGAGTGCGTGTCAGTGAGTGATTGTCAGTGAGTGAGTGTCATTGAGTCAGTGTCAGTGAGTGAGTGTCAGTGAGTGAGTGTCAGTGAGTGAGTGTCAGTGAGTGCGTGTCAGAGAGAGGGTGTCAGTGAGTGAGTGTCAGTGAGTGAGTGTCAGTGAGTGAGTGTCATTGAGTGAGTGTCAGTGAGTGAGTGTCAGTGAGTGATTGTCAGTTAGTGAGTGTCATTGAGTGAGTGTCATTGAGTGAGTGTCAGTGAGTGAGTGTCAGTGAGTGAGTGTCATTGAGTGAGTGTCAGTGAGTGAGTGTCATTGAGTGAGTGTCAGTGAGTGAGTGTCAGAGTGAATGTCAGTGAGTGTGTGTCATTGAGTGTGTGTCAGTGAGTGAGTGTAAGTGAGTGAGTGAATGTCAGTTAGTGAGTGACAGTGAGTGAGTGTCAGTGAGTGAGTGTCAGTGAGTGAGTGTGTGTGAGTGTCAGTGAGTGTGTGTCAGTGAGTGAGTGTCAGTGAGTGAGTGTCAGTGAGTGAGTGTCATTAAGTGAGTGTCAGTGAGTGAGTGTCAGTGAGTGAGTGTCATTGAGTGAGTGTCAGTGAGTGAGGGTCAGTGAGTGACTGTCAGTGAGTGTCAGTGAGTGAGTGTCAGTGATTGAATGTCAGTGAGTGAGTGTCAGTGAGTGAGTGACACAGAGTGAGTGTCAGTGAGTGAGGGTCAGTGAGTGAGTGTCAGTGAGTGTCAGTGAGTGAGTGTCAGTGAGTGAGTGTCAGTGAGTGACTGTCAGTGAGTGAGTGTCAGAGAGTGAGTGTCAGTGAGTGAGTGTCAGTGAGTGAGTGTCAGTGAGTGAGTGTCAGTGAGTGAGTGTCAGTGAGTGAGTGTCATTGAGTGAGTGTCAGTGAGTGAGTGGCAGTGAGTGAGTGTCAGTAAGTGAGTGTCAGTGAGTGAGTGTCAGTGAGTGAGTGTCAGAGAGAGGGTGTCAGTGAGTGAGTGTCAGTGAGTGAGTGTCAGTGAGTGAGTGTCATTGAGTGAGTGTCATTGAGTGAGTGTCAGTGAGT
Organism: Somniosus microcephalus; assembly: GCF_052327205.1. Taxonomy (NCBI): domain Eukaryota; kingdom Metazoa; phylum Chordata; class Chondrichthyes; order Squaliformes; family Somniosidae; genus Somniosus; species Somniosus microcephalus. The sequence goes on along the minus strand of NC_140992.1, from coordinate 148,208,675 downwards.
GAGTATCAGTGAGTGAGTGTCAGTTAGTGAGTGTCATTGAGTGAGTGTCAGTGAGTGAGTGTCAGTGAGTGAGTGTCATTGAGTGAGTGTCAGTGAGTGAGGGTCAGTGAGTGACTGTCAGTGAGTGTCAGTGAGTGAGTGTCAGTGATTGAATGTCAGTAAGTGAGTGTCAGTGAGTGAGTGTCAGTGAGTGAGTGTCAGAGAGAGGGTGTCAGTGAGTGAGTGTCAGTGAGTGAGTGTCAGTGAGTGAGTGTCATTGAGTGAGTGTCATTGAGTGAGTGTCAGTGAGTGAGTATCAGTGAGTGAGTGTCAGTTAGTGAGTGTCATTGAGTGAGTGTCAGCGAGTGAGTGTCAGTGAGTGAGTGTCACTGTGTGAGTGTCATTGAGTGAGTGTCAGTGAGTGAGTGTCATTGAGTGAGTGTCAGTGAGTGAGTGTCTGAGAGTGAATGTCAGTGAGTGTGTGTCATTGAGTGAGTGTCAGTAAGTGAGTATCATTGAGTGAGTGTCAGTGAGTGAGGGTCAGTGAGTGACTGTCAGTGAGTGTCAGTGAGTGAGTGACAGTGAGTGAGTGTCAATGAGTGAGTGTCAGAGAGTGAGTGTCAGTGAGTGAGTGTCAGTGAGTGAGTGTTAGTGAGTGAGTGTCATTGAGTGAGTGTCAGTGAGTGAGTGTCAGTCAGTGAGTGTCAGTGAGTGAGTGTCAGTGAGTGAGTGAGCGTGAGTGATTGTCATTGAGTGAGTGTCAGTGAGTGAGTGTCTGTGAGTGAGTGAATGAGTGTGAGTGAGTGTCATTGAGTGAGTGTCAGTGAGTGAGTGTCATTGAGTGAGTGCCAGTGAGTGAGTGTCAGTGAGTGTGTTTCAGTGAGTGAATGTCAGTGAATGAGTGTCAGTGAGTGAGTGTCAGTGAGTGTGTGTCAGTGAGTGAGTGTCAGTGAGTGAGTGTCAGTGAGTGTCAGTGAGTGAGTGTCAGTGAGTGAGTGTCAGTGAGTGAGTGTCAGTGAGTGAGTGTCAGTGAGTGTGTGTCAGTGAGTGAGTGTCAGTGAGTGAGTGTCAGTGAGTGTCAATGAGTGAGTGTCAGAGAGTGAGTGTCAGTGAGTGAGTGTCAGTGAGTGAGTGTTAGTGAGTGAGTGTCATTGAGTGAGTGTCAGTGAGTGAGTGTCAGTGAGTGAGTGTCAGTGAGTGAGTGTCAGTGAGTGAGTGAGTGTCAGTGATTGTCATTGAGTGAGTGTCAGTGAGTGAGTGTCTGTGAGTGAGTGAGTGAGTGTGAGTGAGTGTCATTGTGTGAGTGTCAGTGAGTGAGTGTCATTGAGTGAGTGCCAGTGAGTGAGTGTCAGTGAGTGTGTTTCAGTGAGTGAATGTCAGTGAGTGAGTGTCAGTGAGTGTGTGTCAGTGAGTGTGTGTCAGTGAGTGAGTGTCAGTCAGTGAGTGTCAGTGAGTGAGTGTCAGTGAGTGAGTGTCATTGAGTGAGTGTCAGTGAGTGAGTGTCTGAGAGTGAATGTCAGTGAGTGTGTGTCATTGAGTGAGTGTCAGTAAGTGAGTGTCATTGAGTGAGTGTCAGTGAGTGAGGGTCAGTGAGTGACTGTCAGTGAGTGTCAGTGAGTGAGTGACAGTGAGTGAGTGTCAATGAGTGAGTGTCAGAGAGTGAGTGTCAGTGAGTGAGTGTCAGTGAGTGAGTGTTAGTGAGTGAGTGTCATTGAGTGAGTGTCAGTGAGTGAGTGTCAGTCAGTGAGTGTCAGTGAGTGAGTGTCAGTGAGTGAGTGAGCGTGAGTGATTGTCATTGAGTGAGTGTCAGTGAGTGAGTGTCTGTGAGTGAGTGAGTGAGTGTGAGTGAGTGTCATTGAGTGAGTGTCAGTGAGTGAGTGTCATTGAGTGAGTGCCAGTGAGTGAGTGTCAGTGAGTGTGTTTCAGTGAGTGAATGTCAGTGAATGAGTGTCAGTGAGTGAGTGTCAGTGAGTGTGTGTCAGTGAGTGAGTGTCAGTGAGTGAGTGTCAGTGAGTGTCAGTGAGTGAGTGTCAGTGAGTGAGTGTCAGTGAGTGAGTGTCAATGAGTGAGTGTCAGAGAGTGAGTGTCAGTGAGTGAGTGTCAGTGAGTGAGTGTTAGTGAGTGAGTGTCATTGAGTGAGTGTCAGTGAGTGAGTGTCAGTGAGTGAGTGTCAGTGAGTGAGTGTCAGTGAGTGAGTGAGTGTCAGTGATTGTCATTGAGTGAGTGTCAGTGAGTGAGTGTCTGTGAGTGAGTGAGTGAGTGTGAGTGAGTGTCATTGAGTGAGTGTCAGTGAGTGAGTGTCATTGAGTGAGTGCCAGTGAGTGAGTGTCAGTGAGTGTGTTTCAGTGAGTGAATGTCAGTGAGTGAGTGTCAGTGAGTGTGTGTCAGTGAGTGTGTGTCAGTGAGTGAGTGTCAGTCAGTGAGTGTCAGTGAGTGAGTGTGTGTGAGTGTCAGTGAGTGAGTGTCAGTGAGTGCGTGTCAGTGAGTGATTGTCAGTGAGTGAGTGTCATTGAGTCAGTGTCAGTGAGTGAGTGTCAGTGAGTGAGTGTCAGTGAGTGAGTGTCAGTGAGTGCGTGTCAGAGAGAGGGTGTCAGTGAGTGAGTGTCAGTGAGTGAGTGTCAGTGAGTGAGTGTCATTGAGTGAGTGTCAGTGAGTGAGTGTCAGTGAGTGATTGTCAGTTAGTGAGTGTCATTGAGTGAGTGTCATTGAGTGAGTGTCAGTGAGTGAGTGTCAGTGAGTGAGTGTCATTGAGTGAGTGTCAGTGAGTGAGTGTCATTGAGTGAGTGTCAGTGAGTGAGTGTCAGAGTGAATGTCAGTGAGTGTGTGTCATTGAGTGTGTGTCAGTGAGTGAGTGTAAGTGAGTGAGTGAATGTCAGTTAGTGAGTGACAGTGAGTGAGTGTCAGTGAGTGAGTGTCAGTGAGTGAGTGTGTGTGAGTGTCAGTGAGTGTGTGTCAGTGAGTGAGTGTCAGTGAGTGAGTGTCAGTGAGTGAGTGTCATTAAGTGAGTGTCAGTGAGTGAGTGTCAGTGAGTGAGTGTCATTGAGTGAGTGTCAGTGAGTGAGGGTCAGTGAGTGACTGTCAGTGAGTGTCAGTGAGTGAGTGTCAGTGATTGAATGTCAGTGAGTGAGTGTCAGTGAGTGAGTGACACAGAGTGAGTGTCAGTGAGTGAGGGTCAGTGAGTGAGTGTCAGTGAGTGTCAGTGAGTGAGTGTCAGTGAGTGAGTGTCAGTGAGTGACTGTCAGTGAGTGAGTATCAGAGAGTGAGTGTCAGTGAGTGAGTGTCAGTGAGTGAGTGTCAGTGAGTGAGTGTCAGTGAGTGAGTGTCAGTGAGTGAGTGTCATTGAGTGAGTGTCAGTGAGTGAGTGGCAGTGAGTGAGTGTCAGTAAGTGAGTGTCAGTGAGTGAGTGTCAGTGAGTGAGTGTCAGAGAGAGGGTGTCAGTGAGTGAGTGTCAGTGAGTGAGTGTCAGTGAGTGAGTGTCATTGAGTGAGTGTCATTGAGTGAGTGTCAGTGAGTGAGTATCAGTGAGTGAGTGTCAGTTAGTGAGTGTCATTGAGTGAGTGTCAGTGAGTGAGTGTCAGTGAGTGAGTGTCATTGAGTGAGTGTCAGTGAGTGAGGGTCAGTGAGTGACTGTCAGTGAGTGTCAGTGAGTGAGTGTCAGTGATTGAATGTCAGTAAGTGAGTGTCAGTGAGTGAGTGTCAGTGAGTGAGTGTCAGAGAGAGGGTGTCAGTGAGTGAGTGTCAGTGAGTGAGTGTCAGTGAGTGAGTGTCATTGAGTGAGTGTCATTGAGTGAGTGTCAGTGAGTGAGTATCAGTGAGTGAGTGTCAGTTAGTGAGTGTCATTGAGTGAGTGTCAGCGAGTGAGTGTCAGTGAGTGAGTGTCACGGTGTGAGTGTCATTGAGTGAGTGTCAGTGAGTGAGTGTCATTGAGTGAGTGTCAGTGAGTGAGTGTCTGAGAGTGAATGTCAGTGAGTGTGTGTCATTGAGTGAGTGTCAGTAAGTGAGTGTCATTGAGTGAGTGTCAGTGAGTGAGGGTCAGTGAGTGACTGTCAGTGAGTGTCAGTGAGTGAGTGACAGTGAGTGAGTGTCAATGAGTGAGTGTCAGAGAGTGAGTGTCAGTGAGTGAGTGTCAGTGAGTGAGTGTTAGTGAGTGAGTGTCATTGAGTGAGTGTCAGTGAGTGAGTGTCAGTCAGTGAGTGTCAGTGAGTGAGTGTCAGTGAGTGAGTGAGCGTGAGTGATTGTCATTGAGTGAGTGTCAGTGAGTGAGTGTCTGTGAGTGAGTGAATGAGTGTGAGTGAGTGTCATTGAGTGAGTGTCAGTGAGTGAGTGTCATTGAGTGAGTGCCAGTGAGTGAGTGTCAGTGAGTGTGTTTCAGTGAGTGAATGTCAGTGAATGAGTGTCAGTGAGTGAGTGTCAGTGAGTGTGTGTCAGTGAGTGAGTGTCAGTGAGTGAGTGTCAGTGAGTGTCAGTGAGTGAGTGTCAGTGAGTGAGTGTCAGTGAGTGAGTGTCAATGAGTGAGTGTCAGAGAGTGAGTGTCAGTGAGTGAGTGTCAGTGAGTGAGTGTTAGTGAGTGAGTGTCATTGAGTGAGTGTCAGTGAGTGAGTGTCAGTGAGTGAGTGTCAGTGAGTGAGTGTCAGTGAGTGAGTGAGTGTCAGTGATTGTCATTGAGTGAGTGTCAGTGAGTGAGTGTCTGTGAGTGAGTGAGTGAGTGTGAGTGAGTGTCATTGAGTGAGTGTCAGTGAGTGAGTGTCATTGAGTGAGTGCCAGTGAGTGAGTGTCAGTGAGTGTGTTTCAGTGAGTGAATGTCAGTGAGTGAGTGTCAGTGAGTGTGTGTCAGTGAGTGTGTGTCAGTGAGTGAGTGTCAGTCAGTGAGTGTCAGTGAGTGAGTGTGTGTGAGTGTCAGTGAGTGAGTGTCAGTGAGTGCGTGTCAGTGAGTGATTGTCAGTGAGTGAGTGTCATTGAGTCAGTGTCAGTGAGTGAGTGTCAGTGAGTGAGTGTCAGTGAGTGAGTGTCAGTGAGTGCGTGTCAGAGAGAGGGTGTCAGTGAGTGAGTGTCAGTGAGTGAGTGTCATTGAGTGAGTGTCAGTGAGTGAGTGTCAGTGAGTGATTGTCAGTTAGTGAGTGTCATTGAGTGAGTGTCATTGAGTGAGTGTCAGTGAGTGAGTGTCAGTGAGTGAGTGTCATTGAGTGAGTGTCAGTGAGTGAGTGTCATTGAGTGAGTGTCAGTGAGTGAGTGTCAGAGTGAATGTCAGTGAGTGTGTGTCATTGAGTGTGTGTCAGTGAGTGAGTGTAAGTGAGTGAGTGAGTGTCAGTTAGTGAGTGACAGTGAGTGAGTGTCAGTGAGTGAGTGTCAGTGAGTGAGTGTGTGTGAGTGTCAGTGAGTGTGTGTCAGTGAGTGAGTGTCAGTGAGTGAGTGTCAGTGAGTGAGTGTCATTAAGTGAGTGTCAGTGAGTGAGTGTCAGTGAGTGAGTGTCATTGAGTGAGTGTCAGTGAGTGAGGGTCAGTGAGTGACTGTCAGTGAGTGTCAGTGAGTGAGTGTCAGTGATTGAATGTCAGTGAGTGAGTGTCAGTGAGTGAGTGACACAGAGTGAGTGTCAGTGAGTGAGGGTCAGTGAGTGAGTGTCAGTGAGTGTCAGTGAGTGAGGGTCAGTGAGTGAGTGTCAGTGAGTGACTGTCAGTGAGTGAGTGTCAGAGAGTGAGTGTCAGTGAGTGAGTGTCAGTGAGTGAGTGTCAGTGAGTGAGTGTCAGTGAGTGAGTGTCAGTGAGTGAGTGTCATTGAGTGAGTGTCAGTGAGTGAGTGGCAGTGAGTGAGTGTCAGTAAGTGAGTGTCAGTGAGTGAGTGTCAGTGAGTGAGTGTCAGAGAGAGGGTGTCAGTGAGTGAGTGTCAGTGAGTGAGTGTCAGTGAGTGAGTGTCATTGAGTGAGTGTCATTGAGTGAGTGTCAGTGAGTGAGTATCAGTGAGTGAGTGTCAGTTAGTGAGTGTCATTGAGTGAGTGTCAGCGAGTGAGTGTCAGTGAGTGAGTGTCACTGTGTGAGTGTCATTGAGTGAGTGTCAGTGAGTGAGTGTCATTGAGTGAGTGTCAGTGAGTGAGTGTCAGAGAGTGAATGTCAGTGAGTGTGTGTCATTGAGTGAGTGTCAGTAAGTGAGTGTCATTGAGTGAGTGTCAGTGAGTGAGGGTCAGTGAGTGACTGTCAGTGAGTGTCAGTGAGTGAGTGTCAGTGAGTGAGTGTCAATGAGTGAGTGTCAGAGAGTGAGTGTCAGTGAGTGAGTGTCAGTGAGTGAGTGTTAGTGAGTGAGTGTCATTGAGTGAGTGTCAGTGAGTGAGTGTCAGTCAGTGAGTGTCAGTGAGTGAGTGTCAGTGAGTGAGTGAGCGTGAGTGATTGTCATTGAGTGAGTGTCAGTGAGTGAGTGTCTGTGAGTGAGTGAGTGAGTGTGAGTGAGTGTCATTGAGTGAGTGTCAGTGAGTGAGTGTCATTGAGTGAGTGCCAGTGAGTGAGTGTCAGTGAGTGTGTTTCAGTGAGTGAATGTCAGTGAATGAGTGTCAGTGAGTGAGTGTCAGTGAGTGTGTGTCAGTGAGTGAGTGTCAGTGAGTGAGTGTCAGTGAGTGTCAGTGAGTGAGTGTCAGTGAGTGAGTGTCAGTGAGTGAGTGTCAATGAGTGAGTGTCAGAGAGTGAGTGTCAGTGAGTGAGTGTCAGTGAGTGAGTGTTAGTGAGTGAGTGTCATTGAGTGAGTGTCAGTGACTGAGTGTCAGTGAGTGAGTGTCAGTGAGTGAGTGTCAGTGAGTGAGTGAGTGTCAGTGATTGTCATTGAGTGAGTGTCAGTGAGTGAGTGTCTGTGAGTGAGTGAGTGAGTGTGAGTGAGTGTCATTGAGTGAGTGTCAGTGAGTGAGTGTCATTGAGTGAGTGCCAGTGAGTGAGTGTCAGTGAGTGTGTTTCAGTGAGTGAATGTCAGTGAGTGAGTGTCAGTGAGTGAGTGTCAGTGAGTGTGTGTCAGTGAGTGAGTGTCAGTCAGTGAGTGTCAGTGAGTGAGTGTCGGTTAGTGAGTGTCATTGAGTGAGTGTCAGCGAGTGATTGTCAGTGAGTGAGTGTCACTGTGAGTGTCATTGAGTGAGTGTCAGTGAGTGAGTGACAGTGAGTGAGTGTGTGTGAGTGTCAGTGAGTGAGTGTCAGTGAGTGTGTGTCAGTGAGTGAGTGTCAGTGAGTGAGTGTCAGTGAGTGTCAGTGAGTGAGTGTCAGTGAGTGAGTGTCAGTGAGTGAGTGTCAGTGAGTGTCAGTGAGTGAGTGTCAGTGAGTGAGTGTCAGTGAGTGATTGTCAGTGAGTGAGTGTCAGTTAGTGAGTGTCATTGAGTGAGTGTCATTGAGTGAGTTTCAGTGAGTGAGTGTCAGTGAGTGAGTGTCATTGAGTGAGTTTCAGTGAGTGAGTGTTAGTGAGTGAGTGTCATTGAGTGAGTGTCAGTGAGTGAGTGTCAGTGAGTGAGCATCAGTGAGTGAATGTCAGTGAGTGTCAGTGAGTGAGTGTCAGTGAGTGAGTGTCAGTGAGTGAGTGTCAGTGAGTGAGTGTCAGATAGTGAGTGTCAGTGAGTGAGTGTCAGTGAGTGAGTGTTAGTGAGTGAGTGGCATTGAGTGAGTGTCAGTGAGTGAATGTCAGTGAGTGAGTGTCAGTGAGTGAGTGTCAGTGAGTGAGTGAGTGTGAGTGAGTGTCATTGAGTGAGTGTCAGTGAGTGAGTGTCATTGAGTGAGTGGCAGAGAGTGCGTGTCAGTGAGTGTGTTTCAGTGAGTGTCAGTGAGTGAGTGTCAGTGAGTGAGTGTCAGTGAGTGTGTGTCAGTGAGTGAGTGTCTGTCAGTGAGTGTCAGTGAGTGAGTGTGTGTGAATGTCAGTGAGTGTGTGTCAGTGAGTGAGTGTCAGTGAGTGAGTGTCATTGAGTCAGTGTCAGTGAGTGAGTGTCAGTGAGTGAGTGTCAGTGAGTGAGTGTCAGTGAGTGCGTGTCAGAGAGAGGGTGTCAGTGAATGAGTGTCAGTGAGTGAGTGTCCGTGAGTGAGTGTCATTGAGTGAGTGTCAGTGAGTGAGTGTCAGTGAGTGATTGTCAGGTAGTGAGTGTCATTGAGTGAGTGTCATTGAGTGAGTGTCAGTGAGTGAGTGTCAGTGAGTGAGTGTCATTGAGTGAGTGTCAGTGAGTGAGTGTCATTGAGTGAGTGTCAGTGAGTGAGTGTCAGAGTGAGTGTCAGTGAGTGTGAGTCATTGAGTGAGTGTCAGTGAGTGAGTGTAAGTGAGTGAGTGAGTGTCAGTTAGTGAGTGACAGTGAGTGAGTGTCAGTGAGTGAGTGTCAGTGAGTGAGTGCGTGTGAGTGTCAGTGAGTGTGTGTCTGTGAGTGAGTGTCAGTGAGTGAGTGTCAGTGAGTGAGTGTCATTAAGTGAGTGTCAGTGAGTGAGTGTCAGTGAGTGAGTGTCATTGAGTGAGTGTCAGTGAGTGAGGGTCAGTGAGTGAGTGTCAGTGAGTGTCAGTGAGTGAGTGTCAGTGAGTGAGTGTCAGTGAGTGAGTGTTAGTGAGTGAGTGTCAGAGAGTGAGTGTCAGTGAGTGAGTGTCAGTGAGTGAGTGTCAGTGAGTGAGTGTCAGTGAGTGTCAGTGAGTGAGTGTCAGTGAGTGAGTATCAGTGACTGAGTGTCAGTGAGTGTGTGTCAGTGAGAGAGTGTCAGTGACTGAGTGTCAGTGAGTGAGTGTCATTGAGTCAGTGTCAGTGAGTGAGCGTCAGAGGGTGAGTGTCATTGAGTGAATGTGTGTGAGTGTCAGTGAGTGAGTGTCAGTGAGTGTGTGTCAGTGAGTGAGTGTCAGTGAGTGAGTGACAGTGAGTGACTGTCAGTAAGTGAGTGTCAGTGAGTGAGTGTCAGTGAGTGAGTGTCAGTGAGTGAGTGTCAGTGAGTGAGTGTCAGTGAGTGAGCGTCAGTGAGTGAGTGTCAATGAGTGTGTGTCAGTGAGTGAGTGTCAGTGAGTGAGTGTCAGTGAGTGAGTGTGTGTGAGTCTCAGTGAGTGAGTGTCAGTGAGTGTGTGTCAGTGAGTGAGTGTCAGTGAGTGAGGGTCAGTGAGTGAGTGTCAGTGAGTGTCAGTGAGTGAGTGTCAGTGAGTGAGTGTTAGTGAGTGAGTGTCAGAGAGTGAGTGTCAGTGAGTGAGTGTCAGTGAGTGAGTGTCAGTGAGTGAGTGTCAGTGAGTGTCAGTGAGTGAGTGTCAGTGAGTGAGTATCAGTGACTGAGTGTCAGTGAGTGTTTGTCAGTGAGAGAGTGTCAGTGACTGAGTGTCAGTGAGTGAGTGTCATTGAGTCAGTGTCAGTGAGTGAGCGTCAGTGAGTGACTGTCAGTGAGTGAATGTGTGTGAGTGTCAGTGAGTGAGTGTCAGTGAGTGTGTGTCAGTGAGTGAGTGTCAGTGAGTGAGTGTCAGTGAGTGAGTGTCATTGAGTGAGTGTCAGTGAGTGAGTGACAGTGAGTGAGTGTCAGTAAGTGAGTGTCAGTGAGTGAGTGTCAGTGAGTGAGTGTCAGTGAGTGAGTGTCAGTGAGTGAGTGTCAGTGAGTGAGTGTCAGTGAGTGAGCGTCAGTGAGTGAGTGTCAATGAGTGTATGTCAGTGAGTGAGTGTCAGTGAGTGAGTGTCAGTGAGTGAGTGTGTGTGAGTCTCAGTGAGTGAGTGTCAGTGAGTGTGTGTCAGTGAGTGAGTGTCAGTGAGTGAGTGTCTGTGAGTGAGGGTCATTGAGTCAGTGTCAGTGAGTGAGTGTCAGTGAGTGAGTGTCATTAAGTGAGTGTCATTGAGTGAGTGTCAGTAAGTGAGTGTCAGTGAGTGAGTGTCAGTGAGTGAGTGTCATTGAGTGAGTGTCAGTAAATGAGTGTCATTGAGTGAGTGTCAGTTAGTGAGGGTCAGTGAGTGACTGTCAGTGAGTGTCAGTGAGTGAGTGTCAGTGAGTGAATGTCAGTGAGTGAGTGTCAGTGAGTGATTGTAGAGAGTGAGTGTCAGTGAGTGAGTGTCAGTGAGTGAGTGTCAGTGAGTGAGTGTCAGTGAGTGAGTGAGTGTGAGTGAGTGTCATTGAGTGAGTGTCAGTGAGTGAGTGTCTGTGAGTGAGTGAGTGAGTGTGAGTGAGTGTCATTGAGTGAGTGTCAGTGAGTGAGTGTCATTGAGTGAGTGCCAGTGAGAGAGTGTCAGTGAGTGTGTGTCAGTGAGTGAGTGTCAGTGAGTGAGTGTCAGTGAGTGAGTGTCAGTGAGTGTGTGTCAGTGAGTGAGTGTCAGACAGAGAGTGTCAGTGAGTGAGTGTCAGTGAGTGAGTGTCAGTTAGTGAGTGTCATTGAGTGAGTGTCATTGAGTGAGTGTCAGTGAGTGAGTGTCAGTGAGTGAGTGTCATTGAGTGAGTATCAGTGAGTGAGTGTCATTGAGTGAGTGTGTGTCAGTGAGTGAGTGTCTGTGAGTGAGTGTCAGTGAGTGAGTGTCAGTTAGTGAGTGTCAATGAGTGAGTGTCATTGAGTGAGTGTCAGTGAGTGAGTGTCAGTGAGTGAATGTCTTTGAGTGAGTATCAGTGAGTGAGTGTCATTGAGTGAGTGACAGTGAGTGAGTGTTAGTGAGTGAGTGTCATTGAGTGAGTGTCAGTGAGTGAATGTCAGTGAGTGAGTGTCAGTGAGTGAGTGTCAGTGAGTGTCAGTGAGTGAGTGTCAGTGAGTGTCAGTGAGTGAGTGTCAGTGAGTGAGTGTCAGTGAGTGAGTGTCAGTGAGTGAGTATCAGAGAGTGAGTGTAAGTGAGTGAGTGTCAGTGAGTGAGTGTTAGTGAGTGAGTGTCATTGAGTGAGTGTCAGTGAGTGAGTGTCAGTGAGTGAGTGTGTGTGAGTGAGTGTCAGTGAGTGAGTGAGTGTGAGTGAGTGTCATTGAGTGAGTGTCAGTGAGTGAGTGTCTGTGAGTGAGTGAGTGAGTGTGAGTGAGTGTCATTGAGTGAGTGTCAGTGAGTGAGTGTCATTGAGTGAGTGCCAGTGAGTGAGTGTCAGTGAGTGTGTTTCAGTGAGTGAGTGTCAGTGATTGAGTGTCAGTGAGTGAGTGTCAGTGAGTGTATGTCAGTGAGTGAGTGTAAGTGAGTGAGTGTCAGTGAGTGAGTGTCAGTGAGTGAATGTCATTGAGTGAATGTCAGTGAGTGAGTGACAGTGAGTGGGTGTCAGTAAGTGAGTGTCAGTGAGTGAGTGTCAGTGAGTGAGTGTCAGAGAGAGGGTGTCAGTGAGTGAGTGTCAGTGAGTGAGTGTCAGTGAGTGAGTGTCATTGAGTGAGTGTCAGTGAGTGAGTGTCAGTGAGTGAGTGTCAGTTAGTGAGTGTCAGTGAGTGAGTGAGTGTGAGTGAGTGTCATTGAGTGAGTGTCAGTGAGTGAGTGTCTGTGAGTGAGTGAGTGAGTGTGAGTGAGTGTCATTGAGTGAGTGTCAGTGAGTGAGTGTCATTGAGTGAGTGCCAGTGAGAGAGTGTCCGTGAGTGTGTGTCAGTGAGTGAGTGTCAGTGAGTGATTGTAGAGAGTGAGTGTCAGTGAGTGAGTGTCAGTGAGTGAGTGTTAGTGAGTGAGTGTCATTGAGTGAGTGTCAGTGAGTGAGTGTCAGTGAGTGAGTGAGTGTGAGTGAGTGTCATTGAGTGAGTGTCAGTGAGTGAGTGTCTGTGAGTGAGTGAGTGAGTGTGAGTGAGTGTCATTGAGTGAGTGTCAGTGAGTGAGTGTCATTGAGTGAGTGCCAGTGAGAGAGTGTCAGTGAGTGTGTGTCAGTGAGTGAGTGTCAGTGAGTGAGTGTCAGTGAGTGAGTGTCAGTGAGTGTGTGTCAGTGAGTGAGTGTCAGTGAGTGAGTGTCAGACAGAGAGTGTCAGTGAGTGAGTGTCAGTGAGTGAGTGTCAGTTAGTGAGTGTCATTGAGTGAGTGTCATTGAGTGAGTGTCAGTGAGTGAGTGTCAGTGAGTGAGTGTCATTGAGTGAGTATCAGTGAGTGAGTGTCATTGAGTGAGTGTCAGTGAGTGTGTGTCAGTGAGTGAGTGTCTGTGAGTGAGTGTCAGTGAGTGAGTGTCAGTTAGTGAGTGTCAATGAGTGAGTGTCATTGAGTGAGTGTCAGTGAGTGAGTGTCAGTGAGTGAATGTCTTTGAGTGAGTATCAGTGAGTGAGTGTCATTGAGTGAGTGACAGTGAGTGAGTGTTAGTGAGTGAGTGTCATTGAGTGAGTGTCAGTGAGTGAATGTCAGTGAGTGAGTGTCAGTGAGTGAGTGTCAGTGAGTGTCAGTGAGTGAGTGTCAGTGAGTGTCAGTGAGTGAGTGTCAGTGAGTGAGTGTCAGTGAGTGAGTGTCAGAGAGTGAGTATCAGAGAGTGAGTGTCAGTGAGTGAGAGTTAGTGAGTGAGTGTCATTGAGTGAGTGTCAGTGAGTGAGTGTCAGTGAGTGAGTGTGAGTGAGTGAGTGTCAGTGAGTGAGTGAGTGTGAGTGAGTGTCATTGAGTGAGTGTCAGTGAGTGAGTGTCTGTGAGTGAGTGAGTGAGTGTGAGTGAGTGTCATTGAGTGAGTGTCAGTGAGTGAGTGTCATTGAGTGAGTGCCAGTGAGTGAGTGTCAGTGAGTGTGTTTCAGTGAGTGAGTGTCAGTGATTGAGTGTCAGTGAGTGAGTGTCAGTGAGTGTGTGTCAGTGAGTGAGTGTAAGTGAGTGAGTGTCAGTGAGTGAGTGAGTGAGTGAGTGAGTGTCATTGAGTGAGTGCCAGTGAGAGAGTGTCAGTGAGTGTGTGTCAGTGAGTGAGTGTCAGTGAGTGAGTGTCAGTGAGTGAGTGTCAGTGAGTGTGTGTCAGTGAGTGAGTGTCAGTGAGTGAGTGTCAGACAGAGAGTGTCAGTGAGTAAGTGTCAGTGAGTGAGTGTCAGTTAGTGAGTGTCATTGAGTGAGTGTCATTGAGTGAGTGTCAGTGAGTGAGTGTCAGTGAGTGAGTGTCATTGAGTGAGTATCAGTGAGTGAGTGTCATTGAGTGAGTGTCAGTGAGTGTGTGTCAGTGAGTGAGTGTCTGTGAGTGAGTGTCAGTGAGTGAGTGTCAGTTAGTGAGTGTCAATGAGTGAGTGTCATTGAGTGAGTGTCAGTGAGTGAGTGTCAGTGAGTGAATGTCTTTGAGTGAGTATCAGTGAGTGAGTGTCATTGAGTGAGTGACAGTGAGTGAGTGTTAGTGAGTGAGTGTCATTGAGTGAGTGTCAGTGAGTGAGTGTCAGTGAGTGAGTGTCAGTGAGTGTCAGTGAGTGAGTGTCAGTGAGTGTCAGTGAGTGAGTGTCAGTGAGTGAGTGTCAGTGAGTGAGTGTCAGTGAGTGAGTATCAGAGAGTGAGTGTAAGTGAGTGAGTGTCAGTGAGTGAGTGTTAGTGAGTGAGTGTGAGTGAGTGAGTGTCAGTGAGTGAGTGAGTGTGAGTGAGTGTCATTGAGTGAGTGTCAGTGAGTGAGTGTCATTGAGTGAGTGCCAGTGAGAGAGTGTCAGTGAGTGTGTGTCAGTGAGTGAGTGCCAGTGAGTGATTGTCGAGAGTGAGTGTCAGTGAGTGAGTGTCAGTGAGTGAGTGTTAGTGAGTGAGTGTCATTGAGTGAGTGTCAGTGAGTGACTGTCAGTGAGTGAGTGAGTGTGAGTGAGTGTCATTGAGTGAGTGTCAGTGAGTGAGTGTCTGTGAGTGAGTGAGTGAGTGTGAGTGAGTGTCATTGAGTGAGTGCCAGTGAGAGAGTGTCAGTGAGTGTGTGTCAGTGAGTGAGTGTCAGTGAGTGAGTGTCAGTGAGTGTGTGTCAGTGAGTGAGTGTCAGTGAGTGAGTGTCAGACAGAGAGTGTCAGTGAGTGAGTGTCAGTGAGTGAGTGTCAGTTAGTGAGTGTCATTGAGTGAGTGTCATTGAGTGAGTGTCAGTGAGTGAGTGTCAGTGAGTGAGTGTCATTGAGTGAGTATCAGTGAGTGAGTGTCATTGAGTGAGTGTCAGTGAGTGTGTGTCAGTGAGTGAGTGTCTGTGAGTGAGTGTCAGTGAGTGAGTGTCAGTTAGTGAGTGTCAATGAGTGAGTGTCATTGAGTGAGTGTCAGTGAGTGAGTGTCAGTGAGTGAATGTCTTTGAGTGAGTATCAGTGAGTGAGTGTCATTGAGTGAGTGACAGTGAGTGAGTGTTAGTGAGTGAGTGTCATTGAGTGAGTGTCAGTGAGTGAATGTCAGTGAGTGAGTGTCAGTGAGTGAGTGTCAGTGAGTGTCAGTGAGTGAGTGTCAGTGAGTGTCAGTGAGTGAGTGTCAGTGAGTGAGTGTCAGTGAGTGAGTGTCAGTGAGTGAGTATCAGAGAGTGAGTGTAAGTGAGTGAGTGTCAGTGAGTGAGTGTTAGTGAGTGAGTGTCATTGAGTGAGTGTCAGTGAGTGAGTGTCAGTGAGTGAGTGTGAGTGAGTGAGTGTCAGTGAGTGAGTGAGTGTGAGTGAGTGTCATTGAGTGAGTGTCAGTGAGTGAGTGTCTGTGAGTGAGTGAGTGAGTGTGAGTGAGTGTCATTGAGTGAGTGTTAGTGAGTGAGTGTCATTGAGTGAGTGCCAGTGAGTGAGTGTCAGTGAGTGTGTTTCAGTGAGTGAGTGTCAGTGATTGAGTGTCAGTGAGTGAGTGTCAGTGAGTGTGTGTCAGTGAGTGAGTGTAAGTGAGTGAGTGTCAGTGAGTGAGTGAGTGAGTGAGTGAGTGTCATTGAGTGAGTGCCAGTGAGAGAGTGTCAGTGAGTGTGTGTCAGTGAGTGAGTGTCAGTGAGTGAGTGTCAGTGAGTGAGTGTCAGTGAGTGTGTGTCAGTGAGTGAGTGTCAGTGAGTGAGTGTCAGACAGAGAGTGTCAGTGAGTGAGTGTCAGTGAGTGAGTGTCAGTTAGTGAGTGTCATTGAGTGAGTGTCATTGAGTGAGTGTCAGTGAGTGAGTGTCAGTGAGTGAGTGTCATTGAGTGAGTATCAGTGAGTGAGTGTCATTGAGTGAGTGTCAGTGAGTGTGTGTCAGTGAGTGAGTGTCTGTGAGTGAGTGTCAGTGAGTGAGTGTCAGTTAGTGAGTGTCAATGAGTGAGTGTCATTGAGTGAGTGTCAGTGAGTGAGTGTCAGTGAGTGAATGTCTTTGAGTGAGTATCAGTGAGTGAGTGTCATTGAGTGAGTGACAGTGAGTGAGTGTTAGTGAGTGAGTGTCATTGAGTGAGTGTCAGTGAGTGAATGTCAGTGAGTGAGTGTCAGTGAGTGAGTGTCAGTGAGTGAGTGTCAGTGAGTGTCAGTGAGTGAGTGTCAGTGAGTGAGTGTCAGTGAGTGAGTGTCAGTGAGTGAGTATCAGAGAGTGAGTGTAAGTGAGTGAGTGTCAGTGAGTGAGTGTTAGTGAGTGAGTGTCATTGAGTGAGTGTCAGTGAGTGAGTGTCAGTGAGTGAGTGTGAGTGAGTGAGTGTCAGTGAGTGAGTGAGTGTGAGTGAGTGTCATTGAGTGAGTGTCAGTGAGTGAGTGTCTGTGAGTGAGTGAGTGAGTGTCATTGAGTGAGTGTCAGTGAGTGAGTGTCATTGAGTGAGTGCCAGTGAGTGAGTGTCAGTGAGTGTGTTTCAGTGAGTGTGTGTCAGTGAGTGAGTGTAAGTGAGTGAGTGTCAGTGAGTGAGTGTCAGTGAGTGAATGTCATTGAGTGAGTGTCAGTGAGTGAGTGACAGTGAGTGGGTGTCAGTAAGTGAGTGTCAGTGAGTGAGTGTCAGTGAGTGAGTGTCAGAGAGAGGGTGTCAGTGAGTGAGTGTCAGAGAGTGAGTATCAGAGAGTGAGTGTCAGTGAGTGAGAGTTAGTGAGTGAGTGTCATTGAGTGAGTGTCAGTGAGTGAGTGTCAGTGAGTGAGTGTCAGTGAGTGAGTGTCAGTGAGTGTCAGTGAGTGAGTGTCAGTGAGTGAGTGTCAGTGAGTGAGTGTCAGTGAGTGAGTATCAGAGAGTGAGTGTAAGTGAGTGAGTGTCAGTGAGTGAGTGTTAGTGAGTGAGTGTCATTGAGTGAGTGTCAGTGAGTGAGTGTCAGTGAGTGAGTGTGAGTGAGTGAGTGTCAGTGAGTGAGTGAGTGTGAGTGAGTGTCATTGAGTGAGTGTCAGTGAGTGAGTGTCTGTGAGTGAGTGAGTGAGTGTCATTGAGTGAGTGTCAGTGAGTGAGTGTCATTGAGTGAGTGCCAGTGAGTGAGTGTCAGTGAGTGTGTTTCAGTGAGTGTGTGTCAGTGAGTGAGTGTAAGTGAGTGAGTGTCAGTGAGTGAGTGTCAGTGAGTGAATGTCATTGAGTGAGTGTCAGTGAGTGAGTGACAGTGAGTGGGTGTCAGTAAGTGAGTGTCAGTGAGTGAGTGTCAGTGAGTGAGTGTCAGAGAGAGGGTGTCAGTGAGTGAGTGTCAGAGAGTGAGTATCAGAGAGTGAGTGTCAGTGAGTGAGAGTTAGTGAGTGAGTGTCATTGAGTGAGTGTCAGTGAGTGAGTGTCAGTGAGTGAGTGTGAGTGAGTGAGTGTCAGTGAGTGAGTGAGTGTGAGTGAGTGTCATTGAGTGAGTGTCAGTGAGTGAGTGTCTGTGAGTGAGTGAGTGAGTGTGAGTGAGTGTCATTGAGTGAGTGTCAGTGAGTGAGTGTCATTGAGTGAGTGCCAGTGAGTGAGTGTCAGTGAGTGTGTTTCAGTGAGTGAGTGTCAGTGATTGAGTGTCAGTGAGTGAGTGTCAGTGAGTGTGTGTCAGTGAGTGAGTGTAAGTGAGTGAGTGTCAGTGAGTGAGTGAGTGAGTGAGTGAGTGTCATTGAGTGAGTGCCAGTGAGAGAGTGTCAGTGAGTGTGTGTCAGTGAGTGAGTGTCAGTGAGTGAGTGTCAGTGAGTGAGTGTCAGTGAGTGTGTGTCAGTGAGTGAGTGTCAGTGAGTGAGTGTCAGACAGAGAGTGTCAGTGAGTAAGTGTCAGTGAGTGAGTGTCAGTTAGTGAGTGTCATTGAGTGAGTGTCATTGAGTGAGTGTCAGTGAGTGAGTGTCAGTGAGTGAGTGTCATTGAGTGAGTATCAGTGAGTGAGTGTCATTGAGTGAGTGTCAGTGAGTGTGTGTCAGTGAGTGAGTGTCTGTGAGTGAGTGTCAGTGAGTGAGTGTCAGTTAGTGAGTGTCAATGAGTGAGTGTCATTGAGTGAGTGTCAGTGAGTGAGTGTCAGTGAGTGAATGTCTTTGAGTGAGTATCAGTGAGTGAGTGTCATTGAGTGAGTGACAGTGAGTGAGTGTTAGTGAGTGAGTGTCATTGAGTGAGTGTCAGTGAGTGAGTGTCAGTGAGTGAGTGTCAGTGAGTGTCAGTGAGTGAGTGTCAGTGAGTGTCAGTGAGTGAGTGTCAGTGAGTGAGTGTCAGTGAGTGAGTGTCAGTGAGTGAGTATCAGAGAGTGAGTGTAAGTGAGTGAGTGTCAGTGAGTGAGTGTTAGTGAGTGAGTGTGAGTGAGTGAGTGTCAGTGAGTGAGTGAGTGTGAGTGAGTGTCATTGAGTGAGTGTCAGTGAGTGAGTGTCATTGAGTGAGTGCCAGTGAGAGAGTGTCAGTGAGTGTGTGTCAGTGAGTGAGTGCCAGTGAGTGATTGTCGAGAGTGAGTGTCAGTGAGTGAGTGTCAGTGAGTGAGTGTTAGTGAGTGAGTGTCATTGAGTGAGTGTCAGTGAGTGACTGTCAGTGAGTGAGTGAGTGTGAGTGAGTGTCATTGAGTGAGTGTCAGTGAGTGAGTGTCTGTGAGTGAGTGAGTGAGTGTGAGTGAGTGTCATTGAGTGAGTGCCAGTGAGAGAGTGTCAGTGAGTGTGTGTCAGTGAGTGAGTGTCAGTGAGTGAGTGTCAGTGAGTGTGTGTCAGTGAGTGAGTGTCAGTGAGTGAGTGTCAGACAGAGAGTGTCAGTGAGTGAGTGTCAGTGAGTGAGTGTCAGTTAGTGAGTGTCATTGAGTGAGTGTCATTGAGTGAGTGTCAGTGAGTGAGTGTCAGTGAGTGAGTGTCATTGAGTGAGTATCAGTGAGTGAGTGTCATTGAGTGAGTGTCAGTGAGTGTGTGTCAGTGAGTGAGTGTCTGTGAGTGAGTGTCAGTGAGTGAGTGTCAGTTAGTGAGTGTCAATGAGTGAGTGTCATTGAGTGAGTGTCAGTGAGTGAGTGTCAGTGAGTGAATGTCTTTGAGTGAGTATCAGTGAGTGAGTGTCATTGAGTGAGTGACAGTGAGTGAGTGTTAGTGAGTGAGTGTCATTGAGTGAGTGTCAGTGAGTGAATGTCAGTGAGTGAGTGTCAGTGAGTGAGTGTCAGTGAGTGTCAGTGAGTGAGTGTCAGTGAGTGTCAGTGAGTGAGTGTCAGTGAGTGAGTGTCAGTGAGTGAGTGTCAGTGAGTGAGTATCAGAGAGTGAGTGTAAGTGAGTGAGTGTCAGTGAGTGAGTGTTAGTGAGTGAGTGTCATTGAGTGAGTGTCAGTGAGTGAGTGTCAGTGAGTGAGTGTGAGTGAGTGAGTGTCAGTGAGTGAGTGAGTGTGAGTGAGTGTCATTGAGTGAGTGTCAGTGAGTGAGTGTCTGTGAGTGAGTGAGTGAGTGTGAGTGAGTGTCATTGAGTGAGTGTTAGTGAGTGAGTGTCATTGAGTGAGTGCCAGTGAGTGAGTGTCAGTGAGTGTGTTTCAGTGAGTGAGTGTCAGTGATTGAGTGTCAGTGAGTGAGTGTCAGTGAGTGTGTGTCAGTGAGTGAGTGTAAGTGAGTGAGTGTCAGTGAGTGAGTGAGTGAGTGAGTGAGTGTCATTGAGTGAGTGCCAGTGAGAGAGTGTCAGTGAGTGTGTGTCAGTGAGTGAGTGTCAGTGAGTGAGTGTCAGTGAGTGAGTGTCAGTGAGTGTGTGTCAGTGAGTGAGTGTCAGTGAGTGAGTGTCAGACAGAGAGTGTCAGTGAGTGAGTGTCAGTGAGTGAGTGTCAGTTAGTGAGTGTCATTGAGTGAGTGTCATTGAGTGAGTGTCAGTGAGTGAGTGTCAGTGAGTGAGTGTCATTGAGTGAGTATCAGTGAGTGAGTGTCATTGAGTGAGTGTCAGTGAGTGTGTGTCAGTGAGTGAGTGTCTGTGAGTGAGTGTCAGTGAGTGAGTGTCAGTTAGTGAGTGTCAATGAGTGAGTGTCATTGAGTGAGTGTCAGTGAGTGAGTGTCAGTGAGTGAATGTCTTTGAGTGAGTATCAGTGAGTGAGTGTCATTGAGTGAGTGACAGTGAGTGAGTGTTAGTGAGTGAGTGTCATTGAGTGAGTGTCAGTGAGTGAATGTCAGTGAGTGAGTGTCAGTGAGTGAGTGTCAGTGAGTGAGTGTCAGTGAGTGTCAGTGAGTGAGTGTCAGTGAGTGAGTGTCAGTGAGTGAGTGTCAGTGAGTGAGTATCAGAGAGTGAGTGTAAGTGAGTGAGTGTCAGTGAGTGAGTGTTAGTGAGTGAGTGTCATTGAGTGAGTGTCAGTGAGTGAGTGTCAGTGAGTGAGTGTGAGTGAGTGAGTGTCAGTGAGTGAGTGAGTGTGAGTGAGTGTCATTGAGTGAGTGTCAGTGAGTGAGTGTCTGTGAGTGAGTGAGTGAGTGTCATTGAGTGAGTGTCAGTGAGTGAGTGTCATTGAGTGAGTGCCAGTGAGTGAGTGTCAGTGAGTGTGTTTCAGTGAGTGTGTGTCAGTGAGTGAGTGTAAGTGAGTGAGTGTCAGTGAGTGAGTGTCAGTGAGTGAATGTCATTGAGTGAGTGTCAGTGAGTGAGTGACAGTGAGTGGGTGTCAGTAAGTGAGTGTCAGTGAGTGAGTGTCAGTGAGTGAGTGTCAGAGAGAGGGTGTCAGTGAGTGAGTGTCAGTGAGTGAGTGTCAGTGAGTGAGTGTCATTGAGTGAGTGTCAGTGAGTGAGTGTCAGTGAGTGAGTGTCAGTTAGTGAGTGTCAGTGAGTGAGTGAGTGTGAGTGAGTGTCATTGAGTGAGTGTCAGTGAGTGAGTGTCTGTGAGTGAGTGAGTGAGTGTGAGTGAGTGTCATTGAGTGAGTGTCAGTGAGTGAGTGTCATTGAGTGAGTGCCAGTGAGAGAGTGTCAGTGAGTGTGTGTCAGTGAGTGAGTGCCAGTGAGTGATTGTCGAGAGTGAGTGTCAGTGAGTGAGTGTCAGTGAGTGAGTGTTAGTGAGTGAGTGTCATTGAGTGAGTGTCAGTGAGTGACTGTCAGTGAGTGAGTGAGTGTGAGTGAGTGTCATTGAGTGAGTGTCAGTGAGTGAGTGTCTGTGAGTGAGTGAGTGAGTGTGAGTGAGTGTCATTGAGTGAGTGTCAGTGAGTGAGTGTCATTGAGTGAGTGCCAGTGAGAGAGTGTCAGTGAGTGTGTGTCAGTGAGTGAGTGTCAGTGAGTGAGTGTCAGTGAGTGTGTGTCAGTGAGTGAGTGTCAGTGAGTGAGTGTCAGACAGAGAGTGTCAGTGAGTGAGTGTCAGTGAGTGAGTGTCAGTTAGTGAGTGTCATTGAGTGAGTGTCATTGAGTGAGTGTCAGTGAGTGAGTGTCAGTGAGTGAGTGTCATTGAGTGAGTATCAGTGAGTGTGTGTCAGTGAGTGAGTGTCAGTGAGTGTGTGTCAGTGAGTGAGTGTCTGTGAGTGAGTGTCAGTGAGTGAGTGTCAGTTAGTGAGTGTCAATGAGTGAGTGTCATTGAGTGAGTGTCAGTGAGTGAGTGTCAGTGAGTGAATGTCTTTGAGTGAGTATCAGTGAGTGAGTGTCATTGAGTGAGTGACAGTGAGTGAGTGTTAGTGAGTGAGTGTCATTGAGTGAGTGTCAGTGAGTGAATGTCAGTGAGTGAGTGTCAGTGAGTGTCAGTGAGTGAGTGTCAGTGAGTGTCAGTGAGTGAGTGTCAGTGAGTGAGTGTCAGTGAGTGAGTGTCAGTGAGTGAATATCAGAGAGTGAGTGTAAGTGAGTGAGTGTCAGTGAGTGAGTGTTAGTGAGTGAGTGTCATTGAGTGAGTGTCAGTGAGTGAGTGTCAGTGAGTGAGTGTGAGTGAGTGAGTGTCAGTGAGTGAGTGAGTGTGAGTGAGTGTCATTGAGTGAGTGTCAGTGAGTGAGTGTCTGTGAGTGAGTGAGTGAGTGTGAGTGAGTGTCATTGAGTGAGTGTCAGTGAGTGAGTGTCATTGAGTGAGTGCCAGTGAGTGAGTGTCAGTGAGTGTGTTTCAGTGAGTGAGTGTCAGTGATTGAGTGTCAGTGAGTGAGTGTCAGTGAGTGTGTGTCAGTGAGTGAGTGTAAGTGAGTGAGTGTCAGTGAGTGAGTGTCAGTGAGTGAATGTCATTGAGTGAGTGTCAGTGAGTGAGTGACAGTGTGTGGGTGTCAGTAAGTAAGTGTCAGTGAGTGAGTGTCAGTGAGTGAGTGTCAGAGAGAGGGTGTCAGTGAGTGAGTGTCAGTGAGTGAGTGTCAGTGAGTGAGTGTCATTGAGTGAGTGTCATTGAGTGAGTGTCAGTGAGTGAGTATCAGTGAGTGAGTGTCAGTTAGTGAGCGTCATTGAGTGAGTGTCAGCGAGTGATTGTCAGTGAGTGAGTGTCAGTGTGAGTGTCATTGAGTGAGTGTCAGTGAGTGAGTGTCATTGAGTGAGTGTCAGTGAGTGAGTGTCAGAGAGTGAGTGTCAGTGAGTGTGTGTCAGTGAGTGTGTGTCAGTGAGTGAGTGTCAGTGAGTGAGTGTCAGTGAGTTAGTGTCAGTGAGTGTGTGTCAGTGAGTGAGTGTCAGTGAGTGAGTGTCAGACAGTGAGGGTCAGTGAGTGAGTGTCAGTGAGTGAGTTTCAGTTAGTGAGTGTCATTGAGTGAGTGTCATTGAGTGAGTGTCAGTGAGTGAGTTTCAGTGAGTGAGTGTCATTGAGTGAGTATCAGTGAGTGAGTGTCATTGAGTGAGTGTCAGTGAGTGAGTGTCAGTGAGTGAGTGTCTGTGAGTGAGTGTCAGTGAGTGAGTGTCAGTTAGTGAGTGTCACTGAGTGAGTGTCATTGAGTGAGTGTCAGTGAGTGAGTGTCCGTGAGTGAATGTCTTTGAGTGAGTATCAGTGAGTGAGTGTCAGTGAGTGTGTGTCAGTGAGTGAGTGTCAGTGAGTGAATGTCAGTGAGTGAGTGTCATTGAGTGAGTGTCAGTGAGTGAGTGACAGTGAGTGAGTGTCAGTAAGTGAGTGTCAGTGAGTGAGTGTCAGTGAGTGAGTGTCAGTGAGTGAGTGTCAGTGAGTGAGTGTCAGTGAGTGAGCGTCAGTGAGTGAGTGTCAATGAGTGTGTGTCAGTGAGTGAGTGTCAGTGAGTGAGTGTCAGTGAGTGAGTGTGTGTGAGTCTCAGTGAGTGAGTGTCAGTGAGTGTGTGTCAGTGAGTGAGTGTCAGTGAGTGAGGGTCAGTGAGTGAGTGTCAGTGAGTGTCAGTGAGTGAGTGTCAGTGAGTGAGTGTCAGTGAGTGAGTGTTAGTGAGTGAGTGTCAGAGAGTGAGTGTCAGTGAGTGAGTGTCAGTGAGTGAGTGTCAGTGAGTGAGTGTCAGTGAGTGAGTATCAGTGACTGAGTGTCAGTGAGTGTGTGTCAGTGAGAGAGTGTCAGTGACTGAGTGTCAGTGAGTGAGTGTCATTGAGTCAGTGTCAGTGAGTGAGCGTCAGTGAGTGAGTGTCAGTGAGTGAATGTGTGTGAGTGTCAGTGAGTGAGTGTCAGTGAGTGTGTGTCAGTGAGTGAGTGTCAGTGAGTGAGTGTCAGTGAGTGAGTGTCATTGAGTGAGTGTCAGTGAGTGAGTGACAGTGAGTGAGTGTCAGTAAGTGAGTGTCAGTGAGTGAGTGTCAGTGAGTGAGTGTCAGTGAGTGAGTGTCAGTGAGTGAGTGTCAGTGAGTGAGTGTCAGTGAGTGAGTGTCAGTGAGTGAGCGTCAGTGAGTGAGTGTCAATGAGTGTGTGTCAGTGAGTGAGTGTCAGTGAGTGAGTGTCAGTGAGTGAGTGTGTGTGAGTCTCAGTGAGTGAGTGTCAGTGAGTGTGTGTCAGTGAGTGAGTGTCAGTGAGTGAGTGTCTGTGAGTGAGTGTCATTGAGTCAGTGTCAGTGAGTGAGTGTCAGTGAGTGAGTGTCATTAAGTGAGTGTCATTGAGTGAGTGTCAGTAAGTGAGTGTCAGTGAGTGAGTGTCAGTGAGTGAGTGTCATTGAGTGAGTGTCAGTAAATGAGTGTCATTGAGTGAGTGTCAGTTAGTGAGGGTCAGTGAGTGACTGTCAGTGAGTGTCAGTGAGTGAGTGTCAGTGAGTGAATGTCAGTGAGTGAGTGTCAGTGAGTGATTGTAGAGAGTGAGTGTCAGTGAGTGAGTGTCAGTGAGTGAGTGTTAGTGAGTGAGTGTCATTGAGTGAGTGTCAGTGAGTGAGTGTCAGTGAGTGAGTATCAGTGAGTGAGTGTCAGTTAGTGAGCGTCATTGAGTGAGTGTCAGCGAGTGATTGTCAGTGAGTGAGTGTCAGTGTGAGTGTCATTGAGTGAGTGTCAGTGAGTGAGTGTCATTGAGTGAGTGTCAGTGAGTGAGTGTCAGAGAGTGAGTGTCAGTGAGTGTGTGTCAGTGAGTGTGTGTCAGTGAGTGAGTGTCAGTGAGTGAGTGTCAGTGAGTTAGTGTCAGTGAGTGTGTGTCAGTGAGTGAGTGTCAGTGAGTGAGTGTCAGACAGTGAGGGTCAGTGAGTGAGTGTCAGTGAGTGAGTTTCAGTTAGTGAGTGTCATTGAGTGAGTGTCATTGAGTGAGTGTCAGTGAGTGAGTTTCAGTGAGTGAGTGTCATTGAGTGAGTATCAGTGAGTGAGTGTCATTGAGTGAGTGTCAGTGAGTGAGTGTCAGTGAGTGAGTGTCTGTGAGTGAGTGTCATTGAGTGAGTGTCAGTGAGTGAGTGTCCGTGAGTGAATGTCTTTGAGTGAGTATCAGTGAGTGAGTGTCAGTGAGTGTGTGTCAGTGAGTGAGTGTCAGTGAGTGAATGTCAGTGAGTGAGTGTCATTGAGTGAGTGTCAGTGAGTGAGTGACAGTGAGTGAGTGTCAGTAAGTGAGTGTCAGTGAGTGAGTGTCAGTGAGTGAGTGTCAGTGAGTGAGTGTCAGTGAGTGAGTGTCAGTGAGTGAGCGTCAGTGAGTGAGTGTCAATGAGTGTGTGTCAGTGAGTGAGTGTCAGTGAGTGAGTGTCAGTGAGTGAGTGTGTGTGAGTCTCAGTGAGTGAGTGTCAGTGAGTGTGTGTCAGTGAGTGAGTGTCAGTGAGTGAGGGTCAGTGAGTGAGTGTCAGTGAGTGTCAGTGAGTGAGTGTCAGTGAGTGAGTGTCAGTGAGTGAGTGTTAGTGAGTGAGTGTCAGAGAGTGAGTGTCAGTGAGTGAGTGTCAGTGAGTGAGTGTCAGTGAGTGTCAGTGAGTGAGTGTCAGTGAGTGAGTATCAGTGACTGAGTGTCAGTGAGTGTGTGTCAGTGAGAGAGTGTCAGTGACTGAGTGTCAGTGAGTGAGTGTCATTGAGTCAGTGTCAGTGAGTGAGCGTCAGTGAGTGAGTGTCAGTGAGTGAATGTGTGTGAGTGTCAGTGAGTGAGTGTCAGTGAGTGTGTGTCAGTGAGTGAGTGTCAGTGAGTGAGTGTCAGTGAGTGAGTGTCATTGAGTGAGTGTCAGTGAGTGAGTGACAGTGAGTGAGTGTCAGTAAGTGAGTGTCAGTGAGTGAGTGTCAGTGAGTGAGTGTCAGTGAGTGAGTGTCAGTGAGTGAGTGTCAGTGAGTGAGTGTCAGTGAGTGAGTGTCAGTGAGTGAGCGTCAGTGAGTGAGTGTCAATGAGTGTGTGTCAGTGAGTGAGTGTCAGTGAGTGAGTGTCAGTGAGTGAGTGTGTGTGAGTCTCAGTGAGTGAGTGTCAGTGAGTGTGTGTCAGTGAGTGAGTGTCAGTGAGTGAGTGTCTGTGAGTGAGTGTCATTGAGTCAGTGTCAGTGAGTGAGTGTCAGTGAGTGAGTGTCATTAAGTGAGTGTCATTGAGTGAGTGTCAGTAAGTGAGTGTCAGTGAGTGAGTGTCAGTGAGTGAGTGTCATTGAGTGAGTGTCAGTAAATGAGTGTCATTGAGTGAGTGTCAGTTAGTGAGGGTCAGTGAGTGACTGTCAGTGAGTGTCAGTGAGTGAGTGTCAGTGAGTGAATGTCAGTGAGTGAGTGTCAGTGAGTGATTGTAGAGAGTGAGTGTCAGTGAGTGAGTGTCAGTGAGTGAGTGTTAGTGAGTGAGTGTCATTGAGTGAGTGTCAGTGAGTGAGTGTCAGTGAGTGAGTGAGTGTGAGTGAGTGTCATTGAGTGAGTGTCAGTGAGTGAGTGTCTGTGAGTGAGTGAGTGAGTGTGAGTGAGTGTCATTGAGTGAGTGTCAGTGAGTGAGTGTCATTGAGTGAGTGCCAGTGAGAGAGTGTCAGTGAGTGTGTGTCAGTGAGTGAGTGTCAGTGAGTGAGTGTCAGTGAGTGAGTGTCAGTGAGTGTGTGTCAGTGAGTGAGTGTCAGTGAGTGAGTGTCAGACAGAGAGTGTCAGTGAGTGAGTGTCAGTGAGTGAGTGTCAGTTAGTGAGTGTCATTGAGTGAGTGTCATTGAGTGAGTGTCAGTGAGTGAGTGTCAGTGAGTGAGTGTCATTGAGTGAGTATCAGTGAGTGAGTGTCATTGAGTGAGTGTCAGTGAGTGTGTGTCAGTGAGTGAGTGTCTGTGAGTGAGTGTCAGTGAGTGAGTGTCAGTTAGTGAGTGTCAATGAGTGAGTGTCATTGAGTGAGTGTCAGTGAGTGAGTGTCAGTGAGTGAATGTCTTTGAGTGAGTATCAGTGAGTGAGTGTCATTGAGTGAGTGACAGTGAGTGAGTGTTAGTGAGTGAGTGTCATTGAGTTAGTGTCAGTGAGTGAATGTCAGTGAGTGAGTGTCAGTGAGTGAGTGTCAGTGAGTGTCAGTGAGTGAGTGTCAGTGAGTGTCAGTGAGTGTCAGTGAGTGAGTGTCAGTGAGTGAGTGTCAGTGAGTGAGTATCAGAGAGTGAGTGTAAGTGAGTGAGTGTCAGTGAGTGAGTGTTAGTGAGTGAGTGTCATTGAGTGAGTGTCAGTGAGTGAGTGTCAGTGAGTGAGTGTGAGTGAGTGAGTGTCAGTGAGTGAGTGAGTGTGAGTGAGTGTCATTGAGTGAGTGTCAGTGAGTGAGTGTCTGTGAGTGAGTGAGTGTGAGTGAGTGTCATTGAGTGAGTGTCAGTGAGTGTCATTGAGTGAGTGCCAGTGAGTGAGTGTCAGTGAGTGTGTTTCAGTGAGTGAGTGTCAGTGATTGAGTGTCAGTGAGTGAGTGTCAGTGAGTGTGTGTCAGTGAGTGAGTGTAAGTGAGTGAGTGTCAGTGAGTGAGTGTCAGTGAGTGAATGTCATTGAGTGAGTGTCAGTGACTGAGTGACAGTGAGTGGGTGTCAGTAAGTGAGTGTCAGTGAGTGAGTGTCAGTGAGTGAGTGTCAGAGAGAGGGTGTCAGTGAGTGAGTGTCAGTGAGTGAGTGTCATTGAGTGAGTGTCATTGAGTGAGTGTCAGTGAGTGAGTATCAGTGAGTGAGTGTCAGTTAGTGAGCGTCATTGAGTGAGTGTCAGCGAGTGATTGTCAGTGAGTGAGTGTCAGTGTGAGTGTCATTGAGTGAGTGTCAGTGAGTGTGTGTCAGTGAGTGTGTGTCAGTGAGTGAGTGTCAGTGAGTGAGTGTCAGTGAGTTAGTGTCAGTGAGTGTGTGTCAGTGAGTGAGTGTCAGTGAGTGAGTGTCAGACAGTGAGGGTCAGTGAGTGAGTGTCAGTGAGTGAGTTTCAGTTAGTGAGTGTCATTGAGTGAGTGTCATTGAGTGAGTGTCAGTGAGTCAGTTTCAATGAGTGAGTGTCATTGAGTGAGTATCAGTGAGTGAGTGTCATTGAGTGAGTGTCAGTGAGTGAGTGTCAGTGAGTGAGTGTCTGTGAGTGAGTGTCAGTGAGTGAGTGTCAGTTAGTGAGTGTCACTGAGTGAATGTCATTGAGTGAGTGTCAGTGAGTGAGTGTCCATGAGTGAATGTCTTTGAGTGAGTATCAGTGAGTGAGTGTCATTGAGTGAGTGTCAGTGAGTGAGTGTTAGTGAGTGAGTGTCATTGAGTGAGTGTCAGTGAGTGAATGTCAGTGAGTGAGTGTCATTGAGTGAGTGTCAGTGAGTGAGTGACAGTGAGTGAGTGTCAGTAAGTGAGTGTCAGTGAGTGAGTGTCAGAGAGAGGGTGTCAGTGAGTGAGTGTCAGTGAGTGAGTGTCAGTGAGTGAGTGTCATTGAGTGAGTGTCATTGAGTGAGTGTCAGTGAGTGAGTATCAGTGAGTGAGTGTCAGTTAGTGAGTGTCATTGAGTGAGTGTTAGTGAGTGAGTGCCAGTGAGTGAGTGTCAGTGTGAGTGTCATTGAGTGAGTGTCAGTGAGTGAGTGTCATTGAGTGAGTGTCAGTGAGTGAGTGTCAGAGAGTGAGTGTCAGTGAGTGTGTGTCATTGAGTGAGTGTCAGTAAGTGAGTGTCAGTGAGTGAGTGAGCGTCAGTGAGTGAGTGACAGTGAGTGAGTGTCATTGAGTGAGTGTCAGTGAGTGAGTGTGTGTGAGTGTCAGTGAGTGAGTGTCAGTGAGTGTGTGTCAGTGCGTGAATGTGAGTGAGTGAGTGTCAGTGAGTGAGTGTCAGAGAGTGAGTGTCAGTGAGTGAGTGTCAGTGAGTGAGTGTCAGTGAGTGAGTGTCATTAAGTGAGTGTCAGTGAGTGAGTGTCAGTGAGTGAGTGTCATTGAGTGAGTGTCAGTGAGTGAGGGTCAGTGAGTGAGTGTCAGTGAGTGTCAGTGAGTGAGTGTCAGTGAGTGAGTGTCAGTGAGGGAGTGTCAGTGAGTGAGTGTCAGAGAGTGAGTGTCAGTGAGTGAGTGTCAGTGAGTGAGTGTCAGTGAGTGAGTGTCAGTGAGTGTCAGTGAGTGAGTGTCAGTGAGTGAGTATCAGTGACTGAGTGTCAGTGAGTGTGTGTCAGTGAGAGAGTGTCAGTGACTGAGTGTCAGTGAGTGAGTGTCATTGAGTCAGTGTCAGTGAGTGAGCGTCAGTGAGTGAGTGTCAGTGACTGAATGTGTGTGAGTGTCAGTGAGTGAGTGTCAGTGAGTGTGTGTCAGTGAGTGAGTGACAGTGAGTGAGTGTCAGTGAGTGAGTGTCATTGAGTGAGTGTCAGTGAGTGAGTGACAGTGAGTGAGTGTCAGTAAGTGAGTGTCAGTGAGTGAGTGTCAGTGAGTGAGTGTCAGTGAGTGAGTGTCAGTGAGTGAGTGTCAGTGAGTGAGTGTCAGTGAGTGAGTGTCAGTGAGTGAGCGTCAGTGAGTGAGTGTCAATGAGTGTGTGTCAGTGAGTGAGTGTCAGTGAGTGAGTGTCAGTGAGTGAGTGTGTGTGAGTCTCAGTGAGTGAGTGTCAGTGAGTGTGTGTCAGTGAGTGAGTGTCAGTGCGTGAGTGTCTGTGAGTGAGTGTCATTGAGTCAGTGTCAGTGAGTGAGTGTCAGTGAGGGAGTGTCATTAAGTGAGTGTCATTGAGTGAGTGTCAGTAAGTGAGTGTCAGTGAGTGAGTGTCAGTGAGTGAGTGTCATTGAGTGAGTGTCAGTAAATGAGTGTCATTGAGTGAGTGTCAGTTAGTGAGGGTCAGTGAGTGACTGTCAGTGAGTGTCAGTGAGTGAGTGTCAGTGAGTGAATGTCAGTGAGTGAGTGTCAGTGAGTGATTGTAGAGAGTGAGTGTCAGTGAGTGAGTGTCAGTGAGTGAGTGTTAGTGAGTGAGTGTCATTGAGTGAGTGTCAGTGAGTGAGTGTCAGTGAGTGAGTGAGTGTGAGTGAGTGTCATTGAGTGAGTGTCAGTGAGTGAGTGTCTGTGAGTGAGTGAGTGAGTGTGAGTGAGTGTCATTGAGTGAGTGTCAGTGAGTGAGTGTCATTGAGTGAGTGCCAGTGAGAGAGTGTCAGTGAGTGTGTGTCAGTGAGTGAGTGTCAGTGAGTGAGTGTCAGTGAGTGAGTGTCAGTGAGTGTGTGTCAGTGAGTGAGTGTCAGTGAGTGAGTGTCAGTGAGTGTGTGTCAGTGAGTGAGTGTCAGTGAGTGAGTGTCAGACAGTGAGTGTCAGTGAGTGAGTGTCAGTGAGTGAGTGTCAGTTAGTGAGTGTCATTGAGTGAGTGTCATTGAGTGAGTGTCAGTGAGTGAGTGTCAGTGAGTGAGTGTCATTGAGTGAGTATCAGTGAGTGAGTGTCATTGAGTGAGTGTCAGTGAGTGTGTGTCAGTGAGTGAGTGTCTGTGAGTGAGTGTCAGTGAGTGAGTGTCAGTTAGTGAGTGTCAATGAGTGAGTGTCATTGAGTGAGTGTCAGTGAGTGAGTGTCAGTGAGTGAATGTCTTTGAGTGAGTATCAGTGAGTGAGTGTCATTGAGTGAGTGACAGTGAGTGAGTGTTAGTGAGTGAGTGTCATTGAGTGAGTGTCAGTGAATGAATGTCAGTGAGTGAGTGTCAGTGAGTGAGTGTCAGTGAGTGAGTGTCAGTGAGTGTCAGTGAGTGAGTGTCAGTGAGTGAGTGTCAGTGAGTGAGTGTCAGTGAGTGAGTATCAGAGAGTGAGTGTAAGTGAGTGAGTGTCAGTGAGTGAGTGTTAGTGAGTGAGTGTCATTGAGTGAGTGTCAGTGAGTGAGTGTCAGTGAGTGAGTGTGAGTGAGTGAGTGTCAGTGAGTGAGTGAGTGTGAGTGAGTGTCATTGAGTGAGTGTCAGTGAGTGAGTGTCTGTGAGTGAGTGAGTGAGTGTGAGTGAGTGTCATTGAGTGAGTGTCAGTGAGTGAGTGTCATTGAGTGAGTGCCAGTGAGTGAGTGTCAGTGAGTGTGTTTCAGTGAGTGAGTGTCAGTGATTGAGTGTCAGTGAGTGAGTGTCAGTGAGTGTGTGTCAGTGAGTGAGTGTAAGTGAGTGAGTGTCAGTGAGTGAGTGTCAATGAGTGAATGTCATTGAGTGAGTGTCAGTGAGTGAGTGACAGTGAGTGGGTGTCAGTAAGTGAGTGTCAGTGAGTGAGTGTCAGTGAGTGAGTGTCAGAGAGAGGGTGTCAGTGAGTGAGTGTCAGTGAGTGAGTGTCATTGAGTGAGTGTCAGTGAGTGAATATCAGTGAGTGAGTGTCAGTTAGTGAGCGTCATTGAGTGAGTGTCAGCGAGTGATTGTCAGTGAGTGAGTGTCAGTGTGAGTGTCATTGAGTGAGTGTCAGTGAGTGAGTGTCATTGAGTGAGTGTCAGTGAGTGAGTGTCAGAGAGTGAGTGTCAGTGAGTGTGTGTCAGTGAGTGTGTGTCAGTGAGTGAGTGTCAGTGAGTGAGTGTCAGTGAGTGTGTGTCAGTGAGTGAGTGTCAGTGAGTGAGTGTCAGACAGTGAGGGTCAGTGAGTGAGTGTCAGTGAGTGTGTTTCAGTTAGTGAGTGTCATTGAGTGAGTGTCATTGAGTGAGTGTCAGTGAGTGAGTTTCAGTGAGTGAGTGTCATTGAGTGAGTATCAGTGAGTGAGTGTCATTGAGTGAGAGTCAGTGAGTGAGTGTCAGTGAGTGAGTGTCTGTGAGTGAGTGTCAGTGAGTGAGTGTCAGTTAGTGAGTGTCACTGAGTGAGTGTCATTGAGTGAGTGTCAGTGAGTGAGTGTCCGTGAGGGAATGTCTTTGAGTGAGTATCAGTGAGTGAGTGTCATTGAGTGAGTGTCAGTGAGTGAGTGTTAGTGAGTGAGTGTCATTGAGTGAGTGTCAGTGAGTGAATGTCAGTGAGTGAGTGTCAGTGAGTGAGTGTCAGTGAGTGAGTGTCAGTGAGTGACTGTCAGTGAGTGAGTGTCAGTGAGTGAGTGTCAGAGAGTGAGTGTCAGTGAGTGAGTGTCAGTGAGTGAGTGTTAGTGAGTGAGTGTCATTGAGTGAATGTCAGTGAGTGAGTGTCAGTGAGTGAGTGTCAGTGAGTAAGTGAGTGTGAGTGAGTGTCATTGAGTGAGTGTCAGTGAGTGATTGTCTGTGAGTGAGTGAGTGTGAGTGAGTGTCATTGAGTGAGTGTCAGTGAGTGAGTGTCATTGAGTGAGTGCCAGTGAGTGAGTGTCAGTGAGTGTGTTTCAGTGAGTGAGTGTCAGTGAGTGAGTGTCAGTGAGTGAGTGTCCGTGAGTGTGTGTCAGTGAGTGAGTGTCAGTGAGTGAGTGTCAGTGAGTGAGTGTCAGTGAGTGAGTGTCATTGAGTGAGTGTCAGTGAGTGAGTGACAGT
Organism: Somniosus microcephalus; assembly: GCF_052327205.1. NCBI lineage: Eukaryota > Metazoa > Chordata > Chondrichthyes > Squaliformes > Somniosidae > Somniosus > Somniosus microcephalus. The sequence continues at coordinate 148,177,633 of NC_140992.1, read as the reverse complement.
GAGTGAGTGTCAGTAAGTGAGTGTCAGTGAGTGAGTGTCAGTGAGTGAGTGTCAGAGAGAGGGTGTCAGTGAGTGAGTGTCAGTGAGTGAGTGTCAGTGAGTGAGTGTCATTGAGTGAGTGTCATTGAGTGAGTGTCAGTGAGTGAGTATCAGTGAGTGAGTGTCAGTTAGTGAGTGTCATTGAGTGAGTGTCAGCGAGTGAGTGTCAGTGAGTGAGTGTCAGTGTGAGTGTCATTGAGTGAGTGTCAGTGAGTGAGTGTCACTGAGTGATTGTCAGTGAGTGAGTGTCAGAGAGTGAGTGTCAGTGAGTGTGTGTCATTGAGTGAGTGTCAGTAAGTGAGTGTCAGTGAGTGAGTGAGTGTCAGTGAGTGAGTGACAGTGAGTGAGTGTCATTGAGTGAGTGTCAGTGAGTGAGTGTGTGTGAGTGTCAGTGAGTGAGTGTCAGTGAGTGTGTGTCAGTGCGTGAATGTGAGTGAGTGAGTGTCAGTGAGTGAGTGTCAGAGAGTGAGTGTCAGTGAGTGAGTGTCAGTGAGTGAGTGTCATTGAGTGAGTGGCAGTGAGTGAGTGGCAGTGAGTGAGTGAGTTTCAGTGAGGGCGTGCCAGTGAGTGAGTGAGTGCAAGTGAGTGAGTGTCAGTGAGTGAGAGTCAGCGAGTGAGTGTCATTGAGTGTGTGTCAGTGAGTGAGTGTCAGTGAGTGAGCGTAAGTGAGTGAGTGTCAGTGAGTGTGTGTCAGTGAGTGAGTGTCAGTGAGTGAGTGTCAGTGTGTGAGTGTGTGTGAGTGTCAGTGAGTGAGTGTCAGTGAGTGTGTGTCAGTGAGTGAGTGTGTGTGAGTGTCAGTGAGTGGGTGACAGTGAGTGAGTGTCAGTGAGTGAGTGTCAGTGAGTGAGTGTGTGTGAGTGTCAGTGAGTGTGTGTCAGTGAGTGAGTGTCAGTGAGTGAGTGTCAGTGAGTGAGTGTCATTAAGTGAGTGTCATTGAGTGAGTGTCAGTAAGTGAGTGTCAGTGAGTGAGTGTCAGTGAGTGAGTGTCATTGAGTGAGTGTCAGTAAGTGAGTGTCATTGAGTGAGTGTCAGTGAGTGAGGGTCAGTGAGTGACTGTCAGTGAGTGTCAGTGAGTGAATGTCAGTGAGTGAATGTCAGTGAGTGAGTGTCAGTGAGAGAGTGTAGAGAGTGAGTGTCAAAGAGTGAGTGTCAGTGAGTGAGTGTAAGTGAGTGAGTGTCATTGAGTGAGTGTCAGTGAGTGAGTGTCAGTGAGTGAGTGTCAGTGAGTGAATGTCAGTGAGTGAGTGAGTAAGTGAGTGTCATTGAGTGAGTGTCAGTGAGTGAGTGTCTGTGAGTGAGTGAGTGTGAGTGAGTGTCATTGAGTGAGTGTCAGTGAGTGAGTGTCATTGAGTGAGTGCCAGTGAGTGAGTGTCAGTGAGTGTGTGTCAGTGAGTGGGTGTCAGTGAGTGAGTGTCAGTGAGTGAGTGTCAGTGAGTGTGTGTCAGTGAGTGAGTGTCAGTGAGTGAGTGTCAGTGAGTGAGTGTGTGTGTCAGTGAGTGAGCGTCAGTGAGTGTGCGTCAGTGAGTGAGTGTCGGTGAGTGAGTGTCAGTGAGTGAGTGTCATTGAGTGCGTGTCAGTGAGTGAGTGACAGTGAGTGAGTGTGTGTGTCAGTGAGTGAGTGTCAGTAACTGAGTGTCAGTGAGTGAGTGTCAGTGAGTGAGTGTCAGAGAGAGGGTGTCAGTGAGTGAGTGTCAGTGAGTGAGTGTCAGTGAGTGAGTGTCAGTGAGTGATTGTGTGTGTCAATGAGTGAGTGCCAGTGAGTGAGTGTCAGTGAATGAGTGTCAGTGAGTGTGTGTCAGTGAGTGTGTGTCAGTGAGGGAGTGTCAGTGAGTGAGTGTCAGTGAGTGAGTGTGTGTGTCAGTGAGTGAGTGACAGTAAGTGAGTGTCAGTGAGTGTGTGTCAGTGAGTGAGTGTCAGAGAGAGTGTGTCAGTGAGTGAGTGTCAGTGAGTGAGTGTCAGTGAGTGAGTGTCATTGAGTGAGTGTCATTGAGTGAGTGTCAGTGAGTGAGTATCAGTGAGTGAGTGTCAGTTAGTGAGTGTCATTGAGTGAGTGTCATTGAGTGAGTGTCAGTGAGTGAGTGTCAGTGTGTGAGTATCATTGAGTTAGTGTCAGTGAGTGAGTGTCCTTCAGTGAGTGTCAGTGAGTGAGTGTCAGAGAGTGAGTGTCAGTGAGTGTGGGTCATTGAGTGAGTGTCAGTGAGTGAGTGTCAGTGAGTGAGTGAGTGTCAGTGAGTGAGTGACAGTGAGTGAGTGTCAGTGAGTGAGTGTCAGTGAGTGAATGTTTGTGAGTGTCAGTGAGTGAGTGTCAGTGATTGTGTGTCAGTGAGTGAGTGTCAGTGAGTGAGTGTCAGTAAGTGAGTGTCATTGAGTGAGTGTCAGTGAGTGAGGGTCAGTGAGTGACTGTCAGTGAGTGTCAGTGAGTGAGTGTCAGTGAGTGAATGTCAGTGAGAGAGCGACAGTGAGTGACTGTCAGTGAGTGTCAGTGAGTGAGTGTCAGTGAGTGAATGTCAGTGAGTGAGTGTCAGTGAGTGAGTGTAGAGAGTGAGTGTCATTGAGTGAGAGTCAGTGAGTGAGTGTTAGTGAGTGAGTGTCATTGAGTGAGTGTCAGTGAGTGAGTGTCAGTGAGTGAGTGTCAGTGAGTGAGTGTCAGTGAGTGAGTGAGTGTGAGTGAGTGTCATTGAGTGAGTGTCAGTGAGTGAGTGTCTGTGAGTGAGTGAGTGTAAGTGAGTGTCATTGAGTGAGTGTCAGTGAGTGAGTGTCATTGAGTGAGTGCCAGTGAGTGAGTCTCAGTGAGTGTGTGTCAGTGAGTGAGTGTCAGTGAGTGAGTGTCAGTGATTGAGTTTCAGTGAGTGAGTGTCAGTGAGTGAGTGTCAGTGAGTGAGTGTGTGTGTCAGTGAGTGAGTGTCAGTGAGTGTGCGTCAGTGGGTGAGTGTCGGTGAGTGAGTGTCAGTGAGTGAGTGTCATTGAGTGAATGTCAGTGAGTGAGTGACAGTGATTGAGTGTGTGTGTCAGTGAGTGAGTGTCAGTAAGTGAGTGTCAGTGAGTGAGTGTCAGTGAGTGAGTGTCAGTGAGTGAGTGTCAGTGAGTGAGTGTCAGTGAGTGAGTCCCAGTGAGTGAGTGTCAGTGAGTGTGTGTCAGTGAGTGAGTGTCAGTGAGTGAGTGTCAGTGAGTGTGTGTCAGTGAGTTTGTGTCAGTGAGTGAGTGTCAGTGAGTGAGTGTCAGTGAGTGTGTGTCAGTGAGTGAGTGTCAGTGAGTGAGTGTCAGTGAGTGTGTGTCAGTGAGTGAGTGTCAGTGAGTGAGTGTCAGTGAGTGTGTGTCAGTGAGTGAGTGCCAGTGAGTGAGTGTCAGTGAGTGTGTGTCAGTGAGTGAGTGTCAGTGAGTGAGTGTCAGTGAGTGTGTGTCAGTGAGTGTGTGTCAGTGAGTGAGTGTCAGTGAGTGAGTGTGTGTGTCAGTGAGTGAGTGTCAGTATGTGAGTGTCAGTGAGTGAGTGTCAGTGAGTGAGTGTCAGAGAGAGGGTGTCAGTGAGTGAGTGTCAGTGAGTGAGTGTCAGTGAGTGAGTGTCATTGAGTGAGTGTCATTGAGTGAGTGTCAGTGAGTGAGTATCATTGAGTGAGTGTCAGTTAGTGAGTGTCATTGAGTGAGTGTCATTGAGTGAGTGTCAGTGAGTGAGTGTCAGTGTGTGTGTGTCATTGAGTGAGTGTCAGTGAGTGAGTGTCATTCAGTGAGTGTCAGTGAGTGAGTGTCAGAGAGTGAGTGTCAGTGAGTGTGTGTCATTGAGTGAGTGTCAGTGAGTGAATGTCAGTGAGTGAGTGAGTGTCAGTGAGTGAGTGACAGTGAGTGAGTGTCAGTGAGTGAGTGTCAGTGAGTGAATGTTTGTGAGTGTCAGTGAGTGAGTGTCAGTGAGTGAGTGTCAGTGAGTGAGTGTCATTGAGTGAGTGTCAGTGAGTGAGTGTCAGTGAGTGAGTGCCAGTGAATGTCAGTCAGTGAGTGTCAGTTAGTGAGTGTCAGTGAGTGAGTGTCAGTGAGTGAGTGTCAGTGCGTCAGTGTCAGTGAGTGAGTGAGTGTGAGTGAGTGTCATTGAGTGAGTGTCAGTGAGTGAGTGTCTGTGAGTGAGTGAGTGAGTGTGAGTGAGAGTCATTGAGTGAGTGTCAGTGAGTGAATGTCATTGAGTGAGTGCCAGTGAGTGAGTGTCAGTGAGTGATTATCAGTGAGTGATTATCTGTGAGTGTCAGTGAATGAGGGTCAGTGAGTGAGTGTCAGTGAGTGAGTCAGTGTCAGTGAGTGAGTGTCAGTGAGTGAGTGTCAGTGACTGAATGAGTGTCAGTGAGTGAGAGTTAGTGAGTTTCACTGAGTGAGTGTCAGTGAGTGAGTGTCAGTGAGTGAGTTTCAGTGAGTGAGTGAGTGTCAGTGAGTGAGTGTCAGTGAGTGTCAGTGAGTGAGTGTCAGTGAGTGAGTGAGTATCAGTGAGTGAGTGTCAGTGAGTGAGTGTCAGTGGGTGAGTGCCAGTGAGTTAGTGAGTGTAAGTGAGTGAGTGTCAGTGAGTGAGTGAGTGTGAGTGAGTGTCAGTGAGTGAGCGCCATTGAGTGTCAGTGAGTTACTGAGTGTCACTGAGTGAGTGTCAGTGAGTGAGTGTCACTGAGTGTGTGTCAGTGAGTGAGTGTCAGTGAGTGAGTGTCAGTGAATGAGTGTCAGTGAGTGAGTGTCAGTGAGTGTGTGGAAATGAGGGTCAGTGTGTGTGTGTCAGTGAGTGAGTGTCAGTGAGTTGGTGTCAATGAGTGAGTGTCAGTGAGTGAGTGTCAGTGAGTGAGTGTTAGTGAGTGTCAGGAAATGAGGGTCAGTGTATGAGTGTCAGTGAGTGAGTGTCAGTGAGTGAGTGTCAGTGAGTGATTGCGATTGAGTGTCAGTGAGTGAGTGAGTATCCGTGAGTTAGTGTCAGTGAGTGTATGTCATTGAGTGAGTGTCAGTGAGTGAGTGTGATTGAGTGCCAGAGAGTGAGTGAGTATCAGTGAGTTAGTGTCAGTGAGTGAGTGTCAGTGAGTGTGTGTCAGTGATTGAATATCAGTGAGTGAGTGTCAGTGAATGAGTGTCAATGAGTGGGTGTCAGTGAGTGAGTGTCAGTGAGTGTGTGTCAATGAGTGTCAGGAAATGAGGGTCAGTGAGTGAGTGTCAGCGAGTGAGTGTCAGTGAGTGAGTGTCAGTGAGTGATTGCGATTGATTGTCAGTGAGTGAGTGAGTAACCGTGAGTTAGTGTGAGTGAGTGTGTGTCAGTGAGTGAGTGTCAGTGAGTGAGTGCGATTGAGTGTCAGTGAGTGAGTGAGTATCGGTGATTTAGTGTCAGTGAGTGAGTGTCAGTGAGTGTGTGTCAGTGATTGTGTATCAGTGAGTGAGTGTCAGTGAGTGAGTGTCAGTGAGTGAGTGTCATTGAGTGAGTGTCATTGAGTGAGTGTCAGTGAGTGAGTATCAGTGAGTGAGTGTCAGTTAGTGAGTGTCATTGAGTGAGTGTCAGCGAGTGAGTGTCAGTGAGTGAGTGTCAGTTAGTGAGTGTCAGTGAGTGAGTGTCATTGAGTGAGTGTCAGTGAGTGAGTGTCAGAGAGTGAGTGTCAGTGAGTGTGTGTCATTGAGTGAGTGTTAGTAAGTGAGTGTCAGTGAGTGAGTGAGTGTCAGTGAGTGAGTGACAGTGAGTGAGTGTCAGTGAGTGAGTGTCAGTGAGTGAGTGAGTGTGAGTGTCAGTGAGTGAGTGTCAGTGTGTGTGTGTCAGTGAGTGAGTGTCAGTGAGTGAGTGTCAGTGAGTGAGTGTTAGAGAGTGAGTGTCAGTGAGTGAGTGTCAGTGAGTGAGTGTCAGTGGGTGAGTGTCAGTGAGTGAGTGGCAGTGAGTGAGTGAGTGTCGGTGAGTGAGTGTCAGTGAGTGAGTGTCATTGAGTGAGTGTCAGTGAGTGAGTGACAGTGAGTGAGTTTGTGTGTCTGTGAGTGAGTGTCAGAGAGAGGGTGTCAGTGAGTGAGTGTCAGTGAGTGAGTGTCAGTGAGTGAGTGTCAGTGAGTGAGTGTGTGTGTCAGTGAGTGAGTGTCAGTGAGTGTGAGTCAGTGAGTGAGTGTCGGTGATTGAGTGTCAGTGAGTGAGTGTCATTGAGTGAGTGTCAGTGAGTGAGTGACAGTGAGTGAGTGTGTGTGTCAGTGAGTGAGTGTCAGTAAGTGAGTGTCAGTGAGTGTGGGTCAGTGAGTGAGTGTCAGTGAGTGAGTGTCAGTGAGTGTGTGTCAGTGAGTGAGTGTCAGTGAGTGAGTGTCAGTGAGTGAGTGTCAGTGAGTGTGTGTCAGTGAGTGTGTGTCAGTGAGTGAGTGTCAGTGAGTGAGTGTCAGTGAATGAGTGTCAGTGAGTGAGTGTCAGTGAGTGTGTGGAAATGAGGGTCAGTGTGTGTGTGTCAGTGAGTGAGTGTCAGTGAGTTGGTGTCAATGAGTGAGTGTCAGTGAGTGAGTGTCAGTGAGTGAGTGTTAGTGAGTGTCAGGAAATGAGGGTCAGTGTATGAGTGTCAGTGAGTGAGTGTCAGTGAGTGAGTGTCAGTGAGTGATTGCGATTGAGTGTCAGTGAGTGAGTGAGTATCCGTGAGTTAGTGTCAGTGAGTGTATGTCATTGAGTGAGTGTCAGTGAGTGAGTGTGATTGAGTGCCAGAGAGTGAGTGAGTATCAGTGAGTTAGTGTCAGTGAGTGAGTGTCAGTGAGTGTGTGTCAGTGATTGAATATCAGTGAGTGAGTGTCAGTGAATGAGTGTCAATGAGTGGGTGTCAGTGAGTGAGTGTCAGTGAGTGAGTGTCAATGAGTGTCAGGAAATGAGGGTCAGTGAGTGAGTGTCAGCGAGTGAGTGTCAGTGAGTGAGTGTCAGTGAGTGATTGCGATTGATTGTCAGTGAGTGAGTGAGTAACCGTGAGTTAGTGTGAGTGAGTGTGTGTCAGTGAGTGAGTGTCAGTGAGTGAGTGCGATTGAGTGTCAGTGAGTGAGTGAGTATCGGTGATTTAGTGTCAGTGAGTGAGTGTCAGTGAGTGTGTGTCAGTGATTGTGTATCAGTGAGTGAGTGTCAGTGAGTGAGTGTCAGTGAGTGAGTGTCATTGAGTGAGTGTCATTGAGTGAGTGTCAGTGAGTGAGTATCAGTGAGTGAGTGTCAGTTAGTGAGTGTCATTGAGTGAGTGTCAGCGAGTGAGTGTCAGTGAGTGAGTGTCAGTTAGTGAGTGTCAGTGAGTGAGTGTCATTGAGTGAGTGTCAGTGAGTGAGTGTCAGAGAGTGAGTGTCAGTGAGTGTGTGTCATTGAGTGAGTGTTAGTAAGTGAGTGTCAGTGAGTGAGTGAGTGTCAGTGAGTGAGTGACAGTGAGTGAGTGTCAGTGAGTGAGTGTCAGTGAGTGAGTGAGTGTGAGTGTCAGTGAGTGAGTGTCAGTGTGTGTGTGTCAGTGAGTGAGTGTCAGTGAGTGAGTGTCAATGAGTGAGTGTTAGAGAGTGAGTGTCAGTGAGTGAGTGTCAGTGAGTGAGTGTCAGTGGGTGAGTGTCAGTGAGTGAGTGGCAGTGAGTGAGTGAGTGTCGGTGAGTGAGTGTCAGTGAGTGAGTGTCATTGAGTGAGTGTCAGTGAGTGAGTGACAGTGAGTGAGTTTGTGTGTCTGTGAGTGAGTGTCAGAGAGAGGGTGTCAGTGAGTGAGTGTCAGTGAGTGAGTGTCAGTGAGTGAGTGTCAGTGAGTGAGTGTGTGTGTCAGTGAGTGAGTGTCAGTGAGTGTGAGTCAGTGAGTGAGTGTCGGTGATTGAGTGTCAGTGAGTGAGTGTCATTGAGTGAGTGTCAGTGAGTGAGTGACAGTGAGTGAGTGTGTGTGTCAGTGAGTGAGTGTCAGTAAGTGAGTGTCAGTGAGTGTGGGTCAGTGAGTGAGTGTCAGTGAGTGAGTGTCAGTGAGTGTGTGTCAGTGAGTGAGTGTCAGTGAGTGAGTGTCAGTGAGTGAGTGTCCGTGAGTGTGTGTCAGTGAGTGAGTGTCAGTGAGTGAGTGTCAGTGAGTGTGTGTCAGTGAGTGAGTGTCAGTGAGTGTGTGTCAGTGAGTGAGTGCCAGTGAGTGAGTGTCAGTAAGTGTGTGTCAGTGAGTGAGTGTCAGTGAGTGAGTGTCAGTGAGTGTGTGTCAGTGAGTGTGTGTCAGTGAGTGAGTGTCAGTGAGTGAGTGTGTGTGTCAGTGAGTGAGTGTCAGTATGTGAGTGTCAGTGAGTGAGTGTCAGTGAGTGAGTGTCAGAGAGAGGGTGTCAGTGAGTGAGTGTCAGTGAGTGAGTGTCAGTGAGTGAGTGTCATTGAGTGAGTGTCATTGAGTGAGTGTCAGTGAGTGAGTATCATTGAGTGAGTGTCAGTTAGTGAGTGTCATTGAGTGAGTGTCATTGAGTGAGTGTCAGTGAGTGAGTGTCAGTGTGTGTGTGTCATTGAGTGAGTGTCAGTGAGTGAGTGTCATTCAGTGAGTGTCAGTGAGTGAGTGTCAGAGAGTGAGTGTCAGTGAGTGTGTGTCATTGAGTGAGTGTCAGTGAGTGAATGTCAGTGAGTGAGTGAGTGTCAGTGAGTGAGTGACAGTGAGTGAGTGTCAGTGAGTGAGTGTCAGTGAGTGAATGTTTGTGAGTGTCAGTGAGTGAGTGTCAGTGAGTGAGTGTCAGTGAGTGAGTGTCATTGAGTGAGTGTCAGTGAGTGAGTGTCAGTGAGTGAGTGCCAGTGAATGTCAGTCAGTGAGTGTCAGTTAGTGAGTGTCAGTGAGTGAGTGTCAGTGAGTGAGTGTCAGTGCGTCAGTGTCAGTGAGTGAGTGCGTGTGAGTGAGTGTCATTGAGTGAGTGTCAGTGAGTGAGTGTCTGTGAGTGAGTGAGTGAGTGTGAGTGAGAGTCATTGAGTGAGTGTCAGTGAGTGAATGTCATTGAGTGAGTGCCAGTGAGTGAGTGTCAGTGAGTGATTATCAGTGAATGATTATCTGTGAGTGTCAGTGAATGAGGGTCAGTGAGTGAGTGTCAGTGAGTGAGTCAGTGTCAGTGAGTGAGTGTCAGTGAGTGAGAGTCAGTGACTGAATGAGTGTCAGTGAGTGAGAGTTAGTGAGTTTCACTGAGAGAGTGTCAGTGAGTGAGTGTCAGTGAGTGAGTGAGTGTCAGTGAGTGAGTGTCAGTGAGTGTCAGTGAGTGAGTGTCAGTGAGTGAGTGAGTATCAGTGAGTGAGTGTCAGTGAGTGAGTGTCAGTGGGTGAGTGCCAGTGAGTTAGTGAGTGTAAGTGAGTGAGTGTCAGTGAGTGAGTGAGTGTGAGTGAGTGTCAGTGAGTGAGCGCCATTGAGTGTCAGTGAGTTACTGAGTGTCACTGAGTGAGTGTCAGTGAGTGAGTTTCAGTGAGTGTGTGTCAGTGAGTGAGTGTCAGTGAGTGAGTGTCAGTGAATGAGTGTCAGTGAGTGAGTGTCAGTGAGTGTGTGGAAATGAGGGTCAGTGTGTGTGTGTCAGTGAGTGAGTGTCAGTGAGTTGGTGTCAATGAGTGGGTGTCAGTGAGTGAGTGTCAGTGAGTGAGTGTTAGTGAGTGTCAGGAAATGAGGGTCAGTGTATGAGTGTCAGTGAGTGAGTGTCAGTGAGTGAGTGTCAGTGAGTGATTGCGATTGAGTGTCAGTGAGTGAGTGAGTATCCGTGAGTTAGTGTCAGTGAGTGTATGTCATTGAGTGAGTGTCAGTGAGTGAGTGTGATTGAGTGCCAGAGAGTGAGTGAGTATCAGTGAGTTAGTGTCAGTGAGTGAGTGTCAGTGAGTGTGTGTCAGTGATTGAATATCAGTGAGTGAGTGTCAGTGAATGAGTGTCAATGAGTGGGTGTCAGTGAGTGAGTGTCAGTGAGTGAGTGTCAATGAGTGTCAGGAAATGAGGGTCAGTGAGTGAGTGTCAGCGAGTGAGTGTCAGTGAGTGAGTGTCAGTGAGTGATTGCGATTGATTGTCAGTGAGTGAGTGAGTAACCGTGAGTTAGTGTGAGTGAGTGTGTGTCAGTGAGTGAGTGTCAGTGAGTGAGTGCGATTGAGTGTCAGTGAGTGAGTGAGTATCGGTGATTTAGTGTCAGTGAGTGAGTGTCAGTGAGTGTGTGTCAGTGATTGTGTATCAGTGAGTGAGTGTCAGTGAGTGAGTGTCAGTGAGTGAGTGTCATTGAGTGAGTGTCATTGAGTGAGTGTCAGTGAGTGAGTATCAGTGAGTGAGTGTCAGTTAGTGAGTGTCATTGAGTGAGTGTCAGCGAGTGAGTGTCAGTGAGTGAGTGTCAGTTAGTGAGTGTCAGTGAGTGAGTGTCATTGAGTGAGTGTCAGTGAGTGAGTGTCAGAGAGTGAGTGTCAGTGAGTGTGTGTCATTGAGTGAGTGTTAGTAAGTGAGTGTCAGTGAGTGAGTGAGTGTCAGTGAGTGAGTGACAGTGAGTGAGTGTCAGTGAGTGAGTGTCAGTGAGTGAGTGAGTGTGAGTGTCAGTGAGTGAGTGTCAGTGTGTGTGTGTCAGTGAGTGAGTGTCAGTGAGTGAGTGTCAGTGAGTGAGTGTCAGAAAGTGAGTGTCAGTGAGTGAGTGTCAGTGAGTGAGTGTCAGTGGGTGAGTGTCAGTGAGTGAGTGGCAGTGAGTGAGTGAGTGTCAGTGAGGGAGTGTCAGTGAGTGTATGTCATTGAGTGAGTGTCAGTGAGTGAGTGTGATTGAGTGCCAGAGAGTGAGTGAGTATCAGTGAGTTAGTGTCAGTGAGTGAGTGTCAGTGAGTGTGTGTCAGTGATTGAATATCAGTGAGAGAGTGTCAGTGAATGAGTGTCAATGAGTGGGTGTCAGTGAGTGAGTGTCAGTGAGTGAGTGTCAATGAGTGTCAGGAAATGAGGGTCAGTGAGTGAGTGTCAGCGAGTGAGTGTCAGTGAGTGAGTGTCAGTGAGTGATTGCGATTGATTGTCAGTGAGTGAGTGAGTAACCGTGAGTTAGTGTGAGTGAGTATGTGTCAGTGAGTGAGTGTCAGTGAGTGAGTGCGATTGAGTGTCAGTGAGTGAGTGAGTATCGGTGATTTAGTGTCAGTGAGTGAGTGTCAGTGAGTGTGTGTCAGTGATTGTGTATCAGTGAGTGAGTGTCAGTGAGTGAGTGTCAGTGAGTGAGTGTCATTGAGTGAGTGTCATTGAGTGAGTGTCAGTGAGTGAGTATCAGTGAGTGAGTGTCAGTTAGTGAGTGTCATTGAGTGAGTGTCAGCGAGTGAGTGTCAGTGAGTGAGTGTCAGTTAGTGAGTGTCAGTGAGTGAGTGTCATTGAGTGAGTGTCAGTGAGTGAGTGTCAGAGAGTGAGTGTCAGTGAGTGTGTGTCATTGAGTGAGTGTTAGTAAGTGAGTGTCAGTGAGTGAGTGAGTGTCAGTGAGTGAGTGACAGTGAGTGAGTGTCAGTGAGTGAGTGTCAGTGAGTGAGTGAGTGTGAGTGTCAGTGAGTGAGTGTCAGTGTGTGTGTGTCAGTGAGTGAGTGTCAGTGAGTGAGTGTCAGTGAGTGAGTGTTAGAGAGTGAGTGTCAGTGAGTGAGTGTCAGTGAGTGAGTGTCAGTGGGTGAGTGGCAGTGAGTGAGTGGCAGTGAGTGAGTGAGTGTCGGTGAGTGAGTGTCAGTGAGTGAGTGTCATTGAGTGAGTGTCAGTGAGTGAGTGACAGTGAGTGAGTTTGTGTGTCTGTGAGTGAGTGTCAGAGAGAGGGTGTCAGTGAGTGAGTGTCAGTGAGTGAGTGTCAGTGAGTGAGTGTCAGTGAGTGAGTGTGTGTGTCAGTGAGTGAGTGTCAGTGAGTGTGAGTCAGTGAGTGAGTGTCGGTGATTGAGTGTCAGTGAGTGAGTGTCATTGAGTGAGTGTCAGTGAGTGAGTGACAGTGAGTGAGTGTGTGTGTCAGTGAGTGAGTGTCAGTAAGTGAGTGTCAGTGAGTGTGGGTCAGTGAGTGAGTGTCAGTGAGTGAGTGTCAGTGAGTGTGTGTCAGTGAGTGAGTGTCAGTGAGTGAGTGTCAGTGAGTGAGTGTCAGTGAGTGTGTGTCAGTGAGTGTGTGTCAGTGAGTGAGTGTCAGTGAGTGAGTGTCAGTGAATGAGTGTCAGTGAGTGAGTGTCAGTGAGTGTGTGGAAATGAGGGTCAGTGTGTGTGTGTCAGTGAGTGAGTGTCAGTGAGTTGGTGTCAATGAGTGAGTGTCAGTGAGTGAGTGTCAGTGAGTGAGTGTTAGTGAGTGTCAGGAAATGAGGGTCAGTGTATGAGTGTCAGTGAGTGAGTGTCAGTGAGTGAGTGTCAGTGAGTGATTGCGATTGAGTGTCAGTGAGTGAGTGAGTATCCGTGAGTTAGTGTCAGTGAGTGTATGTCATTGAGTGAGTGTCAGTGAGTGAGTGTGATTGAGTGCCAGAGAGTGAGTGAGTATCAGTGAGTTAGTGTCAGTGAGTGAGTGTCAGTGAGTGTGTGTCAGTGATTGAATATCAGTGAGTGAGTGTCAGTGAATGAGTGTCAATGAGTGGGTGTCAGTGAGTGAGTGTCAGTGAGTGAGTGTCAATGAGTGTCAGGAAATGAGGGTCAGTGAGTGAGTGTCAGCGAGTGAGTGTCAGTGAGTGAGTGTCAGTGAGTGATTGCGATTGATTGTCAGTGAGTGAGTGAGTAACCGTGAGTTAGTGTGAGTGAGTGTGTGTCAGTGAGTGAGTGTCAGTGAGTGAGTGCGATTGAGTGTCAGTGAGTGAGTGAGTATCGGTGATTTAGTGTCAGTGAGTGAGTGTCAGTGAGTGTGTGTCAGTGATTGTGTATCAGTGAGTGAGTGTCAGTGAGTGAGTGTCAGTGAGTGAGTGTCATTGAGTGAGTGTCATTGAGTGAGTGTCAGTGAGTGAGTATCAGTGAGTGAGTGTCAGTTAGTGAGTGTCATTGAGTGAGTGTCAGCGAGTGAGTGTCAGTGAGTGAGTGTCAGTTAGTGAGTGTCAGTGAGTGAGTGTCATTGAGTGAGTGTCAGTGAGTGAGTGTCAGAGAGTGAGTGTCAGTGAGTGTGTGTCATTGAGTGAGTGTTAGTAAGTGAGTGTCAGTGAGTGAGTGAGTGTCAGTGAGTGAGTGACAGTGAGTGAGTGTCAGTGAGTGAGTGTCAGTGAGTGAGTGAGTGTGAGTGTCAGTGAGTGAGTGTCAGTGTGTGTGTGTCAGTGAGTGAGTGTCAGTGAGTGAGTGTCAATGAGTGAGTGTTAGAGAGTGAGTGTCAGTGAGTGAGTGTCAGTGAGTGAGTGTCAGTGGGTGAGTGTCAGTGAGTGAGTGGCAGTGAGTGAGTGAGTGTCGGTGAGTGAGTGTCAGTGAGTGAGTGTCATTGAGTGAGTGTCAGTGAGTGAGTGACAGTGAGTGAGTTTGTGTGTCTGTGAGTGAGTGTCAGAGAGAGGGTGTCAGTGAGTGAGTGTCAGTGAGTGAGTGTCAGTGAGTGAGTGTCAGTGAGTGAGTGTGTGTGTCAGTGAGTGAGTGTCAGTGAGTGTGAGTCAGTGAGTGAGTGTCGGTGATTGAGTGTCAGTGAGTGAGTGTCATTGAGTGAGTGTCAGTGAGTGAGTGACAGTGAGTGAGTGTGTGTGTCAGTGAGTGAGTGTCAGTAAGTGAGTGTCAGTGAGTGTGGGTCAGTGAGTGAGTGTCAGTGAGTGAGTGTCAGTGAGTGTGTGTCAGTGATTGAGTGTCAGTGAGTGAGTGTCAGTGAGTGAGTGTCAGTGAGTGTGTGTCAGTGAGTGAGTGTCAGTGAGTGAGTGTCAGTGAGTGTGTGTCAGTGAGTGAGTGTCAGTGAGTGTGTGTCAGTGAGTGAGTGCCAGTGAGTGAGTGTCAGTAAGTGTGTGTCAGTGAGTGAGTGTCAGTGAGTGTGTGTCAGTGAGTGTGTGTCAGTGAGTGTGTGTCAGTGAGTGAGTGTCAGTGAGTGAGTGTGTGTGTCAGTGAGTGAGTGTCAGTATGTGAGTGTCAGTGAGTGAGTGTCAGTGAGTGAGTGTCAGAGAGAGGGTGTCAGTGAGTGAGTGTCAGTGAGTGAGTGTCAGTGAGTGAGTGTCATTGAGTGAGTGTCATTGAGTGAGTGTCAGTGAGTGAGTATCATTGAGTGAGTGTCAGTTAGTGAGTGTCATTGAGTGAGTGTCATTGAGTGAGTGTCAGTGAGTGAGTGTCAGTGTGTGTATGTCATTGAGTGAGCGTCAGTGAGTGAGTGTCATTCAGTGAGTGTCAGTGAGTGAGTGTCAGAGAGTGAGTGTCAGTGAGTGTGTGTCATTGAGTGAGTGTCAGTGAGTGAATGTCAGTGAGTGAGTGAGTGTCAGTGAGTGAGTGACAGTGAGTGAGTGTCAGTGAGTGAGTGTCAGTGAGTGAATGTTTGTGAGTGTCAGTGAGTGAGTGTCAGTGAGTGAGTGTCAGTGAGTGAGTGTCATTGAGTGAGTGTCAGTGAGTGAGTGTCAGTGAGTGAGTGCCAGTGAATGTCAGTCAGTGAGTGTCAGTTAGTGAGTGTCAGTGAGTGAGTGTCAGTGAGTGAGTGTCAGTGCGTCAGTGTCAGTGAGTGAGTGAGTGTGAGTGAGTGTCATTGAGTGAGTGTCAGTGAGTGAGTGTCTGTGAGTGAGTGAGTGAGTGTGAGTGAGAGTCATTGACTGAGTGTCAGTGAGTGAATGTCATTGAGTGAGTGCCAGTGAGTGAGTGTCAGTGAGTGATTATCAGTGAATGATTATCTGTGAGTGTCAGTGAATGAGGGTCAGTGAGTGAGTGTCAGTGAGTGAGTGAGTGTCAGTGAGTGAGTGACAGTGAGTGAGTGTCAGTGAGTGAGTGTCAGTGAGTGAGTGAGTGTGAGTGTCAGTGAGTGAGTGTCAGTGTGTGTGTGTCAGTGAGTGAGTGTCAGTGAGTGAGTGTCAGTGAGTGAGTGTAAGAGAGTGAGTGTCAGTGAGTGAGTGTCAGTGAGTGAGTGTCAGTGGGTGAGTGTCAGTGAGTGAGTGGCAGTGAGTGAGTGAGTGTCAGTGAGGGAGTGTCAGTGAGTGTATGTCATTGAGTGAGTGTCAGTGAGTGAGTGTGATTGAGTGCCAGAGAGTGAGTGAGTATCAGTGAGTTAGTGTCAGTGAGTGAGTGTCAGTGAGTGTGTGTCAGTGATTGAATATCAGTGAGTGAGTGTCAGTGAATGAGTGTCAATGAGTGAGTGTCAGTGAGTGAGTGTCAGTGAGTGAGTGTCAATGAGTGTCAGGAAATGAGGGTCAGTGAGTGAGTGTCAGCGAGTGAGTGTCAGTGAGTGAGTGTCAGTGAGTGATTGCGATTGATTGTCAGTGAGTGAGTGAGTAACCGTGAGTTAGTGTGAGTGAGTGTGTGTCAGTGAGTGAGTGTCAGTGAGTGAGTGCGATTGAGTGTCAGTGAGTGAGTGAGTATCGGTGATTTAGTGTCAGTGAGTGAGTGTCAGTGAGTGTGTGTCAGTGATTGTGTATCAGTGAGTGAGTGTCAGTGAGTGAGTGTCAGTGAGTGAGTGTCATTGAGTGAGTGTCATTGAGTGAGTGTCAGTGAGTGAGTATCAGTGAGTGAGTGTCAGTTAGTGAGTGTCATTGAGTGAGTGTCAGCGAGTGAGTGTCAGTGAGTGAGTGTCAGTTAGTGAGTGTCAGTGAGTGAGTGTCATTGAGTGAGTGTCAGTGAGTGAGTGTCAGAGAGTGAGTGTCAGTGAGTGTGTGTCATTGAGTGAGTGTTAGTAAGTGAGTGTCAGTGAGTGAGTGAGTGTCAGTGAGTGAGTGACAGTGAGTGAGTGTCAGTGAGTGAGTGTCAGTGAGTGAGTGTCAGTGAGTGAGTGTCAGTGAGTGAGTGTGTGTGTCAGTGAGTGAGTGTCAGTGAGTGTGAGTCAGTGAGTGAGTGTCGGTGATTGAGTGTCAGTGAGTGAGTGTCATTGAGTGAGTGTCAGTGAGTGAGTGACAGTGAGTGAGTGTGTGTGTCAGTGAGTGAGTGTCAGTAAGTGAGTGTCAGTGAGTGTGGGTCAGTGAGTGAGTGTCAGTGAGTGAGTGTCAGTGAGTGTGTGTCAGTGAGTGAGTGTCAGTGAGTGAGTGTCAGTGAGTGAGTGTCAGTGAGTGTGTGTCAGTGAGTGTGTGTCAGTGAGTGAGTGTCAGTGAGTGAGTGTCAGTGAATGAGTGTCAGTGAGTGAGTGTCAGTGAGTGTGTGGAAATGAGGGTCAGTGTGTGTGTGTCAGTGAGTGAGTGTCAGTGAGTTGGTGTCAATGAGTGAGTGTCAGTGAGTGAGTGTCAGTGAGTGAGTGTTAGTGAGTGTCAGGAAATGAGGGTCAGTGTATGAGTGTCAGTGAGTGAGTGTCAGTGAGTGAGTGTCAGTGAGTGATTGCGATTGAGTGTCAGTGAGTGAGTGAGTATCCGTGAGTTAGTGTCAGTGAGTGTATGTCATTGAGTGAGTGTCAGTGAGTGAGTGTGATTGAGTGCCAGAGAGTGAGTGAGTATCAGTGAGTTAGTGTCAGTGAGTGAGTGTCAGTGAGTGTGTGTCAGTGATTGAATATCAGTGAGTGAGTGTCAGTGAATGAGTGTCAATGAGTGGGTGTCAGTGAGTGAGTGTCAGTGAGTGAGTGTCAATGAGTGTCAGGAAATGAGGGTCAGTGAGTGAGTGTCAGCGAGTGAGTGTCAGTGAGTGAGTGTCAGTGAGTGATTGCGATTGATTGTCAGTGAGTGAGTGAGTAACCGTGAGTTAGTGTGAGTGAGTGTGTGTCAGTGAGTGAGTGTCAGTGAGTGAGTGCGATTGAGTGTCAGTGAGTGAGTGAGTATCGGTGATTTAGTGTCAGTGAGTGAGTGTCAGTGAGTGTGTGTCAGTGATTGTGTATCAGTGAGTGAGTGTCAGTGAGTGAGTGTCAGTGAGTGAGTGTCATTGAGTGAGTGTCATTGAGTGAGTGTCAGTGAGTGAGTATCAGTGAGTGAGTGTCAGTTAGTGAGTGTCATTGAGTGAGTGTCAGCGATTGAGTGTCAGTGAGTGAGTGTCAGTTAGTGAGTGTCAGTGAGTGAGTGTCATTGAGTGAGTGTCAGTGAGTGAGTGTCAGAGAGTGAGTGTCAGTGAGTGTGTGTCATTGAGTGAGTGTTAGTAAGTGAGTGTCAGTGAGTGAGTGAGTGTCAGTGAGTGAGTGACAGTGAGTGAGTGTCAGTGAGTGAGTGTCAGTGAGTGAGTGAGTGTGAGTGTCAGTGAGTGAGTGTCAGTGTGTGTGTGTCAGTGAGTGAGTGTCAGTGAGTGAGTGTCAATGAGTGAGTGTTAGAGAGTGAGTGTCAGTGAGTGAGTGTCAGTGAGTAAGTGTCAGTGGGTGAGTGTCAGTGAGTGAGTGGCAGTGAGTGAGTGAGTGTCGGTGAGTGAGTGTCAGTGAGTGAGTGTCATTGAGTGAGTGTCAGTGAGTGAGTGACAGTGAGTGAGTTTGTGTGTCTGTGAGTGAGTGTCAGAGAGAGGGTGTCAGTGAGTGAGTGTCAGTGAGTGAGTGTCAGTGAGTGAGTGTCAGTGAGTGAGTGTGTGTGTCAGTGAGTGAGTGTCAGTGAGTGTGAGTCAGTGAGTGAGTGTCGGTGATTGAGTGTCAGTGAGTGAGTGTCATTGAGTGAGTGTCAGTGAGTGAGTGACAGTGAGTGAGTGTGTGTGTCAGTGAGTGAGTGTCAGTAAGTGAGTGTCAGTGAGTGTGGGTCAGTGAGTGAGTGTCAGTGAGTGAGTGTCAGTGAGTGTGTGTCAGTGAGTGAGTGTCAGTGAGTGAGTGTCAGTGAGTGAGTGTCAGTGAGTGTGTGTCAGTGAGTGAGTGTCAGTGAGTGAGTGTCAGTGAGTGTGTGTCAGTGAGTGAGTGTCAGTGAGTGTGTGTCAGTGAGTGAGTGCCAGTGAGTGAGTGTCAGTAAGTGTGTGTCAGTGAGTGAGTGTCAGTGAGTGAGTGTCAGTGAGTGTGTGTCAGTGAGTGTGTGTCAGTGAGTGAGTGTCAGTGAGTGAGTGTGTGTGTCAGTGAGTGAGTGTCAGTATGTGAGTGTCAGTGAGTGAGTGTCAGTGAGTGAGTGCCAGAGAGAGGGTGTCAGTGAGTGAGTGTCAGTGAGTGAGTGTCAGTGAGTGAGTGTCATTGAGTGAGTGTCATTGAGTGAGTGTCAGTGAGTGAGTATCATTGAGTGAGTGTCAGTTAGTGAGTGTCATTGAGTGAGTGTCATTGAGTGAGTGTCAGTGAGTGAGTGTCAGTGTGTGTGTGTCATTGAGTGAGTGTCAGTGAGTGAGTGTCATTCAGTGAGTGTCAGTGAGTGAGTGTCAGAGAGTGAGTGTCAGTGAGTGTGTGTCATTGAGTGAGTGTCAGTGAGTGAATGTCAGTGAGTGAGTGAGTGTCAGTGAGTGAGTGACAGTGAGTGAGTGTCAGTGAGTGAGTGTCAGTGAGTGAATGTTTGTGAGTGTCAGTGAGTGAGTGTCAGTGAGTGAGTGTCAGTGAGTGAGTGTCATTGAGTGAGTGTCAGTGAGTGAGTGTCAGTGAGTGAGTGCCAGTGAATGTCAGTCAGTGAGTGTCAGTTAGTGAGTGTCAGTGAGTGAGTGTCAGTGAGTGAATGTCAGTGCGTCAGTGAGTGAGTGAGTGTGAGTGAGTGTCATTGAGTGAGTGTCAGTGAGTGAGTGTCTGTGAGTGAGTGAGTGAGTGTGAGTGAGAGTCATTGAGTGAGTGTCAGTGAGTGAATGTCATTGAGTGAGTGCCAGTGAGTGAGTGTCAGTGAGTGATTATCAGTGAATGATTATCTGTGAGTGTCAGTGAATGAGGGTCAGTGAGTGAGTGTCAGTGAGTGAGTCAGTGTCAGTGAGTGAGTGTCAGTGAGTGAGAGTCAGTGACTGAATGAGTGTCAGTGAGTGAGAGTTAGTGAGTTTCACTGAGTGAGTGTCAGTGAGTGAGTGTCAGTGAGTGAGTGAGTGTCAGTGAGTGAGTGTCAGTGAGTGTCAGTGAGTGAGTGTCAGTGAGTGAGTGAGTATCAGTGAGTGAGTGTCAGTGAGTGAGTGTCAGTGGGTGAGTGCCAGTGAGTTAGTGAGTGTAAGTGAGTGAGTGTCAGTGAGTGAGTGAGTGTGAGTGAGTGTCAGTGAGTGAGCGCCATTGAGTGTCAGTGAGTTACTGAGTGTCACTGAGTGAGTGTCAGTGAGTGAGTTTCAGTGAGTGTGTGTCAGTGAGTGAGTGTCAGTGAGTGAGTGTCAGTGAATGAGTGTCAGTGAGTGAGTGTCAGTGAGTGTGTGGAAATGAGGGTCAGTGTGTGTGTGTCAGTGAGTGAGTGTCAGTGAGTTGGTGTCAATGAGTGAGTGTCAGTGAGTGAGTGTCAGTGAGTGAGTGTTAGTGAGTGTCAGGAAATGAGGGTCAGTGTATGAGTGTCAATGAGTGAGTGTCAGTGAGTGAGTGTCAGTGAGTGATTGCGATTGAGTGTCAGTGAGTGAGTGAGTATCCGTGAGTTAGTGTCAGTGAGTGTATGTCATTGAGTGAGTGTCAGTGAGTGAGTGTGATTGAGTGCCAGAGAGTGAGTGAGTATCAGTGAGTTAGTGTCAGTGAGTGAGTGTCAGTGAGTGTGTGTCAGTGATTGAATATCAGTGAGTGAGTGTCAGTGAATGAGTGTCAATGAGTGGGTGTCAGTGAGTGAGTGTCAGTGAGTGAGTGTCAATGAGTGTCAGGAAATGAGGGTCAGTGAGTGAGTGTCAGCGAGTGAGTGTCAGTGAGTGAGTGTCAGTGAGTGATTGCGATTGATTGTCAGTGAGTGAGTGAGTAACCGTGAGTTAGTGTGAGTGAGTGTGTGTCAGTGAGTGAGTGTCAGTGAGTGAGTGCGATTGAGTGTCAGTGAGTGAGTGAGTATCGGTGATTTAGTGTCAGTGAGTGAGTGTCAGTGAGTGTGTGTCAGTGATTGTGTATCAGTGAGTGAGTGTCAGTGAGTGAGTGTCAGTGAGTGAGTGTCATTGAGTGAGTGTCATTGAGTGAGTGTCAGTGAGTGAGTATCAGTGAGTGAGTGTCAGTTAGTGAGTGTCAGTGAGTGAGTGTCATTGAGTGAGTGTCAGTGAGTGAGTGTCAGAGAGTGAGTGTCAGTGAGTGTGTGTCATTGAGTGAGTGTTAGTAAGTGAGTGTCAGTGAGTGAGTGAGTGTCAGTTAGTGAGTGTCAGAGAGTGAGTGTCAGTGAGTGTGGGTCATTGAGTGAGTGTCAGTGAGTGAGTGTCAGTGAATGAGTGAGTGTCAGTGAGTGAGTGACAGTGAGTGAGTGTCAGTGAGTGAGTGTCAGTGAGTGAATGTTTGTGAGTGTCAGTGAGTGAGTGTCAGTGAGTGTGTGTCAGTGAGTGAGTGTCAGTGAGTGAGTGTCAGTAAGTGAGTGTCATTGAGTGAGTGTCAGTGAGTGAGGGTCAGTGAGTGACTGTCAGTGAGTGTCAGTGAGTGAGTGTCAGTGAGTGAATGTCAGTGAGTGAGGGACAGTGAGTGACTGTCATTGAGTGTCAGTGAGTGAGTGTCAGTGAGTGAATGTCAGTGAGTGACTGTCAGTGAGTGAGTGTAGAGAGTGAGTGTCATTGAGTGAATGTCAGTGAGTGAGTGTTAGTGAGTGAGTGTCATTGAGTGAGTGTCAGTGAGTGAGTGTCAGTGAGTGAGTGTCATTGAGTGAGTGTCAGTGAGTGAGTGTCTGTGAGTGAGTGAGTGTGAGTGAGTGTCATTGAGTGAGTGTCAGTGAGTGAGTGTCATTGAGTGAGTGCCAGTGAGTCAGTGTCAGTGAGTGTGTGTCAGTGAGTGAGTGTCAGTGAGTGAGTGTCAGTGAGTGAGTGTCAGTGAATGTGTGTCAGTGAGTGAGTGTCAGTGAGTGAGTGTCAGTGAGTGAGTGTGTGTGTCCGTGAGTGAGTGTCAGTGAGTGTGCGTCAGTGAGTGAGTGTCGGTGAGTGAGTGTTAGTGAGAGAGTGTCATTGAGTGAGTGTCAGTGAGTGAGTGACAGTGAGTGAGTTTGTGTGTCAGTGAGTGAGTGTCAGTAAGTGAGTGTCAGTGAGTGAGTGTCAGTGAGTGAGTGTCAGAGAGAGGGTGTCAGTGAGTGAATGTCAGTGAGTGAGTGTCAGTGAGTGAGTGTCAGTGAGTGAGTGTGTGTGTCAGTGAGTGAGTGCCAGTGAGAGAGTGTCAGTGAGTGTGTGTCAGTGAGTGAGTGTCATTAAGTGAGTGTCATTGAGTGAGTGTCAGTAAGTGAGTGTCAGTGAGTGAGTGTCAGTGAGTGAGTGTCATTGAGTGAGTGTCAGTAAGTGAGTGTCATTGAGTGAGTGTCAGTGAGTGAGGGTCAGTGAGTGACTGTCAGTGACTGTCAGTGAGTGAGTGTCAGTGAGTGAATGTCAGTGAGTGAGTGTCAGTGAGTGAGTGTAGAGAGTGAGTGTCATTGAGTGAGTGTCAGTGAGTGATTGTTAGTGAGTGAGTGTCATTGAGTGAGTGTCAGTGAGTGAGTGTCAGTGAGTGAGTGTCAGTGAGTGAGTGAGTGTGAGTGAGTGTCATTGAATAAGTGTCAGTGAGTGAGTGTCTGTGAGTGAGTGAGTGTGAGTGAGTGTCATTGAGTGAGTGTCAGTGAGTGAGTGTCATTGAGTGAGTGCCAGTGAGTCAGTGTCAGTGAGTGTGTGTCAGTGAGTGATTGTCAGTGAGTGAGTGTCAGTGAGTGAGTGTCAGTGAGTGTGTGTCAGTGAGTGAGTGTCAGTGAGTGAGTGTCAGTGAGTGAGTGTGTGTGTCCGTGAGTGAGTGTCAGTGAGTGTGCGTCAGTGAGTGAGTGTCGGTGAGTGAGTGTCAGTGAGAGAGTGTCATTGAGTGAGTGTCAGTGAGTGAGTGACAGTGAGTGAGTGTGTGTGTCAGTGAGTGATTGTCAGTAAGTGAGTGTCAGTGAGTGAGTGTCAGTGAGTGAGTGTCAGATAGAGGGAGTCAGTGAGTGAGTGTCAGTGAGTGAGTGTCAGTGAGTGAGTGTCAGTGAGTGAGTGTGTGTGTCAGTGAGTGAGTGCCAGTGAGTGAGTGTCAGTGAGTGTGTGTCAGTGAGTGAGTGTCAGTGAGTGAGTGTCAGTGAGTGTGCGTCAGTGAGTGAGTGTCGGTGAGTGAGTGTCAGTGAGTGAGTGTCATTGAGTGAGTGTCAGTGAGTGAGTGACAGTGAGTGAGTTTGTGTGTCAGTGAGTGAGTGCCAGTGAGTGAGTGTCAGTGAGTGTGTGTCAGTGAGTGTGTGTCAGTGAGTGAGTGTCAGTAAGTGAGTGCCAGTGAGTGAGTGTCAGAGAGTGAGTGTCAGAGAGAGGGTGTCAGTGAGTGAGGGTCAGTGAGTGTGTGTCAGTGAGTGAGTGCCAGTGAGTGAGTGTCAGTGAGTGAGTGTCAGTGAGTGAGTGTGTGTGTCAGTGAGTGAGTGTCAGTAAGTGAGTGTCAGTGAGTGAGTGTCAGTGAGTGAGTGTCAGAAAGAGGGTGTCAGTGAGTGAGTGTCAGTGAGTGAGTGTCAGTGAGTGAGTGTCATTGAGTGAGTGTCATTGAGTGAGTGTCAGTGAGTGAGTATCAGTGAGTGAGTGTCAGTTAGTGAGTGTCATTGAGTGAGTGTCATTGAGTGAGTGTCAGTGAGTGAGTGTCAGTGTGTGTGTGTCATTGAGTGAGTGTCAGTGAGTGAGTGTCATTCAGTGAGTGTCAGTAAGTGAGTGTCAGAGAGTGAGTGTCAGTGAGTGTGGGTCATTGAGTGAGTGTCAGTGAGTGAGTGTCAGTGAATGAGTGAGTGTCAGTGAGTGAGTGACAGTGAGTGAGTGTCAGTGAGTGAGTGTCAGTGAGTGAATGTTTGTGAGTGTCAGTGAGTGAGTGTCAGTGAGTGTGTGTCAGTGAGTGAGTGTCAGTGAGTGAGTGTCAGTAAGTGAGTGTCATTGAGTGAGTGTCAGTGAGTGAGGGTCAGTGAGTGACTGTCAGTGAGTGTCAGTGAGTGAGTGTCAGTGAGTGAATGTCAGTGAGTGAGGGACAGTGAGTGACTGTCATTGAGTGTCAGTGTGTGAGTGTCAGTGAGTGAATGTCAGTGAGTGACTGTCAGTGAGTGAGTGTAGAGAGTGAGTGTCATTGAGTGAATGTCAGTGAGTGAGTGTTAGTGAGTGAGTGTCATTGAGTGAGTGTCAATGAGTGAGTGTCAGTGAGTGAGTGTCAGTGAGTGAGTGTCAGTGAGTGAGTGAGTGAGTGTGAGTGAGTGTCATTGAGTGAGTGTCAGTGAGTGAGTGTCTGTGAGTGAGTGAGTGTGAGTGAGTGTCATTGAGTGAGTGTCAGTGAGTGAGTGTCATTGAGTGAGTGCCAGTGAGTCAGTGTCAGTGAGTGTGTGTCAGTGTGTGAGTGTCAGTGAGTGAGTGTCAGTGAGTGAGTGTCAGTGAGTGTGTGTCAGTGAGTGAGTGTCAGTGAGTGAGTGTCAGTGAGTGAGTGTGTGTGTCCGTGAGTGAGTGTCAGTGAGTGTGCATCAGTGAGTGAGTGTCGGTGAGTGAGTGTTAGTGAGAGAGTGTCATTGAGTGAGTGTCAATGAGTGAGTGACAGTGAGTGAGTGTGTGTGTCAGTGAGTGAGTGTCAGTAAGTGAGTGTCAGTGAGTGAGTGTCAGTGAGTGAGTGTCAGTGAGTGAGTGTCAGTGAGTGAGTGTCAGTGAGTGAGTGTGTGTGTCAGTGAGTGAGTGCCAGTGAGTGAGTGTCAGTGAGTGTGTGTCAGTGAGTGAGTGTCAGTGAGTGAGTGTCAGTGAGTGTGCGTCAGTGAGTGAGTGTCGGTGAGTGAGTGTCAGTGAGTGAGTGTCATTGAGTGAGTGTCAGTGAGTGAGTGACAATGAGTGAGTGTGTGTGTCAGTGAGTGAGTGCCAGTGAGTGAGTGTCAGTGAGTGTGTGTCAGTGAGTGAGTGTCAGTGAGTGAGTGTCAGTGAGTGTGTGTCAGTGAGTGTGTGTCAGTGAGTGAGTGTCAGTAAGTGAGTGTCAGTGAGTGAGTGTCAGTGAGTGAGTGTCAGAGAGAGGGTGTCAGTGAGTGAGTGTCAGTGAGTGAGTGTCAGTGAGTGAGTGTCATTGAGTGAGTGTCATTGAGTGAGTGTCAGTGAGTGAGTATCAGTGAGTGAGTGTCAGTTAGTGAGTGTCATTGAGTGAGTGTCAGTGAGTGAGTGTCAGTGTGTGTGTGTCATTGAGTGAGTGTCAGTGAGTGAGTGTCATTCAGTGAGTGTCAGTGAGTGAGTGTCAGAGAGTGAGTGTCAGTGAGTGTGGGTCATTGAGTGAGTGTCAGTGAGTGAGTGTCAGTGAGTGAGTGAGTGTCAGTGAGTGAGAGTCAGTGAGTGAGTGTCAGTGAGTGAGTGTGTTTGTCAGTGAGTGAGTGCCAGTGAGTGAGTGTCAGTGAGTGTGTGTCAGTGAGTGAGTGTCAGTGAGTGTGTGTCAGTGAGTGTGTGTCAGTGAGTGAGTGTCAGTGAGTGAGTGTCAGTGAGTGAGTGTGTGTCAGTGAGTGAGTGTCAGTAAGTGAGTGTCAGTGAGTGAGTGTCAGTGAGTGAGTGTCAGAAAGAGGGTGTCAGTGAGTGAGTGTCAGTGAGTGAGTGTCAGTGAGTGAGTGTCATTGAGTGAGTGTCATTGAGTGAGTGTCAGTGAGTGAGTATCAGTGAGTGAGTGTCAGTTAGTGAGTGTCATTGAGTGAGTGTCATTGAGTGAGTGTCAGTGAGTGAGTGTCAGTGTGTGTGTGTCATTGAGTGAGTGTCAGTGAGTGAGTGTCATTCAGTGAGTGTCAGTAAGTGAGTGTCAGAGAGTGAGTGTCAGTGAGTGTGGGACATTGAGTGAGTGTCAGTGAGTGAGTGTCAGTGAATGAGTGAGTGTCAGTGAGTGAGTGACAGTGAGTGAGTGTCAGTGAGTGAGTGTCAGTGAGTGAATGTTTGTGAGTGTCAGTGAGTGAGTGTCAGTGAGTGAGTGTCAGTAAGTGAGTGTCATTGAGTGAGTGTCAGTGAGTGAGGGTCAGTGAGTGACTGTCAGTGAGTGTCAGTGAGTGAGTGTCAGTGAGTGAATGTCAGTGAGTGAGGGACAGTGAGTGACTGTCATTGAGTGTCAGTGAGTGAATGTCAGTGAGTGAATGTCAGTGAGTGACTGTCAGTGAGTGAGTGTAGAGAGTGAGTGTCATTGAGTGAATGTCAGTGAGTGAGTGTCAGTGAGTGAGTGTCAGTGAGTGAGTGTCAGTGAGTGAGTGTCAGTGAGTGAGTGTCAGTGAGTGAGTGAGTGTCAGTGAGTGTCATTGAGTGAGTGTCAGTGAGTGAGTGTCTGTGAGTGAGTGAGTGTAAGTGAGTGTCATTGAGTGAGTGTCAGTGAGTGAGTGTCATTGAGTGAGTGCCAGTGAGTGAGTGTCAGTGAGTGTGTGTCAGTGAGTGAGTGTCAGTGAGTGAGTGTGTGTGTCCGTGAGTGAGTGTCAGTGAGTGTGCGTCAGTGAGTGAGTGTCGGTGAGTGAGTGTCAGTGAGAGAGTGTCATTGAGTGAGTGTCAGTGAGTGAGTGACAGTGAGTGAGTGTGTGTGTCAGTGAGTGATTGTCAGTAAGTGAGTGTCAGTGAGTGAGTGTCAGTGAGTGAGTGTCAGAGAGAGGGAGTCAGTGAGTGAGTGTCAGTGAGTGAGTGTCAGTGAGTGAGTGTCAGTGAGTGAATGTGTGTGTCAGTGAGTGAGTGCCAGTGAGTGAGTGTCAGTGAGTGTGTGTCAGTGAGTGAGTGTCAGTGAGTGAGTGTCAGTGAGTGTGCGTCAGTGAGTGAGTGTCGGTGTGTGAGTGTCAGTGAGTGAGTGTCATTGAGTGAGTGTCAGTGAGTGAGTGACAGTGAGTGAGTTTGTGTGTCAGTGAGTGAGTGCCAGTGAGTGAGTGTCAGTGAGTGTGTGTCAGTGAGTGAGTGTCAGTGAGTGAGTGTCAGTGAGTGTGTGTCAGTGAGTGAGTGTCAGTAAGTGAGTGTCAGTGAGTGAGTGTCAGAGAGAGGGTGTCAGTGAGTGAGTGTCAGTGAGTGAGTGTCAGTGAGTGAGTGTCAGTGAGTGAGTGTCAGTGAGAGGGTGTCAGTGAGTGAGTGTCAGTGAGTGAGTGTCAGTGAGTGTGTGTCAGTGAGTGAGTGTCAGTGAGTGAGTGTCAGTGAGTGTGTGTCAGTGAGTGAGTGTCAGTGAGTGAGTGTCAGTGAGTGAGTGTGTGTGTCAGTGAGTGAGTGTCAGTAAGTGAGTGTCAGTGAGTGAGTGTCAGTGAGTGAGTGTCAGAAAGAGGGTGTCAGTGAGTGAGTGTCAGTGAGTGAGTGTCATTGAGTGAGTGTCATTGAGTGAGTGTCAGTGAGTGAGTATCAGTGAGTGAGTGTCAGTTAGTGAGTGTCATTGAGTGAGTGTCATTGAGTGAGTGTCAGTGAGTGAGTGTCAGTGTGTGTGTGTCATTGAGTGAGTGTCAGTGAGTGAGTGTCATTCAGTGAGTGTCAGTAAGTGAGTGTCAGAGAGTGAGTGTCAGTGAGTGTGGGTCATTGAGTGAGTGTCAGTGAGTGAGTGTCAGTGAATGAGTGAGTGTCAGTGAGTGAGTGACAGTGAGTGAGTGTCAGTGAGTGAGTGTCAGTGAGTGAATGTTTGTGAGTGTCAGTGAGTGAGTGTCAGTGAGTGTGTGTCAGTGAGTGAGTGTCAGTGAGTGAGTGTCAGTAAGTGAGTGTCATTGAGTGAGTGTCAGTGAGTGAGGGTCAGTGAGTGACTGTCAGTGAGTGTCACTGAGTGAGTGTCAGTGAGTGAATGTCAGTGAGTGAGGGACAGTGAGTGACTGTCATTGAGTGTCAGTGAGTGAGTGTCAGTGAGTGAATGTCAGTGAGTGACTGTCAGTGAGTGAGTGTAGAGAGTGAGTGTCATTGAGTGAATGTCAGTGAGTGAGTGTTAGTGAGTGAGTGTCATTGAGTGAGTGTCAGTGAGTGAGTGTCAGTGAGTGAGTGTCAGTGAGTGAGTGTCAGTGAGTGAGTGAGTGTGAGTGAGTGTCATTGAGTGAGTGTCAGTGAGTGAGTGTCTGTGAGTGAGTGAGTGTGAGTGAGTGTCATTGAGTGAGTGTCAGTGAGTGAGTGTCATTGAGTGAGTGCCAGTGAGTCAGTGTCAGTGAGTGTGTGTCAGTGTGTGAGTGTCAGTGAGTGAGTGTCATTGAGTGAGTGTCAGTGAGTGAGTGTCAGTGAGTGAGTGTGTGTGTCCGTGAGTGAGTGTCAGTGAGTGTGCATCAGTGAGTGAGTGTCGGTGAGTGAGTGTTAGTGAGAGAGTGTCATTGAGTGAGTGTCAATGAGTGAGTGACAGTGAGTGAGTGTGTGTGTCAGTGAGTGAGTGTCAGTAAGTGAGTGTCAGTGAGTGAGTGTCATTGAGTGAGTGTCAGTGAGTGAGTGACAGTGAGTGAGTTTGTGTGTCAGTGAGTGAGTGCCAGTGAGTGAGTGTCAGTGAGTGTGTGTCAGTGAGTGAGTGTCAGTGAGTGAGTGTCAGTGAGTGTGTGTCAGTGAGTGAGTGTCAGTAAGTGAGTGTCAGTGAGTGAGTGTCAGAGAGAGGGTGTCAGTGAGTGAGTGTCAGTGAGTGAGTGTCAGTGAGTGAGTGTCAGTGAGTGAGTGTCAGTGAGAGGGTGTCAGTGAGTGAGTGTCAGTGAGTGAGTGTCAGTGAGTGTGTGTCAGTGAGTGAGTGTCAGTGAGTGAGTGTCAGTGAGTGTGTGTCAGTGAGTGAGTGTCAGTGAGTGAGTGTCAGTGAGTGAGTGTGTGTGTCAGTGAGTGAGTGTCAGTAAGTGAGTGTCAGTGAGTGAGTGTCAGTGAGTGAGTGTCAGAAAGAGGGTGTCAGTGAGTGAGTGTCAGTGAGTGAGTGTCATTGAGTGAGTGTCATTGAGTGAGTGTCAGTGAGTGAGTATCAGTGAGTGAGTGTCAGTTAGTGAGTGTCATTGAGTGAGTGTCATTGAGTGAGTGTCAGTGAGTGAGTGTCAGTGTGTGTGTGTCATTGAGTGAGTGTCAGTGAGTGAGTGTCATTCAGTGAGTGTCAGTAAGTGAGTGTCAGAGAGTGAGTGTCAGTGAGTGTGGGTCATTGAGTGAGTGTCAGTGAGTGAGTGTCAGTGAATGAGTGAGTGTCAGTGAGTGAGTGACAGTGAGTGAGTGTCAGTGAGTGAGTGTCAGTGAGTGAATGTTTGTGAGTGTCAGTGAGTGAGTGTCAGTGAGTGTGTGTCAGTGAGTGAGTGTCAGTGAGTGAGTGTCAGTAAGTGAGTGTCATTGAGTGAGTGTCAGTGAGTGAGGGTCAGTGAGTGACTGTCAGTGAGTGTCACTGAGTGAGTGTCAGTGAGTGAATGTCAGTGAGTGAGGGACAGTGAGTGACTGTCATTGAGTGTCAGTGAGTGAGTGTCAGTGAGTGAATGTCAGTGAGTGACTGTCAGTGAGTGAGTGTAGAGAGTGAGTGTCATTGAGTGAATGTCAGTGAGTGAGTGTTAGTGAGTGAGTGTCATTGAGTGAGTGTCAGTGAGTGAGTGTCAGTGAGTGAGTGTCAGTGAGTGAGTGTCAGTGAGTGAGTGAGTGTGAGTGAGTGTCATTGAGTGAGTGTCAGTGAGTGAGTGTCTGTGAGTGAGTGAGTGTGAGTGAGTGTCATTGAGTGAGTGTCAGTGAGTGAGTGTCATTGAGTGAGTGCCAGTGAGTCAGTGTCAGTGAGTGTGTGTCAGTGTGTGAGTGTCAGTGAGTGAGTGTCATTGAGTGAGTGTCAGTGAGTGAGTGTCAGTGAGTGAGTGTGTGTGTCCGTGAGTGAGTGTCAGTGAGTGTGCATCAGTGAGTGAGTGTCGGTGAGTGAGTGTTAGTGAGAGAGTGTCATTGAGTGAGTGTCAATGAGTGAGTGACAGTGAGTGAGTGTGTGTGTCAGTGAGTGAGTGTCAGTAAGTGAGTGTCAGTGAGTGAGTGTCAGTGAGTGAGTGTCAGAGAGAGGGTGTCAGTGAGTGAGTGTCAGTGAGTGAGTGTCAGTGAGTGAGTGTCAGTGAGTGAGTGTGTGTGTCAGTGAGTGAGTGCCAGTGAGTGAGTGTCAGTGAGTGTGTGTCAGTGAGTGAGTGTCAGTGAGTGAGTGTCCGTGAGTGTGCGTCAGTGAGTGAGTGTCGGTGAGTGAGTGTCAGTGAGTGAGTGTCATTGAGTGAGTGTCAGTGAGTGAGTGACAATGAGTGAGTTTGTGTGTCAGTGAGTGAGTGCCAGTGAGTGAGTGTCAGTGAGTGTGTGTCAGTGAGTGAGTGTCAGTGAGTGAGTGTCAGTGAGTGTGTGTCAGTGAGTGTGTGTCAGTGAGTGAGTGTCAGTAAGTGAGTGTCAGTGAGTGAGTGTCAGTGAGTGAGTGTCAGAGAGAGGGTGTCAGTGAGTGAGTGTCAGTGAGTGAGTGTCAGAGAGAGGGTGTCAGTGAGTGAGTGTCAGTGAGTGAGTGTCAGTGAGTGAGTGTCATTGAGTGAGTGTCATTGAGTGAGTGTCAGTGAGTGAATATCAGTGAGTGAGTGTCAGTTAGTGAGTGTCATTGAGTGAGTGTCAGTGAGTGAGTGTCAGTGTGTGTGTGTCATTGAGTGAGTGTCAGTGAGTGAGTGTCATTCAGTGAGTGTCAGTGAGTGATTGTCAGAGAGTGAGTGTCAGTGAGTGTGGGTCATTGAGTGAGTGTCAGTGAGTGAGTGTCAGTGAGTGAGTGAGTGTCAGTGAGTGAGTGTCAGTGAGTGAGTGTCAGTGAGTGAGTGTGTGTGTCAGTGAGTGAGTGCCAGTGAGTGAGTGTCAGTGAGTGTGTGTCAGTGAGTGAGTGTCAGTGAGTGTGTGTCAGTGAGTGTGTGTCAGTGAGTGAGTGTCAGTGAGTGAGTGTCAGTGAGTGAGTGTGTGTCAGTGAGTGAGTGTCAGTAAGTGAGTGTCAGTGAGTGAGTGTCAGTGAGTGAGTGTCAGAAAGAGGGTGTCAGTGATTGAGTGTCAGTGAGTGAGTGTCAGTGAGTGAGTGTCATTGAGTGAGTGTCATTGAGTGAGTGTCAGTGAGTGAGTATCAGTGAGTGAGTGTCAGTTAGTGAGTGTCATTGAGTGAGTGTCATTGAGTGAGTGTCAGTGAGTGAGTGTCAATGTGTGTGTGTCATTGAGTGAGTGTCAGTGAGTGAGTGTCATTCAGTGAGTGTCAGTAAGTGAGTGTCAGAGAGTGAGTGTCAGTGAGTGTGGGTCATTGAGTGAGTGTCAGTGAGTGAGTGTCAGTGAATGAGTGAGTGTCAGTGAGTGAGTGACAGTGAGTGAATGTCAGTGAGTGAGTGTCAGTGAGTGAATGTTTGTGAGTGTCAGTGAGTGAGTGTCAGTGAGTGTGTGTCAGTGAGTGAGTGTCAGTGAGTGAGTGTCAGTAAGTGAGTGTCATTGAGTGAGTGTCAGTGAGTGAGGGTCAGTGAGTGACTGTCAGTGAGTGTCAGTGAGTGAGTGTCAGTGAGTGAATGTCAGTGAGTGAGGGACAGTGAGTGACTGTCATTGAGTGTCAGTGAGTGAGTGTCAGTGAGTGAATGTCAGTGAGTGACTGTCAGTGAGTGAGTGTAGAGAGTGAGTGTCATTGAGTGAATGTCAGTGAGTGAGTGTTAGTGAGTGAGTGTCATTGAGTGAGTGTCAGTGAGTGAGTGTCAGTGAGTGAGTGTCAGTGAGTGAGTGTCAGTGAGTGAGTGAGTGCGAGTGAGTGTCATTGAGTGAGTGTCAGTGAGTGAGTGTCTGTGAGTGAGTGAGTGTAAGTGAGTGTCATTGAGTGAGTGTCAGTGAGTGAGTGTCATTGAGTGAGTGCCAGTGTGTGAGTGTCAGTGAGTGTGTGTCAGTGAGTGAGTGTCAGTGAGTGAGTGTCAGAGAGTGAGTGTCAGTGAGTGTGGGTCATTGAGCGAGTGTCAGTGAGTGAGTGTCAGTGAGTGAGTGAGTGTCAGTGAGTGAGTGTCAGTGAGTGAGTGTGTGTCAGTGAGTGAGTGTCAGTAAGTGAGTGTCAGTGAGTGAGTGTCAGTGAGTGAGTGTCAGAAAGAGGGTGTCAGTGATTGATTGATTGTCAGTGAGTGAGTGTCAGTGAGTGAGTGTCATTGAGTGAGTGTCATTGAGTGAGTGTCAGTGAGTGAGTATCAGTGAGTGAGTGTCAGTTAGTGAGTGTCATTGAGTGAGTGTCATTGAGTGAGTGTCAGTGAGTGAGTGTCAGTGTGTGTGTGTCATTGAGTGAGTGTCAGTGAGTGAGTGTCATTCAGTGAGTGTCAGTAAGTGAGTGTCAGAGAGTGAGTGTCAGTGAGTGTGGGTCATTGAGTGAGTGTCAGTGAGTGAGTGTCAGTGAATGAGTGAGTGTCAGTGAGTGAGTGACAGTGAGTGAATGTCAGTGAGTGAGTGTCAGTGAGTGAATGTTTGTGAGTGTCAGTGAGCGAGTGTCAGTGAGTGTGTGTCAGTGAGTGAGTGTCAGTGAGTGAGTGTCAGTAAGTGAGTGTCATTGAGTGAGTGTCAGTGAGTGAGGGTCAGTGAGTGACTGTCAGTGAGTGAGTGTCAGTGAGTGAATGTCAGTGAGTGAGGGACAGTGAGTGACTGTCATTGAGTGTCAGTGAGTGAGTGTCAGTGAGTGAATGTCAGTGAGTGACTGTCAGTGAGTGAGTGTAGAGAGTGAGTGTCATTGAGTGAATGTCAGTGACTGAGTGTTAGTGAGTGAGTGTCATTGAGTGAGTGTCAGTGAGTGAGTGTCAGTGAGTGAGTGTCAGTGAGTGAGTGTCAGTGAGTGAGTGAGTGTGAGTGAGTGTCATTGAGTGAGTGTCAGTGAGTGAGTGTCTGTGAGTGAGTGAGTGTAAGTGAGTGTCATTGAGTGAGTGTCAGTGAGTGAGTGTCATTGAGTGAGTGCCAGTGAGTGAGTGTCAGTGAGTGTGTGTCAGTGAGTGAGTGTCAGTGAGTGAGTGTCAGTGAGTGAGTTTCAGTGAGTGTGTGTCAGTGAGTGAGTGTCAGTGAGTGAGTGTCAGTGAGTGAGTGTGAGTGTCAGTGAGTGAGTGTCAGTGAGTGTGCATCAGTGAGTGAGTGTCGGTGAGTGAGTGTCAGTGAGTGAGTGTCATTGAGTGAGTGTCAGTGAGTGAGTGACAGTGAGTGATTGTGTGTGTCAGTGAGTTCGTGTCAGTAAGTGAGTGTCAGTGAGTGAGTGTCAGTGAGTGAGTGTCACAGAGAGGGTGTCAATGAGTGAGTGTCAGTGAGTGAGTGTCAGTGAGTGAGTGTCAGTGAGTGAGTGTGTGTGTCAGTGAGTGAGTGCCAGTGAGTGAGTGTCAGTGAGTGTGTGTCAGTGAGTGAGTGTCAGTGAGTGAGTGTCAGTGAGTGTGTGTCAGTGAGTGAGTGTCAGTGAGTGAGTGTCAGTGAGTGAGTGAGTGTCAGTGAGTGAGTGACAGTGAGTGAGTGTCAGTGAGTGAGTGTCAGTGAGTGAATGTTTGTGAGTGTCAGTGAGTGAGTGTCAGTGAGTGTGTGTCAGTGAGTGAGTGTCAGTGAGTGAGTGTCAGTGAGTGAGTGTCAGTGAGTGAGTGTCATTGAGTGAGTGTCAGTGCGTGAGTGTCAGTGAGTGAGTGCCAGTGAATGTCAGTCAGTGATTGTCAGTTGGTGAGTGTCAGTGAGTGAGTGTCAGTGAGTGAGTGAGTGTGGGTGAGTGACATTGAGTGAGTGTCAGTGAGTGAGTGTCTGTGAGTGATTGAGTGAGTGTGAGTGAGAGTCATTGACTGAGTGTCAGTGAGTGAGTGTCATTGAGTGAGTGTCAGTGAGTGAGTGTCAGAGAGTGATTATCAGTGAGTGATTATCTGAGTGTCAGTGAATGAGGGTCAGTGACTGAGTGTCAGTGAGCGAGTGAGTGTCAGTGAGTGATAGTCATTGACTGAGTGTCAGTGAGTGAGTGTCAGTGAGTGAGTGTCAGTGAGTGAGTGAGTGTCAGTGAGTGAGTGTCAGTGAGTGAGTGTCAGTGAATGAATGAGTGTCAGTGAGTGAGAGTTAGTGAGTTTCACTGAGTGAGTGTCAGTGAGTGAGTGTCAGTGAGTGAGTGTCAGTGAGTGAGTGTGTGTGTCAGTGAGTGAGTGCCAGTGAGTGAGTGTCAGTGAGTGTGTGTCAGTGAGTGAGTGTCAGTGAGTGAGTGTCAGTGAGTGTGTGTCAGTGAGTGAGTGTCGGTGAGTGAGTGTCAGTGAGTGAGTGTCAGTGAGTGAGTGTCAGAGAGAGGGTGTCAGTGAGTGAGTGTCAGTGAGTGAGTGTCAGTGAGTGAGTGTCAGTGAGTGAGTGTGTTTGTCAGTGAGTGAGTGCCAGTGAGTGAGTGTCAGTGAGTGTGTGTCAGTGAGTGAGTGTCAGTGAGTGAGTGTCAGTGAGTGTGTGTCAGTGAGTGTGTGTCAGTGAGTGAGTGTCAGTGAGTGAGTGTCAGTGAGTGAGTGTGAGTGTCAGTGAGTGAGTGTCAGTGAGTGAGTGTCATTGAGTGAGTGTCATTGAGTGAGTGTCTGTGAGTGAGTATCATTGAGTGAGTGTCAGTTAGTGAGTGTCATTGAGTGAGTGTCATTGAGTGAGTGTCAGTGAGTGAGTGTCAGTGTGTGAGTGTCATTGAGTGAGTGTCAGTGAGTGAGTGTCATTCAGTGAGTGTCAGTGAGTGAGTGTCAGAGAGTGAGTGTCAGTGAGTGAGTGTGTGTGTCAGTGAGTGAGCGTCAGTGAGTGTGCGTCAGTGAGTGAGTGTCGGTGAGTGAGTGTCAGTGAGTGAGTGTCATTGAGTGCGTGTCAGTGAGTGAGTGACAGTGAGTGAGTGTGTGTGTCAGTGAGTGAGTGTCAGTAACTGAGTGTCAGTGAGTGAGTGTCAGTGAGTGAGTGTCAGAGAGAGGGTGTCAGTGAGTGAGTGTCAGTGAGTGAGTGTCAGTGAGTGAGTGTCAGTGAGTGAGTGTGTGTGTCAGTGAGTGAGTGCCAGTGAGTGAGTGTCAGTGAGTGTGTGTCAGTGAGTGAGTGTCAGTGAGTGAGTGTCAGTGAGTGTGCGTCAGTGAGTGAGTGTAGGTGAGTGAGTGTCAGTGAGTGAGTGTCATTGAGTGAGTGTCAGTGAGTGAGTGACAATGAGTGAGTGTGTGTGTCAGTGAGTGAGTGTCATTGAGTGAGTGTGAGTAAGTGAGTGTCATTGAGTGAGTGTCAGTGAGTGAGGGTCAGTGAGTGACTGTCAGTGAGTGTCAGTGAGTGAGTGTCAGTGAGTGAATGTCAGTGAGTGAGTGTCAGTGAGTGAGTGTAGAGAGTGAGTGTCATTGAGTGAGTGTCAGTGAGTGAGTGTTAGTGAGTGAGTGTCATTGAGTGAGTGTCAGAGAGTGAGTGTCAGTGAGTGAGTGTCAGTGAGTGAGTGTCAGTGAGTGAGTGAGTGTGAGTGAGTGTCATTGAGTGAGTGTCAGTGAGTGAGTGTCTGTGAGTGAGTGAGTGTGAGTGAGTGTCAGTGAGTGAGTGTCAGTGAGTGAGTGTCAGTAAGTGAGTGTCAGTGAGTGTGTGTCAGTGAGTGAGTGTCAGTGAGTGAGTGTCAGTGAGTGAGTGTGTGTGTCAGTGAGTGAGTGTCAGTGAGTGTGCGTCAGTGAGTGAGTGTCGGTGAGTGAGTGTCAGTGAGTGAGTGTCATTGAGTGAGTGTCAGTGAGTGAGTGACAGTGAGTGAGTGTGTGTGTCAGTGAGTGAGTGTCAGTAAGTGAGTGTCAGTGAGTGAGTGTCAGTGAGTGAGTTTCAGAGAGAGGGTATCAGTGAATGAGTGTCAGTGAGTGAGTGTCAGTGAGGGAGTGTCAGTGAGTGAGTGTGTGTGTCAGTGAGTGATTGCCAGTGAGTGAGTGTCAGTGAGTGTGTGTCAGTGAGGGAGTGTCTGTGAGTGAGTGTCAGTGAGTGAGTGTGTGTGTCAGTGAGTGAGTGTCAGTAAGTGAGTGTCAGTGAGTGAGTGTCAGTGAGTGAGTGTCAGAGAGAGGGTGTCAGTGAGTGAGTGCCAGTGAGTGAGTGTCAGTGAGTGAGTGTCAGTGAGTGAGTGTCAGTGAGTGAGTGAGTGTGAGTGAGTGTCATTGAGTGAGCGTCAGTGAGTGAGTGTCTGTGAGTGAGTGAGTGTGAGTGAGTGTCATTGAGTGAGTGTCAGTGAGTGAGTGTCATTGAGTGAGTGCCAGTGAGTCAGTGTCAATGAGTGTGTGTCAGTGAGTGAGTGTCAGTGAGTGAGTGTCAGTGAGTGAGTATCAGTGAGTGTGTGTCAGTGAGTGAGTGTCAGTGAGTGAGTGTCAGTGAGTGAGTGTGTGTGTCAGTGAGTGAGTGTCAGTGAGTGTGCGTCAGTGAGTGAGTGTCGGTGAGTGAGTGTCAGTGAGTGAGTGTCATTGAGTGAGTGTCAGCGAGTGAGAGACAGTGAGTGAGTGTGTGTGTCAGTGAGTGAGTGTCAGTAAGTGAGTGTCGGTGAGTGAGTGTCAGTGTGTGAGTGTCAGAGAGAGGGTGTCAGTGAGTGAGTGTCAGTGAGTGAGTGTCAGTGAGTGAGTGTCAGTGAGTGAGTGTGTGTGTCAGTGAGTGAGTGCCAGTGAGTGAGTGTCAGTGAGTGTGTGTCAGTGAGTGAGTGTCAGAGAGTGAGGGTCAGTGAGTGTGCGTCAGTGAGTGAATATCGGTGAGTGAGTGTCAGTGAGTGAGTGTCATTGAGTGAGTGTCAGTGAGTGAGTGACAGTGAGTGAGTGTGTGTGTCAGTGAGTGAGTGTCAGTAAGTGAGTGTCAGTGAGTGAGTGTCAGTGAGTGAGTGTCAGAGAGAGGGTGTCAGTGAGTGAGTGTCAGTGAGTGAGTGTCAGTGAGTGAGTGTCAGTGAGTTAGTGTGTGTGTCAGTGAGTGAGTGGCAGTCAGTGAGTGTCAGTGAGTGTGTGTCAGTGAGTGAGTGTCAGTGAGTGAGTGTCAGTGAGTGTGTGTCAGTGAGTGTGTGTCAGTGAGTGAGTGTCAGTGAGTGAGTGTCAGTGAGTGAGTGTGTGTGTCAGTGAGTGAGTGTCAGTAAGTGAGTGTCAGTGAGTGAGTGTCAGTGAGTGAGTGTCAGAGAGAGGGTGTCAGTGAGTGAGTGTCAGTGAGTGAGTGTCAGTGAGTGAGTGTCATTGAGTGAGTGTCATTGAGTGAGTGTCAGTGAGTGAGTATCAGTGAGTGAGTGTCAGTTCGTGAGTGTCATTGAGTGAGTGTCATTGAGTGAGTGTCAGTGAGTGAGTGACAGTGTGTGTGTGTCATTGAGTGAGTGTCAGTGAGTGAGTGAGTGTCAGAGAGTGAGTGTCAGTGAGTGTTGGTCATTGAGTGAGTGTCAGTGAGTGAGTGTCAGTGAGTGAGTGAGTGTCAGTGAGTGAGTGACAGTGAGTGAGTGTCAGTGAGTGAGTGTCAGTGAGTGAATGTTTGTGAGTGTCAGTGAGTGAGTGTCAGTGAGTGTGTGTCAGTGAGTGCGTGTCAGTGAGTGAGTGTCAGTAAGTGAGTGTCATTGAGTGAGTGTCAGTGAGTGAGGGTCAGTGAGTGACTGTCAGTGAGTGTCAGTGAGTGAGGGTCAGTGAGTGAATGTCAGTGAGTGAGGGACAGTGAGTGACTGTCAGTGAGTGTCAGTGAGTGAGTGTCAGTGAGTGAATGTCAGTGAGTGACTGTCAGTGAGTGAGTGTAGAGAGTGAGTGTCATTGAGTGAGTGTCAGTGAGTGAGTGTTAGTGAGTGAGTGTCATTGAGTGAGTGTCAGTGAGTGAGTGTCAGTGAGTGAGTGTCAGTGAGTGAGTGTCCGTGAGTGAGTGACAGTGAGTGAGTGTGTGTGTCAGTGAGTTCGTGTCAGTAAGTGAGTGTCAGTGAGTGAGTGTCAGTGAGTGAGTGTCAGAGAGAGGGTGTCAGTGAGTGAGTGTCAGTGAGTGAGAGTCAGAGAGAGGTTGTCAGTGAGTGAGTGTCAGTGAGTGAGTGTCAGTGAGTGAGTGTCATTGAGTGAGTGTCATTGAGTGAGTGTCAGTTAGTGAGTGTCATTGAGTGAGTGTCATTGAGTGAGTGTCAGTGAGTGAGTGTCAGTGTGTGAGTGTCATTGAGTGAGTGTCAGTGAGTGAGTGTCATTCAGTGAGTGTCAGTGAGTGAGTGTCACAGAGTGAGTGTCAGTGAGTGTGTGTCATTGAGTGTGTGTCAGTGAGTGAGTGTCAGTGAGTGAGTGAATGTCAGTGAGTGAGTGTCAGTGAGTGTCAGTGAGTGAGTGTCAGTGAGTGAGTGTCAGTGAGTGAGTGTGTGTGTCAGTGAGTGAGTGCCAGTGAGTGAGTGTCAGTGAGTGTGTGTCAGTGAGTGAGTGTCAGTGAGTGAGTGTCAGTGAGTGTGCGTCAGTGAGTGAGTGTCGGTGAGTGAGTGTCAGTGAGTGAGTGTCATTGAGTGAGTGTCAGTGAGTGAGTGACAATGAGTGAGTGTGTGTGTCAGTGAGTGAGTGTCATTGAGTGAGTGTGAGTAAGTGAGTGTCATTGAGTGAGTGTCAGTGAGTGAGGGTCAGTGAGTGACTGTCAGTGAGTGTCAGTGAGTGAGTGTCAGTGAGTGAATGTCAGTGAGTGAGTGTCAGTGAGTGAGTGTAGAGAGTGAGTGTCATTGAGTGAGTGTCAGTGAGTGAGTGTTAGTGAGTGAGTGTCATTGAGTGAGTGTCAGAGAGTGAGTGTCAGTGAGTGAGTGTCAGTGAGTGAGTGTCAGTGAGTGAGTGAGTGTGAGTGAGTGTCATTGAGTGAGTGTCAGTGAGTGAGTGTCTGTGAGTGAGTGAGTGTGAGTGAGTGTCAGTGAGTGAGTGTCAGTGAGTGAGTGTCAGTAAGTGAGTGTCAGTGAGTGTGTGTCAGTGAGTGAGTGTCAGTGAGTGAGTGTCAGTGAGTGAGTGTGTGTGTCAGTGAGTGAGTGTCAGTGAGTGTGCGTCAGTGAGTGAGTGTCGGTGAGTGAGTGTCAGTGAGTGAGTGTCATTGAGTGAGTGTCAGTGAGTGAGTGACAGTGAGTGAGTGTGTGTGTCAGTGAGTGAGTGTCAGTAAGTGAGTGTCAGTGAGTGAGTGTCAGTGAGTGAGTTTCAGAGAGAGGGTATCAGTGAATGAGTGTCAGTGAGTGAGTGTCAGTGAGGGAGTGTCAGTGAGTGAGTGTGTGTGTCAGTGAGTGATTGCCAGTGAGTGAGTGTCAGTGAGTGTGTGTCAGTGAGGGAGTGTCTGTGAGTGAGTGTCAGTGAGTGAGTGTGTGTGTCAGTGAGTGAGTGTCAGTAAGTGAGTGTCAGTGAGTGAGTGTCAGTGAGTGAGTGTCAGAGAGAGGGTGTCAGTGAGTGAGTGCCAGTGTGAGTGTCAGTGAGTGAGTGTCAGTGAGTGAGTGTCAGTGAGTGAGTGAGTGTGAGTGAGTGTCATTGAGTGAGCGTCAGTGAGTGAGTGTCTGTGAGTGAATGAGTGTGAGTGAGTGTCATTGAGTGAGTGTCAGTGAGTGAGTGTCATTGAGTGAGTGCCAGTGAGTCAGTGTCAATGAGTGTGTGTCAGTGAGTGAGTGTCAGTGAGTGAGTGTCAGTGAGTGAGTATCAGTGAGTGTGTGTCAGTGAGTGAGTGTCAGTGAGTGAGTGTCAGTGAGTGAGTGTGTGTGTCAGTGAGTGAGTGTCAGTGAGTGTGCGTCAGTGAGTGAGTGTCGATGAGTGAGTGTCAGTGAGTGAGTGTCATTGAGTGAGTGTCAGCGAGTGAGAGACAGTGAGTGAGTGTGTGTGTCAGTGAGTGAGTGTCAGTAAGTGAGTGTCGGTGAGTGAGTGTCAGTGTGTGAGTGTCAGAGAGAGGGTGTCAGTGAGTGAGTGTCAGTGAGTGAGTGTCAGTGAGTGAGTGTCAGTGAGTGAGTGTGTGTGTCAGTGAGTGAGTGCCAGTGAGTGAGTGTCAGTGAGTGTGTGTCAGTGAGTGAGTGTCAGTGAGTGAGGGTCAGTGAGTGTGCGTCAGTGAGTGAGTATCGGTGAGTGAGTGTCAGTGAGTGAGTGTCATTGAGTGAGTGTCAGTGAGTGAGTGACAGTGAGTGAGTGTGTGTGTCAGTGAGTGAGTGTCAGTAAGTGAGTGTCAGTGAGTGAGTGTCAGTGAGTGAGTGTCAGAGAGAGGGTGTCAGTGAGTGAGTGTCAGTGAGTGAGTGTCAGTGAGTGAGTGTCAGTGAGTTAGTGTGTGTGTCAGTGAGTGAGTGGCAGTCAGTGAGTGTCAGTGAGTGTGTGTCAGTGAGTGAGTGTCAGTGAGTGAGTGTCAGTGAGTGTGTGTCAGTGAGTGTGTGTCAGTGAGTGAGTGTCAGTGAGTGAGTGTCAGTGAGTGAGTGTGTGTGTCAGTGAGTGAGTGTCAGTGAGTGAGTGTCAGAGAGAGGGTGTCAGTGAGTGAGTGTCAGTGAGTGAGTGTCAGTGAGTGAGTGTCATTGAGTGAGTGTCATTGAGTGAGTGTCAGTGAGTGAGTATCAGTGAGTGAGTGTCAGTTCGTGAGTGTCATTGAGTGAGTGTCATTGAGTGAGTGTCAGTGAGTGAGTGACAGTGTGTGTGTGTCATTGAGTGAGTGTCAGTGAGTGAGTGAGTGTCAGAGAGTGAGTGTCAGTGAGTGTTGGTCATTGAGTGAGTGTCAGTGAGTGAGTGTCAGTGAGTGAGTGAGTGTCAGTGAGTGAGTGACAGTGAGTGAGTGTCAGTGAGTGAGTGTCAGTGAGTGAATGTTTGTGAGTGTCAGTGAGTGAGTGTCAGTGAGTGTGTGTCAGTGAGTGCGTGTCAGTGAGTGAGTGTCAGTAAGTGAGTGTCATTGAGTGAGTGTCAGTGAGTGAGGGTCAGTGAGTGACTGTCAGTGAGTGTCAGTGAGTGAGGGTCAGTGAGTGAATGTCAGTGAGTGAGGGACAGTGAGTGACTGTCAGTGAGTGTCAGTGAGTGAGTGTCAGTGAGTGAATGTCAGTGAGTGACTGTCAGTGAGTGAGTGTAGAGAGTGAGTGTCATTGAGTGAGTGTCAGTGAGTGAGTGTTAGTGAGTGAGTGTCATTGAGTGAGTGTCAGTGAGTGAGTGTCAGTGAGTGAGTGTCAGTGAGTGAGTGTCCGTGAGTGAGTGACAGTGAGTGAGTGTGTGTGTCAGTGAGTTCGTGTCAGTAAGTGAGTGTCAGTGAGTGAGTGTCAGTGAGTGAGTGTCAGAGAGAGGGTGTCAGTGAGTGAGTGTCAGTGAGTGAGAGTCAGAGAGAGGTTGTCAGTGAGTGAGTGTCAGTGAGTGAGTGTCAGTGAGTGAGTGTCATTGAGTGAGTGTCATTGAGTGAGTGTCAGTTAGTGAGTGTCATTGAGTGAGTGTCATTGAGTGAGTGTCAGTGAGTGAGTGTCAGTGTGTGAGTGTCATTGAGTGAGTGTCAGTGAGTGAGTGTCATTCAGTGAGTGTCAGTGAGTGAGTGTCACAGAGTGAGTGTCAGTGAGTGTGTGTCATTGAGTGTGTGTCAGTGAGTGAGTGTCAGTGAGTGAGTGAATGTCAGTGAGTGAGTGTCAGTGAGTGTCAGTGAGTGAGTGTCAGTGAGTGAGTGAATATCAGTGAGTGAGTTTCAGTGAGTGAGTGTCAGTGAGTGAGTGCCAGTGAGTTAGTGAGTGTAAGTGAGTGAGTGTCAGTGAGTGAGTGAATGTGAATGAGTGTCAGTGAGTGAGCGCCATTGAGTGTCAGTGAGTTACTGAGTGTCACTGAGTGATTGTCAGTGAGTGAGTGTCAGTGAGTGTGTGTCAGTGAGTGAGTGTCAGTGAGTGAGTGTCAGTGAATGAGTGTCAGTGAGTGAGTGTCAGTGAGTGTGAGGAAATGAGGGTCAGTGTGTGAGTGTCAGTGAATGAGTGTCAGTGAGTTGGTGTCAATGAGTGAGTGTCAGTGAGTGAGTGTCAGTGAGTGAGTGTTAGTGAGTGTCAGGAAATGAGGGTCAGTGTGTGAGTGTCAGTGAGTGAGTGTCAGTGAGTGAGTGTCAGTGAGTGATTGCGATTGAGTGTCAGTGAGTGAGTGAGTATCCGTGAGTTAGTGTCAGTGAGTGTGTGTCATTGAGTGAGTGTCAGTGAGTGAGTGCGATTGAGTGTCAGTGAGTGAGTGATTATCAGTGAGTTAGTGTCAGTGAGTGAGTGTCACTGAGTGTGTGTCAGTGATTGAGTATCAGTGAGTGAGTGTCAGTGAATGAGTGTCAATGAGTGGGTGTCAGTGAGTGAGTGTCAGTGAGTGAGTGTCAGTGAGTGTCAGGAAATGATGGTCAGTGAGTGAGTGTCAGCGAGTGAGTGTCAGTGAGTGAGTGTCAGTGACTGATTGCGATTGATTGTCAGTGAGTGAGTGAGTAACCGTGAGTTAGTGTCAGTGAGTGTGTGTCAGTGAGTGAGTGTCAGTGAGTGAGTGCGATTGAGTGTCAGTGAGTGAGTGCGTATCAGTGATTTAGTGTCAGTGAGTGAGTGTCAGTGAGTGTGTGTCAGTGATTGTGTATCAGTGAGTGAGTGTCAGTGAGTGAGTGTCATTGAGTGAGTGTCATTGAGTGAGTGTCAGTGAGTGAGTATCAGTGAGTGAGTGTCAGTTAGTGAGTGTCATTGAGTGAGTGTCAGCGAGTGAGTGTCAGTGAGTGAGTGTCAGTGTGAGTGTCATTGAGTGAGTGTCAGTGAGTGAGTGTCAGAGAGTGAGTGTCAGTGAGTGTGTGTCATTGAGTGAGTGTCAGTAAGTGAGTGTCAGTGAGTGAGTGAGTGTCAGTGAGTGAGTGACAGTGAGTGAGTGTCAGTGAGTGAGTGTCAGTGAGTGAGTGTGTGTGAGTGTCAGTGAGTGAGTGTCAGTGAGAGTGTGTCAGTGAGTGAGTGTCAGTGAGTGAGTGTCAGTGAGTGAGTGTCAGAGAGTGAGTGTCAGTGAGTGAGTGTCAATGAGTGAGTGTCAGTGAGTGAGTGTCAGTGAGTGAGTGGCAGTGAGTGAGTGAATGTCAGTGAGGGAGTGTCAGTGAGTGAGTGAGTGGAAGTGAGTGAGTGTCAGTGAGTGAGAGTCAGTGAGTGAGTGTCATTGAGTGTGTGTCAGTGAGTGAGTGTCAGTGAGTGAGCGTAAGTGAGTGAGTGTCAGTGAGTATGTGTCAGTGAGTGAGTGTCAGTGAGTGAGTGTCAGTGAGTGAGTGTGTGTGAGTGTCAGTGAGTGAGTGTCAGTGAGTGTGTGTCAGTGAGTGAGTGTCAGTGAGTGAGTGTCAGTGAGTGAGTGTCATTGAGTCAGTGTCAGTGAGTGAGTGCCAGTTAGTGAGTGTCAGTGAGTGAGTGTCAGTGAGTGCGTGTCAGAGAGAGGGTGTCAGTGAGTGAGTGTCAGTGAGTGAGCGTCAGTGAGTGAGTGTCAGTTAGTGAGTTTCATTGAGTGAGTGTCATTGATTGAGTGTCAGTGAGTGAGTGTCAGTGAGTGAGTGTCATTGAGTGAGTGTCAGTGAGTGAGTGTCATTAAGTGAGTGTCAGTGAGTGAGTGTCAGAGTGAGTGTCAGTGAGTGTGTGTCATTGAGTGAGTGTCAGTGAGTGAGTGTAAGTGAGTGAGTGGGTGTCAGTGAATGAGTGACAGTGAGTGAGTGTCAGTGAGTGAGTGTCAGTGAGTGAGTGTGTGTGAGTGTCAGTGAGTGTGTGTCAGTGAGTGAGTGTCAGTGAGTGAGTGTCAGTGAGTGAGTGTCATTAAGTGAGTGTCATTGAGTGAGTGCCAGTAAGTGAGTGTCAGTGAGTGAGTGTCAGTGAGTGAGTGTCATTGAGTGAGTGTCAGTGAGTGAGGGTCAGTGAGTGACTGTCAGTGAGTGTCAGTGAGTGAGTGTCAGTGAGTGAATGTCAGTGAGTGAGTGTCAGTGAGTGAGTGTAGAGAGTGAGTGTCATTGAGTGAGTGTCAGTGGGTGAGTGTTAGTGAGTGAGTGTCATTGAGTGAGTGTCAGAGAGTGAGTGTCAGTGAGTGAGTGACAGTGAGTGAGTGTCAGTGAGTGAGTGAGTGTGAGTGAGTGTCATTGAGTGAGTGTCAGTGAGTGAGTGTCTGTGAGTGAGTGAGTGTGAGTGAGTGTCATTGAGTGAGT
This sequence comes from Somniosus microcephalus, assembly GCF_052327205.1. Taxonomy (NCBI): domain Eukaryota; kingdom Metazoa; phylum Chordata; class Chondrichthyes; order Squaliformes; family Somniosidae; genus Somniosus; species Somniosus microcephalus. Next base: position 148,134,818 of record NC_140992.1, on the reverse strand, counting down.
GTCAGTGAGTGAGTGTCATTGAGTGAGTGCCAGTGAGTGAGTGTCAGTGAGTGTGTGTCAGTGAGTGAGTGCCAGTGAGTGAGTGTCAGTGAGTGTGTCAGTGAGTGAGTGTCAGTGAGTGAGTGTCAGTGAGTGAGTGTGTGTGTCAGTGAGTGAGTGTCAGTGAGTGTGCGTCAGTGAGTGAGTGTCGGTGAGTGAGTGTCAGTGAGTGAGTGTCATTGAGTGAGTGTCAGTAAGTGAGTGACAGTGAGTGAGTGTGTGTGTCAGTGAGTGAGTGTCAGTAAGTGAGTGTCAGTGAGTGAGTGTCAGTGAGTGAGTGTCAGAGAGAGGGTGTCAGTGAGTGAGTGTCAGTGAGTGAGTGTCAGTGAGTGAGTGTCAGTGAGTGAGTGTGCGTGTCAGTGAGTGAGTGCCAGTGAGTGAGTGTCAGTGAGTGTGTGTCAGTGAGTGAGTGTCTGTGAGTGAGTGTCAGTGAGTGAGTGTGTGTGTCAGTGAGTGAGTGTCAGTAAGTGAGTGTCAGTGAGTGAGTGTCAGTGAGTGAGGGTCAGAGAGAGGGTGTCAGTGAGTGAGTGTCAGTGAGTGAGTGTCAGTGAGTGAGTGTCATTGAGTGAGTGTCATTGAGTGAGTGTCAGTGAGTGAGTACCAGTGAGTGAGTGTCAGTTAGTGAGTGTCATTGAGTGAGTATCATTGAGTGAGTGTCAGTGAGTGAGTGTCAGTGTGTGAGTGTCATTGAGTGAGTGTCAGTGAGTGAGTGTCATTCACTGAGTGTCAGTGAGTGAGTGTCAGAGAGTGAGTGTCAGTGAGTGTGGGTCATTGAGTGAGTGTCAGTGAGTGAGTGTCAGTGAGTGAGTGAGTGTCAGTGAGTGAGTGACAGTGAGTGAATGTCAGTGAGTGAGTGTCAGTGAGTGAGGGTCAGTGAGTGACTGTCAGTGAGTGTCAGTGAGTGAGTGTCAGTGAGTGAATGTCAGTGAGTGAGGGACAGTGAGTGACTGTCAGTGAGTGTCAGTGAGTGAGTGTCAGTGAGTGAATGTCTGTGAGTGAGTGTCAGTGAGTGAGTGTAGAGAGTGAGTGTCATTGAGTGAGTGTCAGTGAGTGAGTGTTAGTGAGTGAGTGTCATTGAGTGAGTGTCAGTGAGTGAGTGTCAGTGAGTGAGTGTCAGTGAGTGAGTTTCAGTGAGTGAGTGAGTGTGAGTGAGTGTCATTGAGTGAGTGTCAGTGAGTGAGTGTCTGTGAGTGAGTGAGTGTAAGTGAGTGTCATTAAGTGAGTGTCAGTGAGTGAGTGTCATTGAGTGAGTGCCAGTGAGTGAGTGTCAGTGAGTGTGTGTCAGTGAGTGAGTGTCAGTGAGTGAATGTCAGTGAGTGAGTGTCAGTGAGTGAGTGTAGAGAGTGAGTGTCATTGAGTGAGTGTCAGTGGATGAGTGTTAGTGAGTGAGTGTCATTGAGTGAGTGTCAGAGAGTGAGTGTCAGTGAGTGAGTGACAGTGAGTGAGTGTCAGTGAGTGAGTGAGTGTGAGTGAGTGTCATTGAGTGAGTGTCAGTGAGTGAGTGTCTGTGAGTGAGTGAGTGTGAGTGAGTGTCATTGAGTGAGTGTCAGTGAGTGAGTGTCATTGAGTGAGTGCCAGTGAGTGAGTGTCAGTGAGTGTGTGTCAGTGAGTGTGTGTCAGTGAGTGAGTGTCAGTGAGTGAGTGTCAGTGAGTGTGTGTCAGTGAGTGAATGTCAGTGAGTGAGTGTCAGTGAGTGAGTGTGTGTGTCAGTGAGTGAGTGTCAGTGAGTGTGCGTCAGTGAGTGAGTGTCGGTGAGTGAGTGTCAGTGAGTGAGTGTCATTGAGTGAGTGTCAGTGAGTGTGTGTCAGTGAGTGAGTGTCAGTGAGTGAGTGTCAGTAAGTGAGTGTCATTGAGTGAGTGTCAGTGAGTGAAGGTCAGTGAGTGACTGTCAGTGAGTGTCAGTGAGTGAGTGTCAGTGAGTGAATGTCAGTGAGTGAGGGACAGTGAGTGACTGTCAGTGAGTGTCAGTGAGTGAGTGTCAGTGAGTGAATGTCTGTGAGTGAGTGTCAGTGAGTGGGTGTAGAGAGTGAGTGTCATTGAGTGAGTGTCAGTGAGTGAGTGTTAGTGAGTGAGTGTCATTGAGTGAGTGTCAGTGAGTGAGTGTCAGTGAGTGAGTGTCAGTGAGTGAGTTTCAGTGAGTGAGTGAGTGTGAGTGAGTGTCATTGAGTGAGTGTCAGTGAGTGAGTGTCTGTGAGTGAGTGAGTGTAAGTGAGTGTCATTGAGTGAGTGTCAGTAAGTGAGTGTCATTGAGTGAGTGCCAGTGAGTGAGTGTCAGTGAGTGTGTGTCAGTGAGTGAGTGTCAGTGAGTGAGTGTCAGTGAGTGAGTGTCAGTGAGTGTGTGTCAGTGAGTGAGTGTCAGTGAGTGAGTGTCAGTGAGTGAGTGTGTGTGTCAGTGAGTGAGTGTCAGTGAGTGTGCGTCAGTGAGTGAGTGTCGGTGAGTGAGTGTCAGTGAGTGAGTGTCATTGAGTGAGTGTCAGTGAGTGTGTGTCAGTGAGTGAGTGTCAGTGAGTGAGTGTCAGTAAGTGAGTGTCATTGAGTGAGTGTCAGTGAGTGAGGGTCAGTGAGTGACTGTCAGTGAGTGTCAGTGAGTGAGTGTCAGTGAGTGAATGTCAGTGAGTGAGGGACAGTGAGTGACTGTCAGTGAGTGTCAGTGAGTGATTGTCAGTGAGTGAATGTCTGTGAGTGAGTGTCAGTGAGTGAGTGTAGAGAGTGAGTGTCATTGAGTGAGTGTCAGTGAGTGAGTGTTAGTGAGTGAGTGTCATTGAGTGAGTGTCAGTGAGTGAGTGTCAGTGAGTGAGTGTCAGTGAGTGAGTTTCAGTGAGTGAGTGAGTGTGAGTGAGTGTCATTAAGTGAGTGTCAGTGAGTGAGTGTCTGTGAGTGAGTGAGTGTAAGTGAGTGTCATTGAGTGAGTGTCAGTGAGTGAGTGTCATTGAGTGAGTGCCAGTGAGTGAGTGTCAGTGAGTGTGTGTCAGTGAGTGAGTGTCAGTGAGTGAATGTCAGTGAGTGAGTGTCAGTGAGTGAGTGTAGAGAGTGAGTGTCATTGAGTGCGTGTCAGTGGGTGAGTGTTAGTGAGTGAGTGTCATTGAGTGAGTGTCAGAGAGTGAGTGTCAGTGAGTGAGTGACAGTGAGTGAGTGTCAGTGAGTGAGTGAGTGTGAGTGAGTGTCATTGAGTGAGTGTCAGTGAGTGAGTGTCTGTGAGTGAGTGAGTGTGAGTGAGTGTCATTGAGTGAGTGTCAGTGAGTGAGTGTCATTGAGTGAGTGCCAGTGAGTGAGTGTCAGTGAGTGTGTGTCAGTGAGTGAGTGCCAGTGAGTGAGTGTCAGTGAGTGTGTGTCAGTGAGTGAGTGTCAGTGAGTGAGTGTCAGTGAGTGAGTGTGTGTGTCAGTGAGTGAGTGTCAGTGAGTGTGCGTCAGTGAGTGAGTGTCAGTGAGTGAGTGTCAGTGAGTGAGTGTCATTGAGTGAGTGTCAGTGAGTGAGTGACAGTGAGTGAGTGTGTGTGTCAGTGAGTGAGTGTCAGTAAGTGAGTGTCAGTGAGTGAGTGTCAGTGAGTGAGTGTCAGAGAGAGGGTGTCAGTGAGTGAGTGTCAGTGAGTGAGTGTCAGTGAGTGAGTGTCAGTGAGTGAATGTGCGTGTCAGTGAGTGAGTGCCAGTGAGTGAGTGTCAGTGAGTGTGTGTCAGTGAGTGAGTGTCTGTGAGTGAGTGTCAGTGAGTGAGTGTGTGTGTCAGTGAGTGAGTGTCAGTAAGTGAGTGTCAGTGAGTGAGTGTCAGTGAGTGAGTGTCAGAGAGAGGGTGTCAGTGAGTGAGTGTCAGTGAGTGAGTGTCAGTGAGTGAGTGTCATTGAGTGAGTGTCATTGAGTGAGTGTCAGTGAGTGAGTACCAGTGAGTGAGTGTCAGTTAGTGAGTGTCATTGAGTGAGTATCATTGAGTGAGTGTCAGTGAGTGAGTGTCAGTGTGTGAGTGTCATTGAGTGAGTGTCAGTGAGTGAGTGTAATTCACTGAGTGTCAGTGAGTGAGTGTCAGAGAGTGAGTGTCAGTGAGTGTGGGTCATTGAGTGAGTGTCAGTGAGTGAGTGTCAGTGAGTGAGTGAGTGTCAGTGAGTGAGTGACAGTGAGTGAATGTCAGTGAGTGAGTGTCAGTGAGTGAATGTTTGTGAGTGTCAGTGAGTGAGTGTCAGTGAGTGTGTGTCAGTGAGTGAGTGTCAGTGAGTGAGTGTCAGTAAGTGAGTGTCATTGAGTGAGTGTCAGTGAGTGAGGGTCAGTGAGTGACTGTCAGTGAGTGTCAGTGAGTGAGTGTCAGTGAGTGAATGTCAGTGAGTGAGGGACAGTGAGTGACTGTCAGTGAGTGTCAGTGAGTGAGTGTCAGTGAGTGAATGTCTGTGAGTGAGTGTCAGTGAGTGGGTGTAGAGAGTGAGTGTCATTGAGTGAGTGTCAGTGAGTGAGTGTTAGTGAGTGAGTGTCAGTGAGTGAGTGTCAGTGAGTGAATGTCTGTGAGTGAGTGTCAGTGAGTGGGTGTAGAGAGTGAGTGTCATTGAGTGAGTGTCAGTGAGTGAGTGTCAGTGAGTGAGTGTGTGTGTCAGTGAGTGAGTGTCAGTGAGTGTGCGTCAGTGAGTGAGTGTCGGTGAGTGAGTGTCAGTGAGTGAGTGTCATTGAGTGAGTGTCAGTGAGTGTGTGTCAGTGAGTGAGTGTCAGTGAGTGAGTGTCAGTAAGTGAGTGTCATTGAGTGAGTGTCAGTGAGTGAGGGTCAGTGAGTGACTGTCAGTGAGTGTCAGTGAGTGACTGTCAGTGAGTGAATGTCAGTGAGTGAGGGACAGTGAGTGACTGTCAGTGAGTGTCAGTGAGTGAGTGTCAGTGAGTGAATGTCTGTGAGTGAGTGTCAGTGAGTGAGTGTAGAGAGTGAGTGTCATTGAGTGAGTGTCAGTGAGTGAGTGTTAGTGAGTGAGTGTCATTGAGTGAGTGTCAGTGAGTGAGTGTCAGTGAGTGAGTGTCAGTGAGTGAGTTTCAGTGAGTGAGTGAGTGTGAGTGAGTGTCATTGAGTGAGTGTCAGTGAGTGAGTGTCTGTGAGTGAGTGAGTGTAAGTGAGTGTCATTGAGTGAGTGTCAGTGAGTGAGTGTCATTGAGTGAGTGCCAGTGAGTGAGTGTCAGTGAGTGTGTGTCAGTGAGTGAGTGTCAGTGAGTGAATGTCAGTGAGTGAGTGTCAGTGAGTGAGTGTAGAGAGTGAGTGTCATTGAGTGAGTGTCAGTGGGTGAGTGTTAGTGAGTGAGTGTCATTGAGTGAGTGTCAGAGAGTGAGTGTCAGTGAGTGAGTGACAGTGAGTGAGTGTCAGTGAGTGAGTGAGTGTGAGTGAGTGTCATTGAGTGAGCGTCAGTGAGTGAGTGTCTGTGAGTGAGTGAGTGTGAGTGAGTGTCATTGAGTGAGTGTCAGTGAGTGAGTGTCATTGAGTGAGTGCCAGTGAGTGAGTGTCAGTGAGTGTGTGTCAGTGAGTGAGTGCCAGTGAGTGAGTGTCAGTGAGTGTGTGTCAGTGAGTGAGTGTCAGTGAGTGAGTGTCAGTGAGTGAGTGTGTGTGTCAGTGAGTGAGTGTCAGTGAGTGTGCGTCAGTGAGTGAGTGTCGGTGAGTGAGTGTCAGTGAGTGAGTGTCATTGAGTGAGTGTCAGTGAGTGAGTGACAGTGAGTGAGTGTGTGTGTCAGTGAGTGAGTGTCAGTAAGTGAGTGTCAGTGAGTGAGTGTCAGTGTGTGAGTGTCAGAGAGAGGGTGTCAGTGAGTGAGTGTCAGTGAGTGAGTGTCAGTGAGTGAGTGTCAGTGAGTGAGTGTGCGTGTCAGTGAGTGAGTGCCAGTGAGTGAGTGTCAGTGAGTGTGTGTCAGTGAGTGAGTGTCTGTGAGTGAGTGTCAGTGAGTGAGTGTGTGTGTCAGTGAGTGAGTGTCAGTAAGTGAGTGTCAGTGAGTGAGTGTCAGTGAGTGAGTGTCAGAGAGAGGGTGTCAGTGAGTGAGTGTCAGTGAGTGAGTGTCAGTGAGTGAGTGTCATTGAGTGAGTGTCATTGAGTGAGTGTCAGTGAGTGAGTACCAGTGAGTGAGTGTCAGTTAGTGAGTGTCATTGAGTGAGTATCATTGAGTGAGTGTCAGTGAGTGAGTGTCAGTGTGTGAGTGTCATTGAGTGAGTGTCAGTGAGTGAGTGTCATTCACTGAGTGTCAGTGAGTGAGTGTCAGAGAGTGAGTGTCAGTGAGTGTGGGTCATTGAGTGAGTGTCAGTGAGTGAGTGAGTGTCAGTGAGTGAGTGACAGTGAGTGAATGTCAGTGAGTGAGTGTCAGTGAGTGAATGTTTGTGAGTGTCAGTGAGTGAGTGTCAGTGAGTGTGTGTCAGTGAGTGAGTGTCAGTGAGTGAGTGTCAGTAAGTGAGTGTCATTGAGTGAGTGTCAGTGAGTGAGGGTCAGTGAGTGACTGTCAGTGAGTGTCAGTGAGTGAGTGTCAGTGAGTGAATGTCAGTGAGTGAGGGACAGTGAGTGACTGTCAGTGAGTGTCAGTGAGTGAGTGTCAGTGAGTGAATGTCTGTGAGTGAGTGTCAGTGAGTGAGTGTAGAGAGTGAGTGTCATTGAGTGAGTGTCAGTGAGTGAGTGTTAGTGAGTGAGTGTCATTGAGTGAGTGTCAGTGAGTGAGTGTCAGTGAGTGAGTGTCAGTGAGTGAGTTTCAGTGAGTGAGTGAGTGTGAGTGAGTGTCATTGAGTGAGTGTCAGTGAGTGAGTGTCTGTGAGTGAGTGAGTGTAAGTGAGTGTCATTGAGTGAGTGTCAGTGAGTGAGTGTCATTGAGTGAGTGCCAGTGAGTGAGTGTCAGTGAGTGTGTGTCAGTGAGTGAGTGTCAGTGAGTGAGTGTCAGTGAGTGAGTGTCAGTGAGTGTGTGTCAGTGAGTGAGTGTCAGTGAGTGAGTGTCAGTGAGTGAGTGTGTGTGTCAGTGAGTGAGTGTCAGTGAGTGTGCGTCAGTGAGTGAGTGTCGGTGAGTGAGTGTCAGTGAGTGAGTGTCATTGAGTGAGTGTCAGTGAGTGAGTGGCAGTGAGTGAGTGTGTGTGTCAGTGAGTGAGTGTCAGTAAGTGAGTGTCAGTGAGTGAGTGTCAGTGAGTGAGTGTCAGAGAGAGGGTGTCAGTGAGTGAGTGTCAGTGAGTGAGTGTCAATGAGTGAGTGTCAGTGAGTGAGTGTGTGTTTCAGTTCGTGAGTGCCAGTGAGTGAGTGTCAGTGAGTGAGTGTCAGTGAGTGTGTGTCAGTGAGTGTGTGTCAGTGAGTGAGTGTCAGTGAGTGAGTGTCAGTGAGTGAGTGTGTGTGTCAGTGAGTGAGTGTCAGTAAGTGAGTGTCAGTGAGTGAGTGTCAGTGAGTGAGTGTCAGAGAGAGGGTGTCAGTGAGTGAGTGTCAGAGAGTGAGTGTCAGTGAGTGAGTGTCATTGAGTGAGTGTCATTGAGTGAGTGTCAGTGAGTGAGTATCATTGAGTGAGTGTCAGTTAGTGAGTGTCATTGAGTGAGTGTCATTGAGTGAGTGTCAGTGAGTGAGTGTCAGTGTGTGAGTATCATTGAGTGAGTGTCAGTGAGTGAGTGTCATTCAGTGAGTGTCAGTGAGTGAGTGTCAGAGAGTGAGTGTCAGTGAGTGTGTGTCATTGAGTGAGTGTCAGTGAGTGAGTGTCAGTGAGTGAGTGAGTGTCAGTGAGTGAGTGACAGTGAGTGAGTGTCAGTGAGTGAGTGTCAGTGAGTGAATGTTTGTGAGTGTCAGTGAGTGAGTGTCAGTGAGTGTGTGTCAGTGAGTGAGTGTCAGTGAGTGAGTGTCAGTGAGTGAGTGTCAGTGAGTGAGTGTCATTGAGTGAGTGTCAGTGAGTGACTGTCAGTGAGTGAGTGCCAGTAAATGTCAGTCAGTGAGTGTCAGTTAGTGAGTGTCAGTGAGTGAGTGTCAGTGAGTGAGTGTCAGTGAGTGAGTGAGTGTGAGTGAGTGTCATTGAGTGAGTGTCAGTGAGTGAGTGTCTGTGAGTGAGTGTCAGAGATTGACTGTCAGTGAGTGAGTGCCAGTGAATGTCAGTCAGTTAGTGTCAGTGCGTCAGTGTCAGTGATTGAGTGTCAGTGAGTGAGTGTCAGTGAGTGAGTGAGTGTGAGTGAGTGTCATTGAGTGAGTGTCAGTGAGTGAGTGTCTGTGAGTGAGTGAGTGAGTGTGAGTGAGAGTCATTGAGTGAGTGTCAGTGAGTGAGTGTCATTGAGTGAGTGCCAGTGAGTGAGTGTCAGTGAGTGAGTGAGTGTCAGTGAGTGATTGTCATTGAGTGAGTGTCAGTGAATGAGGGTCAGTGAGTGAGTGTCAGTGAGTGAGTGAGTGTCAGTGAGTGATTGTCATTGAGTGAGTGTCAGTGAATGAGTGTCAGTGAGTGAGTGTCAGTGAGTGAGTGAGTGTCAGTGAGTGAATGTCAGTGAGTGAGTGTCAGTGACTGAATGAGTGTCAGTGAGTGAGAGTTAGTGAGTTGCACTGATTGAGTGTCAGTGAGTGAGTGTCAGTGAGTGAGTGACAGTGAGTGAGTGAGTGTCAGTGAGTGAGTGTCAGTGAGTGTCAGTGAGTGAGTGTCAGTGAGTGAGTGAGTATCAGTGAGTGAGTGTCAGTGAGTGAGTGTCAGTGAGTGAGTGCCAGTGAGTTAGTGAGTGTAAGTGAGTGAGTGTCAGTGAGTGAGTGAATGTGAGTGAGTGTCAGTGAGTGAACGCCATTGAGTGTCAGTGAGTGAGTGTCAGTGAGTGTGTGTCAGTGAGTGAGTGTCAGTGAGTGAGTGTCAGTGAATGAGTGTCAGTGAGTGAGTGTCAGTGAGTGTGTGGAAATGAGGGTCAGTGTGTGAGTGTCAGTGAGTGAGTGTCAGTGAGTTGGTGTCAATGAGTGAGTGTCAGTGAGTGAGTGTCAGTGAGTGAGTGTTTGTGAGTGTCAGGAAATGAGGGTCAGTGTGTGAGTGTCAGAGAGTGAGTGTCAGTGAGTGAGTGTCAGTGAGTGATTGCGATTGATTGTCAGTGAGTGAGTGAGTATCCGTGAGTTAGTGTCAGTGAGTGTGTGTCAGTGAGTGAGCGTCAGTGAGTGAGTGCGATTGAGTGTCAGTGAGTGAGTGAGTATCAGTGAGTTAGTGTCAGTGAGTGAGTGTCAGTGAGTGTGTGTCAGTGATTGAGTATCAGTGAGTGAGTGTCAGAGAATGAGTGTCAATGAGTGGGTGTCAGTGAGTGAGTGTCAGTGAGTGAGTGTCAGTGAGTGTCAGGAAATGAGGGTCAGTGAGTGAGTGTCAGCGAGTGAGTGTCAGTGAGTGAGTGTCAGTGAGTGATTGCGATTGATTGTCAGTGAGTGAGTGAGTAACCGTGTGTTAGTGTCAGTGAGTGTGTGTCAGTGAGTGAGTGTCAGTGAGTGAGTGCGATTGAGTGTCAGTGAGTGAGTGAGTATCAGTGATTTAGTGTCAGTGAGTGAGTGTCAGTGAGTGAGTGTCAGTGAGTGTGTGTCAGTGATTGTGTATTAGTGAGTGAGTGTCAGTGAGTGAGTGTCAGTGAGTGAGTGTGAGTGAGTGTCAGTGAGTGAGTGTGAGTGAGTGTCAGTGAGTGAGTGTCAGTGAATGAGTGTGAGTGAGTATCAGTGTGTTAGTGTCAGTGAGTGTGTGTCAGTGAGTGAGTGTCAGTGAGTGAGTGTCAGTGAGTGTCAGGAAATGAGGGTCAGTGTGTGAGTGTCAGTGAGTGAGTGTCAGTGAGTGAGTGTCAGTGAGTGGGTGTCAGAGAAGGTGTCAGTGAGTGAGTGTCAGTGAGTGAGTGTCAGTGAGTGAGTGTCATTGAGTGAGTGTCATTGAGTGAGTGTCAGTGAGTGAATATCATTGAGTGAGTGTCAGTTAGTGAGTGTCATTGAGTGAGTGTCATTGAGTGACTGTCAGTGAGTGAGTGTCAGTGTGTGAGTGTCATTGAGTGAGTGTCAGTGAGTGAGTGTCATTCAGTGAGTGTCAGTGAGTGAGTGTCAGAGAGTGAGTGTCAGTGAGTGTGTGTCATTGAGTGAGTGTCAGTGAGTGAGTGTCAGTGAGTGAGTGAGTGTCAGTGAGTGAGTGACAGTGAGTGAGTGTCAGTGAGTGAGTGTCAGTGAGTGAATGTTTGTGAGTGTCAGTGAGTGAGTGTCAGTGAGTGTGTGTCAGTGAGTGAGTGTCAATGTGTGAGTGTCAGTGAGTGAGTGTCAGTGAGTGAGTGTCATTGAGTGAGTGTCATTGAGTGAGTGTCAGTGAGTGAGTGTCAGTGAGTGAGTGTCAGTGAGTGGGTGTCAGAGAAGGTGTCAGTGAGTGAGTGTCAGTGAGTGAGTGTCAGTGTGTGAGTGTCATTGAGTGAGTGTCAGTGAGTGAGTGTCATTCAGTGAGTGTTAGTGAGTGAGTGTCAGAGAGTGAGTGTCAGTGAGTGTGTGTCATTGAGTGAGTGTCAGTGAGTGAGTGTCAGTGAGTGAGTGAATGTCAGTGAGTGAGTGTCAGTGAGTGTCAGTGAGTGAGTGTCAGTGAGTGAGTGAGTATCAGTGAGTGAGTTTCAGTGAGTGAGTGTCAGTGAGTGAGTGCCAGTGAGTTAGTGAGTGTAAGTGAGTGAATGTCAGTGAGTGAGTGAGTGTGAGTGAGTGTCAGTGAGTGAGCGCCATTGAGTGTCAGTGAGTTACTGAGTGTCACTGAGTGAGTGTCAGTGAGTGAGTGTCAGTGAGTGTGTGTCAGTGAGTGAGTGTCAGTGAGTGAGTGTCAGTGAATGAGTGTCAGTGAGTGAGTGTCAGTGAGTATGAGGAAATGAGGGTCAGTGTGTGAGTGTCAGTGAATGAGTGTCAGTGAGTTGGTGTCAATGAGTGAGTGTCAGTGAGTGAGTGTCAGTGAGTGAGTGTTAGTGAGTGTCAGGAAATGAGGGTCAGTGTGTGAGTGTCAGTGAATGAGTGTCAGTGAGTTGGTGTCAGTGAGTGAGTGTCAGTGAGTGAGTGTCAGTGAGTGATTGCGATTGAGTGTCAGTGAGTGAGTGAGTATCCGTGAGTTAGTGTCAGTGAGTGTGTGTCATTGAGTGAGTGTCAGTGAGTGAGTGCGATTGAGTGTCAGTGAGTGTGTGATTATCAGTGAGTTAGTGTCAGTGAGTGAGTGTCAGTGAGTGTGTGTCAGTGATTGAGTATCAGTGAGTGAGTGTCAGTGAATGAGTGTCAATGAGTGGGTGTCAGTGAGTGAGTGTCAGTGAGTGAGTGTCAGTGAGTGTCAGGAAATGAGGGTCAGTGAGTGAGTGTCAGCGAGTGAGTGTCAGTGAGTGAGTGTCAGTGAGTGATTGCGATTGATTGTCAGTGAGTGAGTGAGTAACCGTGAGTTAGTGTCAGTGAGTGTGTGTCAGTGAGTGAGTGTCAGTGAGTGAGTGCGATTGAGTGTCAGTGAGTGAGTGAGTATCAGTGATTTAGTGTCAGTGAGTGAGTGTCAGTGAGTGTGTGTCAGTGATTGTGTATCAGTGAGTGAGTGTCAGTGAGTGAGTGTCAGTGAGTGAGTGTCATTGAGTGAGTATCATTGAGTGAGTGTCAGTGAGTGAGTATCAGTGAGTGAGTGTCAGTTAGTGAGTGTCATTGAGTGAGTGTCAGCGAGTGAGTGTCAGTGACTGAGTGTCAGTGTGAGTGTCATTGAGTGAGTGTCAGTGAGTGAGTGTCATTGAGTGAGTGTCAGTGAGTGAGTGTCAGAGAGTGAGTGTCAGTGAGTGTGTGTCATTGAGTGAGTGTCCGTGAGTGAGTGTGTGTGAGTGTCAGTGAGTGAGTGTCAGTGAGAGTGTGTCAGTGAGTGAGTGTCAGTGAGTGAGTGTCAGTGAGTGAGTGTCAGAGAGTGAGTGTCAGTGAGTGAGTGTCAGTGAGTGAGTGGCAGTGAGTGAGTGGCAGTGAGTGAGTGGCAGTGAGTGAGTGAGTGTCAGTGAGGGAGTGTCAGTGAGTGAGTGAGTGGAAGTGAGTGAGTGTCAGTGAGTGAGAGTCAGTGAGTGAGAGTCAGTGAGTGAGTGTCATTGAGTGTGTGTCAGTGAGTGAGTGTCAGTGAGTGAGCGTAAGTGAGTGAGTGTCAGTGAGTGTGTGTCAGTGAGTGAGTGTCAGTGAGTGAGTGTCAGTGAGTGAGTGTGTGTGAGTGTCAGTGAGTGAGTGTCAGTGAGTGTGTGTCAGTGAGTGAGTGTCAGTGAGTGAGTGTCAGTGAGTGAGTGTCATTGAGTCAGTGTCAGTGAGTGAGTGTCAGTGAGTGAGTGTCAGTGAGTGAGTGTCAGTGAGTGCGTGTCAGAGAGAGGGTGTCAGTGAGTGAGTGTCAGTGAGTGAGTGTCAGTGAGTGAGTGTCAGTTCGTGAGTGTCATTGAGTGAGTGTCATTGAGTGAGTGTCAGTGAGTGAGTGTCAGTGAGTGAGTGTCATTGAGTGAGTGTCAGTGAGTGAGTGTCATTGAGTGAGTGTCAGTGAGTGAGTGTCAGAGTGAGTGTCAGTGAGTGTGTGTCATTGAGTGAGTGTCAGTGAGTGAGTGTAAGTGAGTGAGTGGGTGTCAGTGAATGAGTGACAGTGAGTGAGTCTCAGTGAGTGAGTGTCAGTGAGTGAGTGTGTGTGAGTGTCAGTGAGTGTGTGTCAGTGAGTGAGTGTCAGTGAGTGAGTGTCAGTGAGTGAGTGTCATTAAGTGAGTGTCATTGAGTGAGTGTCAGTAAGTGAGTGTCAGTGAGTGAGTGTCAGTGAGTGAGTGCCATTGAGTGAGTGTCAGTGAGTGAGGGTCAGTGAGTGACTGTCAGTGAGTGTCAGTGAGTGAGTGTCAGTGAGTGAATGTCAGTGAGTGAGTGTCAGTGAGTGAGTGTAGAAAGTGAGTGTCATTGAGTGAGTGTCAGTGAGTGAGTGTTAGTGAGTGAGTGTCATTGAGTGAGTGTCAGAGAGTGAGTGTCAGTGAGTGAGTGTCAGTGAGTGAGTGTCAGTGAGTGAGTGAGTGTGAGTGAGTGTCATTGAGTGAGTGTCAGTGAGTGAGTGTCTGTGAGTGAGTGAGTGTGAGTGAGTGTCATTGAGTGAGTGTCAGTGAGTGAGTGTCATTGAGTGAGTGCCAGTGAGTGAGTGTCAGTGAGTGTGTGTCAGTGAGTGAGTGCCAGTGAGTGAGTGTCAGTGAGTGAGTGTCAGTGAGTGTGTGTCAGTGAGTGAGTGTCAGTGAGTGAGTGTCAGTGAGTGAGTGTGTGTGTCAGTGAGTGAGTGTCAGTGAGTGTGCGTCAGTGAGTGAGTGTCGGTGAGTGAGTGTCAGTGAGTGAGTGTCATTGAGTGAGTGTCAGTGAGTGAGTGACAGTGAGTGAGTGTGTGTGTCAGTGAGTGAGTGTCAGGAAGTGAGTGTCAGTGAGTGAGTGTCAGTGAGTGAGTGTCAGAGAGAGGGTGTCAGTGAGTGAGTGTCAGTGAGTGAGTGTCAGTGAGTGAGTGTCAGTGAGTGAGAATGTGTGTCAGTGAGTGAGTGCCAGTGAGTGAGTGTCAGTGAGTGTGTGTCAGTGAGTGAGTGTCTGTGAGTGAGTGTGTGTGTCAGTGAGTGAGTGTCAGTAAGTGAGTGTCAGTGAGTGAGTGTCAGTGAGTGAGTGTCAGTGAGTGAGTGTCAGTGAGTGAGTGTCAGTGAGTGAGTGTCATTGAGTGAGTGTCATTGAGTGAGTGTCAGTGAGTGAGTATCAGTGAGTGAGTGTCAGTTAGTGAGTGTCATTGAGTGAGTATCATTGAATGAGTGTCAGTGAGTGAGTGTCAGTGTGTGAGTGTCATTGAGTGAGTTTCAGTGAGTGAGTGTCATTCACTGAGTGTCAGTGAGTGAGTGTCAGAGAGTGAGTGTCAGTGAGTGTGGGTCATTGAGTGAGTGTCAGTGAGTGAGTGTCAGTGAGTGAGTGAGTGTCAGTGAGTGAGTGACAGTGAGTGAGTGTCAGTGAGTGAGTGTCAGTGAGTGAATGTTTGTGAGTGTCAGTGAGTGAGTGTCAGTGAGTGTGTGTCAGTGAGTGAGTGTCAGTGAGTGAGTGTCAGTAAGTGAGTGTCATTGAGTGAGTGTCAGTGAGTGAGGGTCAGTGAGTGACTGTCAGTGAGTGTCAGTGAGTGAGTGTCAGTGAGTGAATGTCAGTGAGTGAGGGACAGTGAGTGACTGTCAGTGAGTGTCAGTGAGTGAGTGTCAGTGAGTGAATGTCTGTGCGTGAGTGTCAGTGAGTGAGTGTAGAGAGTGAGTGTCATTGAGTGAGTGTCAGTGAGTGAGTGTTAGTGAGTGAGTGTCATTGAGTGAGTGTCAGTGAGTGAGTGTCAGTGAGTGAGTGTCAGTGAGTGAGTTTCAGTGAGTGAGTGAGTGTGAGTGAGTGTCATTGAGTGAGTGTCAGTGAGTGAGTGTCTGTGAGTGAGTGAGTGTAAGTGAGTGTCATTGAGTGAGTGTCAGTGAGTGAGTGTCATTTAGTGAGTGCCAGTGAGTGAGTGTCAGTGAGTGTGTGTCAGTGAGTGAGTGTCAGTGAGTGAGTGTCAGTGAGTGAGTGTCAGTGAGTGTGTGTCAGTGAGTGAGTGTCAGTGAGTGAGTGTCAGTGAGTGAGTGTGTGTGTCAGTGAGTGAGTGTCAGTGAGTGTGCGTCAGTGAGTGAGTGTCGGTGAGTGAGTGTCAGTGAGTGAGTGTCATTGAGTGAGTGTCAGTGAGGGAGTGACAGTGAGTGAGTGTGTGTGTCAGTGAGTGAGTGTCAGTAAGTGAGTGTCAGTGAGTGAGTGTCAGTGAGTGAGTGTCAGAGAGAGGGTGTCAGTGAGTGAGTGTCAGTGAGTGAGTGTCAATGAGTGAGTGTCAGTGAGTGAGTGTGTGTTTCAGTTCGTGAGTGCCAGTGAGTGAGTGTCAGTGAGTGTGTATCAGTGAGTGAGTGTCAGTGAGTGTGTGTCAGTGAGTGTGTGTCAGTGAGTGAGTGTCAGTGAGTGAGTGTCAGCAAGTGAGTGTCAGTGAGTGAGTGTCAGTGAGTGAGTGTCAGAGAGAGGGTGTCAGTGAGTGAGTGTCAGAGAGTGAGTGTCAGTGAGTGAGTGTCATTGAGTGAGTGTCATTGAGTGAGTGTCAGTGAGTGAGTATCATTGAGTGAGTGTCAGTTAGTGAGTGTCATTGAGTGAGTGTCATTGAGTGAGTGTCAGTGAGTGAGTGAAAGTGTGTGAGTGTCATTGAGTGAGTGTCAGTGAGTGAGTGTCATTCAGTGAGTGTCAGTGAGTGAGTGTCAGGGAGTGAGTGTCAGTGAGTGTGTGTCATTGAGTGAGTGTCAGTGAGTGAGTGTCAGTGAGTGAGTGAGTGTCAGTGAGTGAGTGACAGTGAGTGAGTGTCAGTGAGTGAGTGTCAGTGAGTGAATGTTTGTGAGTGTCAGTGAGTGAGTGTCAGTGAGTGTGTGTCAGTGAGTGAGTGTCAGTGAGTGAGTGTCAGTGAGTGAGTGCCAGTGAGGGAGTGTCAGTGAGTGAGTGTCATTGAGTGAGTGTCAGTGAGTGACTGTCAGGGAGTGAGTGCCAGTGAATGTCAGTCAGTGAGTGTCAGTTAGTGAGTGTCAGTGAGTGAGTGTCAGTGAGTGAGTGTCAGTGAGTGAGTGAGTGTGAGTGAGTGTCATTGTGTGAGTGTCAGTGAGTGAGTGTCTGTGAGTGAGTGTCAGTGAGTGACTGTCAGTGAGTGAGTGCCAGTGAATGTCAGTCAGTGAGTGTCAGTGTGTCAGTGTCAGTGATTGAGTGTCAGTGAGTGAGTGTCAGTGAGTGAGTGAGTGTGAGTGAGTGTCATTGAGTGAGTGTCAGTGAGTGAGTGTCTGTGAGTGAGTGAGTGAGTGTGAGTGAGAGTCATTGAGTGAGTGTCAGTGAGTGAGTGTCATTGAGTGAGTGCCAGTGAGTGAGTGTCAGTGAGTGATTATCAGTGAGTGATTATCAGTGAGTGTCAGTGAATGAGGGTCAGTGAGTGAGTGTCAGTGAGTGAGTGAGTGTCAGTGAGTGATTGTCATTGAGTGAGTGTCAGTGAGTGAGTGTCAGTGAGTGAGTGTCAGTGAGTGAGTGAGTGTCAGTGAGTGAATGTCAGTGAGTGAGTGTCAGTGACTGAATGAGTGTCAGTGAGTGAGAGTTAGTGAGTTGCACTGAGTGAGTGTCAGTGAGTGAGTGTCAGTGCGTGAGTGACAGTGAGTGAGTGAGTGGCAGTGAGTGAGTGTCAGTGAGTGTCAGTGAGTGAGTGCCAGTGAGTTAGTGAGTGTACGTGAGTGAGTGTCAGTGAGTGAGTGAGTGTGAGTGAGTGTCAGTGAGTGAACGCCATTGAGTGTCAGTGAGTTACTGAGTGTCACTGAGTGAGTGTCAGTGAGTGAGTGTCAGTGAGTGTGTGTCAGTGAGTGAGTGTCAGTGAGTGAGTGTCAGTGAATGAGTGTCAGTGAGTGAGTGTCAGTAAGTGTGTGGAAATGAGGGTCAGTGTGTGAGTGTCAGTGAGTGAGTGTCAGTGAGTGAGTGTCAGTGAGTGAGTGTCAGTGAGTGAGAATGTGTGTCAGTGAGTGAGTGCCAGTGAGTGAGTGTCAGTGAGTGTGTGTCAGTGAGTGAGTGTCTGTGAGTGAGTGTCAGTGAGTGAGTGTGTGTGTCAGTGAGTGAGTGTCAGTAAGTGAGTGTCAGTGAGTGAGTGTCAGTGAGTGAGTGTCAGTGAGTGAGTGTCAGTGAGTGAGTGTCATTGAGTGAGTGTCAGTGAGTGAGTATCAGTGAGTGAGTGTCAGTTAGTGAGTGTCATTGAGTGAGTATCATTGAGTGAGTGTCAGTGAGTGAGTGTCAGTGTGTGAGTGTCATTGAGTGAGTGTCAGTGAGTGAGTGTCATTCACTGAGTGTCAGTGAGTGAGTGTCAGAGAGTGAGTGTCAGTGAGTGTGGGTCATTGAGTGAGTGTCAGTGAGTGAGTGTCAGTGAGTGAGTGAGTGTCAGTGAGTGAGTGACAGTGAGTGAGTGTCAGTGAGTGAGTGTCAGTGAGTGAATGTTTGTGAGTGTCAGTGAGTGAGTGTCAGTGAGTGTGTGTCAGTGAGTGAGTGTCAGTGAGTGAGTGTCAGTAAGTGAGTGTCATTGAGTGAGTGTCAGTGAGTGAGGGTCAGTGAGTGACTGTCAGTGAGTGTCAGTGAGTGAGTGTCAGTGAGTGAATGTCAGTGAGTGAGGGACAGTGAGTGACTGTCAGTGAGTGTCAGTGAGTGAGTGTCAGTGAGTGAATGTCTGTGAGTGAGTGTCAGTGAGTGAGTGTAGAGAGTGAGTGTCATTGAGTGAGTGTCAGTGAGTGAGTGTTAGTGAGTGAGTGTCATTGAGTGAGTGTCAGTGAGTGAGTGTCAGTGAGTGAGTGTCAGTGAGTGAGTTTCAGTGAGTGAGTGAGTGTGAGTGAGTGTCATTGAGTGAGTGTCAGTGAGTGAGTGTCTGTGAGTGAGTGAGTGTAAGTGAGTGTCATTGAGTGAGTGTCAGTGAGTGAGTGTCATTTAGTGAGTGCCAGTGAGTGAGTGTCAGTGAGTGTGTGTCAGTGAGTGAGTGTCAGTGAGTGAGTGTCAGTGAGTGAGTGTCAGTGAGTGTGTGTCAGTGAGTGAGTGTCAGTGAGTGAGTGTCAGTGAGTGAGTGTGTGTGTCAGTGAGTGAGTGTCAGTGAGTGTGCGTCAGTGAGTGAGTGTCGGTGAGTGAGTGTCAGTGAGTGAGTGTCATTGAGTGAGTGTCAGTGAGGGAGTGACAGTGAGTGAGTGTGTGTGTCAGTGAGTGAGTGTCAGTAAGTGAGTGTCAGTGAGTGAGTGTCAGTGAGTGAGTGTCAGAGAGAGGGTGTCAGTGAGTGAGTGTCAGTGAGTGAGTGTCAATGAGTGAGTGTCAGTGAGTGAGTGTGTGTTTCAGTTCGTGAGTGCCAGTGAGTGAGTGTCAGTGAGTGTGTATCAGTGAGTGAGTGTCAGTGAGTGTGTGTCAGTGAGTGTGTGTCAGTGAGTGAGTGTCAGTGAGTGAGTGTCAGCAAGTGAGTGTCAGTGAGTGAGTGTCAGTGAGTGAGTGTCAGAGAGAGGGTGTCAGTGAGTGAGTGTCAGAGAGTGAGTGTCAGTGAGTGAGTGTCATTGAGTGAGTGTCATTGAGTGAGTGTCAGTGAGTGAGTATCATTGAGTGAGTGTCAGTTAGTGAGTGTCATTGAGTGAGTGTCATTGAGTGAGTGTCAGTGAGTGAGTGAAAGTGTGTGAGTGTCATTGAGTGAGTGTCAGTGAGTGAGTGTCATTCAGTGAGTGTCAGTGAGTGAGTGTCAGGGAGTGAGTGTCAGTGAGTGTGTGTCATTGAGTGAGTGTCAGTGAGTGAGTGTCAGTGAGTGAGTGAGTGTCAGTGAGTGAGTGACAGTGAGTGAGTGTCAGTGAGTGAGTGTCAGTGAGTGAATGTTTGTGAGTGTCAGTGAGTGAGTGTCAGTGAGTGTGTGTCAGTGAGTGAGTGTCAGTGAGTGAGTGTCAGTGAGTGAGTGCCAGTGAGGGAGTGTCAGTGAGTGAGTGTCATTGAGTGAGTGTCAGTGAGTGACTGTCAGGGAGTGAGTGCCAGTGAATGTCAGTCAGTGAGTGTCAGTTAGTGAGTGTCAGTGAGTGAGTGTCAGTGAGTGAGTGAGTGTGAGTGAGTGTCATTGAGTGAGTGTCAGTGAGTGAGTGTCTGTGAGTGAGTGTCAGTGAGTGACTGTCAGTGAGTGAGTGCCAGTGAATGTCAGTCAGTGAGTGTCAGTGTGTCAGTGTCAGTGATTGAGTGTCAGTGAGTGAGTGTCAGTGAGTGAGTGAGTGTGAGTGAGTGTCAGTGAGTGAGTGAGTGTCAGTGAGTGATTGTCATTGAGTGAGTGTCAGTGAGTGAGTGTCAGTGAGTGAGTGTCAGTGAGTGAGTGAGTGTCAGTGAGTGAATGTCAGTGAGTGAGTGTCAGTGACTGAATGAGTGTCAGTGAGTGAGAGTTAGTGAGTTGCACTGAGTGAGTGTCAGTGAGTGAGTGTCAGTGCGTGAGTGACAGTGAGTGAGTGAGTGGCAGTGAGTGAGTGTCAGTGAGTGTCAGTGAGTGAGTGCCAGTGAGTTAGTGAGTGTACGTGAGTGAGTGTCAGTGAGTGAGTGAGTGTGAGTGAGTGTCAGTGAGTGAACGCCATTGAGTGTCAGTGAGTTACTGAGTGTCACTGAGTGAGTGTCAGTGAGTGAGTGTCAGTGAGTGTGTGTCAGTGAGTGAGTGTCAGTGAGTGAGTGTCAGTGAATGAGTGTCAGTGAGTGAGTGTCAGTAAGTGTGTGGAAATGAGGGTCAGTGTGTGAGTGTCAGTGAGTGAGTGTCAGTGAGTTGGTGTCAATGAGTGAGTGTCAGTGAGTGAGTGTCAGTGAGTGAGCGTTAGTGAGTGTCAGGAAATGAGGGTCAGTGTGTGAGTGTCAGAGAGTGAGTGTCAGTGAGTGAGTCTCAGTGAGTGATTGCGATTGATTGTCAGTGAGTGAGTGAGTATCCGTGAGTTAGTGTCAGTGAGTGTGTGTCAGTGAGTGAGTGTCAGTGAGTGAGTGCGATTGAGTGTCAGTGAGTGAGTATCAGTGAGTTAGTGTCAGTGAGTGAGTGTCAGTGAGTGTGTGTCAGTGATTGAGTATCAGTGAGTGAGTGTCAGAGAATGAGTGTCAATGATTGGGTGTCAGTGAGTGAGTGTCAGTGAGTGAGTGTCAGTGAGTGTCAGGAAATGAGGGTCAGTGAGTGAGTGTCAGCGAGTGAGTGTCAGTGAGTGAGTGTCAGTGAGTGATTGCGATTGATTGTCAGTGAGTGAGTGAGTAACCATGAGTTAGTGTCAGTGAGTGTGTGTCAGTGAGTGAGTGTCAGTGAGTGAGTGCGATTGAGTGTCAGTGAGTGAGTGAGTATCAGTGATTTAGTGTCAGTGAGTGAGTGTCAGTGAGTGAGTGTCAGTGAGTGTGTGTCAGTGGTTGTGTATCAGTGAGTGAGTGTCAGTGAGTGAGTGTCAGTGAATGAGTGTGAGTGAGTATCAGTGTGTTAGTGTCAGTGAGTGTGTGTCATTGAGTGAGTGTCAGTGAGTGAGTGTCAGTGTGTGTGTGTCATTGAGTGAGTGTCAGTGAGTGAGTGTCATTCAGTGAGTGTCAGTGAGTGAGTGTCAGAGAGTGAGTGTCAGTGAGTGTGGGTCATTGAGTGAGTGTCAGTGAGTGAGTGTCAGTGAGTGAGTGAGTGTCAGTGAGTGAGTTTCAGTGAGTGAGTGTCAGTGAGTGAGTGTGTGTGTCAGTGAGTGAGTGCCAGTGAGTGAGTGTCAGTGAGTGTGTGTCAGTGAGTGTGTGTCAGTGAGTGTGTGTCAGTGAGTGAGTGTCAGTGAGTGAGTGTCAGTGAGTGAGTGTGTGTCAGTGAGTGAGTGTCAGTAAGTGAGTGTCAGTGAGTGAGTGTCAGTGAGTGAGTGTCAGAAAGAGGGTGTCAGTGAGTGAGTGTCAGTGAGTGAGTGTCAGTGAGTGAGTGTCATTGAGTGAGTGTCATTGAGTGAGTGTCAGTGAGTGAGTATCAGTGAGTGAGTGTCAGTTAGTGAGTGTCATTGAGTGAGTGTCATTGAGTGAGTGTCAGTGAGTGAGTGTCAGTGTGTGTGTGTCATTGAGTGAGTGTCAGTGAGTGAGTGTCATTCAGTGAGTGTCTGTAAGTGAGTGTCAGAGAGTGAGTGTCAGTGAGTGTGGGTCTTTGAGTGAGTGTCAGTGAGTGAGTGTCAGTGAATGAGTGAGTGTCAGTGAGTGAGTGACAGTGAGTGAGTGTCAGTGAGTGAGTGTCAGTGAGTGAATGTTTGTGAGTGTCAGTGAGTGAGTGTCAGTGAGTGTGTGTCAGTGAGTGAGTGTCAGTGAGTGAGTGTCAGTAAGTGAGTGTCATTGAGTGAGTGTCAGTGAGTGAGGGTCAGTGAGTGACTGTCAGTGAGTGTCAGTGAGTGAGTGTCAGTGAGTGAATGTCAGTGAGTGAGGGACAGTGAGTGACTGTCATTGAGTGTCAGTGAGTGAGTGTCAGTGAGTGAATGTCAGTGAGTGACTGTCAGTGAGTGAGTGTAGAGAGTGAGTGTCATTGAGTGAATGTCAGTGAGTGAGTGTTAGTGAGTGAGTGTCATTGAGTGAGTGTCAGTGAGTGAGTGTCAGTGAGTGAGTGTCAGTGAGTGAGTGAGTGTGAGTGAGTGTCATTGAGTAAGTGTCAGTGAGTGAGTGTCTGTGAGTGAGTGAGTGTAAGTGAGTGTCATTGAGTGAGTGTCAGTGAGTGAGTGTCATTGAGTGAGTGCCAGTGAGTGAGTGTCAGTGAGTGTGTGTCAGTGAGTGAGTGTCAGTGAGTGAGTGTGTGTGTCCGTGAGTGAGTGTCAGTGAGTGTGCGTCAGTGAGTGAGTGTCGGTGAGTGAGTGTCAGTGAGAGAGTGTCATTGAGTGAGTGTCAGTGAGTGAGTGACAGTGAGTGAGTGTGTGTGTCAGTGAGTGATTGTCAGTAAGTGAGTGTCAGTGAGTGAGTGTCAGTGAGTGAGTGTCAGAGAGAGGGAGTCAGTGAGTGAGTGTCAGTGAGTGAGTGTCAGTGAGTGAGTGTCAGTGAGTGAGTGTGTGTGTCAGTGAGTGAGTGCCAGTGAGTGAGTGTCAGTGAGTGTGTGTCAGTGAGTGAGTGTCAGTGAGTGAGTGTCAGTGAGTGTGCGTCAGTGAGTGAGTGTCGGTGAGTGAGTGTCAGTGAGTGAGTGTCATTGAGTGAGTGTCAGTGAGTGAGTGACAGTGAGTGAGTTTGTGTGTCAGTGAGTGAGTGTCAGTGAGTGTGTGTCAGTGAGTGAGTGTCAGTGAGTGAGTGTCAGTGAGTGTGTGTCAGTGAGTGTGTGTCAGTGAGTGAGTGTCAGTGAGTGAGTGTCAGTGAGTGAGTGTGTGTGTCAGTGAGTGAGTGTCAGTAAGTGAGTGTCAGTGAGTGAGTGTCAGTGAGTGAGTGTCAGAAAGAGGGTGTCAGTGAGTGAGTGTCAGTGAGTGAGTGTGTGTGAGTGAGTGTCATTGAGTGAGTGTCATTGAGTGAGTGTCAGTGAGTGAGTATCAGTGAGTGTCAGTTAGTGAGTGTCATTGAGTGAGTGTCATTGAGTGAGTGTCAGTGAGTGAGTGTCAGTGTGTGTGTGTCATTGAGTGAGTGTCAGTGAGTGAGTGTCATTCAGTGAGTGTGTGTGTCAGAGAGTGAGTGTCAGTGATTGTGGGTCATTGAGTGAGTGTCAGTGAGTGAGTGTCAGTGAATGAGTGAGTGTCAGTGAGTGAGAGACAGTGAGTGAGTGTCAGTCAGTGAGTGTCAGTGAGTGAATGTTTGTGAGTGTCAGTGAGTGAGTGTCAGTGAGTGTGTGTCAGTGAGTGAGTGTCAGTGTGTGAGTGTCAGTAAGTGAGTGTCATTGAGTGAGTGTCAGTGAGTGAGGGTCAGTGAGTGACTGTCAGTGAGTGTCAGTGAGTGAGTGTCAGTGAGTGAATGTCAATGAGTGAGGGACAGTGAGTGACTGTCATTGAGTGTCAGTGAGTGAGTGTCAGTGAGTGAATGTCAGTGAGTGACTGTCAGTGAGTGAGTGTAGAGAGTGAGTGTCATTGAGTGAATGTCAGTGAGTGAGTGTTAGTGAGTGAGTGTCATTGAGTGAGTGTCAGTGAGTGAGTGTCAGTGAGTGAGTGTCAGTGAGTGAGTGTCAGTGAGTGAGTGAGTGTGAGTGAGTGTCATTGAGTGAGTGTCAGTGAGTGTCTGTGAGTGAGTGAGTGTGAGTGAGTGTCATTGAGTGAGTGTCAGTGAGTGAGTGTCATTGAGTGAGTGCCAGTGAGTCAGTGTCAGTGAGTGTGTGTCAGTGTGTGAGTGTCAGTGAGTGAGTGTCAGTGAGGGAGTGTCAGTGAGTGAGTGTGTGTGTCCGTGAGTGAGTGTCAGTGAGTGTGCATCAGTGAGTGAGTGTCGGTGAGTGAGTGTTAGTGAGAGAGTGTCATTGAGTGAGTGTCAATGAGTGAGTGACAGTGAGTGAGTGTGTGTGTCAGTGAGTGAGTGTCAGTAAGTGAGTGTCAGTGAGTGAGTGTCAGTGAGTGAGTGTCAGAGAGAGGGTGTCAGTGAGTGAGTGTCAGTGAGTGAGTGTCAGTGAGTGAGTGTCAGTGAGTGAGTGTGTGTGTCAGTGAGTGAGTGCCAGTGAGTGAGTGTCAGTGAGTGTGTGTCAGTGAGTGAGTGTCAGTGAGTGAGTGTCAGTGAGTGTGCGTCAGTGAGTGAGTGTCGGTGAGTGAGTGTCAGTGAGTGAGTGTCATTGAGTGAGTGTCAGTGAGTGAGTGACAATGAGTGAGTGTGTGTGTCAGTGAGTGAGTGCCAGTGAGTGAGTGTCAGTGAGTGTGTGTCAGTGAGTGAGTGTCAGTGAGTGAGTGTCAGTGAGTGTGTGTCAGTGAGTGTGTGTCAGTGAGTGAGTGTCAGTAAGTGAGTGTCAGTGAGTGAGTGTCAGTGAGTGAGTGTCAGAGAGAGGGTGTCAGTGAGTGAGTGTCAGTGAGTGAGTGTCAGAGAGAGGGTGTCAGTGAATGAGTGTCAGTGAGTGAGTGTCAGTGAGTGAGTGTCATTGAGTGAGTGTCATTGAGTGAGTGTCAGTGAGTGAGTATCAGTGAGTGAGTGTCAGTTAGTGAGTGTCATTGAGTGAGTGTCAGTGAGTGAGTGTCAGTGTGTGTGTGTCATTGAGTGAGTGTCAGTGAGTGAGTGTCATTCAGTGAGTGTCAGTGAGTGAGTGTCAGAGAGTGAGTGTCAGTGAGTGTGGGTCATTGAGTGAGTGTCAGTGAGTGAGTGTCAGTGAGTGAGTGAGTGTCAGTGAGTGAGTGTCAGTGAGTGAGTGTCAGTGAGTGAGTGTGTGTGTCAGTGAGTGAGTGCCAGTGAGTGAGTGTCAGTGAGTGTGTGTCAGTGAGTGAGTGTCAGTGATTGTGTGTCAGTGAGTGTGTGTCAGTGAGTGAGTGTCAGTGAGTGAGTGTCAGTGAGTGAGTGTGTGTCAGTGAGTGAGTGTCAGTAAGTGAGTGTCAGTGAGTGAGTGTCAGTGAGTGAGTGTCAGAAAGAGGGTGTCAGTGAGTGAGTGTCAGTGAGTGAGTGTCATTGAGTGAGTGTCATTGAGTGAGTGTCAGTGAGTGAGTATCAGTGAGTGAGTGTCAGTTAGTGAGTGTCATTGAGTGAGTGTCATTGAGTGAGTGTCAGTGAGTGAGTGTCATTGAGTGAGTGTCAGTGAGTGAGTGTCAGAGAGTGAGTGTCAGTGAGTGTGTGTCATTGAGTGAGTGTCAGTAAGTGAGTGTCAGTGAGTGAGTGAGTGTCAGTGAGTGAGTGACAGTGAGTGAGTGTCAGTGAGTGAGTGTCCGTGAGTGAGTGTGTGTGAGTGTCAGTGAGTGAGTGTCAGTGAGAGTGTGTCAGTGAGTGAGTGTCAGTGAGTGAGTGTCAGTGAGTGAGTGTCAGAGAGTGAGTGTCAGTGAGTGAGTGTCAGTGAGTGAGTGTCAGTGAGTGAGTGGCAGTGAGTGAGTGGCAGTGAGTGAGTGAGTGTCAGTGAGGGAGTGTCAGTGAGTGAGTGAGTGGAAGTGAGTGAGTGTCAGTGAGTGAGAGTCAGTGAGTGAGAGTCAGTGAGTGAGTGTCATTGAGTGTGTGTCAGTGAGTGAGTGTCAGTGAGTGAGCGTAAGTGAGTGAGTGTCAGTGAGTGTGTGTCAGTGAGTGAGTGTCAGTGAGTGAGTGTCAGTGAGTGAGTGTGTGTGAGTGTCAGTGAGTGAGTGTCAGTGAGTGTGTGTCAGTGAGTGAGTGTCAGTGAGTGAGTGTCAGTGAGTGAGTGTCATTGAGTCAGTGTCAGTGAGTGAGTGTCAGTGAGTGAGTGTCAGTGAGTGAGTGTCAGTGAGTGCGTGTCAGAGAGAGGGTGTCAGTGAGTGAGTGTCAGTGAGTGAGTGTCAGTGAGTGAGTGTCAGTTCGTGAGTGTCATTGAGTGAGTGTCATTGAGTGAGTGTCAGTGAGTGAGTGTCAGTGAGTGAGTGTCATTGAGTGAGTGTCAGTGAGTGAGTGTCATTGAGTGAGTGTCAGTGAGTGAGTGTCAGAGTGAGTGTCAGTGAGTGTGTGTCATTGAGTGAGTGTCAGTGAGTGAGTGTAAGTGAGTGAGTGGGTGTCAGTGAATGAGTGACAGTGAGTGAGTCTCAGTGAGTGAGTGTCAGTGAGTGAGTGTGTGTGAGTGTCAGTGAGTGTGTGTCAGTGAGTGAGTGTCAGTGAGTGAGTGTCAGTGAGTGAGTGTCATTAAGTGAGTGTCATTGAGTGAGTGTCAGTAAGTGAGTGTCAGTGAGTGAGTGTCAGTGAGTGAGTGTCATTGAGTGAGTGTCAGTGAGTGAGGGTCAGTGAGTGACTGTCAGTGAGTGTCAGTGAGTGAGTGTCAGTGAGTGAATGTCAGTGAGTGAGTGTCAGTGAGTGAGTGTAGAGAGTGAGTGTCATTGAGTGAGTGTCAGTGAGTGAGTGTTAGTGAGTGAGTGTCATTGAGTGAGTGTCAGAGAGTGAGTGTCAGTGAGTGAGTGTCAGTGAGTGAGTGTCAGTGAGTGAGTGAGTGTGAGTGAGTGTCATTGAGTGAGTGTCAGTGAGTGAGTGTCTGTGAGTGAGTGAGTGTGAGTGAGTGTCATTGAGTGAGTGTCAGTGAGTGAGTGTCATTGAGTGAGGGCCAGTGAGTGAGTGTCAGTGAGTGTGTGTCAGTGAGTGAGTGCCAGTGAGTGAGTGTCAGTGAGTGAGTGTCAGTGAGTGTGTGTCAGTGAGTGAGTGTCAGTGAGTGAGTGTCAGTGAGTGAGTGTGTGTGTCAGTGAGTGAGTGTCAGTGAGTGTGCGTCAGTGAGTGAGTGTCGGTGAGTGAGTGTCAGTGAGTGAGTGTCATTGAGTGAGTGTCAGTGAGTGAGTGACAGTGAGTGAGTGTGTGTGTCAGTGAGTGAGTGTCAGGAAGTGAGTGTCAGTGAGTGAGTGTCAGTGAGTGAGTGTCAGAGAGAGGGTGTCAGTGAGTGAGTGTCAGTGAGTGAGTGTCAGTGAGTGAGTGTCAGTGAGTGAGAATGTGTGTCAGTGAGTGAGTGCCAGTGAGTGAGTGTCAGTGAGTGTGTGTCAGTGAGTGAGTGTCTGTGAGTGAGTGTCAGTGAGTGAGTGTGTGTGTCAGTGAGTGAGTGTCAGTAAGTGAGTGTCAGTGAGTGAGTGTCAGTGAGTGAGTGTCAGTGAGTGAGTGTCAGTGAGTGAGTGTCAGTGAGTGAGTGTCATTGAGTGAGTGTCATTGAGTGAGTGTCAGTGAGTGAGTATCAGTGAGTGAGTGTCAGTTAGTGAGTGTCATTGAGTGAGTATCATTGAGTGAGTGTCAGTGAGTGAGTGTCAGTGTGTGAGTGTCATTGAGTGAGTGTCAGTGAGTGAGTGTCATTCACTGAGTGTCAGTGAGTGAGTGTCAGAGAGTGAGTGTCAGTGAGTGTGGGTCATTGAGTGAGTGTCAGTGAGTGAGTGTCAGTGAGTGAGTGAGTGTCAGTGAGTGAGTGACAGTGAGTGAGTGTCAGTGAGTGAGTGTCAGTGAGTGAATGTTTGTGAGTGTCAGTGAGTGAGTGTCAGTGAGTGTGTGTCAGTGAGTGAGTGTCAGTGAGTGAGTGTCAGTAAGTGAGTGTCATTGAGTGAGTGTCAGTGAGTGAGGGTCAGTGAGTGACTGTCAGTGAGTGTCAGTGAGTGAGTGTCAGTGAGTGAATGTCAGTGAGTGAGGGACAGTGAGTGACTGTCAGTGAGTGTCAGTGAGTGAGTGTCAGTGAGTGAATGTCTGTGAGTGAGTGTCAGTGAGTGAGTGTAGAGAGTGAGTGTCATTGAGTGAGTGTCAGTGAGTGAGTGTTAGTGAGTGAGTGTCATTGAGTGAGTGTCAGTGAGTGAGTGTCAGTGAGTGAGTGTCAGTGAGTGAGTTTCAGTGAGTGAGTGAGTGTGAGTGAGTGTCATTGAGTGAGTGTCAGTGAGTGAGTGTCTGTGAGTGAGTGAGTGTAAGTGAGTGTCATTAAGTGAGTGTCAGTGAGTGAGTGTCATTTAGTGAGTGCCAGTGAGTGAGTGTCAGTGAGTGTGTGTCAGTGAGTGAGTGTCAGTGAGTGAGTGTCAGTGAGTGAGTGTCAGTGAGTGTGTGTCAGTGAGTGAGTGTCAGTGAGTGAGTGTCAGTGAGTGAGTGTGTGTGTCAGTGAGTGAGTGTCAGTGAGTGTGCGTCAGTGAGTGAGTGTCGGTGAGTGAGTGTCAGTGAGTGAGTGTCATTGAGTGAGTGTCAGTGAGGGAGTGACAGTGAGTGAGTGTGTGTGTCAGTGAGTGAGTGTCAGTAAGTGAGTGTCAGTGAGTGAGTGTCAGTGAGTGAGTGTCAGAGAGAGGGTGTCAGTGAGTGAGTGTCAGTGAGTGAGTGTCAATGAGTGAGTGTCAGTGAGTGAGTGTGTGTTTCAGTTCGTGAGTGCCAGTGAGTGAGTGTCAGTGAGTGTGTATCAGTGAGTGAGTGTCAGTGAGTGTGTGTCAGTGAGTGTGTGTCAGTGAGTGAGTGTCAGTGAGTGAGTGTCAGCAAGTGAGTGTCAGTGAGTGAGTGTCAGTGAGTGAGTGTCAGAGAGAGGGTGTCAGTGAGTGAGTGTCAGAGAGTGAGTGTCAGTGAGTGAGTGTCATTGAGTGAGTGTCATTGAGTGAGTGTCAGTGAGTGAGTATCATTGAGTGAGTGTCAGTTAGTGAGTGCCATTGAGTGAGTGTCATTGAGTGAGTGTCAGTGAGTGAGTGAAAGTGTGTGAGTGTCATTGAGTGAGTGTCAGTGAGTGAGTGTCATTCAGTGAGTGTCAGTGAGTGAGTGTCAGGGAGTGAGTGTCAGTGAGTGTGTGTCATTGAGTGAGTGTCAGTGAGTGAGTGTCAGTGAGTGAGTGAGTGTCAGTGAGTGAGTGACAGTGAGTGAGTGTCAGTGAGTGAGTGTCAGTGAGTGAATGTTTGTGAGTGTCAGTGAGTGAGTGTCAGTGAGTGTGTGTCAGTGAGTGAGTGTCAGTGAGTGAGTGTCAGTGAGTGAGTGCCAGTGAGGGAGTGTCAGTGAGTGAGTGTCATTGAGTGAGTGTCAGTGAGTGACTGTCAGGGAGTGAGTGCCAGTGAATGTCAGTCAGTGAGTGTCAGTTAGTGAGTGTCAGTGAGTGAGTGTCAGTGAGTGAGTGTCAGTGAGTGAGTGAGTGTGAGTGAGTGTCATTGAGTGAGTGTCAGTGAGTGAGTGTCTGTGAGTGAGTGTCAGTGAGTGACTGTCAGTGAGTGAGTGCCAGTGAATGTCAGTCAGTGAGTGTCAGTGTGTCAGTGTCAGTGATTGAGTGTCAGTGAGTGAGTGTCAGTGAGTGAGTGAGTGTGAGTGAGTGTCATTGAGTGAGTGTCAGTGAGTGAGTGTCTGTGAGTGAGTGAGTGAGTGTGAGTGAGAGTCATTGAGTGAGTGTCAGTGAGTGAGTGTCATTGAGTGAGTGCCAGTGAGTGAGTGTCAGTGAGTGATTATCAGTGAGTGATTATCAGTGAGTGTCAGTGAATGAGGGTCAGTGAGTGAGTGTCAGTGAGTGAGTGAGTGTCAGTGAGTGATTGTCATTGAGTGAGTGTCAGTGAGTGAGTGTCAGTGAGTGAGTGTCAGTGAGTGAGTGAGTGTCAGTGAGTGAATGTCAGTGAGTGAGTGTCAGTGACTGAATGAGTGTCAGTGAGTGAGAGTTAGTGAGTTGCACTGAGTGAGTGTCAGTGAGTGAGTGTCAGTGCGTGAGTGACAGTGAGTGAGTGAGTGGCAGTGAGTGAGTGTCAGTGAGTGTCAGTGAGTGAGTGCCAGTGAGTTAGTGAGTGTACGTGAGTGAGTGTCAGTGAGTGAGTGAGTGTGAGTGAGTGTCAGTGAGTGAACGCCATTGAGTGTCAGTGAGTTACTGAGTGTCACTGAGTGAGTGTCAGTGAGTGAGTGTCAGTGAGTGTGTGTCAGTGAGTGAGTGTCAGTGAGTGAGTGTCAGTGAATGAGTGTCAGTGAGTGAGTGTCAGTAAGTGTGTGGAAATGAGGGTCAGTGTGTGAGTGTCAGTGAGTGAGTGTCAGTGAGTTGGTGTCAATGAGTGAGTGTCAGTGAGTGAGTGTCAGTGAGTGAGCGTTAGTGAGTGTCAGGAAATGAGGGTCAGTGTGTGAGTGTCAGAGAGTGAGTGTCAGTGAGTGAGTCTCAGTGAGTGATTGCGATTGATTGTCAGTGAGTGAGTGAGTATCCGTGAGTTAGTGTCAGTGAGTGTGTGTCAGTGAGTGAGTGTCAGTGAGTGAGTGCGATTGAGTGTCAGTGAGTGAGTATCAGTGAGTTAGTGTCAGTGAGTGAGTGTCAGTGAGTGTGTGTCAGTGATTGAGTATCAGTGAGTGAGTGTCAGAGAATGAGTGTCAATGAGTGGGTGTCAGTGAGTGAGTGTCAGTGAGTGAGTGTCAGTGAGTGTCAGGAAATGAGGGTCAGTGAGTGAGTGTCAGCGAGTGAGTGTCAGTGAGTGAGTGTCAGTGAGTGATTGCGATTGATTGTCAGTGAGTGAGTGAGTAACCGTGAGTTAGTGTCAGTGAGTGTGTGTCAGTGAGTGAGTGTCAGTGAGTGAGTGCGATTGAGTGTCAGTGAGTGAGTGAGTGTCAGTGATTTAGTGTCAGTGAGTGAGTGTCAGTGAGTGAGTGTCAGTGAGTGTGTGTCAGTGGTTGTGTATCAGTGAGTGAGTGTCAGTGAGTGAGTGTCAGTGAATGAGTGTGAGTGAGTATCAGTGTGTTAGTGTCAGTGAGTGTGTGTCATTGAGTGAGTGTCAGTGAGTGAGTGTCAGTGTGTGTGTGTCATTGAGTGAGTGTCAGTGAGTGAGTGTCATTCAGTGAGTGTCAGTGAGTGAGTGTCAGAGAGTGAGTGTCAGTGAGTGTGGGTCATTGAGTGAGTGTCAGTGAGTGAGTGTCAGTGAGTGAGTGAGTGTCAGTGAGTGAGTTTCAGTGAGTGAGTGTCAGTGAGTGAGTGTGTGTGTCAGTGAGTGAGTGCCAGTGAGTGAGTGTCAGTGAGTGTGTGTCAGTGAGTGTGTGTCAGTGAGTGTGTGTCAGTGAGTGAGTGTCAGTGAGTGAGTGTCAGTGAGTGAGTGTGTGTCAGTGAGTGAGTGTCAGTAAGTGAGTGTCAGTGAGTGAGTGTCAGTGAGTGAGTGTCAGAAAGAGGGTGTCAGTGAGTGAGTGTCAGTGAGTGAGTGTCAGTGAGTGAGTGTCATTGAGTGAGTGTCATTGAGTGAGTGTCAGTGAGTGAGTATCAGTGAGTGAGTGTCAGTTAGTGAGTGTCATTGAGTGAGTGTCATTGAGTGAGTGTCAGTGAGTGAGTGTCAGTGTGTGTGTGTCATTGAGTGAGTGTCAGTGAGTGAGTGTCATTCAGTGAGTGTCTGTAAGTGAGTGTCAGAGAGTGAGTGTCAGTGAGTGTGGGTCTTTGAGTGAGTGTCAGTGAGTGAGTGTCAGTGAATGAGTGAGTGTCAGTGAGTGAGTGACAGTGAGTGAGTGTCAGTGAGTGAGTGTCAGTGAGTGAATGTTTGTGAGTGTCAGTGAGTGAGTGTCAGTGAGTGTGTGTCAGTGAGTGAGTGTCAGTGAGTGAGTGTCAGTAAGTGAGTGTCATTGAGTGAGTGTCAGTGAGTGAGGGTCAGTGAGTGACTGTCAGTGAGTGTCAGTGAGTGAGTGTCAGTGAGTGAATGTCAGTGAGTGAGGGACAGTGAGTGACTGTCATTGAGTGTCAGTGAGTGAGTGTCAGTGAGTGAATGTCAGTGAGTGACTGTCAGTGAGTGAGTGTAGAGAGTGAGTGTCATTGAGTGAATGTCAGTGAGTGAGTGTTAGTGAGTGAGTGTCATTGAGTGAGTGTCAGTGAGTGAGTGTCAGTGAGTGAGTGTCAGTGAGTGAGTGTCAGTGAGTGAGTGAGTGTGAGTGAGTGTCATTGAGTAAGTGTCAGTGAGTGAGTGTCTGTGAGTGAGTGAGTGTAAGTGAGTGTCATTGAGTGAGTGTCAGTGAGTGAGTGTCATTGAGTGAGTGCCAGTGAGTGAGTGTCAGTGAGTGTGTGTCAGTGAGTGAGTGTCAGTGAGTGAGTGTGTGTGTCCGTGAGTGAGTGTCAGTGAGTGTGCGTCAGTGAGTGAGTGTCGGTGAGTGAGTGTCAGTGAGAGAGTGTCATTGAGTGAGTGTCAGTGAGTGAGTGACAGTGAGTGAGTGTGTGTGTCAGTGAGTGAATTTCAGTAAGTGAGTGTCAGTGAGTGAGTGTCAGTGAGTGAGTGTCAGAGAGAGGGAGTCAGTGAGTGAGTGTCAGTGAGTGCGTGTCAGTGAGTGAGTGTCAGTGAGTGAGTGTGTGTGTCAGTGAGTGAGTGCCAGTGAGTGAGTGTCAGTGAGTGTGTGTCAGTGAGTGAGTGTCAGTGAGTGAGTGTCAGTGAGTGTGCGTCAGTGAGTGAGTGTCGGTGAGTGAGTGTCAGTGAGTGAGTGTCATTGAGTGAGTGTCAGTGAGTGAGTGACAGTGAGTGAGTTTGTGTGACAGTGAGTGAGTGTCAGTGAGTGTGTGTCAGTGAGTGAGTGTCAGTGAGTGAGTGTCAGTGAGTGTGTGTCAGTGAGTGTGTGTCAGTGAGTGAGTGTCAGTGAGTGAGTGTCAGTGAGTGAGTGTGTGTGTCAGTGAGTGAGTGTCAGTAAGTGAGTGTCAGTGAGTGAGTGTCAGTGAGTGAGTGTCAGAAAGAGGGTGTCAGTGAGTGAGTGTCAGTGAGTGAGTGTGTGTGAGTGAGTGTCATTGAGTGAGTGTCATTGAGTGAGTGTCAGTGAGTGAGTATCAGTGAGTGTCAGTTAGTGAGTGTCATTGAGTGAGTGTCATTGAGTGAGTGTCAGTGAGTGAGTGTCAGTGTGTGTGTGTCATTGAGTGAGTGTCAGTGAGTGAGTGTCATTCAGTGAGTGTGTGTGTCAGAGAGTGAGTGTCAGTGATTGTGGGTCATTGAGTGAGTGTCAGTGAGTGAGTGTCAGTGAATGAGTGAGTGTCAGTGAGTGAGAGACAGTGAGTGAGTGTCAGTCAGTGAGTGTCAGTGAGTGAATGTTTGTGAGTGTCAGTGAGTGAGTGTCAGTGAGTGTGTGTCAGTGAGTGAGTGTCAGTGTGTGAGTGTCAGTAAGTGAGTGTCATTGAGTGAGTGTCAGTGAGTGAGGGTCAGTGAGTGACTGTCAGTGAGTGTCAGTGAGTGAGTGTCAGTGAGTGAATGTCAGTGAGTGAGGGACAGTGAGTGACTGTCATTGAGTGTCAGTGAGTGAGTGTCAGTGAGTGAATGTCAGTGAGTGACTGTCAGTGAGTGAGTGTAGAGAGTGAGTGTCATTGAGTGAATGTCAGTGAGTGAGTGTTAGTGAGTGAGTGTCATTGAGTGAGTGTCAGTGAGTGAGTGTCAGTGAGTGAGTGTCAGTGAGTGAGTGTCAGTGAGTGAGTGAGTGTGAGTGAGTGTCATTGAGTGAGTGTCAGTGAGTGAGTGTCTGTGAGTGAGTGAGTGTGAGTGAGTGTCATTGAGTGAGTGTCAGTGAGTGAGTGTCATTGAGTGAGTGCCAGTGAGTCAGTGTCAGTGAGTGTGTGTCAGTGTGTGAGTGTCAGTGAGTGAGTGTCAGTGAGTGAGTGTCAGTGAGTGTGTGTCAGTGAGTGAGTGTCAGTGAGTGAGTGTCAGTGAGTGAGTGTGTGTGTCCGTGAGTGAGTGTCAGTGAGTGTGCATCAGTGAGTGAGTGTCGGTGAGTGAGTGTTAGTGAGAGAGTGTCATTGAGTGAGTGTCAATGAGTGAGTGACAGTGAGTGAGTGTGTGTGTCAGTGAGTGAGTGTCAGTAAGTGAGTGTCAGTGAGTGAGTGTCAGTGAGTGAGTGTCAGAGAGAGGGTGTCAGTGAGTGAGTGTCAGTGAGTGAGTGTCAGTGAGTGAGTGTCAGTGAGTGAGTGTGTGTGTCAGTGAGTGAGTGCCAGTGAGTGAGTGTCAGTGAGTGTGTGTCAGTGAGTGAGTGTCAGTGAGTGAGTGTCAGTGAGTGTGCGTCAGTGAGTGAGTGTCGGTGAGTGAGTGTCAGTGAGTGAGTGTCATTGAGTGAGTGTCAGTGAGTGAGTGACAATGAGTGAGTGTGTGTGTCAGTGAGTGAGTGCCAGTGAGTGAGTGTCAGTGAGTGTGTGTCAGTGAGTGAGTGTCAGTGAGTGAGTGTCAGTGAGTGTGTGTCAGTGAGTGTATGTCAGTGAGTGAGTGTCAGTAAGTGAGTGTCAGTGAGTGAGTGTCAGTGAGTGAGTGTCAGAGAGAGGGTGTCAGTGAGTGAGTGTCAGTGAGTGAGTGTCAGAGAGAGGGTGTCAGTGAATGAGTGTCAGTGAGTGAGTGTCAGTGAGTGAGTGTCATTGAGTGAGTGTCATTGAGTGAGTGTCAGTGAGTGAGTATCAGTGAGTGAGTGTCAGTTAGTGAGTGTCATTGAGTGAGTGTCAGTGAGTGAGTGTCAGTGTGTGTGTGTCATTGAGTGAGTGTCAGTGAGTGAGTGTCATTCAGTGAGTGTCAGTGAGTGAGTGTCAGAGAGTGAGTGTCAGTGAGTGTGGGTCATTGAGTGAGTGTCAGTGAGTGAGTGTCAGTGAGTGAGTGAGTGTCAGTGAGTGAGTGTCAGTGAGTGAGTGTCAGTGAGTGAGTGTGTGTGTCAGTGAGTGAGTGCCAGTGAGTGAGTGTCAGTGAGTGTGTGTCAGTGAGTGAGTGTCAGTGATTGTGTGTCAGTGAGTGTGTGTCAGTGAGTGAGTGTCAGTGAGTGAGTGTCAGTGAGTGAGTGTGTGTCAGTGAGTGAGTGTCAGTAAGTGAGTGTCAGTGAGTGAGTGTCAGTGAGTGAGTGTCAGAAAGAGGGTGTCAGTGAGTGAGTGTCAGTGAGTGAGTGTCATTGAGTGAGTGTCAGTGAGTGAGTATCAGTGAGTGAGTGTCAGTTAGTGAGTGTCATTGAGTGAGTGTCATTGAGTGAGTGTCAGTGAGTGAGTGTCAGTGTGTGTGTGTCATTGAGTGAGTGTCAGTGAGTGAGTGTCATTCAGTGAGTGTCAGTAAGTGAGTGTCAGAGAGAGAGTGTCAGTGAGTGTGGGTCATTGAGTGAGTGTCAGTGAGTGAGTGTCAGTGAATGAGTGAGTGTCAGTGAGTGAGTGACAGTGAGTGAATGTCAGTGAGTGAGTGTCAGTGAGTGAATGTTTGTGAGTGTCAGTGAGTGAGTGTCAGTGAGTGTGTGTCAGTGAGTGAGTGTCAGTGAGTGAGTGTCAGTAAGTGAGTGTCATTGAGTGAGTGTCAGTGAGTGAGGGTCAGTGAGTGACTGTCAGTGAGTGTCAGTGAGTGAGTGTCAGTGAGTGAATGTCAGTGAGTGAGGGACAGTGAGTGACTGTCATTGAGTGTCAGTGAGTGAGTGTCAGTGAGTGAATGTCAGTGAGTGACTGTCAGTGAGTGAGTGTAGAGAGTGAGTGTCATTGAGTGAATGTCAGTGAGTGAGTGTTAGTGAGTGAGTGTCATTGAGTGAGTGTCAGTGAGTGAGTGTCAGTGAGTGAGTGTCAGTGAGTGAGTGTCAGTGAGTGAGTGAGTGTGAGTGAGTGTCATTGAGTGAGTGTCAGTGAGTGAGTGTCTGTGAGTGAGTGAGTGTAAGTGAGTGTCATTGAGTGAGTGTCAGTGAGTGAGTGTCATTGAGTGAGTGCCAGTGAGTGAGTGTCAGTGAGTGTGTGTCAGTGAGTGAGTGTCAGTGAGTGAGTGTCAGTGAGTGAGTTTCAGTGAGTGTGTGTCAGTGAGTGAGTGTCAGTTAGTGAGTGTCAGTGAGTGAGTGTGAGTGTCAGTGAGTGAGTGTCAGTGAGTGTGCATCAGTGAGTGAGTGTCGGTGAGTGAGTGTCAGTGAGTGAGTGTCATTGAGTGAGTGTCAGTGAGTGAGTGACAGTGAGTGATTGTGTGTGTCAGTGAGTTCGTGTCAGTAAGTGAGTGTCAGTGAGTGAGTGTCAGTGAGTGAGTGTCACAGAGAGGGTGTCAGTGAGTGAGTGTCAGTGAGTGAGTGTCAGTGAGTGAGTGTCAGTGAGTGATTGTGTGTGTCAGTGAGTGAGTGCCAGTGAGTGAGTGTCAGTGAGTGTGTGTCAGTGAGTGAGTGTCAGTGAGTGTGTGTCAGTGAGTGTGTGTCAGTGAGTGAGTGTCAGTGAGTGAGTGTCAGTGAGTGAGTGTGTGTGTCAGTGAGTGAGTGTCAGTAAGTGAGTGTCAGTGAGTGAGTCTCAGTGAGTGAGTGTCAGAGAGAGGGTATCAGTGAGTGAGTGTCAGTGAGTGAATGTCATTGAGTGTGTGTCAGTGAGTGAGTGTCAGTGAGTGAGTGTCAGTGAGTGAGTGTTAGTGAGTGAGTCAGTGAGTGAGTGTCTGTGAGTGAGTGTCAGTGAGTGAGTGTGTGTGTCCGTGAGTGAGTGTCAGTGAGTGAGTGTCAGTGAGTGAGTGTCAGTGAGTGAGTGTGTGTGTCAGTGAGTGAGTGTCAGTAAGTGAGTGTCAGTGATTGAGTCTCAGTGAGTGAGTGTCAGACAGAGTGTATCAGTGAGTGAGTGTCAGTGAGTGAGTGTCAGTGAGTGAGTGTCATTGAGTGAGTGTCATTGAGTGAGTGTCAGTGAGTGAGTATCATTGAGTGAGTGTCAGTTAGTGAGTGTCATTGAGTGAGTGGCATTGAGTGAGTGTCAGTGAGTGAGTGTCAGTGTGTGAGTGTCATTGAGTGAGTGTCAGTGAGTGAGTGTCACTCAGTGAGTGTCAGTGAGTGAGTGTCAGAGAGTGAGTGTCAGTGAGTGTGTGTCATTGAGTGAGTGTCAGTGAGTGAGTGTCAGTGAGTGAGTGAGTGTCAGTGAGTGAGTGACAGTGAGTGAGTGTCAGTGAGTGAGTGTCAGTGAGTGAATGTTTGTGAGTGTCAGTGAGTGAGTGTCAGTGAGTGTGTGTCAGTGAGTGAGTGTCAGTGAGTGAGTGTCAGTGAGTGAGTGTCAGTGAGTGAGTGTCAGTGAGTGAGTGTCATTGAGTGAGTGTCAGTGCGTGAGTGTCAGTGAGTGAGTGCCAGTGAATGTCAGTCAGTGATTGTCAGTTGGTGAGTGTCAGTGAGTGAGTGTCAGTGAGTGAGTGAGTGTGGGTGAGTGACATTGAGTGAGTGTCAGTGAGTGAGTGTCTGTGAGTGATTGAGTGAGTGTGAGTGAGAGTCATTGACTGAGTGTCAGTGAGTGAGTGTCATTGAGTGAGTGCCAGTGAGTGAGTGTCAGAGAGTGATTATCAGTGAGTGATTATCTGTGAGTGTCAGTGAATGAGGGTCAGTGACTGAGTGTCAGTGAGCGAGTGAGTGTCAGTGAGTGATTGTCATTGAGTGAGTGTCAGTGAGTGAGTGTCAGTGAGTGAGTGTCAGTGAGTGAGTGAGTGTCAGTGAGTGAGTGTCAGTGAGTGAGTGTCAGTGAATGAATGAGTGTCAGTGAGTGAGTGCCAGTGAGTGAGTGTCAGTGAGTGTGTGTCAGTGAGTGAGTGTCAGTGAGTGAGTGTCAGTGAGTGTGCGTCAGTGAGTGAGTGTCGGTGAGTGAGTGTCAGTGAGTGAGTGTCATTGAGTGAGTGTCAGTGAGTGAGTGACAGTGAGTGAGTGTGTGTGTCAGTGAGTGAGTGTCAGTGAGTGAGTGTCAGTGAGTGAGTGTGAGTGTCAGTGAGTCAGTGTCAGTGAGTGTGCGTCAGTGAGTGAGTGTCGGTGAGTGAGTGTCAATGAGTGAGTGTCATTGAGTGAGTGTCAGTGAGTGAGTGACAGTGAGTGAGTGTGTGTGTCAGTGAGTTCGTGTCAGTAAGTGAGTGTCAGTGAGTGAGTGTCAGTGAGTGAGTGCCAGAGAGAGGGTGTCAGTGAGTGAGTGTCAGTGAGTGAGTGTCAGTGACTGAGTGTCAGTGAGTGTGTGTCAGTGAGTGAGTGTCAGTGAGTGAGTGTCAGTGAGTGTGTGTCAGTGAATGTGTGTCAGTGAGTGAGTGTCAGTGAGTGAGTGTGTTTGTCAGTGAGTGAGTGCCAGTGAGTGAGTGTCAGTGAGTGTGTGTCAGTGAGTGAGTGTCAGTGAGTGAGTGTCAGTGAGTGTGTGTCAGTGAATGTGTGTCAGTGAGTGAGTGTCAGTGAGTGAGTGTCAGTGAGTGAGTGTGTGTGTCAGTGAGTGAGTGTCAGTAAGTGAGTGTCAGTGAGTGAGTCTCAGTGAGTGAGTGTCAGACAGAGGGTGTCAATGAGTGAGTGTCAGAGAGTGAGTGTCAGTGAGTGGGTGTCATTGAGTGAGTGTCATTGAGTGAGTGTCTGTGAGTGAGTATCATTGAGTGAGTGTCAGTTAGTGAGTGTCATTGAGTGAGTGTCATTGAGTGAGTGTCAGTGAGTGAGTGTCAGTGTGTGAGTGTCATTGAGTGAGTGTCAGTGAGTGAGTGTCATTCAGTGAGTGTCAGTGAGTGAGTGTCAGAGAGTGAGTGTCAGTGAGTGAGTGTGTGTGTCAGTGAGTGAGCGTCAGTGAGTGTGCGTCAGTGAGTGAGTGTCGGTGAGTGAGTGTCAGTGAGTGAGTGTCATTGAGTGCGTGTCAGTGAGTGAGTGACAGTGAGTGAGTGTGTGTGTCAGTGAGTGAGTGTCAGTGAGTGAGTGTCATTCAGTGAGTGTCAGTGAGTGAGTGTCAGAGAGTGAGTGTCAGTGAGTGAGTGTGTGTGTCAGTGAGTGAGCGTCAGTGAGTGTGCGTCAGTGAGTGAGTGTCAGTGTGTGTGTGTCATTGAGTGAGTGTCAGTGAGTGAGTGTCATTCAGTGAGTGTCAGTGAGTGAGTGTCAGAGAGTGAGTGTCAGTGAGTGTGGGTCATTGAGTGAGTGTCAGTGAGTGAGTGTCAGTGAGTGAGTGAGTGTCAGTGAGTGAGTGTCAGTGAGTGAGTGTCAGTGAGTGAGTGTGTGTGTCAGTGAGTGAGTGCCAGTGAGTGAGTGTCAGTGAGTGTGTGTCAGTGAGTGAGTGTCAGTGATTGTGTGTCAGTGAGTGTGTGTCAGTGAGTGAGTGTCAGTGAGTGAGTGTCAGTGAGTGAGTGTGTGTCAGTGAGTGAGTGTCAGTAAGTGAGTGTCAGTGAGTGAGTGTCAGTGAGTGAGTGTCAGAAAGAGGGTGTCAGTGAGTGAGTGTCAGTGAGTGAGTGTCAGTGAGTGAGTGTCATTGAGTGAGTGTCATTGAGTGAGTGTCAGTGAGTGAGTATCAGTGAGTGAGTGTCAGTTAGTGAGTGTCATTGAGTGAGTGTCATTGAGTGAGTGTCAGTGAGTGAGTGTCAGTGTGTGTGTGTCATTGAGTGAGTGTCAGTGAGTGAGTGTCATTCAGTGAGTGTCAGTAAGTGAGTGTCAGAGAGAGAGTGTCAGTGAGTGTGGGTCATTGAGTGAGTGTCAGTGAGTGAGTGTCAGTGAATGAGTGAGTGTCAGTGAGTGAGTGACAGTGAGTGAATGTCAGTGAGTGAGTGTCAGTGAGTGAATGTTTGTGAGTGTCAGTGAGTGTGTGTCAGTGAGTGTGTGTCAGTGAGTGAGTGTCAGTGAGTGAGTGTCAGTAAGTGAGTGTCATTGAGTGAGTGTCAGTGAGTGAGGGTCAGTGAGTGACTGTCAGTGAGTGTCAGTGAGTGAGTGTCAGTGAGTGAATGTCAGTGAGTGAGGGACAGTGAGTGACTGTCATTGAGTGTCAGTGAGTGAGTGTCAGTGAGTGAATGTCAGTGAGTGACTGTCAGTGAGTGAGTGTAGAGAGTGAGTGTCATTGAGTGAATGTCAGTGAGTGAGTGTTAGTGAGTGAGTGTCATTGAGTGAGTGTCAGTGAGTGAGTGTCAGTGAGTGAGTGTCAGTGAGTGAGTGTCAGTGAGTGAGTGAGTGTGAGTGAGTGTCATTGAGTGAGTGTCAGTGAGTGAGTGTCTGTGAGTGAGTGAGTGTAAGTGAGTGTCATTGAGTGAGTGTCAGTGAGTGAGTGTCATTGAGTGAGTGCCAGTGAGTGAGTGTCAGTGAGTGTGTGTCAGTGATTGAGTGTCAGTGAGTGAGTGTCAGTGAGTGAGTTTCAGTGAGTGTGTGTCAGTGAGTGAGTGTCAGTTAGTGAGTGTCAGTGAGTGAGTGTGAGTGTCAGTGAGTGAGTGTCAGTGAGTGTGCATCAGTGAGTGAGTGTCGGTGAGTGAGTGTCAGTGAGTGAGTGTCATTGAGTGAGTGTCAGTGAGTGAGTGACAGTGAGTGATTGTGTGTGTCAGTGAGTTCGTGTCAGTAAGTGAGTGTCAGTGAGTGAGTGTCAGTGAGTGAGTGTCACAGAGAGGGTGTCAGTGAGTGAGTGTCAGTGAGTGAGTGTCAGTGAGTGAGTGTCAGTGAGTGAGTGTGTGTGTCAGTGAGTGAGTGCCAGTGAGTGAGTGTCAGTGAGTGTGTGTCAGTGAGTGAGTGTCAGTGAGTGTGTGTCAGTGAGTGTGTGTCAGTGAGTGAGTGTCAGTGAGTGAGTGTCAGTGAGTGAGTGTGTGTGTCAGTGAGTGAGTGTCAGTAAGTGAGTGTCAGTGAGTGAGTCTCAGTGAGTGAGTGTCAGAGAGAGGGTATCAGTGAGTGAGTGTCAGTGAGTGAGTGTCATTGAGTGTGTGTCAGTGAGTGAGTGTCAGTGAGTGAGTGTCAGTGAGTGAGTGTTAGTGAGTGAGTCAGTGAGTGAGTGTCAGTGAGTGAGTGTCAGTGAGTGAGTGTGTGTGTCCGTGAGTGAGTGTCAGTGAGTGTGCATCAGTGAGTGAGTGTCGGTGAGTGAGTGTTAGTGAGAGAGTGTCATTGAGTGAGTGTCAATGAGTGAGTGACAGTGAGTGAGTGTGTGTGTCAGTGAGTGAATGTCAGTAAGTGAGTGTCAGTGAGTGAGTGTCAGTGAGTGAGTGTCAGAGAGAGGGTGTCAGTGAGTGAGTGTCAGTGAGTGAGTGTCAGTGAGTGAGTGTCAGTGAGTGAGTGTGTGTGTCAGTGAGTGAGTGCCAGTGAGTGAGTGTCAGTGAGTGTGTGTCAGTGAGTGAGTGTCAGTGAGTGAGTGTCAGTGAGTGTGCGTCAGTGAGTGAGTGTCGGTGAGTGAGTGTCAGTGAGTGAGTGTCATTGAGTGAGTGTCAGTGAGTGAGTGACAATGAGTGAGTGTGTGTGTCAGTGAGTGAGTGCCAGTGAGTGAGTGTCAGTGAGTGTGTGTCAGTGAGTGAGTGTCAGTGAGTGAGTGTCAGTGAGTGTGTGTCAGTGAGTGTGTGTCAGTGAGTGAGTGTCAGTAAGTGAGTGTCAGTGAGTGAGTGTCAGTGAGTGAGTGTCAGAGAGAGGGTGTCAGTGAGTGAGTGTCAGTGAGTGAGTGTCAGAGAGAGGGTGTCAGTGAGTGAGTGTCAGTGAGTGAGTGTCAGTGAGTGAGTGTCATTGAGTGAGTGTCATTGAGTGAGTGTCAGTGAGTGAGTATCAGTGAGTGAGTGTCAGTTAGTGAGTGTCGGTGAGTGAGTGTCAATGAGTGAGTGTCATTGAGTGAGTGTCAGTGAGTGAGTGACAGTGAGTGAGTGTGTGTGTCAGTGAGTTCGTGTCAGTAAGTGAGTGTCAGTGAGTGAGTGTCAGTGAGTGAGTGCCAGAGAGAGGGTGTCAGTGAGTGAGTGTCAGTGAGTGAGTGTCAGTGACTGAGTGTCAGTGAGTGTGTGTCAGTGAGTGAGTGTCAGTGAGTGAGTGTCAGTGAGTGTGTGTCAGTGAATGTGTGTCAGTGAGTGAGTGTCAGTGAGTGAGTGTGTTTGTCAGTGAGTGAGTGCCAGTGAGTGAGTGTCAGTGAGTGTGTGTCAGTGAGTGAGTGTCAGTGAGTGAGTGTCAGTGAGTGTGTGTCAGTGAATGTGTGTCAGTGAGTGAGTGTCAGTGAGTGAGTGTCAGTGAGTGAGTGTGTGTGTCAGTGAGTGAGTGTCAGTAAGTGAGTGTCAGTGAGTGAGTCTCAGTGAGTGAGTGTCAGACAGAGGGTGTCAATGAGTGAGTGTCAGAGAGTGAGTGTCAGTGAGTGGGTGTCATTGAGTGAGTGTCATTGAGTGAGTGTCTGTGAGTGAGTATCATTGAGTGAGTGTCAGTTAGTGAGTGTCATTGAGTGAGTGTCATTGAGTGAGTGTCAGTGAGTGAGTGTCAGTGTGTGAGTGTCACTGAGTGAGTGTCAGTGAGTGAGTGTCATTCAGTGAGTGTCAGTGAGTGAGTGTCAGAGAGTGTGTGTCAGTGAGTGAGTGTCAGTGAGTGAGTGTCAGTGAGTGTGTGTCAGTGAATGTGTGTCAGTGAGTGAGTGTCAGTGAGTGAGTGTGTTTGTCAGTGAGTGAGTGCCAGTGAGTGAGTGTCAGTGAGTGTGTGTCAGTGAGTGAGTGTCAGTGAGTGAGTGTCAGTGAGTGTGTGTCAGTGAATGTGTGTCAGTGAGTGAGTGTCAGTGAGTGAGTGTCAGTGAGTGAGTGTGTGTGTCAGTGAGTGAGTGTCAGTAAGTGAGTGTCAGTGAGTGAGTCTCAGTGAGTGAGTGTCAGACAGAGGGTGTCAATGAGTGAGTGTCAGTGAGTGAGTGTGTGTGTCAGTGAGTGAGCGTCAGTGAGTGTGCGTCAGTGAGTGAGTGTCGGTGAGTGAGTGTCAGTGAGTGAGTGTCATTGAGTGCG
Organism: Somniosus microcephalus; assembly: GCF_052327205.1. Classification (NCBI taxonomy): domain Eukaryota; kingdom Metazoa; phylum Chordata; class Chondrichthyes; order Squaliformes; family Somniosidae; genus Somniosus; species Somniosus microcephalus. Next base: position 148,093,328 of record NC_140992.1, on the reverse strand, counting down.
TGTCAGTGAGTGAGTGACAGTGAGTGAGTGTGTGTGTCAGTGAGTGAGTGTCAGTGAGTGAGTGTCATTCAGTGAGTGTCAGTGAGTGAGTGTCAGAGAGTGAGTGTCAGTGAGTGAGTGTGTGTGTCAGTGAGTGAGCGTCAGTGAGTGTGCGTCAGTGAGTGAGTGTCAGTGTGTGTGTGTCATTGAGTGAGTGTCAGTGAGTGAGTGTCATTCAGTGAGTGTCAGTGAGTGAGTGTCAGAGAGTGAGTGTCAGTGAGTGTGGGTCATTGAGTGAGTGTCAGTGAGTGAGTGTCAGTGAGTGAGTGAGTGTCAGTGAGTGAGTGTCAGTGAGTGAGTGTCAGTGAGTGAGTGTGTGTGTCAGTGAGTGAGTGCCAGTGAGTGAGTGTCAGTGAGTGTGTGTCAGTGAGTGAGTGTCAGTGATTGTGTGTCAGTGAGTGTGTGTCAGTGAGTGAGTGTCAGTGAGTGAGTGTCAGTGAGTGAGTGTGTGTCAGTGAGTGAGTGTCAGTAAGTGAGTGTCAGTGAGTGAGTGTCAGTGAGTGAGTGTCAGAAAGAGGGTGTCAGTGAGTGAGTGTCAGTGAGTGAGTGTCAGTGAGTGAGTGTCATTGAGTGAGTGTCATTGAGTGAGTGTCAGTGAGTGAGTATCAGTGAGTGAGTGTCAGTTAGTGAGTGTCATTGAGTGAGTGTCATTGAGTGAGTGTCAGTGAGTGAGTGTCAGTGTGTGTGTGTCATTGAGTGAGTGTCAGTGAGTGAGTGTCATTCAGTGAGTGTCAGTAAGTGAGTGTCAGAGAGAGAGTGTCAGTGAGTGTGGGTCATTGAGTGAGTGTCAGTGAGTGAGTGTCAGTGAATGAGTGAGTGTCAGTGAGTGAGTGACAGTGAGTGAATGTCAGTGAGTGAGTGTCAGTGAGTGAATGTTTGTGAGTGTCAGTGAGTGTGTGTCAGTGAGTGTGTGTCAGTGAGTGAGTGTCAGTGAGTGAGTGTCAGTAAGTGAGTGTCATTGAGTGAGTGTCAGAGAGTGAGGGTCAGTGAGTGACTGTCAGTGAGTGTCAGTGAGTGAGTGTCAGTGAGTGAATGTCAGTGAGTGAGGGACAGTGAGTGACTGTCATTGAGTGTCAGTGAGTGAGTGTCAGTGAGTGAATGTCAGTGAGTGACTGTCAGTGAGTGAGTGTAGAGAGTGAGTGTCATTGAGTGAATGTCAGTGAGTGAGTGTTAGTGAGTGAGTGTCATTGAGTGAGTGTCAGTGAGTGAGTGTCAGTGAGTGAGTGTCAGTGAGTGAGTGTCAGTGAGTGAGTGAGTGTGAGTGAGTGTCATTGAGTGAGTGTCAGTGAGTGAGTGTCTGTGAGTGAGTGAGTGTAAGTGAGTGTCATTGAGTGAGTGTCAGTGAGTGAGTGTCATTGAGTGAGTGCCAGTGAGTGAGTGTCAGTGAGTGTGTGTCAGTGATTGAGTGTCAGTGAGTGAGTGAGTTTCAGTGAGTGTGTGTCAGTGAGTGAGTGTCAGTTAGTGAGTGTCAGTGAGTGAGTGTGAGTGTCAGTGAGTGAGTGTCAGTGAGTGTGCATCAGTGAGTGAGTGTCGGTGAGTGAGTGTCAGTGAGTGAGTGTCATTGAGTGAGTGTCAGTGAGTGAGTGATAGTGAGTGATTGTGTGTGTCAGTGAGTTCGTGTCAGTAAGTGAGTGTCAGTGAGTGAGTGTCAGTGAGTGAGTGTCACAGAGAGGGTGTCAGTGAGTGAGTGTCAGTGAGTGAGTGTCAGTGAGTGAGTGTCAGTGAGTGAGTGTGTGTGTCAGTGAGTGAGTGCCAGTGAGTGAGTGTCAGTGAGTGTGTGTCAGTGAGTGAGTGTCAGTGAGTGTGTGTCAGTGAGTGTGTGTCAGTGAGTGAGTGTCAGTGAGTGAGTGTCAGTGAGTGAGTGTGTGTGTCAGTGAGTGAGTGTCAGTAAGTGAGTGTCAGTGAGTGAGTCTCAGTGAGTGAGTGTCAGAGAGAGGGTATCAGTGAGTGAGTGTCAGTGAGTGAGTGTCATTGAGTGTGTGTCAGTGAGTGAGTGTCAGTGAGTGAGTGTCAGTGAGTGAGTGTTAGTGAGTGAGTCAGTGAGTGAGTGTCAGTGAGTGAGTGTCAGTGAGTGAGTGTGTGTGTCCGTGAGTGAGTGTCAGTGAGTGTGCATCAGTGAGTGAGTGTCGGTGAGTGAGTGTTAGTGAGAGAGTGTCATTGAGTGAGTGTCAATGAGTGAGTGACAGTGAGTGAGTGTGTGTGTCAGTGAGTGAATGTCAGTAAGTGAGTGTCAGTGAGTGAGTGTCAGTGAGTGAGTGTCAGAGAGAGGGTGTCAGTGAGTGAGTGTCAGTGAGTGAGTGTCAGTGAGTGAGTGTCAGTGAGTGAGTGTGTGTGTCAGTGAGTGAGTGCCAGTGAGTGAGTGTCAGTGAGTGTGTGTCAGTGAGTGAGTGTCAGTGAGTGAGTGTCAGTGAGTGTGCGTCAGTGAGTGAGTGTCGGTGAGTGAGTGTCAGTGAGTGAGTGTCATTGAGTGAGTGTCAGTGAGTGAGTGACAATGAGTGAGTGTGTGTGTCAGTGAGTGAGTGCCAGTGAGTGAGTGTCAGTGAGTGTGTGTCAGTGAGTGAGTGTCAGTGAGTGAGTGTCAGTGAGTGTGTGTCAGTGAGTGTGTGTCAGTGAGTGAGTGTCAGTAAGTGAGTGTCAGTGAGTGAGTGTCAGTGAGTGAGTGTCAGAGAGAGGGTGTCAGTGAGTGAGTGTCAGTGAGTGAGTGTCAGAGAGAGGGTGTCAGTGAGTGAGTGTCAGTGAGTGAGTGTCAGTGAGTGAGTGTCATTGAGTGAGTGTCATTGAGTGAGTGTCAGTGAGTGAGTATCAGTGAGTGAGTGTCAGTTAGTGAGTGTCATTGAGTGAGTGTCAGTGAGTGAGTGTCAGTGTGTGTGTGTCATTGAGTGAGTGTCCGTGAGTGAGTGTCATTCAGTGAGTGTCAGTGAGTGAGTGTCAGAGAGTGAGTGTCAGTGAGTGTGGGTCATTGAGTGAGTGTCAGTGAGTGAGTGTCAGTGAGTGAGTGAGTGTCAGTGAGTGAGTGTCAGTGAGTGAGTGTCAGTGAGTGAGTGTGTGTGTCAGTGAGTGAGTGCCAGTGAGTGAGTGTCAGTGAGTGTGTGTCAGTGAGTGAGTGTCAGTGAGTGTGTGTCAGTGAGTGTGTGTCAGTGAGTGAGAGTCAGTGAGTGAGTGTCAGTGAGTGAGTGTGTGTCAGTGAGTGAGTGTCAGTAAGTGAGTGTCAGTGAGTGAGTGTCAGTGAGTGAGTGTCAGAAAGAGGGTGTCAGTGAGTGAGTGTGTGTCAGTGAGTGAGTGTCAGTGAGTGAGTGTCAGTGAGTGAGTGTGTGTGTCAGTGAGTGAGTGTCAGTGAGTGTGTGTCAGTGAGTGAGAGTCAGTGAGTGAGTGTCAGTGAGTGAGTGTGTGTCAGTGAGTGAGTGTCAGTGAGTGAGTGTCAGTGAGTGAGTGTGTGTGTCAGTGAGTGAGTGCCAGTGAGTGAGTGTCAGTGAGTGTGTGTCAGTGAGTGAGTGTCAGTGAGTGAGTGTCAGTGAGTGTGCGTCAGTGAGTGAGTGTCGGTGAGTGAGTGTCAGTGAGTGAGTGTCATTGAGTGAGTGTCAGTGAGTGAGTGACAATGAGTGAGTGTGTGTGTCAGTGAGTGAGTGCCAGTGAGTGAGTGTCAGTGAGTGTGTGTCAGTGAGTGAGTGTCAGTGAGTGAGTGTCAGTGAGTGTGTGTCAGTGAGTGTGTGTCAGTGAGTGAGTGTCAGTAAGTGAGTGTCAGTGAGTGAGTGTCAGTGAGTGAGTGTCAGAGAGAGGGTGTCAGTGAGTGAGTGTCAGTGAGTGAGTGTCAGAGAGAGGGTGTCAGTGAGTGAGTGTCAGTGAGTGAGTGTCAGTGAGTGAGTGTCATTGAGTGAGTGTCATTGAGTGAGTGTCAGTGAGTGAGTATCAGTGAGTGAGTGTCAGTTAGTGAGTGTCATTGAGTGAGTGTCAGTGAGTGAGTGTCAGTGTGTGTGTGTCATTGAGTGAGTGTCCGTGAGTGAGTGTCATTCAGTGAGTGTCAGTGAGTGAGTGTCAGAGAGTGAGTGTCAGTGAGTGTGGGTCATTGAGTGAGTGTCAGTGAGTGAGTGTCAGTGAGTGAGTGAGTGTCAGTGAGTGAGTGTCAGTGAGTGAGTGTCAGTGAGTGAGTGTGTGTGTCAGTGAGTGAGTGCCAGTGAGTGAGTGTCAGTGAGTGTGTGTCAGTGAGTGAGTGTCAGTGAGTTTGTGTCAGTGAGTGTGTGTCAGTGAGTGAGAGTCAGTGAGTGAGTGTCAGTGAGTGAGTGTGTGTCAGTGAGTGAGTGTCAGTAAGTGAGTGTCAGTGAGTGAGTGTCAGTGAGTGAGTGTCAGAAAGAGGGTGTCAGTGAGTGAGTGTCAGTGAGTGAGTGTCAGTGAGTGAGTGTCATTGAGTGAGTGTCATTGAGTGAGTGTCAGTGAGTGAGTATCAGTGAGTGAGTGTCAGTTAGTGAGTGTCATTGAGTGAGTGTCATTGAGTGAGTGTCAGTGAGTGAGTGTCAGTGTGTGTGTGTCATTGAGTGAGTGTCAGTGAGTGAGTGTCATTCAGTGAGTGTCAGTAAGTGAGTGTCAGAGAGAGAGTGTCAGTGAGTGTGGGTCATTGAGTGAGTGTCAGTGAGTGAGTGTCAGTGAATGAGTGAGTGTCAGTGAGTGAGTGACAGTGAGTGAATGTCAGTGAGTGAGTGTCAGTGAGTGAATGTTTGTGAGTGTCAGTGAGTGAGTGTCAGTGAGTGTGTGTCAGTGAGTGAGTGTAAGTGAGTGAGTGTCAGTGAGTGGGTGTCATTGAGTGAGTGTCATTGAGTGAGTGTCTGTGAGTGAGTATCATTGAGTGAGTGTCAGTTAGTGAGTGTCATTGAGTGAGTGTCATTGAGTGAGTGTCAGTGAGTGAGTGTCAGTGTGTGAGTGTCATTGAGTGAGTGTCAGTGAGTGAGTGTCATTCAGTGAGTGTCAGTGAGTGAGTGTCAGAGAGTGAGTGTCAGTGAGTGAGTGTGTGTGTCAGTGAGTGAGCGTCAGTGAGTGTGCGTCAGTGAGTGAGTGTCGGTGAGTGAGTGTCAGTGAGTGAGTGTCATTGAGTGCGTGTCAGTGAGTGAGTGACAGTGAGTGAGTGTGTGTGTCAGTGAGTGAGTGTCAGTGAGTGAGTGTCATTCAGTGAGTGTCAGTGAGTGAGTGTCAGAGAGTGAGTGTCAGTGAGTGAGTGTGTGTGTCAGTGAGTGAGCGTCAGTGAGTGTGCGTCAGTGAGTGAGTGTCAGTGTGTGTGTGTCATTGAGTGAGTGTCAGTGAGTGAGTGTCATTCAGTGAGTGTCATTGAGTGAGTGCCAGTGAGTGAGTGTCAGTGAGTGTGTGTCAGTGATTGAGTGTCAGTGAGTGAGTGTCAGTGAGTGAGTTTCAGTGAGTGTGTGTCAGTGAGTGAGTGTCAGTTAGTGAGTGTCAGTGAGTGAGTGTGAGTGTCAGTGAGTGAGTGTCAGTGAGTGTGCATCAGTGAGTGAGTGTCGGTGAGTGAGTGTCAGTGAGTGAGTGTCATTGAGTGAGTGTCAGTGAGTGAGTGACAGTGAGTGATTGTGTGTGTCAGTGAGTTCGTGTCAGTAAGTGAGTGTCAGTGAGTGAGTGTCAGTGAGTGAGTGTCACAGAGAGGGTGTCAGTGAGTGAGTGTCAGTGAGTGAGTGTCAGTGAGTGAGTGTCAGTGAGTGAGTGTGTGTGTCAGTGAGTGAGTGCCAGTGAGTGAGTGTCAGTGAGTGTGTGTCAGTGAGTGAGTGTCAGTGAGTGTGTGTCAGTGAGTGTGTGTCAGTGAGTGAGTGTCAGTGAGTGAGTGTCAGTGAGTGAGTGTGTGTGTCAGTGAGTGAGTGTCAGTAAGTGAGTGTCAGTGAGTGAGTCTCAGTGAGTGAGTGTCAGAGAGAGGGTATCAGTGAGTGAGTGTCAGTGAGTGAGTGTCATTGAGTGTGTGTCAGTGAGTGAGTGTCAGTGAGTGAGTGTCAGTGAGTGAGTGTTAGTGAGTGAGTCAGTGAGTGAGTGTCAGTGAGTGAGTGTCAGTGAGTGAGTGTGTGTGTCCGTGAGTGAGTGTCAGTGAGTGTGCATCAGTGAGTGAGTGTCGGTGAGTGAGTGTTAGTGAGAGAGTGTCATTGAGTGAGTGTCAATGAGTGAGTGACAGTGAGTGAGTGTGTGTGTCAGTGAGTGAATGTCAGTAAGTGAGTGTCAGTGAGTGAGTGTCAGTGAGTGAGTGTCAGAGAGAGGGTGTCAGTGAGTGAGTGTCAGTGAGTGTGCGTCAGTGAGTGAGTGTGTGTGTCAGTGAGTGAGCGTCAGTGAGTGTGCGTCAGTGAGTGAGTGTCAGTGTGTGTGTGTCATTGAGTGAGTGTCAGTGAGTGAGTGTCATTCAGTGAGTGTCATTGAGTGAGTGCCAGTGAGTGAGTGTCAGTGAGTGTGTGTCAGTGATTGAGTGTCAGTGAGTGAGTGTCAGTGAGTGAGTTTCAGTGAGTGTGTGTCAGTGAGTGAGTGTCAGTTAGTGAGTGTCAGTGAGTGAGTGTGAGTGTCAGTGAGTGAGTGTCAGTGAGTGTGCATCAGTGAGTGAGTGTCGGTGAGTGAGTGTCAGTGAGTGAGTGTCATTGAGTGAGTGTCAGTGAGTGAGTGACAGTGAGTGATTGTGTGTGTCAGTGAGTTCGTGTCAGTAAGTGAGTGTCAGTGAGTGAGTGTCAGTGAGTGAGTGTCACAGAGAGGGTGTCAGTGAGTGAGTGTCAGTGAGTGAGTGTCAGTGAGTGAGTGTCAGTGAGTGAGTGTGTGTGTCAGTGAGTGAGTGCCAGTGAGTGAGTGTCAGTGAGTGTGTGTCAGTGAGTGAGTGTCAGTGAGTGTGTGTCAGTGAGTGTGTGTCAGTGAGTGAGTGTCAGTGAGTGAGTGTCAGTGAGTGAGTGTGTGTGTCAGTGAGTGAGTGTCAGTAAGTGAGTGTCAGTGAGTGAGTCTCAGTGAGTGAGTGTCAGAGAGAGGGTATCAGTGAGTGAGTGTCAGTGAGTGAGTGTCATTGAGTGTGTGTCAGTGAGTGAGTGTCAGTGAGTGAGTGTCAGTGAGTGAGTGTTAGTGAGTGAGTCAGTGAGTGAGTGTCAGTGAGTGAGTGTCAGTGAGTGAGTGTGTGTGTCCGTGAGTGAGTGTCAGTGAGTGTGCATCAGTGAGTGAGTGTCGGTGAGTGAGTGTTAGTGAGAGAGTGTCATTGAGTGAGTGTCAATGAGTGAGTGACAGTGAGTGAGTGTGTGTGTCAGTGAGTGAATGTCAGTAAGTGAGTGTCAGTGAGTGAGTGTCAGTGAGTGAGTGTCAGAGAGAGGGTGTCAGTGAGTGAGTGTCAGTGAGTGAGTGTCAGTGAGTGAGTGTCAGTGAGTGAGTGTGTGTGTCAGTGAGTGAGTGCCAGTGAGTGAGTGTCAGTGAGTGTGTGTCAGTGAGTGAGTGTCAGTGAGTGAGTGTCAGTGAGTGTGCGTCAGTGAGTGAGTGTCGGTGAGTGAGTGTCAGTGAGTGAGTGTCATTGAGTGAGTGTCAGTGAGTGAGTGACAATGAGTGAGTGTGTGTGTCAGTGAGTGAGTGCCAGTGAGTGAGTGTCAGTGAGTGTGTGTCAGTGAGTGAGTGTCAGTGAGTGAGTGTCAGTGAGTGTGTGTCAGTGAGTGTGTGTCAGTGAGTGAGTGTCAGTAAGTGAGTGTCAGTGAGTGAGTGTCAGTGAGTGAGTGTCAGAGAGAGGGTGTCAGTGAGTGAGTGTCAGTGAGTGAGTGTCAGAGAGAGGGTGTCAGTGAGTGAGTGTCAGTGAGTGAGTGTCAGTGAGTGAGTGTCATTGAGTGAGTGTCATTGAGTGAGTGTCAGTGAGTGAGTATCAGTGAGTGAGTGTCAGTTAGTGAGTGTCATTGAGTGAGTGTCAGTGAGTGAGTGTCAGTGTGTGTGTGTCATTGAGTGAGTGTCCGTGAGTGAGTGTCATTCAGTGAGTGTCAGTGAGTGAGTGTCAGAGAGTGAGTGTCAGTGAGTGTGGGTCATTGAGTGAGTGTCAGTGAGTGAGTGTCAGTGAGTGAGTGAGTGTCAGTGAGTGAGTGTCAGTGAGTGAGTGTCAGTGAGTGAGTGTGTGTGTCAGTGAGTGAGTGCCAGTGAGTGAGTGTCAGTGAGTGTGTGTCAGTGAGTGAGTGTCAGTGAGTGTGTGTCAGTGAGTGTGTGTCAGTGAGTGAGAGTCAGTGAGTGAGTGTCAGTGAGTGAGTGTGTGTCAGTGAGTGAGTGTCAGTAAGTGAGTGTCAGTGAGTGAGTGTCAGTGAGTGAGTGTCAGAAAGAGGGTGTCAGTGAGTGAGTGTGTGTCAGTGAGTGAGTGTCAGTGAGTGAGTGTCAGTGAGTGAGTGTGTGTGTCAGTGAGTGAGTGTCAGTGAGTGTGTGTCAGTGAGTGAGAGTCAGTGAGTGAGTGTCAGTGAGTGAGTGTGTGTCAGTGAGTGAGTGTCAGTGAGTGAGTGTCAGTGAGTGAGTGTGTGTGTCAGTGAGTGAGTGCCAGTGAGTGAGTGTCAGTGAGTGTGTGTCAGTGAGTGAGTGTCAGTGAGTGAGTGTCAGTGAGTGTGCGTCAGTGAGTGAGTGTCGGTGAGTGAGTGTCAGTGAGTGAGTGTCATTGAGTGAGTGTCAGTGAGTGAGTGACAATGAGTGAGTGTGTGTGTCAGTGAGTGAGTGCCAGTGAGTGAGTGTCAGTGAGTGTGTGTCAGTGAGTGAGTGTCAGTGAGTGAGTGTCAGTGAGTGTGTGTCAGTGAGTGTGTGTCAGTGAGTGAGTGTCAGTAAGTGAGTGTCAGTGAGTGAGTGTCAGTGAGTGAGTGTCAGAGAGAGGGTGTCAGTGAGTGAGTGTCAGTGAGTGAGTGTCAGAGAGAGGGTGTCAGTGAGTGAGTGTCAGTGAGTGAGTGTCAGTGAGTGAGTGTCATTGAGTGAGTGTCATTGAGTGAGTGTCAGTGAGTGAGTATCAGTGAGTGAGTGTCAGTTAGTGAGTGTCATTGAGTGAGTGTCAGTGAGTGAGTGTCAGTGTGTGTGTGTCATTGAGTGAGTGTCCGTGAGTGAGTGTCATTCAGTGAGTGTCAGTGAGTGAGTGTCAGAGAGTGAGTGTCAGTGAGTGTGGGTCATTGAGTGAGTGTCAGTGAGTGAGTGTCAGTGAGTGAGTGAGTGTCAGTGAGTGAGTGTCAGTGAGTGAGTGTCAGTGAGTGAGTGTGTGTGTCAGTGAGTGAGTGCCAGTGAGTGAGTGTCAGTGAGTGTGTGTCAGTGAGTGAGTGTCAGTGAGTGTGTGTCAGTGAGTGTGTGTCAGTGAGTGAGAGTCAGTGAGTGAGTGTCAGTGAGTGAGTGTGTGTCAGTGAGTGAGTGTCAGTAAGTGAGTGTCAGTGAGTGAGTGTCAGTGAGTGAGTGTCAGAAAGAGGGTGTCAGTGAGTGAGTGTCAGTGAGTGAGTGTCATTGAGTGAGTGTCATTGAGTGAGTGTCAGTGAGTGAGTATCAGTGAGTGAGTGTCAGTTAGTGAGTGTCATTGAGTGAGTGTCATTGAGTGAGTGTCAGTGAGTGAGTGTCAGTGTGTGTGTGTCATTGAGTGAGTGTCAGTGAGTGAGTGTCATTCAGTGAGTGTCAGTAAGTGAGTGTCAGAGAGAGAGTGTCAGTGAGTGTGGGTCATTGAGTGAGTGTCAGTGAGTGAGTGTCAGTGAATGAGTGAGTGTCAGTGAGTGAGTGACAGTGAGTGAATGTCAGTGAGTGAGTGTCAGTGAGTGAATGTTTGTGAGTGTCAGTGAGTGAGTGTCAGTGAGTGTGTGTCAGTGAGTGAGTGTAAGTGAGTGAGTGTCAGTGAGTGGGTGTCATTGAGTGAGTGTCATTGAGTGAGTGTCTGTGAGTGAGTATCATTGAGTGAGTGTCAGTTAGTGAGTGTCATTGAGTGAGTGTCATTGAGTGAGTGTCAGTGAGTGAGTGTCAGTGTGTGAGTGTCATTGAGTGAGTGTCAGTGAGTGAGTGTCATTCAGTGAGTGTCAGTGAGTGAGTGTCAGAGAGTGAGTGTCAGTGAGTGAGTGTGTGTGTCAGTGAGTGAGCGTCAGTGAGTGTGCGTCAGTGAGTGAGTGTCGGTGAGTGAGTGTCAGTGAGTGAGTGTCATTGAGTGCGTGTCAGTGAGTGAGTGACAGTGAGTGAGTGTGTGTGTCAGTGAGTGAGTGTCAGTGAGTGAGTGTCATTCAGTGAGTGTCAGTGAGTGAGTGTCAGAGAGTGAGTGTCAGTGAGTGAGTGTGTGTGTCAGTGAGTGAGCGTCAGTGAGTGTGCGTCAGTGAGTGAGTGTCAGTGTGTGTGTGTCATTGAGTGAGTGTCAGTGAGTGAGTGTCATTCAGTGAGTGTCAGTGAGTGAGTGTCAGAGAGTGAGTGTCAGTGAGTGTGGGTCATTGAGTGAGTGTCAGTGAGTGAGTGTCAGTGAGTGAGTGAGTGTCAGTGAGTGAGTGTCAGTGAGTGAGTGTCAGTGAGTGAGTGTGTGTGTCAGTGAGTGAGTGCCAGTGAGTGAGTGTCAGTGAGTGTGTGTCAGTGAGTGAGTGTCAGTGATTGTGTGTCAGTGAGTGTGTGTCAGTGAGTGAGTGTCAGTGAGTGAGTGTCAGTGAGTGAGTGTGTGTCAGTGAGTGAGTGTCAGTAAGTGAGTGTCAGTGAGTGAGTGTCAGTGAGTGAGTGTCAGAAAGAGGGTGTCAGTGAGTGAGTGTCAGTGAGTGAGTGTCAGTGAGTGAGTGTCATGGAGTGAGTGTCATTGAGTGAGTGTCAGTGAGTGAGTATCAGTGAGTGAGTGTCAGTTAGTGAGTGTCATTGAGTGAGTGTCATTGAGTGAGTGTCAGTGAGTGAGTGTCAGTGTGTGTGTGTCATTGAGTGAGTGTCAGTGAGTGAGTGTCATTCAGTGAGTGTCAGTAAGTGAGTGTCAGAGAGAGAGTGTCAGTGAGTGTGGGTCATTGAGTGAGTGTCAGTGAGTGAGTGTCAGTGAATGAGTGAGTGTCAGTGAGTGAGTGACAGTGAGTGAATGTCAGTGAGTGAGTGTCAGTGAGTGAATGTTTGTGAGTGTCAGTGAGTGAGTGTCAGTGAGTGTGTGTCAGTGAGTGAGTGTCAGTGAGTGAGTGTCAGTAAGTGAGTGTCATTGAGTGAGTGTCAGTGAGTGAGGGTCAGTGAGTGACTGTCAGTGAGTGTCAGTGAGTGAGTGTCAGTGAGTGAATGTCAGTGAGTGAGGGACAGTGAGTGACTGTCATTGAGTGTCAGTGAGTGAGTGTCAGTGAGTGAATGTCAGTGAGTGACTGTCAGTGAGTGAGTGTAGAGAGTGAGTGTCATTGAGTGAATGTCAGTGAGTGAGTGTTAGTGAGTGAGTGTCATTGAGTGAGTGTCAGTGAGTGAGTGTCAGTGAGTGAGTGTCAGTGAGTGAGTGTCAGTGAGTGAGTGAGTGTGAGTGAGTGTCATTGAGTGAGTGTCAGTGAGTGAGTGTCTGTGAGTGAGTGAGTGTAAGTGAGTGTCATTGAGTGAGTGTCAGTGAGTGAGTGTCATTGAGTGAGTGCCAGTGAGTGAGTGTCAGTGAGTGTGTGTCAGTGATTGAGTGTCAGTGAGTGAGTGTCAGTGAGTGAGTTTCAGTGAGTGTGTGTCAGTGAGTGAGTGTCAGTTAGTGAGTGTCAGTGAGTGAGTGTGAGTGTCAGTGAGTGAGTGTCAGTGAGTGTGCATCAGTGAGTGAGTGTCGGTGAGTGAGTGTCAGTGAGTGAGTGTCATTGAGTGAGTGTCAGTGAGTGAGTGACAGTGAGTGATTGTGTGTGTCAGTGAGTTCGTGTCAGTAAGTGAGTGTCAGTGAGTGAGTGTCAGTGAGTGAGTGTCACAGAGAGGGTGTCAGTGAGTGAGTGTCAGTGAGTGAGTGTCAGTGAGTGAGTGTCAGTGAGTGAGTGTGTGTGTCAGTGAGTGAGTGCCAGTGAGTGAGTGTCAGTGAGTGTGTGTCAGTGAGTGAGTGTCAGTGAGTGTGTGTCAGTGAGTGTGTGTCAGTGAGTGAGTGTCAGTGAGTGAGTGTCAGTGAGTGAGTGTGTGTGTCAGTGAGTGAGTGTCAGTAAGTGAGTGTCAGTGAGTGAGTCTCAGTGAGTGAGTGTCAGAGAGAGGGTATCAGTGAGTGAGTGTCAGTGAGTGAGTGTCATTGAGTGTGTGTCAGTGAGTGAGTGTCAGTGAGTGAGTGTCAGTGAGTGAGTGTTAGTGAGTGAGTCAGTGAGTGAGTGTCAGTGAGTGAGTGTCAGTGAGTGAGTGTGTGTGTCCGTGAGTGAGTGTCAGTGAGTGTGCATCAGTGAGTGAGTGTCGGTGAGTGAGTGTTAGTGAGAGAGTGTCATTGAGTGAGTGTCAATGAGTGAGTGACAGTGAGTGAGTGTGTGTGTCAGTGAGTGAATGTCAGTAAGTGAGTGTCAGTGAGTGAGTGTCAGTGAGTGAGTGTCAGAGAGAGGGTGTCAGTGAGTGAGTGTCAGTGAGTGAGTGTCAGTGAGTGAGTGTCAGTGAGTGAGTGTGTGTGTCAGTGAGTGAGTGCCAGTGAGTGAGTGTCAGTGAGTGTGTGTCAGTGAGTGAGTGTCAGTGAGTGAGTGTCAGTGAGTGTGCGTCAGTGAGTGAGTGTCGGTGAGTGAGTGTCAGTGAGTGAGTGTCATTGAGTGAGTGTCAGTGAGTGAGTGACAATGAGTGAGTGTGTGTGTCAGTGAGTGAGTGCCAGTGAGTGAGTGTCAGTGAGTGTGTGTCAGTGAGTGAGTGTCAGTGAGTGAGTGTCAGTGAGTGTGTGTCAGTGAGTGTGTGTCAGTGAGTGAGTGTCAGTAAGTGAGTGTCAGTGAGTGAGTGTCAGTGAGTGAGTGTCAGAGAGAGGGTGTCAGTGAGTGAGTGTCAGTGAGTGAGTGTCAGAGAGAGGGTGTCAGTGAGTGAGTGTCAGTGAGTGAGTGTCAGTGAGTGAGTGTCATTGAGTGAGTGTCATTGAGTGAGTGTCAGTGAGTGAGTATCAGTGAGTGAGTGTCAGTTAGTGAGTGTCATTGAGTGAGTGTCAGTGAGTGAGTGTCAGTGTGTGTGTGTCATTGAGTGAGTGTCCGTGAGTGAGTGTCATTCAGTGAGTGTCAGTGAGTGAGTGTCAGAGAGTGAGTGTCAGTGAGTGTGGGTCATTGAGTGAGTGTCAGTGAGTGAGTGTCAGTGAGTGAGTGAGTGTCAGTGAGTGAGTGTCAGTGAGTGAGTGTCAGTGAGTGAGTGTGTGTGTCAGTGAGTGAGTGCCAGTGAGTGAGTGTCAGTGAGTGTGTGTCAGTGAGTGAGTGTCAGTGAGTGTGTGTCAGTGAGTGTGTGTCAGTGAGTGAGAGTCAGTGAGTGAGTGTCAGTGAGTGAGTGTGTGTCAGTGAGTGAGTGTCAGTAAGTGAGTGTCAGTGAGTGAGTGTCAGTGAGTGAGTGTCAGAAAGAGGGTGTCAGTGAGTGAGTGTCAGTGAGTGAGTGTCAGTGAGTGAGTGTCATTGAGTGAGTGTCATTGAGTGAGTGTCAGTGAGTGAGTATCAGTGAGTGAGTGTCAGTTAGTGAGTGTCATTGAGTGAGTGTCATTGAGTGAGTGTCAGTGAGTGAGTGTCAGTGTGTGTGTGTCATTGAGTGAGTGTCAGTGAGTGAGTGTCATTCAGTGAGTGTCAGTAAGTGAGTGTCAGAGAGAGAGTGTCAGTGAGTGTGGGTCATTGAGTGAGTGTCAGTGAGTGAGTGTCAGTGAATGAGTGAGTGTCAGTGAGTGAGTGACAGTGAGTGAATGTCAGTGAGTGAGTGTCAGTGAGTGAATGTTTGTGAGTGTCAGTGAGTGAGTGTCAGTGAGTGTGTGTCAGTGAGTGAGTGTAAGTGAGTGAGTGTCAGTAAGTGAGTGTCATTGAGTGAGTGTCAGTGAGTGAGGGTCAGTGAGTGACTGTCAGTGAGTGTCAGTGAGTGAGTGTCAGTGAGTGAATGTCAGTGAGTGAGGGACAGTGAGTGACTGTCATTGAGTGTCAGTGAGTGAGTGTCAGTGAGTGAATGTCAGTGAGTGACTGTCAGTGAGTGAGTGTAGAGAGTGAGTGTCATTGAGTGAATGTCAGTGAGTGAGTGTTAGTGAGTGAGTGTCATTGAGTGAGTGTCAGTGAGTGAGTGTCAGTGAGTGAGTGTCAGTGAGTGAGTGTCAGTGAGGGAGTGAGTGTGAGTGAGTGTCATTGAGTGAGTGTCAGTGAGTGAGTGTCTGTGAGTGAGTGAGTGTAAGTGAGTGTCATTGAGTGAGTGTCAGTGAGTGAGTGTCATTGAGTGAGTGCCAGTGAGTGAGTGTCAGTGAGTGTGTGTCAGTGAGTGAGTGTCAGTGAGTGAGTGTCAGTGAGTGAGTTTCAGTGAGTGTGTGTCAGTGAGTGAGTGTCAGTGAGTGAGTGTCAGTGAGTGAGTGTGAGTGTCAGTGAGTGAGTGTCAGTGAGTGTGCATCAGTGAGTGAGTGTTGGTGAGTGAGTGTCAGTGAGTGAGTGTCATTGAGTGAGTGTCAGTGAGTGAGTGACAGTGAGTGATTGTGTGTGTCAGTGAGTTCGTGTCAGTAAGTGAGTGTCAGTGAGTGAGTGTCAGTGAGTGAGTGTCACAGAGAGGGTGTCAGTGAGTGAGTGTCAGTGAGTGAGTGTCAGTGAGTGAGTGTCAGTGAGTGAGTGTGTGTGTCAGTGAGTGAGTGCCAGTGAGTGAGTGTCAGTGAGTGTGTGTCAGTGAGTCAGTGTCAGTGAGTGAGTGTCAGTGAGTGTGTGTCAGTGAGTGTGTGTCAGTGAGTGAGTGTCAGTGAGTGTCAGTGAGTGAGTGTGTGTGTCAGTGAGTGAGTGTCAGTAAGTGAGTGTCAGTGAGTGAGTCTCAGTGAGTGAGTGTCAGACAGAGTGTATCAGTGAGTGAGTGTCAGTGAGTGAGTGTCAGTGAGTGAGTGTCATTGAGTGAGTGTCATTGAGTGAGTGTCAGTGAGTGAGTATCATTGAGTGAGTGTCAGTTAGTGAGTGTCATTGAGTGAGTGGCATTGAGTGAGTGTCAGTGAGTGAGTGTCAGTGTGTGAGTGTCATTGAGTGAGTGTCAGTGAGTGAGTGTCACTCAGTGAGTGTCAGTGAGTGAGTGTCAGAGAGTGAGTGTCAGTGAGTGTTTGTCATTGAGTGAGTGTCAGTGAGTGAGTGTCAGTGAGTGAGTGAGTGTCAGTGAGTGAGTGACAGTGAGTGAGTGTCAGTGAGTGAGTGTCAGTGAGTGAATGTTTGTGAGTGTCAGTGAGTGAGTGTCAGTGAGTGTGTGTCAGTGAGTGAGTGTCAGTGAGTGAGTGTCAGTGAGTGAGTGTCAGTGAGTGAGTGTCAGTGAGTGAGTGTCATTGAGTGAGTGTCAGTGCGTGAGTGTCAGTGAGTGAGTGCCAGTGAATGTCAGTCAGTGATTGTCAGTTGGTGAGTGTCAGTGAGTGAGTGTCAGTGAGTGAGTGAGTGTGGGTGAGTGACATTGAGTGAGTGTCAGTGAGTGAGTGTCTGTGAGTGATTGAGTGAGTGTGAGTGAGAGTCATTGACTGAGTGTCAGTGAGTGAGTGTCATTGAGTGAGTGCCAGTGAGTGAGTGTCAGAGAGTGATTATCAGTGAGTGATTATCTGTGAGTGTCAGTGAATGAGGGTCAGTGACTGAGTGTCAGTGAGCGAGTGAGTGTCAGTGAGTGATTGTCATTGAGTGAGTGTCAGTGAGTGAGTGTCAGTGAGTGAGTGTCAGTGAGTGAGTGAGTGTCAGTGAGTGAGTGTCAGTGAGTGAGTGTCAGTGAATGAATGAGTGTCAGTGAGTGAGTGCCAGTGAGTGAGTGTCAGTGAGTGTGTGTCAGTGAGTGAGTGTCAGTGAGTGAGTGTCAGTGAGTGTGCGTCAGTGAGTGAGTGTCGGTGAGTGAGTGTCAGTGAGTGAGTATCATTGAGTGAGTGTCAGTGAGTGAGTGACAATGAGTGAGTGTGTGTGTCAGTGAGTGAGTGTCAGTGAGTGAGTGTCAGTGAGTGAGTGTGAGTGTCAGTGAGTCAGTGTCAGTGAGTGTGCGTCAGTGAGTGAGTGTCGGTGAGTGAGTGTCAATGAGTGAGTGTCATTGAGTGAGTGTCAGTGAGTGAGTGACAGTGAGTGAGTGTGTGTGTCAGTGAGTTCGTGTCAGTAAGTGAGTGTCAGTGAGTGAGTGTCAGTGAGTGAGTGCCAGAGAGAGGGTGTCAGTGAGTGAGTGTCAGTGAGTGAGTGTCAGTGACTGAGTGTCAGTGAGTGAGTGTGTTTGTCAGTGAGTGAGTGCCAGTGAGTGAGTGTCAGTGAGTGTGTGTCAGTGAGTGAGTGTCAGTGAGTGAGTGTCAGTGAGTGTGTGTCAGTGTATGTGTGTCAGTGAGTGAGTGTCAGTGAGTGAGTGTCAGTGAGTGAGTGTGTGTGTCAGTGAGTGAGTGTCAGTAAGTGAGTGTCAGTGAGTGAGTCTCAGTGAGTGAGTGTCAGACAGAGGGTGTCAATGAGTGAGTGTCAGTGAGTGAGTGTCAGTGAGTGGGTGTCATTGAGTGAGTGTCATTGAGTGAGTGTCTGTGAGTGAGTATCATTGAGTGAGTGTCAGTTAGTGAGTGTCATTGAGTGAGTGTCATTGAGTGAGTGTCAGTGAGTGAGTGTCAGTGTGTGAGTGTCATTGAGTGAGTGTCAGTGAGTGAGTGTCATTCAGTGAGTGTCAGTGAGTGAGTGTCAGAGAGTGAGTGTCAGTGAGTGAGTGTGTGTGTCAGTGAGTGAGCGTCAGTGAGTGTGCGTCAGTGAGTGAGTGTCGGTGAGTGAGTGTCAGTGAGTGAGTGTCATTGAGTGCGTGTCAGTGAGTGAGTGACAGTGAGTGAGTGTGTGTGTCAGTGAGTGAGTGTCAGTAACTGAGTGTCATTGAGTGAGTGTCAGTGAGTGAGTGTCAGAGAGAGGGAGTCAGTGAGTGAGTGTCAGTGAGTGAGTGTCAGTGAGTGAGTGTCAGTGAGTGAGTGTGTGTGTCAGTGAGTGAGTGCCAGTGAGTGAGTGTCAGTGAGTGTGTGTCAGTGAGTGAGTGTCAGTGAGTGAGTGTCAGTGAGTGTGCGTCAGTGAGTGAGTGTCGGTGAGTGAGTGTCAGTGAGTGAGTGTCAGTGAGTGAGTTTCAGTGAGTGTGTGTCAGTGAGTGAGTGTCAGTGAGTGAGTGTCAGTGAGTGAGTGTGAGTGTCAGTGAGTGAGTGTCAGTGAGTGTGCATCAGTGAGTGAGTGTTGGTGAGTGAGTGTCAGTGAGTGAGTGTCATTGAGTGAGTGTCAGTGAGTGAGTGACAGTGAGTGATTGTGTGTGTCAGTGAGTTCGTGTCAGTAAGTGAGTGTCAGTGAGTGAGTGTCAGTGAGT
The DNA here is from genome assembly GCF_052327205.1 of Somniosus microcephalus. Lineage (NCBI taxonomy): Eukaryota > Metazoa > Chordata > Chondrichthyes > Squaliformes > Somniosidae > Somniosus > Somniosus microcephalus. The sequence goes on along the minus strand of NC_140992.1, from coordinate 148,075,964 downwards.
GAGTGTCACAGAGAGGGTGTCAGTGAGTGAGTGTCAGTGAGTGAGTGTCAGTGAGTGAGTGTCAGTGAGTGAGTGTGTGTGTCAGTGAGTGAGTGCCAGTGAGTGAGTGTCAGTGAGTGTGTGTCAGTGAGTGAGTGTCAGTGAGTGAGTGTCAGTGAGTGTGTGTCAGTGAGTGTGTGTCAGTGAGTGAGTGTCAGTGAGTGAGTGTCAGTGAGTGAGTGTGTGTGTCAGTGAGTGAGTGTCAGTAAGTGAGTGTCAGTGAGTGAGTCTCAGTGAGTGAGTGTCAGACAGAGTGTATCAGTGAGTGAGTGTCAGTGAGTGAGTGTCAGTGAGTGAGTGTCATTGAGTGAGTGTCATTGAGTGAGTGTCAGTGAGTGAGTATCATTGAGTGAGTGTCAGTTAGTGAGTGTCATTGAGTGAGTGGCATTGAGTGAGTGTCAGTGAGTGAGTGTCAGTGTGTGAGTGTCATTGAGTGAGTGTCAGTGAGTGAGTGCCACTCAGTGAGTGTCAGTGAGTGAGTGTCAGAGAGTGAGTGTCAGTCAGTGTGTGTCATTGAGTGAGTGTCAGTGAGTGAGTGTCAGTGAGTGAGTGAGTGTCAGTGAGTGAGTGACAGTGAGTGAGTGTCAGTGAGTGAGTGTCAGTGAGTGAATGTTTGTGAGTGTCAGTGAGTGAGTGTCAGTGAGTGTGTGTCAGTGAGTGAGTGTCAGTGAGTGAGTGTCAGTGAGTGAGTGTCAGTGAGTGAGTGTCAGTGAGTGAGTGTCATTGAGTGAGTGTCAGTGCGTGAGTGTCAGTGAGTGAGTGCCAGTGAATGTCAGTCAGTGATTGTCAGTTGGTGAGTGTCAGTGAGTGAGTGTCAGTGAGTGAGTGAGTGTGGGTGAGTGACATTGAGTGAGTGTCAGTGAGTGAGTGTCTGTGAGTGATTGAGTGAGTGTGAGTGAGAGTCATTGACTGAGTGTCAGTGAGTGAGTGTCATTGAGTGAGTGCCAGTGAGTGAGTGTCAGAGAGTGATTATCAGTGAGTGATTATCTGTGAGTGTCAGTGAATGAGGGTCAGTGACTGAGTGTCAGTGAGCGAGTGAGTGTCAGTGAGTGATTGTCATTGAGTGAGTGTCAGTGAGTGAGTGTCAGTGAGTGAGTGTCAGTGAGTGAGTGAGTGTCAGTGAGTGAGTGTCAGTGAGTGAGTGTCAGTGAATGAATGAGTGTCAGTGAGTGAGTGCCAGTGAGTGAGTGTCAGTGAGTGTGTGTCAGTGAGTGAGTGTCAGTGAGTGAGTGTCAGTGAGTGTGCGTCAGTGAGTGAGTGTCGGTGAGTGAGTGTCAGTGAGTGAGTGTCATTGAGTGAGTGTCAGAGAGTGAGTGACAGTGAGTGAGTGTGTGTGTCAGTGAGTGAGTGTCAGTGAGTGAGTGTCAGTGAGTGAGTGTGAGTGTCAGTGAGTCAGTGTCAGTGAGTGTGCGTCAGTGAGTGAGTGTCGGTGAGTGAGTGTCAATGAGTGAGTATCATTGAGTGAGTGTCAGTGAGTGAGTGACAGTGAGTGAGTGTGTGTGTCAGTGAGTTCGTGTCAGTAAGTGAGTGTCAGTGAGTGAGTGTCAGTGAGTGAGTGCCAGAGAGAGGGTGTCAGTGAGTGAGTGTCAGTGAGTGAGTGTCAGTGACTGAGTGTCAGTGAGTGAGTGTGTTTGTCAGTGAGTGAGTGCCAGTGAGTGAGTGTCAGTGAGTGTGTGTCAGTGAGTGAGTGTCAGTGAGTGAGTGTCAGTGAGTGTGTGTCAGTGTATGTGTGTCAGTGAGTGAGTGTCAGTGAGTGAGTGTCAGTGAGTGAGTGTGTGTGTCAGTGAGTGAGTGTCAGTAAGTGAGTGTCAGTGAGTGAGTCTCAGTGAGTGAGTGTCAGACAGAGGGTGTCAATGAGTGAGTGTCAGTGAGTGAGTGTCAGTGAGTGGGTGTCATTGAGTGAGTGTCATTGAGTGAGTGTCTGTGAGTGAGTATCATTGAGTGAGTGTCAGTTAGTGAGTGTCATTGAGTGAGTGTCATTGAGTGAGTGTCAGTGAGTGAGTGTCAGTGTGTGAGTGTCATTGAGTGAGTGTCAGTGAGTGAGTGTCATTCAGTGAGTGTCAGTGAGTGAGTGTCAGAGAGTGAGTGTCAGTGAGTGAGTGTGTGTGTCAGTGAGTGAGCGTCAGTGAGTGTGCGTCAGTGAGTGAGTGTCGGTGAGTGAGTGTCAGTGAGTGAGTGTCATTGAGTGCGTGTCAGTGAGTGAGTGACAGTGAGTGAGTGTGTGTGTCAGTGAGTGAGTGTCAGTAACTGAGTGTCATTGAGTGAGTGTCAGTGAGTGAGTGTCAGAGAGAGGGAGTCAGTGAGTGAGTGTCAGTGAGTGAGTGTCAGTGAGTGAGTGTCAGTGAGTGAGTGTGTGTGTCAGTGAGTGAGTGCCAGTGAGTGAGTGTCAGTGAGTGTGTGTCAGTGAGTGAGTGTCAGTGAGTGAGTGTCAGTGAGTGTGCGTCAGTGAGTGAGTGTCGGTGAGTGAGTGTCAGTGAGTGAGTGTCATTGAGTGAGTGTCAGTGAGTGAGTGACAATGAGTGAGTGTGTGTGTCAGTGAGTGAGTGTCATTGAGTGAGTGTGAGTAAGTGAGTGTCACTGAGTGAGTGTCAGTGAGTGAGGGTCAGTGAGTGACTGTCAGTGAGTGTCAGTGAGTGAGTGTCAGTGAGTGAATGTCAGTGAGTGAGTGTCAGTGAGTGAGTGTAGAGAGTGAGTGTCATTGAGTGAGTGTCAGTGAGTGAGTGTTAGTGAGTGAGTGTCATTGAGTGAGTGTCAGAGAGTGAGTGTCAGTGAGTGAGTGTCAGTGAGTGAGTGTCAGTGAGTGAGTGAGTGTGAGTGAGTGTCATTGAGTGAGTGTCAGTGAGTGAGTGTCTGTGAGTGAGTGAGTGTGAGTGAGTGTCATTGAGTGAGTGTCAGTGAGTGAGTGTCATTGAGTGAGTGCCAGTGAGTGAGTGTCAGTGAGTGTGTGTCAGTGAGTGAGTGTCAGTGAGTGAGTGTCAGTAAGTGAGTGTCAGTGAGTGTGTGTCAGTGAGTGAGTGTCAGTGAGTGAGTGTCAGTGAGTGAGTGTGTGTGTCAGTGAGTGAGTGTCAGTGAGTGTGCGTCAGTGAGTGAGTGTCGGTGAGTGAGTGTCAGTGAGTGAGTGTCATTGAGTGAGTGTCAGTGAGTGAGTGACAGTGAGTGAGTGTGTGTGTCAGTGAGTGAGTGTCAGTAAGTGAGTGTCAGTGAGTGAGTGTCAGTGAGTGAGTGTCAGAGAGAGGGTATCAGTGAATGAGTGTCAGTGAGTGAGTGTCAGTGAGTGATTGCCAGTGAGTGAGTGTCAGTGAGTGTGTGTCAGTGAGGGAGTGTCTGTGAGTGAGTGTCAGTGAGTGAGTGTGTGTGTCAGTGAGTGAGTGTCAGTAAGTGAGTGTCAGTGAGTGAGTGTCAGTGAGTGAGTGTCAGAGAGAGGGTGTCAGTGAGTGAGTGCCAGTGAGTGAGTGTCAGTGAGTGAGTGTCAGTGAGTGAGTGTCAGTGAGTGAGTGAGTGTGAGTGAGTGTCATTGAGTGAGCGTCAGTGAGTGAGTGTCTGTGAGTGAGTGAGTGTGAGTGAGTGTCATTGAGTGAGTGTCAGTGAGTGAGTGTCATTGAGTGAGTGCCAGTGAGTCAGTGTCAATGAGTGTGTGTCAGTGAGTGAGTGTCAGTGAGTGAGTGTCAGTGAGTGAGTATCAGTGAGTGTGTGTCAGTGAGTGAGTGTCAGTGAGTGAGTGTCAGTGAGTGAGTGTGTGTGTCAGTGAGTGAGTGTCAGTGAGTGTGCGTCAGTGAGTGAGTGTCGGTGAGTGAGTGTCAGTGAGTGAGTGTCATTGAGTGAGTGTCAGCGAGTGAGAGACAGTGAGTGAGTGTGTGTGTCAGTGAGTGAGTGTCAGTAAGTGAGTGTCAGTGAGTGAGCGTCAGTGTGTGAGCGTCAGAGAGAGGGTGTCAGTGAGTGAGTGTCAGTGAGAGAGTGTCAGTGAGTGAGTGTCAGTGAGTGTGTGTGTGTGTCAGTGAGTGAGTGCCAGTGAGTGAGTGTCAGTGAGTGTGTGTCAGTGAGTGAGTGTCAGTGAGTGAGTGTCAGTGAGTGTGCGTCAGTGAGTGAGTGTCGGTGAGTGAGTGTCAGTGAGTGAGCGTCATTGAGTGAGTGTCAGTGAGTGAGTGACAGTGAGTGAGTGTGTGTGTCAGTGAGTGAGTGTCAGTAAGTGAGTGTCAGTGAGTGAGTGTCAGTGAGTGAGTGTCAGAGAGAGTGTGTCAGTGAGTGAGTGTCAGTGAGTGAGTGTCAGTGAGTGAGTGTCAGTGAGTTAGTGTGTGTGTCAGTGAGTGAGTGGCAGTCAGTGAGTGTCAGTGAGTGTGTGTCAGTGAGTGAGTGTCAGTGAGTGAGTGTCAGTGAGTGTGTGTCAGTGAGTGTGTGTCAGTGAGTGAGTGTCAGTGAGTGAGTGTCAGTGAGTGAGTGTGTGTGTCAGTGAGTGAGTGTCAGTAAGTGAGTGTCAGTGAGTGAGTGTCAGTGAGTGAGTGTCAGAGAGAGGGTGTCAGTGAGTGAGTGTCAGTGAGTGAGTGTCAGTGAGTGAGTGTCATTGAGTGAGTGTCATTGAGTGAGTGTCAGTGAGTGAGTATCAGTGAGTGAGTGTCAGTTCGTGAGTGTCATTGAGTGAGTGTCATTGAGTGAGTGTCAGTGAGTGAGTGACAGTGTGTGTGTGTCATTGAGTGAGTGTCAGTGAGTGAGTGTCATTCAATGAGTGTCAATGAGTGAGTGTCAGAGAGTGAGTGTCAGTGAGTGTTGGTCATTGAGTGAGTGTCAGTGAGTGAGTGTCAGTGAGTGAGTGAGTGTCAGTGAGTGAGTGACAGTGAGTGAGTGTCAGTGAGTGAGTGTCAGTGAGTGAATGTTTGTGAGTGTCAGTGAGTGAGTGTCAGTGAGTGTGTGTCAGTGAGTGCGTGTCAGTGAGTGAGTGTCAGTAAGTGAGTGTCATTGAGTGAGTGTCAGTGAGTGAGGGTCAGTGAGTGACTGTCAGTGAGTGTCAGTGAGTGAGGGTCAGTGAGTGAATGTCAGTGAGTGAGGGACAGTGAGTGACTGTCAGTGAGTGTCAGTGAGTGAGTGTCAGTGAGTGAATGTCAGTGAGTGACTGTCAGTGAGTGAGTGTAGAGAGTGAGTGTCATTGAGTGAGTGTCAGTGAGTGAGTGTCAGTGAGTGAGTGTCAGTGAGTGAGTGTCCGTGAGTGAGTGAGTGTGAGTGAGTGTCATTGAGTGAGTGTCAGTGAGTGAGTGTCTGTGAGTGAGTGAGTGTAAGTGAGTGTCATTGAGTGAGTGTCAGTGAGTGAGTGTCATTGACTGATTGCCAGTGAGTGAGTGTCAGTGAGTGTGTGTCAGTGAGTGAGTGTCAGTGAGTGAGTGTCAGTGAGTGAGTGTCAGTGAGTGTGTGTCAGTGAGTGAGTGTCAGTGAGTGAGTGTCAGTGAGTGAGTGTGAGTGTCAGTGAGTGAGTGTCAGTGAGTGTGCGTCAGTGAGTGAGTGTCGGTGAGTGAGTGTCAGTGAGTGAGTGTCATTGAGTGAGTGTCAGTGAGTGAGTGACAGTGAGTGAGTGTGTGTGTCAGTGAGTTCGTGTCAGTAAGTGAGTGTCAGTGAGTGAGTGTCAGTGAGTGAGTGTCAGAGAGAGGGTGTCAGTGAGTGAGTGTCAGTGAGTGAGAGTCAGAGAGAGGGTGTCAGTGAGTGAGTGTCAGTGAGTGAGTGTCAGTGAGTGAGTGTCATTGAGTGAGTGTCATTGAGTGAGTGTCAGTGAGTGAGTATCATTGAGTGAGTGTCAGTTAGTGAGTGTCATTGAGTGAGTGTCATTGAGTGAGTGTCAGTGAATGGGTGTCAGTGTGTGAGTGTCATTGAGTGAGTGTCAGTGAGTGAGTGTCATTCAGTGAGTGTCAGTGAGTGAGTGTCACAGAGTGAGTGTCAGTGAGTGTGTGTCATTGAGTGAGTGTCAGTGAGTGAGTGTCAGTGAGTGAGTGAATGTCAGTGAGTGAGTGTCAGTGAGTGTCAGTGAGTGAGTGTCAGTGAGTGAGTGAGTATCAGTGAGTGAGTTTCCGTGAGTGAGTGTCAGTGAGTGAGTGCCAGTGAGTTAGTGAGTGTAAGTGAGTGAGTGTCAGTGAGTGAGTGAATGTGAGTGAGTGTCAGTGAGTGAGCGCCATTGAGTGTCAGTGAGTTACTGAGTGTCACTGAGTGAGTGTCAGTGAGTGAGTGTCAGTGAGTGTGTGTCAGTGAGTGAGTGTCAGTGAGTGAGTGTCAGTGAATGAGTGTCAGTGAGTGAGTGTCAGTGAGTGTGAGGAAATGAGGGTCAGTGTGTGAGTGTCAGTGAATGAGTGTCAGTGAGTTGGTGTCAATGAGTGAGTGTCAGTGAGTGAGTGTCAGTGAGTGAGTGTTAGTGAGTGTCAGGAAATGAGGGTCAGTGTGTGAGTGTCAGTGAGTGAGTGTCAGTGAGTGAGTGTCAGTGAGTGATTGCGATTGAGTGTCAGTGAGTGAGTGAGTATCCGTGAGTTAGTGTCAGTGAGTGTGTGTCATTGAGTGAGTGTCAGTGAGTGAGTGCGATTGAGTGTCAGTGAGTGAGTGATTATCAGTGAGTTAGTGTCAGTGAGTGAGTGTCAGTGAGTGTGTGTCAGTGATTGAGTATCAGTGAGTGAGTGTCAGTGAATGAGTGTCAATGAGTGGGTGTCAGTGAGTGAGTGTCAGTGAGTGAGTGTCAGTGAGTGTCAGGAAATGATGGTCAGTGAGTGAGTGTCAGCGAGTGAGTGTTAGTGCGTGAGTGTCAGTGACTGATTGCGATTGATTGTCAGTGAGTGAGTGAGTAACCGTGAGTTAGTGTCAGTGAGTGTGTGTCAGTGAGTGAGTGTCAGTGAGTGAGTGCGATTGAGTGTCAGTGAGTGAGTGCGTATCAGTGATTTAGTGTCAGTGAGTGAGTGTCAGTGAGTGTGTGTCAGTGATTGTGTATCAGTGAGTGAGTGTCAGTGAGTGAGTGTCAGTGAGTGAGTGTCATTGAGTGAGTGTCATTGAGTGAGTGTCAGTGAGTGAGTATCAGTGAGTGAGTGTCAGTTAGTGAGTGTCATTGAGTGAGTGTCAGCGAGTGAGTGTCAGTGAGTGAGTGTCAGTGTGAGTGTCATTGAGTGAGTGTCAGTGAGTGAGTGTCATTGAGTGAGTGTCAGTGAGTGAGTGTCAGAGAGTGAGTGTCAGTGAGTGTGTGTCATTGAGTGAGTGTCAGTAAGTGAGTGTCAGTGAGTGAGTGTCAGTGAGTGAGTGACAGTGAGTGAGTGTCAGTGAGTGAGTGTCAGTGAGTGAGTGTGTGTGAGTGTCAGTGAGTGAGTGTCAGTGAGAGTGTGTCAGTGAGTGAGTGTCAGTGAGTGAGTGTCAGTGAGTGAGTGTCAGAGAGTGAGTGTCAGTGAGTGAGTGTCAGTGAGTGAGTGTCAGTGAGTGAGTGTCAGTGAGTGAGTGGCAGTGAGTGAGTGAGTGTCAGTGAGGGAGTGTCAGTGAGTGAGTGAGTGGAAGTGAGTGAGTGTCAGTGAGTGAGAGTCAGTGAGTGAGTGTCATTGAGTGTGTGTCAGTGAGTGAGTGTCAGTGAGTGAGCGTAAGTGAGTGAGTGTCAGTGAGTGTGTGTCAGTGAGTGAGTGTCAGTGAGTGAGTGTCAGTGAGTGAGTGTGTGTGAGTGTCAGTGAGTGAGTGTCAGTGAGTGTGTGTCAGTGAGTGAGTGTCAGTGAGTGAGTGTCAGTGAGTGAGTGTCATTGAGTCAGTGTCAGTGAGTGAGTGTCAGTGAGTGAGTGTCAGTGAGTGAGTGTCAGTGAGTGCGTTTCAGAGAGAGGGTGTCAGTGAGTGAGTGTCAGTGAGTGAGTGTCAGTGAGTGAGTGTCAGTTAGTGAGTGTCATTGAGTGAGTGTCATTGATTGAGTGTCAGTGAGTGAGTGTCAGTGAGTGAGTGTCATTGAGTGAGTGTCAGTGAGTGAGTGTCATTAAGTGAGTGTCAGTGAGTGAGTGTCAGAGTGAGTGTCAGTGAGTGTGTGTCATTGAGTGAGTGTCAGTGAGTGAGTGTAAGTGAGTGAGTGGGTGTCAGTGAATGAGTGACAGTGAGTGAGTGTCAGTGAGTGAGTGTCAGTGAGTGAGTGTGTGTGAGTGTCAGTGAGTGTGTGTCAGTGAGTGAGTGTCAGTGAGTGAGTGTCAGTGAGTGAGTGTCATTAAGTGAGTGTCATTGAGTGAGTGTCAGTAAGTGAGTGTCAGTGAGTGAGTGTCAGTGAGTGAGTGTCATTGAGTGAGTGTCAGTGAGTGAGGGTCAGTGAGTGACTGTCAGTGAGTGTCAGTGAGTGAGTGTCAGTGAGTGAATGTCAGTGAGTGAGTGTCAGTGAGTGAGTGTAGAGAGTGAGTGTCATTGAGTGAGTGTCAGTGGGTGAGTGTTAGTGAGTGAGTGTCATTGAGTGAGTGTCAGAGAGTGAGTGTCAGTGAGTGAGTGACAGTGAGTGAGTGTCAGTGAGTGAGTGAGTGTGAGTGAGTGTCATTGAGTGAGTGTCAGTGAGTGAGTGTCTGTGAGTGAGTGAGTGTGAGTGAGTGTCATTGAGTGAGTGTCAGTGAGTGAGTGTCATTGAGTGAGTGCCAGTGAGTGAGTGTCAGTGAGTGTGTGTCAGTTAGTGAGTGCCAGTGAGTGAGTGTCAGTGAGTTAGTGTCAGTGAGTGTGTGTCAGTGAGTGAGTGTCAGTGAGTGAGTGTCAGTGAGTGAGTGTGTGTGTCAGTGAGTGAGTGTCAGTGAGTGTGCGTCAGTGAGTGAGTGTCGGTGAGTGAGTGTCAGTGAGTGAGTGTCATTGAGTGAGTGTCAGTGAGTGAGTGACAGTGAGTGAGTGTGTGTGTCAGTGAGTGAGTGTCAGTAAGTGAGTGTCAGTGAGTGAGTGTCAGTGAGTGAGTGTCAGAGAGAGGGTGTCAGTGAGTGAGTGTCAGTGAGTGAGTGTCAGTGAGTGAGTGTCAGTGAGTGAGTGTGCGTGTCAGTGAGTGAGTGCCAGTGAGTGAGTGTCAGTGAGTGTGTGTCAGTGAGTGAGTGTCTGTGAGTGAGTGTCAGTGAGTGAGTGTGTGTGTCAGTGAATGAGTGTCAGTAAGTGAGTGTCAGTGAGTGAGTGTCAGTGAGTGAGTGTCAGAGAGAGGGTGTCAGTGAGTGAGTGTCAGTGAGTGAGTGTCAGTGAGTGAGTGTCATTGAGTGAGTGTCATTGAGTGAGTGTCAGTGAGTGAGTACCAGTGAGTGAGTGTCAGTTAGTGAGTGTCATTGAGTGAGTATCATTGAGTGAGTGTCAGTGAGTGAGTGTCAGTGTGTGAGTGTCATTGAGTGAGTGTCAGTGAGTGAGTGTCATTCACTGAGTGTCAGTGAGTGAGTGTCAGAGAGTGAGTGTCAGTGAGTGTGGGTCATTGAGTGAGTGTCAGTGAGTGAGTGTCAGTGAGTGAGTGAGTGTCAGTGAGTGAGTGACAGTGAGTGAATGTCAGTGAGTGAGTGTCAGTGAGTGAATGTTTGTGAGTGTCAGTGAGTGAGTGTCAGTGAGTGTGTGTCAGTGAGTGAGTGTCAGTGAGTGAGTGTCAGTAAGTGAGTGTCATTGAGTGAGTGTCAGTGAGTGAGGGTCAGTGAGTGACTGTCAGTGAGTGTCAGTGAGTGAGTGTCAGTGAGTGAATGTCAGTGAGTGAGGGACAGTGAGTGACTGTCAGTGAGTGTCAGTGAGTGAGTGTCAGTGAGTGAATGTCTGTGAGTGAGTGTCAGTGAGTGGGTGTAGAGAGTGAGTGTCATTGAGTGAGTGTCAGTGAGTGAGTGTTAGTGAGTGAGTGTCATTGAGTGAGTGTCAGTGAGTGAGTGTCAGTGAGTGAGTGTCAGTGAGTGAGTTTCAGTGAGTGAGTGAGTGTGAGTGAGTGTCATTGAGTGAGTGTCAGTGAGTGAGTGTCTGTGAGTGAGTGAGTGTAAGTGAGTGTCATTGAGTGAGTGTCAGTAAGTGAGTGTCATTGAGTGAGTGCCAGTGAGTGAGTGTCAGTGAGTGTGTGTCAGTGAGTGAGTGTCAGTGAGTGAGTGTCAGTGAGTGAGTGTCAGTGAGTGTGTGTCAGTGAGTGAGTGTCAGTGAGTGAGTGTCAGTGAGTGAGTGTGTGTGTCAGTGAGTGAGTGTCAGTGAGTGTGCGTCAGTGAGTGAGTGTCGGTGAGTGAGTGTCAGTGAGTGAGTGTCATTGATTGAGTGTCAGTGAGTGTGTGTCAGTGAGTGAGTGTCAGTGAGTGAGTGTCAGTAAGTGAGTGTCATTGAGTGAGTGTCAGTGAGTGAGGGTCAGTGAGTGACTGTCAGTGAGTGTCAGTGAGTGAGTGTCAGTGAGTGAATGTCAGTGAGTGAGGGACAGTGAGTGACTGTCAGTGAGTGTCAGTGAGTGAGTGTCAGTGAGTGAATGTCTGTGAGTGAGTGTCAGTGAGTGAGTGTAGAGAGTGAGTGTCATTGAGTGAGTGTCAGTGAGTGAGTGTTAGTGAGTGAGTGTCATTGAGTGAGTGTCAGTGAGTGAATGTCAGTGAGTGAGTGTCAGTGAGTGAGTTTCAGTGAGTGAGTGAGTGTGAGTGAGTGTCATTGAGTGAGTGTCAGTGAGTGAGTGTCTGTGAGTGAGTGAGTGTAAGTGAGTGTCATTGAGTGAGTGTCAGTGAGTGAGTGTCATTGAGTGAGTGCCAGTGAGTGAGTGTCAGTGAGTGTGTGTCAGTGAGTGAGTGTCAGAGAGTGAGTGTCAGTGAGTGAGTGTCAGTGAGTGTGTGTCAGTGAGTGAGTGTCAGTGAGTGAGTGTGTGTGTCAGTGAGTGAGTGTCAGTGAGTGTGCGTCAGTGAGTGAGTGTCGGTGAGTGAGTGTCAGTGAGTGAGTGTCATTGAGTGAGTGTCAGTGAGTGAGTGGCAGTGAGTGAGTGTGTGTGTCAGTGAGTGAGTGTCAGTAAGTGAGTGTCAGTGAGTGAGTGTCAGTGAGTGAGTGTCAGAGAGAGGGTGTCAGTGAGTGAGTGTCAGTGAGTGAGTGTCAATGAGTGAGTGTCAGTGAGTGAGTGTGTGTTTCAGTTCGTGAGTGCCAGTGAGTGAGTGTCAGTGAGTGTGTGTCAGTGAGTGAGTGTCAGTGAGTGAGTGTCAGTGAGTGTGTGTCAGTGAGTGTGTGTCAGTGAGTGAGTGTCAGTGAGTGAGTGTGTGTGTCAGTGAGTGAGTGTCAGTAAGTGAGTGTCAGTGAGTGAGTGTCAGTGAGTGAGTGTCAGAGAGAGGGTGTCAGTGAGTGAGTGTGAGAGAGTGAGTGTCAGTGAGTGAGTGTCATTGAGTGAGTGTCATTGAGTGAGTGTCAGTGAGTGAGTATCATTGAGTGAGTGTCAGTTAGTGAGTGTCATTGAGTGAGTGTCATTGAGTGAGTGTCATTGAGTGAGTGTCAGTGAGTGAGTGTCATTCAGTGAGTGTCAGTGAGTGAGTGTCAGAGAGTGAGTGTCAGTGAGTGTGTGTCATTGAGTGAGTGTCAGTGAGTGAGTGTCAGTGAGTGAGTGAGTGTCAGTGAGTGAGTGACAGTGAGTGAGTGTCAGTGAGTGAGTGTCAGTGAGTGAATGTTTGTGAGTGTCAGTGAGTGAGTGTCAGTGAGTGTTTGTCAGTGAGTGAGTGTCAGTGAGTGAGTGTCAGTGAGTGAGTGTCAGTGAGTGAGTGTCATTGAGTGAGTGTCAGTGAGTGACTGTCAGTGAGTGAGTGCCAGTAAATGTCAGTCTGTGAGTGTCAGTTAGTGAGTGTCAGTGAGTGAGTGTCAGTGAGTGAGTGTCAGTGAGTGAGTGAGTGTGAGTGAGTGTCATTGAGTGAGTGTCAGTGAGTGAGTGTCTGTGAGTGAGTGTCAGAGATTGACTGTCAGTGAGTGAGTGCCAGTGAATGTCAGTCAGTTAGTGTCAGTGCGTCAGTGTCAGTGATTGAGTGTCAGTGAGTGAGTGAGTGTGAGTGAGTGTCATTGAGTGAGTGTCAGTGAGTGAGTGTCTGTGAGTGAGTGAGTGAGTGTGAGTGAGAGTCATTGAGTGAGTGTCAGTGAGTGAGTGTCATTGAGTGAGTGCCAGTGAGTGAGTGTCAGTGAGTGATTATCAGTGAGTGATTATCAGTGAGTGTCAGTGAATGAGGGTCAGTGAGTGAGTGTCAGTGAGTGAGTGAGTGTCAGTGAGTGATTGTCATTGAGTGAGTGTCAGTGAGTGAGTGTCAGTGAGTGAGTGTCAGTGAGTGAGTGAGTGTCAGTGAGTGAATGTCAGTGAGTGAGTGTCAGTGACTGAATGAGTGTCAGTGAGTGAGAGTTAGTGAGTTGCACTGATTGAGTGTCAGTGAGTGAGTGTCAGTGAGTGAGTGACAGTGAGTGAGTGAGTGTCAGTGAGTGAGTGTCAGTGAGTGTCAGTGACTGAGTGTCAGTGAGTGAGTGAGTATCAGTGAGTGAGTGTCAGTGAGTGAGTGTCAGTGAGTGAGTGCCAGTGAGTTAGTGAGTGTAAGTCAGTGAGTGTCAATGAGTGAGTGAATGTGAGTGAGTGTCAGTGAGTGAACGCCATTGAGTGTCAGTGAGTGAGTGTCAGTGAGTGTGTGTCAGTGAGTGAGTGTCAGTGAGTGAGTGTCAGTGAATGAGTGTCAGTGAGTGAGTGTCAGTGAGTGTGTGGAAATGAGGGTCAGTGTGTGAGTGTCAGTGAGTGAGTGTCAGTGAGTTGGTGTCAATGAGTGAGTGTCAGTGAGTGAGTGTCAGTGAGTGAGTGTTTGTGAGTGTCAGGAAATGAGGGTCAGTGTGTGAGTGTCAGAGAGTGAGTGTCAGTGAGTGAGTGTCAGTGAGTGATTGCGATTGATTGTCAGTGAGTGAGTGAGTATCCGTGAGTTAGTGTCAGTGAGTGTGTGTCAGTGAGTGAGTGTCAGTGAGTGAGTGCGATTGAGTGTCAGTGAGTGAGTGAGTATCAGTGAGTTAGTGTCAGTGAGTGAGTGTCAGTGAGTGTGTGTCAGTGATTGAGTATCAGTGAGTGAGTGTCAGAGAATGAGTGTCAATGAGTGGGTGTCAGTGAGTGAGTGTCAGTGAGTGAGTGTCAGTGAGTGTCAGGAAATGAGGGTCAGTGAATGAGTGTCAGCGAGTGAGTGTCAGTGAGTGAGTGTCAGTGAGTGATTGCGATTGATTGTCAGTGAGTGAGTGAGTAACCGTGAGTTAGTGTCAGTGAGTGTGTGTCAGTGAGTGAGTGTCAGTGAGTGAGTGCGATTGAGTGTCAGTGAGTGAGTGAGTATCAGTGATTTAGTGTCAGTGAGTGAGTGTCAGTGAGTGAGTGTCAGTGAGTGTGTGTCAGTGATTGTGTATCAGTGAGTGAGTGTCAGTGCGTGAGTGTCAGTGAGTGAGTGTGAGTGAGTGTCAGTGAGTGAGTGTCAGTGAATGAGTGTGAGTGAGTATCAGTGTGTTAGTGTCAGTGAGTGTGTGTCAGTGAGTGAGTGTCAGTGAGTGAGTGTCAGTGAGTGTCAGGAAATGAGGGTGAGTGTGTGAGTGTCAGTGAGTGAGTGTCAGTGAGTGAGTGTCAGTGAGTGGGTGTCAGAGAAGGTGTCAGTGAGTGAGTGTCAGTGAGTGAGTGTCAGTGAGTGAGTGTCATTGAGTGAGTGTCATTGAGTGAGTGTCAGTGAGTGAGTATCATTGAGTGAGTGTCAGTTAGTGAGTGTCATTGAGTGAGTGTCATTGAGTGAGTGTCAGTGAGTGAGTGTCAGTGTGTGAGTGTCATTGAGTGAGTGTCAGTGAGTGAGTGTCATTCAGTGAGTGTAAGTGAGTGAGTGTCAGAGAGTGAGTGTCAGTGAGTGTGTGTCATTGAGTGAGTGTCAGTGAGTGAGTGTCAGTGAGTGAGTGAGTGTCAGTGAGTGAGTGACAGTGAGTGAGTGTCAGTGAGTGAGTGTCAGTGAGTGAATGTTTGTGAGTGTCAGTGAGTGTGTGTCAGTGAGTGAGTGTCAATGTGTGAGTGTCAGTGAGTGAGTGTCAGTGAGTGAGTGTCATTGAGTGAGTGTCATTGAGTGAGTGTCAGTGAGTGAGTGTCAGTGAGTGAGTGTCAGTGAGTGGGTGTCAGAGAAGGTGTCAGTGAGTGAGTGTCAGTGAGTGAGTTTCAGTGTGTGAGTGTCATTGAGTGAGTGTCAGTGAGTGAGTGTCATTCAGTGAGTGTTAGTGAGTGAGTGTCAGAGAGTGAGTGTCAGTGAGTGTGTGTCATTGAGTGAGTGTCAGTGAGTGAGTGTCAGTGAGTGAGTGAATGTCAGTGAGTGAGTGTCAGTGAGTGTCAGTGAGTGAGTGTCAGTGAGTGAGTGAGTATCAGTGAGTGAGTTTCAGTGAGTGAGTGTCAGTGAGTGAGTGCCAGTGAGTTAGTGTGTGTAAGTGAGTGAGTGTCAGTGAGTGAGTGAGTGTGAGTGAGTGTCAGTGAGTGAGCGCCATTGAGTGTCAGTGAGTTACTGAGTGTCACTGAGTGAGTGTCAGTGAGTGAGTGTCAGTGAGTGTGTGTCAGTGAGTGAGTGTCAGTGAGTGAGTGTCAGTGAATGAGTGTCAGTGAGTGAGTGTCAGTGAGTGTGAGGAAATGAGGGTCAGTGTGTGAGTGTCAGTGAATGAGTGTCAGTGAGTTGGTGTCAATGAGTGAGTGTCAGTGAGTGAGTGTCAGTGAGTGAGTGTTAGTGAGTGTCAGGAAATGAGGGTCAGTGTGTGAGTGTCAGTGAGTGAGTGTCAGTGAGTGAGTGTCAGTGAGTGATTGCGATTGAGTGTCAGTGAGTGAGTGAGTATCCGTGAGTTAGTGTCAGTGAGTGTGTGTCATTGAGTGAGTGTCAGTGTTTGAGTGCGATTGAGTGTCAGTGAGTGTGTGATTATCAGTGAGTTAGTGTCAGTGAGTGAGTGTCAGTGAGTGTGTGTCAGTGATTGAGTATCAGTGAGTGAGTGTCAGTGAATGAGTGTCAATGAGTGGGTGTCAGTGAGTGAGTGTCAGTGAGTGAGTGTCAGTGAGTGTCAGGAAATGAGGGTCAGTGAGTGAGTGTCAGCGAGTGAGTGTCAGTGAGTGAGTGTCAGTGAGTGATTGCGATTGATTGTCAGTGAGTGAGTGAGTAACCGTGAGTTAGTGTCAGTGAGTGTGTGTCAGTGAGTGAGTGTCAGTGAGTGAGTTCGATTGAGTGTCAGTGAGTGAGTGAGTATCAGTGATTTAGTGTCAGTGAGTGAGTGTCAGTGAGTGTGTGTCAGTGAGTGAGTGTCAGTGAGTGTGTGTCAGTGAGTGAGTGTCAGTGAGTGAGTGTCAGTGAGTGTGTGTCAGTGAGTGTGTGTCAGTGAGTGAGTGTCAGTGAGTGAGTGTCAGTGAGTGAGCGTCAGTGAGTGAGTGTCAGTGAGTGAGTGTCAGAGAGAGGGTGTCAGTGAGTGAGTGTCAGTGAGTGAGTGTCAGTGAGTGAGTGTCATTGAGTGAGTGTCATTGAGTGAGTGTCAGTGAGTGAGTATCAGTGAGTGAGTGTCAGTTCGTGAGTGTCATTGAGTGAGTGTCATTGAGTGAGTGTCAGTGAGTGAGTGACAGTGTGTGTGTGTCATTGAGTGAGTGTCAGTGAGTGAGTGTCATTCAATGAGTGTCAGTGAGTGAGTGTCAGAGAGTGAGTGTCAGTGAGTGTTGGTCATTGAGTGAGTGTCAGTGAGTGAGTGTCAGTGAGTGAGTGAGTGTCAGTGAGTGAGTGACAGTGAGTGAGTGTCAGTGAGTGAGTGTCAGTGAGTGAATGTTTGTGAGTGTCAGTGAGTGAGTGTCAGTGAGTGTGTGTCAGTGAGTGAGGGTCAGTGAGTGACTGTCAGTGAGTGTCAGTGAGTGAGGGTCCGTGAGTGAATGTCAGTGAGTGAGGGACAGTGAGTGACTGTCAGTGAGTGTCAGTGAGTGAGTGTCAGTGAGTGAATGTCAGTGAGTGACTGTCAGTGAGTGAGTGTAGAGAGTGAGTGTCATTGAGTGAGTGTCAGTGAGTGAGTGTTAGTGAGTGAGTGTCATTGAGTGAGTGTCAGTGAGTGAGTGTCAGTGAGTGAGTGTCAGTGAGTGAGTGTCCGTGAGTGAGTGAGTGTGAGTGAGTGTCATTGAGTGAGTGTCAGTGAGTGAGTGTCTGTGAATGAGTGAGTGTAAGTGAGTGTCATTGAGTGAGTGTCAGTGAGTGAGTGTCATTGAGTGAGTGCCAGTGAGTGAGTGTCAGTGAGTGTGTGTCAGTGAGTGAGTGTCAGTGAGTGAGTGTCAGTGAGTGAGTGTCAGTGAGTGTGTGTCAGTGAGTGAGTGTCAGTGAGTGAGTGTCAGTGAGTGAGTGTGAGTGTCAGTGAGTGAGTGTCAGTGAGTGTGCGTCAGTGAGTGAGTGTCGGTGAGTGAGTGTCAGTGAGTGAGTGTCATTGAATGAGTGTCAGTGAGTGAGTGACAGTGAGTGAGTGTGTGTGTCAGTGAGTTTGTGTCAGTAAGTGAGTGTCAGTGAGTGAGTGTCAGTGAGTGAGTGTCAGAGAGAGGGTGTCAGTGAGTGAGTGTCAGTGAGTGAGAGTCAGAGAGAGGGTGTCAGTGAGTGAGTGTCAGTGAGTGAGTGTCAGTGAGTGAGTGTCATTGACTGAGTGTCATTGAGTGAGTGTCAGTGAGTGAGTATCATTGAGTGAGTGTCAGTTAGTGAGTGTCATTGAGTGAGTGTCATTGAGTGAGTGTCAGTGAGTGAGTGTCAGTGTGTGAGTGTCATTGAGTGAGTGTCAGTGAGTGAGTGTCATTCAGTGAGTGTCAGTGAGTGAGTGTCACAGAGTGAGTGTCAGTGAGTGTGTGTCATTGAGTGAGTGTCAGTGAGTGAGTGTCAGTGAGTGAGTGAATGTCAGTGAGTGAGTGTCAGTGAGTGTCAGTGAGTGAGTGTCAGTGAGTGAGTGAGTATCAGTGAGTGAGTTTCAGTGAGTGAGTGTCAGTGAGTGAGTGCCAGTGAGTTACTGAGTGTAAGTGAGTGAGTGTCAGTGAGTGAGTGAATGTGAGTGAGTGTCAGTGAGTGAGCGCCATTGAGTGTCAGTGAGTTACTGAGTGTCACTGAGTGAGTGAGTGTGAGTGAGTGTCAGTGAGTGTGTGTCAGTGAGTGAGTGTCAGTGAGTGAGTGTCAGTGAATGAGTGTCAGTGAGTGAGTGTCAGTGAGTGTGAGGAAATGAGGGTCAGTGTGTGAGTGTCAGTGAATGAGTGTCAGTGAGTTGGTGTCAATGAGTGAGTGTCAGTGAGTGAGTGTCAGTGAGTGAGTGTTAGTGAGTGTCAGGAAATGAGGGTCAGTGTGTGAGTGTCAGTGAGTGAGTGTCAGTGAGTGAGTGTCAGTGAGTGATTGCGATTGAGTGTCAGTGAGTGAGTGAGTATCCGTGAGTTAGTGTCAGTGAGTGTGTGTCATTGAGTGAGTGTCAGTGAGTGAGTGCGATTGAGTGTCAGTGAGTGAGTGATTATCAGTGAGTTAGTGTCAGTGAGTGAGTGTCAGTGAGTGTGTGTCAGTGATTGAGTATCAGTGAGTGAGTGTCAGTGAATGAGTGTCAATGAGTGGGTGTCAGTGAGTGAGTGTCAGTGAGTGAGTGTCAGTGAGTGTCAGGAAATGATGGTCAGTGAGTGAGTGTCAGCGAGTGAGTGTCAGTGAGTGAGTGTCAGTGACTGATTGCGATTGATTGTCAGTGAGTGAGTGAGTAACCGTGAGTTAGTGTCAGTGAGTGTGTGTCAGTGAGTGAGTGTCAGTGAGTGAGTGCGATTGAGTGTCAGTGAGTGAGTGCGTATCAGTGATTTAGTGTCAGTGAGTGAGTGTCAGTGAGTGTGTGTCAGTGATTGTGTATCAGTGAGTGAGTGTCAGTGAGTGAGTGTCAGTGAGTGAGTGTCATTGAGTGAGTGTCATTGAGTGAGTGTCAGTGAGTGAGTATCAGTGAGTGAGTGTCAGTTAGTGAGTGTCATTGAGTGAGTGTCAGCGAGTGAGTGTCAGTGAGTGAGTGTCAGTGTGAGTGTCATTGAGTGAGTGTCAGTGAGTGAGTGTCATTGAGTGAGTGTCAGTGAGTGAGTGTCAGAGAGTGAGTGTCAGTGAGTGTGTGTCATTGAGTGAGTGTCAGTAAGTGAGTGTCAGTGAGTGAGTGAGTGTCAGTGAGTGAGTGACAGTGAGTGAGTGTCAGTGAGTGAGTGTCAGTGAGTGAGTGTGTGTGAGTGTCAGTGAGTGAGTGTCAGTGTGAGTGTGTCAGTGAGTGAGTGTCAGTGAGTGAGTGTCAGTGAGTGAGTGTCAGAGAGTGAGTGTCAGTGAGTGAGTGTCAGTGAGTGAGTGTCAGTGAGTGAGTGTCAGTGAGTGAGTGGCAGTGAGTGAGTGAGTGTCAGTGAGGGAGTGTCAGTGAGTGAGTGAGTGGAAGTGAGTGAGTGTCAGTGAGTGAGAGTCAGTGAGTGAGTGTCATTGAGTGTGTGTCAGTGAGTGAGTGTCAGTGAGTGAGCGTAAGTGAGTGAGTGTCAGTGAGTGTGTGTCAGTGAGTGAGTGTCAGTGAGTGAGTGTCAGTGAGTGAGTGTGTGTGAGTGTCAGTGAGTGAGTGTCAGTGAGTGTGTGTCAGTGAGTGAGTGTCAGTGAGTGAGTGTCAGTGAGTGAGTGTCATTGAGTCAGTGTCAGTGAGTGAGTGTCAGTGAGTGAGTGTCAGTGAGTGAGTGTCAGTGAGTGCGTGTCAGAGAGAGGGTGTCAGTGAGTGAGTGTCAGTGAGTGAGTGTCAGTGAGTGAGTGTCAGTTAGTGAGTGTCATTGAGTGAGTGTCATTGATTGAGTGTCAGTGAGTGAGTGTCAGTGAGTGAGTGTCATTGAGTGAGTGTCAGTGAGTGAGTGTCATTAAGTGAGTGTCACTGAGTGAGTGTCAGAGTGAGTGTCAGTGAGTGTGTGTCATTGAGTGAGTGTCAGTGAGTGAGTGTAAGTGAGTGAGTGGGTGTCAGTGAATGAGTGACAGTGAGTGAGTGTCAGTGAGTGAGTGTCAGTGAGTGAGTGTGTGTGAGTGTCAGTGAGTGTGTGTCAGTGAGTGAGTGTCA
This sequence comes from Somniosus microcephalus, assembly GCF_052327205.1. Classification (NCBI taxonomy): domain Eukaryota; kingdom Metazoa; phylum Chordata; class Chondrichthyes; order Squaliformes; family Somniosidae; genus Somniosus; species Somniosus microcephalus. The sequence goes on along the minus strand of NC_140992.1, from coordinate 148,056,950 downwards.
GTGAGTGAGTGTCAGTGAGTGAGTGTCATTAAGTGAGTGTCATTGAGTGAGTGTCAGTGAGTGAGTGTCAGTGAGTGAGTGTCAGTGAGTGAATGTCAGTGAGTGAGTGTCAGTGAGTGAGTGTAGAGAGTGAGTGTCATTGAGTGAGTGTCAGTGGGTGAGTGTTAGTGAGTGAGTGTCATTGAGTGAATGTCAGAGAGTGAGTGTCAGTGAGTGAGTGACAGTGAGTGAGTGTCAGTGAGTGAGTGAGTGTGAGTGAGTGTCATTGAGTGAGTGTCAGTGAGTGAGTGTCTGTGAGTGAGTGAGTGTGAGTGAGTGTCATTGAGTGAGTGTCAGTGAGTGAGTGTCATTGAGTGAGTGCCAGTGAGTGAGTGTCAGTGAGTGTGTGTCAGTTAGTGAGTGCCAGTGAGTGAGTGTCAGTGAGTTAGTGTCAGTGAGTGTGTGTCAGTGAGTGAGTGTCAGTGAGTGAGTGTCAGTGAGTGAGTGTGTGTGTCAGTGAGTGAGTGTCAGTGAGTGTGCGTCAGTGAGTGAGTGTCGGTGAGTGAGTGTCAGTGAGTGAGTGTCATTGAGTGAGTGTCAGTGATTGAGTGACAGTGAGTGAGTGTGTGTGTCAGTGAGTGAGTGTCAGTAAGTGAGTGTCAGTGAGTGAGTGTCAGTGAGTGAGTGTCAGAGAGAGGGTGTCAGTGAGTGAGTGTCAGTGAGTGAGTGTCAGTGAGTGAGTGTCAGTGAGTGAGTGTGCGTGTCAGTGAGTGAGTGCCAGTGAGTGAGTGTCAGTGAGTGTGTGTCAGTGAGTGAGTGTCTGTGAGTGAGTGTCAGTGAGTGAGTGTGTGTGTCAGTGAGTGAGTGTCAGTAAGTGAGTGTCAGTGAGTGAGTGTCAGTGAGTGAGTGTCAGAGAGAGGGTGTCAGTGAGTGAGTGTCAGTGAGTGAGTGTCAGTGAGTGAGTGTCATTGAGTGAGTGTCATTGAGTGAGTGTCAGTGAGTGAGTACCAGTGAGTGAGTGTCAGTTAGTGAGTGTCATTGAGTGAGTATCATTGAGTGAGTGTCAGTGAGTGAGTGTCAGTGTGTGAGTGTCATTGAGTGAGTGTCAGTGAGTGAGTGTCATTCACTGAGTGTCAGTGAGTGAGTGTCAGAGAGTGAGTGTCAGTGAGTGTGGGTCATTGAGTGAGTGTCAGTGAGTGAGTGTCAGTGAGTGAGTGAGTGTCAGTGAGTGAGTGACAGTGAGTGAATGTCAGTGAGTGAGTGTCAGTGAGTGAATGTTTGTGAGTGTCAGTGAGTGAGTGTCAGTGAGTGTGTGTCAGTGAGTGAGTGTCAGTGAGTGAGTGTCAGTAAGTGAGTGTCATTGAGTGAGTGTCAGTGAGTGAGGGTCAGTGAGTGACTGTCAGTGAGTGTCAGTGAGTGAGTGTCAGTGAGTGAATGTCAGTGAGTGAGGGACAGTGAGTGACTGTCAGTGAGTGTCAGTGAGTGAGTGTCAGTGAGTGAATGTCTGTGAGTGAGTGTCAGTGAGTGGGTGTAGAGAGTGAGTGTCATTGAGTGAGTGTCAGTGAGTGAGTGTTAGTGAGTGAGTGTCATTGAGTGAGTGTCAGTGAGTGAGTGTCAGTGAGTGAGTGTCAGTGAGTGAGTTTCAGTGAGTGAGTGAGTGTGAGTGAGTGTCATTGAGTGAGTGTCAGTGAGTGAGTGTCTGTGAGTGAGTGAGTGTAAGTGAGTGTCATTGAGTGAGTGTCAGTAAGTGAGTGTCATTGAGTGAGTGCCAGTGAGTGAGTGTCAGTGAGTGTGTGTCAGTGAGTGAGTGTCAGTGAGTGAGTGTCAGTGAGTGAGTGTCAGTGAGTGTGTGTCAGTGAGTGAGTGTCAGTGAGTGAGTGTCAGTGAGTGAGTGTGTGTGTCAGTGAGTGAGTGTCAGTGAGTGTGCGTCAGTGAGTGAGTGTCGGTGAGTGAGTGTCAGTGAGTGAGTGTCATTGAGTGAGTGTCAGTGAGTGTGTGTCAGTGAGTGAGTGTCAGTGAGTGAGTGTCAGTAAGTGAGTGTCATTGAGTGAGTGTCAGTGAGTGAGGGTCAGTGAGTGACTGTCAGTGAGTGTCAGTGAGTGAGTGTCAGTGAGTGAATGTCAGTGAGTGAGGGACAGTGAGTGACTGTCAGTGTCAGTGAGTGAGTGTCAGTGAGTGAATGTCTGTGAGTGAGTGTCAGTGAGTGAGTGTAGAGAGTGAGTGTCATTGAGTGAGTGTCAGTGAGTGAGTGTTAGTGAGTGAGTGTCATTGAGTGAGTGTCAGTGAGTGAGTGTCAGTGAGTGAGTGTCAGTGAGTGAGTTTCAGTGAGTGAGTGAGTGTGAGTGAGTGTCATTGAGTGAGTGTCAGTGAGTGAGTGTCTGTGAGTGAGTGATTGTAAGTGAGTGTCATTGAGTGAGTGTCAGTGAGTGAGTGTCATTGAGTGAGTGCCAGTGAGTGAGTGTCTGTGAGTGTGTGTCAGTGAGTGAGTGTCAGTGAGTGAGTGTCAGTGAGTGTGTGTCAGTGAGAGATTGTCAGTGAGTGAGTGTCAGTGAGTGAGTGTCAGTGAGTGTGCGTCAGTGAGTGAGTGTTGGTGAGTGAGTGTCAGTGAGTGAGTGTCATTGAGTGAGTGTCAGTGAGTGAGTGGCAGTGAGTGAGTGTGTGTGTCAGTGAGTGAGTGTCAGTAAGTGAGTGTCAGTGAGTGAGTGTCAGTGAGTGAGTGTCAGAGAGAGGGTGTCAGTGAGTGAGTGTCAGTGAGTGAGTGTCAATGAGTGAGTGTCAGTGAGTGAGTGTGTGCTTCAGTTCGTGAGTGCCAGTGAGTGAGTGTCAGTGAGTATGTGTCAGTGAGTGAGTGTCAGTGAGTGAGTGTCAGTGAGTGTGTGTCAGTGAGTGTGTGTCAGTGAGTGAGTGTCAGTGAGTGAGTGTCAGTGAGTGAGTGTGTGAGTCAGTGAGTGAGTGTCAGTAAGTGAGTGTCAGTGAGTGAGTGTCAGTGAGTGAGTGTCAGAGAGAGGGTGTCAGTGAGTGAGTGTGAGAGAGTGAGTGTCAGTGAGTGAGTGTCATTGAGTGAGTGTCATTGAGTGAGTGTCAGTGAGTGAGTATCATTGAGTGAGTGTCAGTTAGTGAGTGTCATTGAGTGAGTGTCATTGAGTGAGTGTCAGTGAGTGAGTGTCAGTGTGTGAGTGTCATTGAGTGAGTGTCAGTGAGTGAGTGTCATTCAGTGAGTGTCAGTGAGTGAGTGTCAGAGAGTGAGTGTCAGTGAGTGTGTGTCATTGAGTGAGTGTCAGTGAGTGAGTGTCAGTGAGTGAGTGAGTGTCAGTGAGTGAGTGACAGTGAGTGAGTGTCAGTGAGTGAGTGTCAGTGAGTGAATGTTTGTGAGTGTCAGTGAGTGAGTGTCAGTGAGTGTGTGTCAGTGAGTGAGTGTCAGTGAGTGAGTGTCAGTGAGTGAGTGTCAGTGAGTGAGTGTCATTGAGTGAGTGTCAGTGAGTGACTGTCAGTGAGTGAGTGCCAGTAAATGTCAGTCAGTGAGTGTCAGTTAGTGAGTGTCAGTGAGTGAGTGTCAGTGAGTGAGTGTCAGTGAGTGAGTGAGTGTGAGTGAGTGTCATTGAGTGAGTGTCAGTGAGTGAGTGTCTGTGAGTGAGTGTCAGAGATTGACTGTCAGTGAGTGAGTGCCAGCGAATGTCAGTCAGTTAGTGTCAGTGCGTCAGTGTCAGTGATTGAGTGTCAGTGAGTGAGTGAGTGTGAGTGAGTGTCATTGAGTGAGTGTCAGTGAGTGAGTGTCAGTGAGTGAGTGTCAGTGAGTGAGTTTCAGTGAGTGAGTGAGTGTGAGTGAGTGTCATTGAGTGAGTGTCAGTGAGTGAGTGTCTGTGAGTGAGTGAGTGTAAGTGAGTGTCATTGAGTGAGTGTCAGTAAGTGAGTGTCATTGAGTGAGTGCCAGTGAGTGAGTGTCAGTGAGTGAGTGTCAGTGAGTGAGTGTCAGTGAGTGAGTGTGTGAGTCAGTGAGTGAGTGTCAGTAAGTGAGTGTCAGTGAGTGAGTGTCAGTGAGTGAGTGTCAGAGAGAGGGTGTCAGTGAGTGAGTGTGAGAGAGTGAGTGTCAGTGAGTGAGTGTCATTGAGTGAGTGTCATTGAGTGAGTGTCAGTGAGTGAGTATCATTGAGTGAGTGTCAGTTAGTGAGTGTCATTGAGTGAGTGTCATTGAGTGAGTGTCAGTGAGTGAGTGTCAGTGTGTGAGTGTCATTGAGTGAGTGTCAGTGAGTGAGTGTCATTCAGTGAGTGTCAGTGAGTGAGTGTCAGAGAGTGAGTGTCAGTGAGTGTGTGTCATTGAGTGAGTGTCAGTGAGTGAGTGTCAGTGAGTGAGTGAGTGTCAGTGAGTGAGTGACAGTGAGTGAGTGTCAGTGAGTGAGTGTCAGTGAGTGAATGTTTGTGAGTGTCAGTGAGTGAGTGTCAGTGAGTGTGTGTCAGTGAGTGAGTGTCAGTGAGTGAGTGTCAGTGAGTGAGTGTCAGTGAGTGAGTGTCATTGAGTGAGTGTCAGTGAGTGACTGTCAGTGAGTGAGTGCCAGTAAATGTCAGTCAGTGAGTGTCAGTTAGTGAGTGTCAGTGAGTGAGTGTCAGTGAGTGAGTGTCAGTGAGTGAGTGAGTGTGAGTGAGTGTCATTGAGTGAGTGTCAGTGAGTGAGTGTCTGTGAGTGAGTGTCAGAGATTGACTGTCAGTGAGTGAGTGCCAGCGAATGTCAGTCAGTTAGTGTCAGTGCGTCAGTGTCAGTGATTGAGTGTCAGTGAGTGAGTGAGTGTGAGTGAGTGTCATTGAGTGAGTGTCAGTGAGTGAGTGTCAGTGAGTGAGTGTCAGTGAGTGAGTTTCAGTGAGTGAGTGAGTGTGAGTGAGTGTCATTGAGTGAGTGTCAGTGAGTGAGTGTCTGTGAGTGAGTGAGTGTAAGTGAGTGTCATTGAGTGAGTGTCAGTAAGTGAGTGTCATTGAGTGAGTGCCAGTGAGTGAGTGTCAGTGAGTGTGTGTCAGTGAGTGAGTGTCAGTGAGTGAGTGTCAGTGAGTGAGTGTCAGTGAGTGTGTGTCAGTGAGTGAGTGTCAGTGAGTGAGTGTCAGTGAGTGAGTGTGTGTGTCAGTGAGTGAGTGTCAGTGAGTGTGCGTCAGTGAGTGAGTGTCGGTGAGTGAGTGTCAGTGAGTGAGTGTCATTGAGTGAGTGTCAGTGAGTGTGTGTCAGTGAGTGAGTGTCAGTGAGTGAGTGTCAGTAAGTGAGTGTCATTGAGTGAGTGTCAGTGAGTGAGGGTCAGTGAGTGACTGTCAGTGAGTGTCAGTGAGTGAGTGTCAGTGAGTGAATGTCAGTGAGTGAGGGACAGTGAGTGACTGTCAGTGTCAGTGAGTGAGTGTCAGTGAGTGAATGTCTGTGAGTGAGTGTCAGTGAGTGAGTGTAGAGAGTGAGTGTCATTGAGTGAGTGTCAGTGAGTGAGTGTTAGTGAGTGAGTGTCATTGAGTGAGTGTCAGTGAGTGAGTGTCAGTGAGTGAGTGTCAGTGAGTGAGTTTCAGTGAGTGAGTGAGTGTGAGTGAGTGTCATTGAGTGAGTGTCAGTGAGTGAGTGTCTGTGAGTGAGTGATTGTAAGTGAGTGTCATTGAGTGAGTGTCAGTGAGTGAGTGTCATTGAGTGAGTGCCAGTGAGTGAGTGTCTGTGAGTGTGTGTCAGTGAGTGAGTGTCAGTGAGTGAGTGTCAGTGAGTGTGTGTCAGTGAGAGATTGTCAGTGAGTGAGTGTCAGTGAGTGAGTGTCAGTGAGTGTGCGTCAGTGAGTGAGTGTTGGTGAGTGAGTGTCAGTGAGTGAGTTTCATTGAGTGAGTGTCAGTGAGTGAGTGGCAGTGAGTGAGTGTGTGTGTCAGTGAGTGAGTGTCAGTAAGTGAGTGTCAGTGAGTGAGTGTCAGTGAGTGAGTGTCAGAGAGAGGGTGTCAGTGAGTGAGTGTCAGTGAGTGAGTGTCAATGAGTGAGTGTCAGTGAGTGAGTGTGTGCTTCAGTTCGTGAGTGCCAGTGAGTGAGTGTCAGTGAGTATGTGTCAGTGAGTGAGTGTCAGTGAGTGAGTGTCAGTGAGTGTGTGTCAGTGAGTGTGTGTCAGTGAGTGAGTGTCAGTGAGTGAGTGTCAGTGAGTGAGTGTGTGAGTCAGTGAGTGAGTGTCAGTAAGTGAGTGTCAGTGAGTGAGTGTCAGTGAGTGAGTGTCAGAGAGAGGGTGTCAGTGAGTGAGTGTGAGAGAGTGAGTGTCAGTGAGTGAGTGTCATTGAGTGAGTGTCATTGAGTGAGTGTCAGTGAGTGAGTATCATTGAGTGAGTGTCAGTTAGTGAGTGTCATTGAGTGAGTGTCATTGAGTGAGTGTCAGTGAGTGAGTGTCAGTGTGTGAGTGTCATTGAGTGAGTGTCAGTGAGTGAGTGTCATTCAGTGAGTGTCAGTGAGTGAGTGTCAGAGAGTGAGTGTCAGTGAGTGTGTGTCATTGAGTGAGTGTCAGTGAGTGAGTGTCAGTGAGTGAGTGAGTGTCAGTGAGTGAGTGACAGTGAGTGAGTGTCAGTGAGTGAGTGTCAGTGAGTGAATGTTTGTGAGTGTCAGTGAGTGAGTGTCAGTGAGTGTGTGTCAGTGAGTGAGTGTCAGTGAGTGAGTGTCAGTGAGTGAGTGTCAGTGAGTGAGTGTCATTGAGTGAGTGTCAGTGAGTGACTGTCAGTGAGTGAGTGCCAGTAAATGTCAGTCAGTGAGTGTCAGTTAGTGAGTGTCAGTGAGTGAGTGTCAGTGAGTGAGTGTCAGTGAGTGAGTGAGTGTGAGTGAGTGTCATTGAGTGAGTGTCAGTGAGTGAGTGTTGTGAGTGAGTGTCAGAGATTGACTGTCAGTGAGTGAGTGCCAGCGAATGTCAGTCAGTTAGTGTCAGTGCGTCAGTGTCAGTGATTGAGTGTCAGTGAGTGAGTGAGTGTGAGTGAGTGTCATTGAGTGAGTGTCAGTGAGTGAGTGTCTGTGAGTGAGTGAGGGAGTGTGAGTGAGAGTCATTGAGTGAGTGTCAGTGAGTGAGTGTCATTGAGTGAGTGCCAGTGAGTGAGTGTCAGTGAGTGATTATCAGTGAGTGATTATCAGTGAGTGTCAGTGAATGAGGGTCAGTGAGTGAGTGTCAGTGAGTGAGTGAGTGTCAGTGAGTGATTGTCATTGAGTGAGTGTCAGTGAGTGAGTGTCAGTGAGTGAGTGTCAGTGAGTGAGTGAGTGTCAGTGAGTGAATGTCAGTGAGTGAGTGTCAGTGACTGAATGAGTGTCAGTGAGTGAGAGTTAGTGAGTTGCACTGATTGAGTGTCAGTGAGTGAGTGTCAGTGAGTGAGTGACAGTGAGTGAGTGAGTGTCAGTGAGTGAGTGTCAGTGAGTGTCAGTGAGTGAGTGTCAGTGAGTGAGTGAGTATCAGTGAGTGAGTGTCAGTGAGTGAGTGTCAGTGAGTGAGTGCCAGTGAGTTAGTGAGTGTAAGTGAGTGAGTGTCAGTGAGTGAGTGAATGTGAGTGAGTGTCAGTGAGTGAACGCCATTGAGTGTCAGTGAGTGAGTGTCAGTGAGTGTGTGTCAGTGAGTGAGTGTCAGTGAGTGAGGGTCAGTGTGTGAGTGTCAGTGAGTGAGTGTCAGTGAGTTGGTGTCAATGAGTGAGTGTCAGTGAGTGAGTGTCAGTGAGTGAGTGTTTGTGAGTGTCAGGAAATGAGGGTCAGTGTGTGAGTGTCAGAGAGTGAGTGTCAGTGAGTGAGTGTCAGTGAGTGATTGCGATTGATTGTCAGTGCGTGAGTGAGTATCCGTGAGTTAGTGTCAGTGAGTGTGTGTCAGTGAGTGAGTGTCAGTGAGTGAGTGCGATTGAGTGTCAGTGAGTGAGTGAGTATCAGTGAGTTAGTGTCAGTGAGTGAGTGTCAGTGAGTGTGTGTCAGTGATTGAGTATCAGTGAGTGAGTGTCAGAGAATGAGTGTCAATGAGTGGGTGTCAGTGAGTGAGTGTCAGTGAGTGAGTGTCAGTGAGTGTCAGGAAATGAGGGTCAGTGAGTGAGTGTCAGCGAGTGAGTGTCAGTGAGTGAGTGTCAGTGAGTGATTGCGATTGATTGTCAGTGAGTGAGTGAGTAACCGTGAGTTAGTGTCAGTGAGTGTGTGTCAGTGAGTGAGTGTCAGTGAGTGAGTGCGATTGAGTGTCAGTGAGTGAGTGAGTATCAGTGATTTAGTGTCAGTGAGTGAGTGTCAGTGAGTGAGTGTCAGTGAGTGTGTGTCAGTGATTGTGTATCAGTGAGTGAGTGTCAGTGAGTGAGTGTCAGTGAGTGAGTGTGAGTGAGTGTCAGTGAGTGAGTGTCAGTGAGTGAGTTTCAGTGAGTGAGTGAGTGTGAGTGAGTGTCATTGAGTGAGTGTCAGTGAGTGAGTGTCTGTGAGTGAGTGATTGTAAGTGAGTGTCATTGAGTGAGTGTCAGTGAGTGAGTGTCATTGAGTGAGTGCCAGTGAGTGAGTGTCTGTGAGTGTGTGTCAGTGAGTGAGTGTCAGTGAGTGAGTGTCAGTGAGTGTGTGTCAGTGAGAGATTGTCAGTGAGTGAGTGTCAGTGAGTGAGTGTCAGTGAGTGTGCGTCAGTGAGTGAGTGTTGGTGAGTGAGTGTCAGTGAGTGAGTGTCATTGAGTGAGTGTCAGTGAGTGAGTGGCAGTGAGTGAGTGTGTGTGTCAGTGAGTGAGTGTCAGTAAGTGAGTGTCAGTGAGTGAGTGTCAGTGAGTGAGTGTCAGAGAGAGGGTGTCAGTGAGTGAGTGTCAGTGAGTGAGTGTCAATGAGTGAGTGTCAGTGAGTGAGTGTGTGCTTCAGTTCGTGAGTGCCAGTGAGTGAGTGTCAGTGAGTATGTGTCAGTGAGTGAGTGTCAGTGAGTGAGTGTCAGTGAGTGTGTGTCAGTGAGTGTGTGTCAGTGAGTGAGTGTCAGTGAGTGAGTGTCAGTGAGTGAGTGTGTGAGTCAGTGAGTGAGTGTCAGTAAGTGAGTGTCAGTGAGTGAGTGTCAGTGAGTGAGTGTCAGAGAGAGGGTGTCAGTGAGTGAGTGTGAGAGAGTGAGTGTCAGTGAGTGAGTGTCATTGAGTGAGTGTCATTGAGTGAGTGTCAGTGAGTGAGTATCATTGAGTGAGTGTCAGTTAGTGAGTGTCATTGAGTGAGTGTCATTGAGTGAGTGTCAGTGAGTGAGTGTCAGTGTGTGAGTGTCATTGAGTGAGTGTCAGTGAGTGAGTGTCATTCAGTGAGTGTCAGTGAGTGAGTGTCAGAGAGTGAGTGTCAGTGAGTGTGTGTCATTGAGTGAGTGTCAGTGAGTGAGTGTCAGTGAGTGAGTGAGTGTCAGTGAGTGAGTGACAGTGAGTGAGTGTCAGTGAGTGAGTGTCAGTGAGTGAATGTTTGTGAGTGTCAGTGAGTGAGTGTCAGTGAGTGTGTGTCAGTGAGTGAGTGTCAGTGAGTGAGTGTCAGTGAGTGAGTGTCAGTGAGTGAGTGTCATTGAGTGAGTGTCAGTGAGTGACTGTCAGTGAGTGAGTGCCAGTAAATGTCAGTCAGTGAGTGTCAGTTAGTGAGTGTCAGTGAGTGAGTGTCAGTGAGTGAGTGTCAGTGAGTGAGTGAGTGTGAGTGAGTGTCATTGAGTGAGTGTCAGTGAGTGAGTGTCTGTGAGTGAGTGTCAGAGATTGACTGTCAGTGAGTGAGTGCCAGCGAATGTCAGTCAGTTAGTGTCAGTGCGTCAGTGTCAGTGATTGAGTGTCAGTGAGTGAGTGAGTGTGAGTGAGTGTCATTGAGTGAGTGTCAGTGAGTGAGTGTCTGTGAGTGAGTGAGGGAGTGTGAGTGAGAGTCATTGAGTGAGTGTCAGTGAGTGAGTGTCATTGAGTGAGTGCCAGTGAGTGAGTGTCAGTGAGTGATTATCAGTGAGTGATTATCAGTGAGTGTCAGTGAATGAGGGTCAGTGAGTGAGTGTCAGTGAGTGAGTGAGTGTCAGTGAGTGATTGTCATTGAGTGAGTGTCAGTGAGTGAGTGTCAGTGAGTGAGTGTCAGTGAGTGAGTGAGTGTCAGTGAGTGAATGTCAGTGAGTGAGTGTCAGTGACTGAATGAGTGTCAGTGAGTGAGAGTTAGTGAGTTGCACTGATTGAGTGTCAGTGAGTGAGTGTCAGTGAGTGAGTGACAGTGAGTGAGTGAGTGTCAGTGAGTGAGTGTCAGTGAGTGTCAGTGAGTGAGTGTCAGTGAGTGAGTGAGTATCAGTGAGTGAGTGTCAGTGAGTGAGTGTCAGTGAGTGAGTGCCAGTGAGTTAGTGAGTGTAAGTGAGTGAGTGTCAGTGAGTGAGTGAATGTGAGTGAGTGTCAGTGAGTGAACGCCATTGAGTGTCAGTGAGTGAGTGTCAGTGAGTGTGTGTCAGTGAGTGAGTGTCAGTGAGTGAGGGTCAGTGTGTGAGTGTCAGTGAGTGAGTGTCAGTGAGTTGGTGTCAATGAGTGAGTGTCAGTGAGTGAGTGTCAGTGAGTGAGTGTTTGTGAGTGTCAGGAAATGAGGGTCAGTGTGTGAGTGTCAGAGAGTGAGTGTCAGTGAGTGAGTGTCAGTGAGTGATTGCGATTGATTGTCAGTGAGTGAGTGAGTATCCGTGAGTTAGTGTCAGTGAGTGTGTGTCAGTGAGTGAGTGTCAGTGAGTGAGTGCGATTGAGTGTCAGTGAGTGAGTATCAGTGAGTTAGTGTCAGTGAGTGAGTGTCAGTGAGTGTGTGTCAGTGATTGAGTATCAGTGAGTGAGTGTCAGAGAATGAGTGTCAATGAGTGGGTGTCAGTGAGTGAGTGTCAGTGAGTGAGTGTCAGTGAGTGTCAGGAAATGAGGGTCAGTGAGTGAGTGTCAGCGAGTGAGTGTCAGTGAGTGAGTGTCAGTGAGTGATTGCGATTGATTGTCAGTGAGTGAGTGAGTAACCGTGAGTTAGTGTCAGTGAGTGTGTGTCAGTGAGTGAGTGTCAGTGAGTGAGTGCGATTGAGTGTCAGTGAGTGAGTGAGTATCAGTGATTTAGTGTCAGTGAGTGAGTGTCAGTGAGTGAGTGTCAGTGAGTGTGTGTCAGTGATTGTATATCAGTGAGTGAGTGTCAGTGAGTGAGTGTCAGTGAGTGAGTGTGAGTGAGTGTCAGTGAGTGAGTGTCAGTGAATGAGTGTGAGTGAGTATCAGTGTGTTAGTGTCAGTGAGTGTGTGTCAGTGAGTGAGTGTCAGTGAGTGAGTGTCAGTGAGAGTCAGGAAATGAGGGTCAGTGTGTGAGTGTCAGTGAGTGAGTGTCAGTGAGTGAGTGTCAGTGAGTGGGTGTCAGAGAAGGTGTCAGTGAGTGAGTGTCAGTGAGTGAGTGTCAGTGAGTGAGTGTCATTGAGTGAGTGTCATTGAGTGAGTGTCAGTGAGTGAGTATCATTGAGTGAGTGTCAGTTAGTGAGTGTCATTGAGTGAGTGTCATTGAGTGAGTGTCAGTGAGTGAGTGTCAGTGTGTGAGTGTCATTGAGTGAGTGTCAGTGAGTGAGTGTCATTCAGTGAGTGTCAGTGAGTGAGTGTCAGAGAGTGAGTGTCAGTGAGTGTGTGTCATTGAGTGAGTGTCAGTGAGTGAGTGTCAGTGAGTGAGTGAGTGTCAGTGAGTGAGTGACAGTGAGTGAGTGTCAGTGAGTGAATGTTTGTGAGTGTCAGTGAGTGAGTGTCAGTGAGTGTGTGTCAGTGAGTGAGTGTCAATGTGTGAGTGTCAGTGAGTGAGTGTCAGTGAGTGAGTGTCAGTGAGTGGGTGTCAGAGAAGGTGTCAGTGAGTGAGTGTCAGTGAGTGAGTGTCAGTGTGTGAGTGTCATTGAGTGAGTGTCAGTGAGTGAGTGTCATTCAGTGAGTGTTAGTGAGTGAGTGTCAGAGAGTGAGTGTCAGTGAGTGTGTGTCATTGAGTGAGTGTCAGTGAGTGAGTGTCAGTGAGTGAGTGAATGTCAGTGAGTGAGTGTCAGTGAGTGTCAGTGAGTGAGTGTCAGTGAGTGAGTGAGTATCAGTGAGTGAGTTTCAGTGAGTGAGTGTCAGTGAGTGAGTGCCAGTGAGTTAGTGAGTGTAAGTGAGTGAGTGTCAGTGAGTGAGTGAGTGTGAGTGAGTGTCAGTGAGTGAGCGCCATTGAGTGTCAGTGAGTTACTGAGTGTCACTGAGTGAGTGTCAGTGAGTGAGTGTCAGTGAGTGTGTGTCAGTGAGTGAGTGTCAGTGAGTGAGTGTCAGTGAATGAGTGTCAGTGAGTGAGTGTCAGTGAGTGTGAGGAAATGAGGGTCAGTGTGTGAGTGTCAGTGAATGAGTGTCAGTGAGTTGGTGTCAATGAGTGAGTGTCAGTGAGTGAGTGTCAGTGAGTGAGTGTTAGTGAGTGTCAGGAAATGAGGGTCAGTGTGTGAGTGTCAGTGAGTGAGTGCCAGTGAGTGAGTGTCAGTGAGTGATTGCGATTGAGTGTCAGTGAGTGAGTGAGTATCCGTGAGTTTGTGTCAGTGAGTGTGTGTCATTGAGTGAGTGTCAGTGAGTGAGTGCGATTGAGTGTCAGTGAGTGTGTGATTATCAGTGAGTTAGTGTCAGTGAGTGAGTGTCAGTGAGTGTGTGTCAGTGATTGAGTATCAGTGAGTGAGTGTCAGTGAATGAGTGTCAATGAGTGGGTGTCAGTGAGTGAGTGTCAGTGAGTGAGTGTCAGTGAGTGTCAGGAAATGAGGGTCAGTGAGTGAGTGTCAGCGAGTGAGTGTCAGTGAGTGAGTGTCAGTGAGTGATTGCGATTGATTGTCAGTGAGTGAGTGAGTAACCGTGAGTTAGTGTCAGTGAGTGTGTGTCAGTGAGTGAGTGTCAGTGAGTGAGTGCGATTGAGTGTCAGTGAGTGAGTGAGTATCAGTGATTTGGTGTCAGTGAGTGAGTGTCAGTGAGTGTGTGTCAGTGATTGTGTATCAGTGAGTGAGTGTCAGTGAGTGAGTGTCAGTGAGTGAGTGTCATTGAGTGAGTATCATTGAGTGTGTGTCAGTGAGTGAGTATCAGTGAGTGAGTGTCAGTTAGTGAGTGTCATTGAGTGAGTGTCAGCGAGTGAGTGTCAGTGACTGAGTGTCAGTGTGAGTGTCATGGAGTGAGTGTCAGTGAGTGAGTGTCATTGAGTGAGTGTCAGTGAGTGAGTGTCAGAGAGTGAGTGTCAGTGAGTGTGTGTCATTGAGTGAGTGTCAGTAAGTGAGTGTCAGTGAGTGAGTGAGTGTCAGTGAGAGAGTGACAGTGAGAGTGTGTCAGTGAGTGAGTGTCAGTGAGTGAGTGTCAGAGAGTGAGTATCAGTGAGTGAGTGTCAGTGAGTGAGTGTCAGTGAGTGAGTGTCAGTGAGTGAGTGGCAGTGAGTGAGTGAGTGTCAGTGAGGGAGTGTCAGTGAGTGAGTGAGTGGAAGTGAGTGAGTGTCAGTGAGTGAGAGTCAGTGAGTGAGAGTCAGTGAGTGAGTGTCATTGAGTGTGTGTCAGTGAGTGAGTGTCAGTGAGAGTGTGTCAGTGAGTGAGTGTCAGTGAGTGAGTGTCAGAGAGTGAGTATCAGTGAGTGAGTGTCAGTGAGTGAGTGTGTGTGAGTGTCAGTGAGTGAGTGTCAGTGAGTGAGTGTCAGTGAGTGAGTGTCAGTGAGTGAGTGTCAGTGAGTGAGTGTCAGTGAGAGTGTGTCAGTGAGTGAGTGTCAGTGAGTGAGTGTCAGAGAGTGAGTATCAGTGAGTGAGTGTCAGTGAGTGAGTGTCAGTGAGTGAGTGTCAGTGAGTGAGTGGCAGTGAGTGAGTGAGTGTCAGTGAGGGAGTGTCAGTGAGTGAGTGAGTGGAAGTGAGTGAGTGTCAGTGAGTGAGAGTCAGTGAGTGAGAGTCAGTGAGTGAGTGTCATTGAGTGTGTGTCAGTGAGTGAGTGTCAGTGAGCGAGCGTAAGTGAGTGAGTGTCAGTGAGTGTGTGTCAGTGAGTGAGTGTCAGTGAGTGAGTGTCAGTGAGTGAGTGTGTGTGAGTGTCAGTGAGTGAGTGTCAGTGAGTGAGTGTCAGTGAGTGAGTGTCAGTGAGTGAGTGTCATTGAGTCAGTGTCAGTGAGTGAGTGTCAGTGAGTGAGTGTCAGTGAGTGAGTGTCAGTGAGTGCGTGTCAGAGAGAGGGTGTCAGTGAGTGAGTGTCAGTGAGTGAGTGTCAGAGAGTGAGTGTCAGTTAGTGAGTGTCATTGAGTGAGTGTCATTGAGTGAGTGTCAGTGAGTGAGTGTCAGTGAGTGAGTGTCATTGAGTGAGTGTCAGTGAGTGAGTGTCATTGAGTGAGTGTCAGTGAGTGAATGTCAGAGTGAGTGTCAGTGAGTGTGTGTCATTGAGTGAGTGTCAGTGAGTGAGTGTAAGTGAGTGAGTGGGTGTCAGTGAATGAGTGACAGTGAGTGAGTGTCAGTGAGTGAGTGTCAGTGAGTGAGTGTGTGTGAGTGTCAGAGAGTGAGTGTCAGTTAGTGTGTGTCATTGAGTGAGTGTCAGTGAGTGAGTGTCAGTGAGTGAGTGAATGTCAGTGAGTGAGTGTCAGTGAGTGTCAGTGAGTGAGTGTCAGTGAGTGAGTGAGTATCAGTGAGTGAGTTTCAGTGAGTGAGTGTCAGTGAGTGAGTGCCAGTGAGTTAGTGAGTGTAAGTGAGTGAGTGTCAGTGAGTGAGTGAGTGTGAGTGAGTGTCAGTGAGTGAGCGCCATTGAGTGTCAGTGAGTTACTGAGTGTCACTGAGTGAGTGTCAGTGAGTGAGTGTCAGTGAGTGTGTGTCAGTGAGTGAGTGTCAGTGAGTGAGTGTCAGTGAATGAGTGTCAGTGAGTGAGTGTCAGCGAGTGTGAGGAAATGAGGGTCAGTGTGTGAGTGTCAGTGAATGAGTGTCAGTGAGTTGGTGTCAATGAGTGAGTGTCAGTGAGTGAGTGTCAGTGAGTGAGTGTTAGTGAGTGTCAGGAAATGAGGGTCAGTGTGTGAGTGTCAGTGAGTGAGTGTCAGTGAGTGAGTGTCAGTGAGTGATTGCGATTGAGTGTCAGTGAGTGAGTGAGTATCCGTGAGTTTGTGTCAGTGAGTGTGTGTCATTGAGTGAGTGTCAGTGAGTGAGTGCGATTGAGTGTCAGTGAGTGTGTGATTATCAGTGAGTTAGTGTCAGTGAGTGAGTGTCAGTGAGTGTGTGTCAGTGATTGAGTATCAGTGAGTGAGTGTCAGTGAATGAGTGTCAATGAGTGGGTGTCAGTGAGTGAGTGTCAGTGAGTGAGTGTCAGTGAGTGTCAGGAAATGAGGGTCAGTGAGTGAGTGTCAGCGAGTGAGTGTCAGTGAGTGAGTGTCAGTGAGTGATTGCGATTGATTGTCAGTGAGTGAGTGAGTAACCGTGAGTTAGTGTCAGTGAGTGTGTGTCAGTGATTGAGTGTCAGTGAGTGAGTGCGATTGAGTGTCAGTGAGTGAGTGAGTATCAGTGATTTAGTGTCAGTGAGTGAGTGTCAGTGAGTGTGTGTCAGTGATTGTGTATCAGTGAGTGAGTGTCAGTGAGTGAGTGTCAGTGAGTGAGTGTCATTGAGTGAGTATCATTGAGTGTGTGTCAGTGAGTGAGTATCAGTGAGTGAGTGTCAGTTAGTGAGTGTCATTGAGTGAGTGTCAGCGAGTGAGTGTCAGTGACTGAGTGTCAGTGTGAGTGTCATGGAGTGAGTGTCAGTGAGTGAGTGTCATTGAGTGAGTGTCAGTGAGTGAGTGTCAGAGAGTGAGTGTCAGTGAGTGTGTGTCATTGAGTGAGTGTCAGTAAGTGAGTGTCAGTGAGTGAGTGAGTGTCAGTGAGTGAGTGACAGTGAGTGAGTGTCAGTGAGTGAGTGTCCGTGAGTGAGTGTGTGTGAGTGTCAGTGAGTGAGTGTCAGTGAGAGTGTGTCAGTGAGTGAGTGTCAGTGAGTGAGTGTCAGAGAGTGAGTGTCAGTGAGTGAGTGTCAGTGAGTGAGTGTCAGTGCGTGAGTGTCAGTGAGTGAGTGGCAGTGAGTGAGAGAGTGTCAGTGAGGGAGTGTCAGTGAGTGAGTGAGTGGAAGTGAGTGAGTGTCAGTGAGTGAGAGTCAGTGAGTGAGAGTCAGTGAGTGAGTGTCATTGAGTGTGTGTCAGTGAGTGAGTGTCAGTGAGCGAGCGTAAGTGAGTGAGTGTCAGTGAGTGTGTGTCAGTGAGTGAGTGTCAGTGAGTGAGTGTCAGTGAGTGAGTGTGTGTGAGTGTCAGTGAGTGAGTGTCAGTGAGTGAGTGTCAGTGAGTGAGTGTCAGTGAGTGAGTGTCATTGAGTCAGTGTCAGTGAGTGAGTGTCAGTGAGTGAGTGTCAGTGAGTGAGCGTCAGTGAGTGCGTGTCAGAGAGAGGGTGTCAGTGAGTGAGTGTCAGTGAGTGAGTGTCAGTGAGTGAGTGTCAGTTAGTGAGTGTCATTGAGTGAGTGTCATTGAGTGAGTGTCAGTGAGTGAGTGTCAGTGAGTGAGTGTCATTGAGTGAGTGTCAGTGAGTGAGTGTCATTGAGTGAGTGTCAGTGAGTGAGTGTCAGAGTGAGTGTCAGTGAGTGTGTGTCATTGAGTGAGTGTCAGTGAGTGAGTGTAAGTGAGTGAGTGGGTGTCAGTGAATGAGTGACAGTGAGTGAGTGTCAGTGAGTGAGTGTCAGTGAGTGAGTGTGTGTGAGTGTCAGTGAGTGTGTGTCAGTGAGTGAGTGTCAGTGAGTGAGTGTCAGTGAGTGAGTGTCATTAAGTGAGTGTCATTGAGTGAGTGTCAGTAAGTGAGTGTCAGTGAGTGAGTGTCAGTGAGTGAGTGTCATTGAGTGAGTGTCAGTGAGTGAGTGTCAGAGAGTGACTGTCAGTGAGTGTCAGTGAGTGAGTGTCAGTGAGTGAATGTCAGTGAGTGAGTGTCAGTGAGTGAGTGTAGAGAGTGAGTGTCATTGAGTGAGTGTCTGTGAGTGAGTGTTAGTGAGTGAGTGTCATTGAGTGAGTGTCAGAGAGTGAGTGTCAGTGAGTGAGTGTCAGTGAGTGAGTGTCAGTGAGTGAGTGAGTGTGAGTGAGTGTCATTGAGTGAGTGTCAGTGAGTGAGTGTCTGTGAGTGAGTGTGAGTGAGTGTCATTGAGTGAGTGTCAGTGAGTGAGTGTCATTGAGTGAGTGCCAGAGAGTGAGTGTCAGTGAGTGTGTGTCAGTGAGTGAGTGCCAGTGAGTGAGTGTCAGTGAGTGAGTGTCAGTGAGTGTGTGTCAGTGAGTGAGTGTCAGTGAGTGAGTGTCAGTGAGTGAGTGTGTGTGTCAGTGAGTGAGTGTCAGTGATTGTGCGTCAGTGAGTGAGTGTCGGTGAGTGAGTGTCAGTGAGTGTGTGTCAGTGAGTGAGTGTCAGTGAGTGAGTGTCAGTGAGTGAGTGTGTGTGTCAGTGAGTGAGTGTCAGGAAGTGAGTGTCAGTGAGTGAGTGTCAGTGAGTGAGTGAGTGTGAGTGAGTGTCATTGAGTGAGTGTCAGTGAGTGAGTGTCTGTGAGTGAGTGAGTGTGAGTGAGTGTCATTGAGTGAGTGTCAGTGAGTGAGTGTCATTGAGTGAGTGCCAGTGAGTGAGTGTCAGTGAGTGTGTGTCAGTGAGTGAGTGCCAGTGAGTGAGTGTCAGTGAGTGAGTGTCAGTGAGTGTGTGTCAGTGAGTGAGTGTCAGTGAGTGAGTGTCAGTGAGTGAGTGTGTGTGTCAGTGAGTGAGTGTCAGTGATTGTGCGTCAGTGAGTGAGTGTCGGTGAGTGAGTGTCAGTGAGTGTGTGTCAGTGAGTGAGTGTCAGTGAGTGAGTGTCAGTGAGTGAGTGTGTGTGTCAGTGAGTGAGTGTCAGGAAGTGAGTGTCAGTGAGTGAGTGTCAGTGAGTGAGTGTCAGTGAGTGAGAATGTGTGTCAGTGAGTGAGTGCCAGTGAGTGAGTGTCAGTGAGTGTGTGTCAGAGAGTGAGTGTCAGTGAGTGAGTGTCATTGAGTGAGTGTCATTGAGTGAGTGTCAGTGAGTGAGTATCATTGAGTGAGTGTCAGTTAGTGAGTGTCATTGAGTGAGTGTTATTGAGTGAGTGTCAGTGAGTGAGTGACAGTGTGTGAGTGTCATTGAGTGAGTGTCAGTGAGTGAGTGTCATTCAGTGAGTGTCAGTGAGTGAGTGTCAGAGAGTGAGTGTCAGTGAGTGTGTGTCATTGAGTGAGTGTCAGTGAGTGAGTGTCAGTGAGTGAGTGAGTGTCAGTGAGTGAGTGACAGTGAGTGAGTGTCAGTGAGTGAGTGTCAGTGAGTGAATGTTTGTGAGTGTCAGTGAGTGAGTGTCAGTGAGTGTGTGTCAGTGAGTGAGTGTCAGTGAGTGAGTGTCAGTGAGTGAGTGTCAGTGAGTGAGTGTCAGTGAGTGAGTGTCAGTGAGTGAGTTTCAGTGAGTGAGTGTCATTGAGTGAGTGTCATTGAGTGAGTGTCAGTGAGTGAGTATCAGTGAGTGAGTGTCAGTTAGTGAGTGTCATTGAGTGAGTATCATTGAGTGAGTGTCAGTGAGTGAGTGTCAGTGTGTGAGTGTCATTGAGTGAGTGTCAGTGAGTGAGTGTCATTCACAGAGTGTCAGTGAGTGAGTGTCAGAGAGTGAGTGTCAGTGAGTGTGGGTCATTGAGTGAGTGTCAGTGAGTGAGTGTCAGTGAGTGAGTGAGTGTCAGTGAGTGAGTGACAGTGAGTGAGTGTCAGTGAGTGAGTGTCAGTGAGTGAATGTTTGTGAGTGTCAGTGAGTGAGTGTCAGTGAGTGTGTGTCAGTGAGTGAGTGTCAGTGAGTGAGTGTCAGTAAGTGAGTGTCATTGAGTGAGTGTCAGTGAGTGAGGGTCAGTGAGTGACTGTCAGTGAGTGTCAGTGAGTGAGTGTCAGTGAGTGAATGTCAGTGAGTGAGGGACAGTGAGTGACTGTCAGTGAGTGTAAGTGAGTGAGTGTCAGTGAGTGAATGTCTGTGAGTGAGTGTCAGTGAGTGAGTGTAGAGAGTGAGTGTCATTGAGTGAGTGTCAGTGAGTGAGTGTTAGTGAGTGAGTGTCATTGAGTGAGTGTCAGTGAGTGAGTGTCAGTGAGTGAGTGTCAGTGAGTGAGTTTCAGTGAGTGAGTGAGTGTGAGTGAGTGTCATTGAGTGAGTGTCAGTGAGTGAGTGTCTGTGAGTGAGTGAGTGTAAGTGAGTGTCATTGAGTGTCAGTGAGTGAGTGTCATTGAGTGAGTGCCAGTGAGTGAGTGTCAGTGAGTGTGTGTCAGTGAGTGAGTGTCAGTGAGTGAGTGTCAGTGAGTGAGTGTCAGTGAGTGTGTGTCAGTGAGTGAGTGTCAGTGAGTGAGTGTCAGTGAGTGAGTGTGTGTGTCAGTGAGTGAGTGTCAGTGAGTGTGCGTCAGTGAGTGAGTGTCGGTGAGTGAGTGTCAGTTGTGAGTGTCATTGAGTGAGTGTCAGTGAGGGTGTGACAGTGAGTGAGTGTGTGTGTCAGTGAGTGAGTGTCAGTAAGTGAGTGTCAGTGAGTGAGTGTCAGTGAGTGAGTGTCAGAGAGAGGGTGTCAGTGAGTGAGTGTCAGTGAGTGAGTGTCAATGAGTGAGTGTCAGTGAGTGAGTGTGTGTTTCAGTTCGTGAGTGCCAGTGAGTGAGTGTCAGTGAGTGTGTATCAGTGAGTGAGTGTCAGTGAGTGAGTGTCAGTGAGTGTGTGTCAGTGAGTGTGTGTCAGTGAGTGAGTGTGAGTGAGTGAGTGTCAGTAAGTGAGTGTCAGTGAGTGAGTGTCAGTGAGTGAGTGTCAGAGAGAGGGTGTCAGTGAGTGAGTGTCAGAGAGTGAGTGTCAGTGAGTGAGTGTCATTGAGTGAGTGTCATTGAGTGAGTGTCAGTGAGTGAGTATCATTGAGTGAGTGTCATTTAGTGAGTGTCATTGAGTGAGTGTCATTGAGTGAGTGTCAGTGAGTGAGTGACAGTGTGTGAGTGTCATTGAGTGAGTGTCAGTGAGTGAGTGTCATTCAGTGAGTGTCAGTGAGTGAGTGTCAGTGAGTGAGTGACAGTGAGTGAGTGTCAGTGAGTGAGTGTCAGTGAGTGAATGTTTGTGAGTGTCAGTGAGTGAGTGTCAGTGAGTGTGTGTCAGTGAGTGAGTGTCAGTGAGTGAGTGTCAGTGAGTGAGTGCCAGTGAGTGAGTGTCAGTGAGTGAGTGTCATTGAGTGAGTGTCAGTGAGTGACTGTCAGGGAGTGAGTGCCAGTGAAAGTCAGTCAGTGAGTGTCAGTTAGTGAGTGTCAGTGAGTGAGTGTCAGTGATTGAGTGTCAGTGAGTGAGTGAGTGTGAGTGAGTGTCATTGAGTGAGTGTCAGTGAGTGAGTGTCTGTGAGTGAGTGTCAGTGAGTGACTGTCAGTGAGTGAGTGCCAGTGAATGTCAGTCAGTGAGTGTCAGTGTGTCAGTGTCAGTGATTGAGTGTCAGTGAGTGAGTGTCAGTGAGTGAGTGAGTGTGAGTGAGTGTCATTGAGTGAGTGTCAGTGAGTGAGTGTCTGTGAGTGAGTGAGTGAGTGTGAGTGAGAGTCATTGAGTGAGTGTCAGTGAGTGAGTGTCATTGAGTGAGTGCCAGTGAGTGAGTGTCAGTGAGTGATTATCAGTGAGTGATTATCAGTGAGTGTCAGTGAATGAGGGTCAGTGAGTGAGTGTCAGTGAGTGAGTGAGTGTCAGTGAGTGATTGTCATTGAGTGAGTGTCAGTGAGTGAGTGTCAGTGAGTGAGTGTCAGTGAGTGAGTGAGTGTCAGTGAGTGAGAGTTAGTGAGTTGCACTGAGTGAGTGTCAGTGAGTGAGTGTCAGTGCGTGAGTGACAGTGAGTGAGTGAGTGTCAGTGAGTGAGTGTCAGTGAGTGAGTGCCAGTGAGTTAGTGAGTGTACGTGAGTGAGTGTCAGTGAGTGAGTGAGTGTGAGTGAGTGTCAGTGAGTGAACGCCATTGAGTGTCAGTGAGTTACTGAGTGTCACTGAGTGAGTGTCAGTGAGTGAGTGTCAGTGAGTGTGTGTCAGTGAGTGAGTGTCAGTGAGTGAGTGTCAGTGAATGAGTGTCAGTGAGTGAGTGTCAGTAAGTGTGTGGAAATGAGGGTCAGTGTGTGAGTGTCAGTGAGTGAGTGTCAGTGAGTTGGTGTCAATGAGTGAGTGTCAGTGAGTGAGTGTCAGTGAGTGAGTGTTAGTGAGTGTCAGGAAATGAGGGTCAGTGTGTGAGTGTCAGAGAGTGAGTGTCAGTGAGTGAGTGTCAGTGAGTGATTGCGATTGATTGTCAGTGAGTGAGTGAGTATCCGTGAGTTAGTGTCAGTGAGTGTGTGTCAGTGAGTGAGTGTCAGTGAGTGAGTGCGATTGAGTGTCAGTGAGTGAGTATCAGTGAGTTAGTGTCAGTGAGTGAGTGTCAGTGAGTGTGTGTCAGTGATTGAGTATCAGTGAGTGAGTGTCAGAGAATGAGTGTCAATGAGTGGGTGTCAGTGAGTGAGTGTCAGTGAGTGAGTGTCAGTGAGTGTCAGGAAATGAGGGCCAGTGAGTGAGTGTCAGCGAGTGAGTGTCAGTGAGTGAGTGTCAGTGAGTGATTGCGATTGATTGTCAGTGAGTGAGTGAGTAACCGTGAGTTAGTGTCAGTGAGTGTGTGTCAGTGAGTGAGTGTCAGTGAGTGAGTGCGATTGAGTGTCAGTGAGTGAGTGAGTATCAGTGATTTAGTGTCAGTGAGTGAGTGTCAGTGAGTGAATGTCAGTGAGTGTGTGTCAGTGGTTGTGTATCAGTGAGTGAGTGTCAGTGAGTGAGTGTCAGTGAGTGAGTGTGAGTGAGTGTCAGTGAGTGAGTGTCAGTGAATGAGTGTGAGTGAGTATCAGTGTGTTAGTGTCTGAGTGTGTGTCAGTGAGCGAGTGTCAGTGAGTGAGTGTCAGTGAGTGTCAGGAAATGAGGGTCAGTGTGTGAGTGTCAGTGAGTGAGTGTCAGTGAGTGAGTGTCAGTGAGTGGGTGTCAGAGAGAGGGTGTCAGTGAGTGAGTGTCAGTGAGTGAGTGTCAGTGAGTGAGTGTCATTGAGTGAGTGTCATTGAGTGAGTGTCAGTGAGTGAGTATCATTGAGTGAGTGTCAGTTAGTGAGTGTCATTGAGTGAGTGTCATTGAGTGAGTGTCAGTGAGTGAGTGTCAGTGTGTGAGTGTCATTGAGTGAGTGTCAGTGAGTGAGTGTCATTCAGTGAGTGTCAGTGAGTGAGTGTCAGAGAGTGAGTGTCAGTGAGTGTGTGTCATTGAGTGAGTGTCAGTGAGTGAGTGTCAGTGAGTGAGTGAGTGTCAGTGAGTGAGTGACAGTGAGTGAGGGTCAGTGAGTGAGTGTCAGTGATTGAATGTTTGTGAGTGTCAGTGAGTGAGTGTCAGTGAGTGTGTGTCAGTGAGTGAGTGTCAATGTGTGAGTGTCAGTGAGTGAGTGTCAGTGAGTGAGTGTCAGTGAGTGAGTGTCATTGAGTGAGTGTCAGTGAGTGAGTGCCAGTGAATGTCAGTCAGTGAGTGTCAGTTAGTGAGTGTCAGTCAGTGAGTGTCAGTGAGTGAGTGTCAGTGCGTCAGTGTCAGTGATTGAGTGTCAGTGAGTGAGTGTCAGTGAGTGAGTGAGTGTGAGTGAGTGTCATTGAGTGATTGTCAGTGAGTGAGTGTCTGTGAGTGAGTGAGTGAGTGTGAGTGAGAGTCATTGAGTGAGTGTCAGTGAGTGAGTGTCATTGAGTGAGTGCCAGTGAGTGAGTGTCAGTGAGTGATTATCAGTGAGTGATTATCAGTGAGTGTCAGTGAATGAGGGTCAGTGAGTGAGTGTCAGTGAGTGAGTGAGTGTCAGTGAGTGATTGTCATTGAGTGAGTGTCAGTGAGTGTGTGTCAGTGAGTGAGTGTCAGTGAGTGAGTGAGTGTCAGTGAGTGAGTGTCAGTGAGTGAGTGTCAGTGACTGAATGAGTGTCAGTGAGTGAGAGTTAGTGAGTTTCACTGAGTGAGTGTCAGTAAGTGAGTGTCAGAGAGTGTCGGTGAGTGAGTGTCAGTGAGCGAGTGAGTATCAGTGAGTGAGTGTCAGTGAGTGAGTGTCAGTGAGTGAGTGCCAGTGAATTAGTGAGTGTAAGTGAGTGAGTGTCAGTGAGTGAGTGTCAGTGAGTGTCAGTGAGTGAGCGCCATTGAGTGTCAGTGAGTTACTGAGTGTCACTGAGTGAGTGTCAGTGAGTGAGTGTCCGTGAGTGAGTGTCAGTGAGTGAGTGCGATTGATTGTCAGTGAGTGAGTGAGTATCCGTGAGTTAGTGTCAGTGAGTGTGTGTCAGTGAGTGAGTGTCAGTGAGTGAGTGCGATTGAGTGTCAGTGAGTGAGTGAGTATCAGTGAGTTAGTGTCAGTGAGTGAGTGTCAGTGAGTGTGTGTCAGTGATTGAGTATCAGTGAGTGAGTGTCAGTGAATGAGTGTCAATGAGTGGGTGTCAGTGAGTGAGTGTCAGTGAGTGAGTGTCAGTGAGTGTCAGGAAATGAGGGTCAGTGAGTGAGTGTCAGCGAGTGAGTGTCAGTGAGTGAGTGTCAGTGAGTGATTGCGATTGATTGTCAGTGAGTGAGTGAGTAACCGTGAGTTAGTGTCAGTGAGTGTGTGTCAGTGAGTGAGTGTCAGTGAGTGAGTGCGATTGAGTGTCAGTGAGTGAGTGAGTATCAGTGATTTAGTGTCAGTGAGTGAGTGTCAGTGAGTGTGTGTCAGTGATTGTGTATCAGTGAGTGAGTGTCAGTGAGTGAGTGTCAGTGAGTGAGTGTGAGTGAGTGTCAGTGAGTGAGTGTCAGTGAATGAGTGTGAGTGAGTATCAGTGTGTTAGTGTCAGTGAGTGTGTGTCAGTGAGTGAGTGTCAGTGAGTGAGTGTCAGTGAGTGTCAGGAAATGAGGGTCAGTGTGTGAGTGTCAGTGAGTGAGTGTCAGTGAGTGAGTGTCAGTGAGTGGGTGTCAGAGAGAGGGTGTCAGTGAGGGAGTGTCAGTGAGTGAGTGTCAGTGAGTGAGTGTCAGTGAGTGAATGTCATTGAGTGAGTGTCATTCAGTGAGTGTCAGTGAGTGAGTATCATTGAGTGAGTGTCAGTTAGTGAGTGTCATTGAGTGAGTGTCATTGAGTGAGTGTCAGTGAGTGAGTGTCAGTGTGTGAGTGTCATTGAGTGAGTGTCAGTGATTGAGTGTCATTCAGTGAGTGTCAGTGAGTGAGTGACAGAGAGTGAGTGTCAGTGAGTGTGTGTCATTGAGTGAGTGTCAGTGAGTGAGTGTCAATGAGTGAGTGTCAGTGAGTGAGTGTCAGTGAGTGAGTGTCAGTGAGTGAGTGACAGTGAGTGAGTGTCAGTGAGTGAGTGTCAGTGAGTGAATGTTTGTGAGTGTCAGTGAGTGAGTGTCAGTGAGTGTGTGTCAGTGAGTGAGTGTCAATGAGTGAGTGTCAGTGAGTGAGTGTCAGTGAGTGAGTGTCAGTGAGTGAGTGTCATTGAGTGAGTGTCAGTGAGTGAGTGTCAGTGAGTGAGTGCCAGTGAATGTCAGTCAGTGAGTGTCAGTTAGTGAGTGTCAGTCAGTGAGTGTCAGTGAGTGAGTGTCAGTGCGTCAGTGTCAGTGATTGAGTGTCAGTGAGTGAGTGTCAGTGAGTGAGTGAGTGTGAGTGAGTGTCATTGAGTGAGTGTCAGTGAGTGAGTGTCTGTGAGTGAGTGAGTGAGTGTGAGTGAGAGTCATTGAGTGAGTGTCAGTGAGTGAGTGTCATTGAGTGAGTGCCAGTGAGTGAGTGTCAGTGAGTGATTATCAGTGAGTGATTATCAGTGAGTGTCAGTGAATGAGGGTCAGTGAGTGAGTGTCAGTGAGTGAGTGAGTGTCAGTGAGTGATTGTCATTGAGTGAGTGTCAGTGAGTGTGTGTCAGTGAGTGAGTGTCAGTGAGTGAGTGTCAGTGACTGAATGAGTGTCAGTGAGTGAGAGTTAGTGAGTTTCACTGAGTGAGTGTCAGTGAGTGAGTGTCAGTGAGTGAGTGTCAGTGAGTGAATGAATGTCAGTGAGTGAGTGTCAGTGACTGTCAGTGAGTGAGTGTCAGTGAGTGTCATTGATTGAGGGAGTGTCAGTGAGTTTCAGTGAGTGAGTGTGAGTGAGTGAGTCTCATTGTGTGAGTGTCAGTGAGTGAGTGTCAGTGAATGAGAGACACTGAGTGAGTGTCAGTGAGTGAGTGTCAGTGAGTGAGTGACAGTGAGTGAGTGTCTGTGAGTGAGTGTCAGTGAGGGAGTGTCAGTGAGTGAGTGTCAGTTAGTGTGTGTCAGTGAGTGAGTCTGAGTGAGTGAGTGTCAGTGAGTGAGTGAGTGTCAGTGAGTGTGAGTGAGTAAGCGTCAGTGAGTGAGTGTCAGTGAGTGAGTGTCAGTGAGTGTCAGAGAGTGAGTGAGTGTCAGTGAGTGAGTGTGAGTGAGTGTGAGTGAGTGAGTGTCAGTGTGTGAGTGTTAGTGAGTGAGTGTCAGTGAGTGAGTGTCAGTGAGTGAGTGTCAGTGAGTGAGTGTCAGTGAGTGTCAGAGAGTGAGTGAGTGTCAGTGAGTGAGTGTCATTGAGTGAGTGACAGTGAGTGAGTGTCAGTGAGTGTCAGAGAGCGAGTGAGTGTCAGTGAGTGAGTGTCATTGAGTGTGTGTCAGTGAGGGAGTGTCAGTGAGGGAGTGTCAGTGAGTGAGTGTCAGTGAGTGTGTGTCAGTGAGTGAGTGTCAGTGAGTGTGTGTCAGTGAGTGAGTGTCAGTGAGTGAGTGTCAGTGAGTGTGTGTCAGTGAGTGAGTGTCAGTGAGTGAGTGTCAGTGAGTGAGTGTCAGTGAGTGAGTGTCAGTGAGTGAGTGTCAGTGAGTGTGTGTCAGTGAGTGAGCGTCAGTGAGTGAGCGTCATTGAGTGAGTGTCAGTGAGTGAGTGTCAGTGAGTGAGTGTCAGTGACTGAGTGTCAGTGAGTGTCAGTGAGTGTCAGAGAGTGAGTGAGTGTCAGTGAGTGAGTGTCATTGCGTGTGTGTCTGTGAGGGAGTGTCAGTGAGGGAATGTCTGTGAGTGAGTGTCAGTGAGTGTGTGTCAGTGAGTGAGTGTCAGTGAGTGAGTGTCAGTGAGTGAGTGCCAGTGAGTGAGTGTCAGTGAGTGAGTGTCAGTGAGTGAGAGTCAGTGAGAGACAGTAAGTGAGTGTCAGTGAGTGTCAGTGAGTGTCAGTGAGTGAGTGTCAGTGAGTGAGTGTCAGTGAGTGAGTGTGACAGTAAATGAGTTTCAGTGAGTGTCTGGGAGTGAGTGAGTGTCAGTGAGTGAGTGTCAGTGAGTGAGTGTCAGTGACTGTCAGTGAGTGAGTGTCAGTGAGTGTCATTGATTGAGGGAGTGTCAGTGAGTTTCAGTGAGTGAGTGTGAGTGAGTGAGTCTCATTATGGGAGTGTCAGTGAGTGAGTGTCAGTGAATGAGAGACACTGAGTGAGTGTCAGTGAGTGAGTGTCAGTGAGTGAGTGTCAGTGAGTGAGTGTCAGTGAGTGTCAGAGAGTGAGTGAGTGTCAGTGAGTGAGTGTCATTGCGTGTGTGTCTGTGAGGGAGTGTCAGTGAGGGAATGTCAGTGAGTGAGTGTCAGTGAGTGTGTGTCAGTGAGTGAGTGTCAGTGAGTGAGTGTCAGTGAGTGAGTGTCAGTGAGTGAGTGTCAGTGAGTGAGTGTCAGTGAGTGACAGTCAGTGAGAGACAGTAAGTGAGTGTCAGTGAGTGAGTGTCAGTGAGTGAGTGTGACAGTAAATGAGTTTCAGTGAGTGTCTGGGAGTGAGTGAGTGTCAGTGAGTGAGTGTCAGTGAGTGAGTGTCAGTGACTGTCAGTGAATGAGTGTCAGTGAGTGTCATTGATTGAGGGAGTGTCAGTGAGTTTCAGTGAGTGAGTGTGAGTGAGTGAGTCTCATTGTGTGAGTGTCAGTGAGTGAGTGTCAGTGAATGAGAGACACTGAGTGAGTGTCAGTGAGTGAGTGTCAGTGAGTGAGTGTCAGTGAGTGAGTGTCAGTGAGTGTCAGAGAGTGAGTGAGTGTCAGTGAGTGAGTGTCATTGCCTGTGTGTCTGTGAGGGAGTGTCAGTGAGGGAATGTCAGTGAGTGTGTGTCAGTGAGTGAGTGTCAGTGAGTGAGTGTCAGTGAGTGAGTGTCAGTGAGTGAGTGCCAGTGAGTGAGTGTCAGTGAGTGAGTGTCAGTGAGTGAGAGTCAGTGAGAGACAGTAAGTGAGTGTCAGTGAGTGTCAGTGAGTGAGTGTCAGTGAGTGAGTGTCAGTGAGTGAGTGTGACAGTAAATGAGTTTCAGTGAGTGTCTGGGAGTGAGTGAGTGTCAGTGAGTGAGTGTCAGTGAGTGAGTGTCAGTGACTGTCAGTGAGTGAGTGTCAGTGAGTGTCATTGATTGAGGGAGTGTCAGTGAGTTTCAGTGAGTGAGTGTGAGTGAGTGAGTCTCATTGTGTGAGTGTCAGTGAGTGAGTGTCAGTGAATGAGAGACACTGAGTGAGTGTCAGTGAGTGAGTGTCAGTGAGTGAGTGACAGTGAGTGAGTGTCAGTGAGTGAGTGTCAGTGAGTGAGTGTCACTGAGGGAGTGTCAGTGAGTGAGTGTCAGTTAGTGGGTGTCAGTGAGTGAGTATCAGTGAGTGAGTCTGAGTGAGTGAGTGTCAGTGAGTGAGTGAGTGTGAGTGAGTAAGCGTCAGTGAGTGAGTGTCAGTGAGTGAGTGTCAGTGAGTGTCAGTGAGTGAGTGTCAGTGAGTGAGTGTCAGTGAGTGAGTGTGAGTGAGTGTCAGTGAGTGAGTGTCAGTGTGTGAGTGTTAGTGAGTAAGTGTCAGTGAGTGAGTGTCAGTGAGTGAGTATCAGTGAGTTAGTGTCAGTGAGTGTCAGAGAGTGAGTGAGTGTCAGTGAGTGAGTGTCATTGAGTGAGTGCCAGTGAGTGAGTGTCAGTGAATGAGAGACACTGAGTGAGTGTCAGTGAGTGAGTGTCAGTGAGTGAGTGACAGTGAGTAAGTGTCAGTGAGTGAGTGTCAGTGAGTGAGTGTAAGTGAGGGATTGCCAGTGAGTGAGTGTCAGTTAGTGGGTGTCAGTGAGTGAGTATCAGTGAGTGAGTCTGAGTGAGTGAGTGTCAGTGAGTGAGTGAGTGTGAGTGAGTGCGAGTGAGTAAGCATCAGTGAGTGAGTGTCAGTGAGTGAGTGTCAGTGAGTGTCAGAGAGTGAGTGAGTGTCAGTGAGTGAGTGTCAGTGAGTGAGTGTCAGTGAGTGAGTGTGAGTGAGTGTCAGTGAGTGAGTGTCAGTGTGTGAGTGTTAGTGAGTGAGTGTCAGTGAGTGGGTGTCAGTGAGTGAGTGTCATTGAGTGAGTGTCAGTGAGTGAGTGCCAGTGAGTGTCAGAGAGTGAGTGAGTGTCAGTGAGTGAGTGTAAATGAGTGTGTCTCAGTGAGGGAGTGTCAGTGAGAGAGTGTCAGTGAGTGAGTGTCAGTGCGTGTGTGTCAGTGAGTGAGTGTCAGTGAGTGAGTGTCAGTGAGTGAGTGTCTGTGAGTGAGTGTCAGTGAGTGTGTGTCAGTGAGTGAGTGTCAGTGAGTGTCAGTGCGTGAGTGTCAGTGAGTTAGTGTCAGTGAGTGCGTGTCAATGAATGAGTGTCAGTGAGTGAGTGTCAGTGAGTGAGTGTCCGTGAGTGTGTGTCAGTGAGTGAGTGTCAGTGAGTGAGTGTCAGTGAGTGTCAGTGAGTGTCAGAGAGTGAGTGAGTGTCAGTGAGTGAGTGTCATTGAGTGTGTGTCTGTGAGGGAGTGTCAGTGAGGGAATGTCAGTGAGTGAGTGTCAGTGAGTGTGTGTCAGTGTGTGAGTGTCAGTGAGTGAGTGTCAGTGAGTGTGTGTCAGTGAGTGAGTGTCAGTGAGTGAGTGTCAGTGAGTGAGTGTCTGTGAGTGAGTGTCAGTGTGTGTGTGTCAGTGAGTGAGTGTCAGTGAGTGAGCGTCAGTGAGTGAGTGTCATTGAGTGAGTGTCAGTGAGCGAGTGTCAGTGAGTGTCAGTGAGTGAGCGTCAGTGAGTTAGTGTCAGTGAGTGAGTGTCAGTGAGTGAGTGTGAGTGAGTGATCGTGAGTGATTGTCAGTGAGTGAGTGTCAGTGAGTGAGTGTCAGTGAGTGAGAGTCAGTGAGTGAGTTTCAGTGAGTGTCAGTGGGTGAGTGTCAGTTAGTGAGTGTCAGTTTGTGAGTGACAGTAAGTGAGTGTCACTGAGTGACTGTCAGTGAGTGAGTGTCAGTGAGTGAGTGTCAGTGTGTGTGTCAGTGAGTGAGTGTCAGTGAGTGAGTGTCAGTGAGAGTCATTGAGTGAGTGATTGTCAGTGAGTGAGTGAGTATGAGTGAGTGTCAGTGAATGAGTGTGTGTGAGAGTGAGTGTCAGTGAGATGGTGTCATTCAGTGAGTGTCAGTGAGTGTCAGCCACTGAGTGAGTGTCAGTGAGTGATTGTAAGTGAGTGAGTGCCAGTGAGTGAGTGTCAGTGAGTGAGTGTCAGTGAGTGAGTGTCAGTGAGTGTCAGCGAGTGAGTGAGTGTCAGTGAGTGAGTGAGTGTCAGTGAGTGAGAGTCAGTGAGAGACAGTAAGTGAGTGTCAGTGAGTGTCAGTGAGTGTCAGTGAGTGAGTGTCAGTGAGTGAGTGTCAGTGAGTGAGTGTGTCAGTAAATGAGTGTCAGTGAGTGTCTGGGAGTGAGTGAGTGTCAGTGAGTGAGTGTCAGTGAGTGAGTGTCAGTGACTGTCAGTGAGTGAGTGTCAGTGAGTGTCATTGATTGAGGGAGTGTCAGTGAGTTTCAGTGAGTGAGTGTGAGTGAGTGAGTCTCATTGTGTGAATGTCAGTGAGTGAGTGTCAGTGAATGAGAGACACTGAGTGAGTGTCAGTGAGTGAGTGTCAGTGAGTGAGTGACAGTGAGTGAGTGTCAGTGAGTGAGTGTCAGTGAGTGAGTGTCAGTGAGGGAGTGTCAGTGAGTGAGTGTCAGTTAGTGGGTGTCAGTGAGTGAGTATCAGTGAGTGAGTGAGTGTGAGTGAGTGTGAGTGAGTAAGCGTCAGTGAGTGAGTGTCAGTGAGTGAGTGTCAGTGAGTGTCAGAGAGTGAGTGAGTGTCAGTGAGTGAGTGTCAGTGAGTGAGTGTCAGTGAGTGAGTGTGGGTGAGTGTCAGTGAGTGAGTCTCAGTGTGTGAGTGTTAGTGAGTGAGTGTCAGTGAGTGAGTGTCAGTGACTGAGTGTCAGTGAGTGAGTGTCAGTGAGTGTCAGAGAGTGAGTGAGTGTCAGTGAGTGAGTGTCATTGAGTGAGTGTCAGTGAGTGAGTGTCAGTGAGTGTCAGAGAGTGAGTGAGTGTCAGTGAGTGAGTGTCATTGAGTGTGTGTCAGTGAGGGAGTGTCAGTGAGGGAGTGTCAGTGAGTGAGTGTCAGTGAGAGTGTGTCAGTGAGTGAGTGTCAGTGAGTGAGTGTCAGTGAGTGAGTGTCAGTGAGTGTGTGTCAGTGAGTGAGTGTCAGTGAGTGAGTGTCAGTGAGTGAGTGTCAGTGAGTGTGTGTCAGTGAGTGAGTGTCAGTGAGTGAGTGTCAGTGAGTGAGTGTCAGTGAGTGAGCGTCAGTGAGTGAGTGTCAGTGAGTGAGTGTCAGTGAGTGTGTGTCAGTGAGTGAGTGTCAGTGAGTGAGCGTCACTGAGTGAGTGTCATTGAGTGAGTGTCAGTGAGTGAGTGTCAGTGAGTGAGTGTCAGTGAGTGAGTGTCAGTGAGTGAGTGTCAGTGAGTGTCAGTGATTGTCAGAGAGTGAGTGAGTGTCAGTGAGTGAGTGTCATTGCGTGTGTATCTGTGAGGGAGTGTCAGTGAGGGAATGTCAGTGAGTGAGTGTCAGTGAGTTTGTGTCAGTGAGTGAGTGTCAGTGAGTGAGTGTCAGTGAGTGAGTGTCAGTGAGTGAGTGCCAGTGAGTGAGTGTCAGTGAGTGAGTGTCAGTGAGTGAGAGTCAGTGAGAGACAGTAAGTGAGTGTCAGTGAGTGTCAGTGAGTGTCAGTGAGTGAGTGTCAGTGAGTGAGTGTCAGTGAGTGAGTGTGACAGTAAATGAGTTTCAGTGAGTGTCTGGGAGTGAGTGAGTGTCAGTGAGTGAGTGTCAGTGAGTGAGTGCCAGTGACTGTCAGTGAGTGAGTGTCAGTGAGTGTCATTGATTGAGGGAGTGTCAGTGAGTTTCAGTGAGTGAGTCTCATTGTGTGAGTGTCAGTGAGTGAGTGTCAGTGAATGAGAGACACTGAGTGAGTGTCAGTGAGTGAGTGTCAGTGAGTGAGTGACAGTGAGTGAGTGTCAGTGAGTGAGTGTCAGTGAGTGAGTGTCAGTGAGGGAGTGTCAGTGAGTGAGTGTCAGTTACTGGGTGTCAGTGAGTGAGTATCAGTGAGTGAGTCTGAGTGAGTGAGTGTCAGTGAGTGAGTGAGTGTGAGTGAGTAAGCGTCAGTGAGTGAGTCTCAGTGAGTGAGTGTCAGTGAGTGAGTGTCAGTGAGTGAGTGTCAGTGAGTGAGTGTGAGTGAGTGTCAGTGAGTGAGTGTCAGTGTGTGAGTGTTAGTGAGTAAGTGTCAGTGAGTGAGTGTCAGTGAGTGAGTGTCAGTGAGTGAGTGTCAGTGAGTGTCAGAGAGTGAGTGAGTGTCAGTGAGTGAGTGTCATTGAGTGAGTGTCAGTGAGTGAGTGTCAGTGAATGAGAGACACTGAGTGAGTGTCAGTGAGTGAGTGTCAGTGAGTGAGTGACAGTGAGTAAGTGTCAGTGAGTGAGTGTCAGTGAGTGAGTGTAAGTGAGGGATTGCCAGTGAGTGAGTGTCAGTTAGTGGGTGTCAGTGAGTGAGTATCAGTGAGTGAGTCTGAGTGAGTGAGTGTCAGTGAGTGAGTGAGTGTGGGTGAGTGCGAGTGAGTAAGCGTCAGTGAGTGAGTGTCAGTGAGTGAGTGTCAGTGAGTGTCAGAGAGTGAGTGAGTGTCAGTGAGTGAGTGTCAGTGAGTGAGTGTCAGTGAGTGATTGTGAGTGAGTGTCAGTGAGTGAGTGTCAGTGTGTGAGTGTTAGTGAGTGAGTGTCAGTGAGTGGGTGTCAGTGAGTGAGTGTCATTGAGTGAGTGTCAGTGAGTGTCAGAGAGTAAGTGAGTGTCAGTGAGTGAGTGTAAATGAGTGTGTCTCAGTGAGGGAGTGTCAGTGAGAGAGTGTCAGTGAGTGAGTGTCAGTGCGTGTGTGTCAGTGAGTGAGTGTCAGTGAGTGAGTGTCTGTGAGTGAGTGTCAGTGAGTGTGTGTCAGTGAGTGAGTGTCAGTGAGTGTCAGTGAGTGAGTGTCAGTGAGTTAGTGTCAGTGAGTGCGTGTCAATGAGTGAGTGTCAGTGAGTGAGTGTCAGTGAGTGAGTGTCCGTGAGTGTGTGTCAGTGAGTGAGTGTCAGTGAGTGAGTGTCAGTGAGTGTCAGTGAGTGTCAGAGAGTGAGTGAGTGTCAGTGAGTGAGTGTCATTGAGTGTGTGTCTGTGAGGGAGTGTCAGTGAGGGAATGTCAGTGAGTGAGTGTCAGTGAGTGTGTGTCAGTGAGTGAGTGTCAGTGAGTGAGTGTCAGTGAGTGTGTGTCAGTGAGTGAGTGTCAGTGAGTGAGTGTCAGTGAGTGAGTGTCAGTGAGTGAGTGTCAGTGTGTGTGTGTCAGTGAGTGAGTGTCAGTGAGTGAGCGTCAGTGAGTGAGTGTCATTGAGTGAGTGTCAGTGAGCGAGTGTCAGTGAGTGTCAGTGAGTGAGCGTCAGTGAGTTAGTGTCAGTGAGTGAGTGTCAGTGAGTGAGTGTGAGTGAGTGATCGTGAGTGATTGTCAGTGAGTGACTGTCAGTGAGTGAGTGTCAGTGAGTGAGAGTCAGTGAGTGAGTTTCAGTGAGTGTCAGTGGGTGAGTGTCAGTTAGTGAGTGTCAGTGAGTGAGTGTCAGTGAGTGAGTGTCAGTTATTGAGTGTCAGTGAGTGAGCGTCAGTGAGTGAGTGTCAGTGAGTGTCAGTGGGTGTGTGTCAGTGAGTGAGTGTCAGTGAGTGAGTGTCAGTGAATGAGAGACACTGAGTGAGTGTCAGTGAGTGAGTGTCAGTGAGTGAGTGACAGTGAGTGAGTGTCAGTGAGTGAGTGTCAGTGAGTGAGTGTCAGTGAGGGAGTGTCAGTGAGTGAGTGTCAGTTACTGGCTGTCAGTGAGTGAGTATCAGTGAGTGAGTCTGAGTGAGTGAGTGTCAGTGAGTGAGTGAGTGTGAGTGAGTAAGCGTCAGTGAGTGAGTGTCAGTGAGTGAGTGTCAGTGAGTGTCAGTGAGTGAGTGTCAGTGAGTGAGTGTCAGTGAGTGAGTGTGAGTGAGTGTCAGTGAGTGAGTGTCAGTGTGTGAGTGTTAGTGAGTAAGTGTCAGTGAGTGACTGTCAGTGAGTGAGTGTCAGTGAGTGAGTGTCAGTGAGTGTCAGAGAGTGAGTGAGTGTCAGTGAGTGAGTGCCATTCAGTGACTGTCAGTGAGTGAGTGTCAGTGAGTGTCATTGATTGAGGGAGTGTCAGTGAGTTTCAGTGAGTGAGTGTGAGTGAGTGAGTCTCATTGTGTGAGTGTCAGTGAGTGAGTGTCAGTGAATGAGGGACACTGAGTGAGTGTCAGTGAGTGAGTGTCAGTGAGTGAGTGACAGTGAGTGAGTGTCAGTGAGTGAGTGTCAGTGAGTGAATGTCAGTGAGGGAGTGTCAGTGAGTGTCAGAGAGTGAGTGAGTGTCAGTGAGTGAGTGTCAGTGAGTGAGTGTCAGTGTGTGAGTGTTAGTGAGTGAGTGTCAGTGAGTGAGTGTCAGTGAGTGAGTGTCAGTGAGTGAGTGTCAGTGAGTGTCAGAGAGTGAGTGAGTGTCAGTGAGTGAGTGTCATTGAGTGAGTGTCAGTGAGTGAGTGTCAGTGAGTGTCAGAGAGTGAGTGAGTGTCAGTGAGTGAGTGTCATTGAGTGTGTGTCAGTGAGGGAGTGTCAGTGAGGGAGTGTCAGTGAGTGAGTGTAAGTGAGAATGTGTCAGTGAGTGAGTGTCAGTGAGTGAGTGTCAGTGAGTGAGTGTCAGTGAGTGTGTGTCAGTGAGTGAGTGTCAGTGAGTGAGTGTCAGTGAGTGAGTGTCAGTGAGTGTGTGTCAGTGAGTGAGTGTCAGTGAGTGAGTGTCAGTGAGTGAGTGTCAGTGAGTGAGCGTCAGTGAGTGAGTGTCATTGAGTGAGTGTCAGTGAGTGAGTGTCAGTGAGTGAGTGTCAGTGAGTGAGTGTCAGTGAGTGTCAGTGATTGTCAGAGAGTGAGTGAGTGTCAGTGAGTGAGTGTCATTGCGTGTGTGTCTGTGAGGGAGTGTCAGTGAGGGAATGTCAGTGAGTGAGTGTCAGTGAGTGTGTGTCAGTGAGTGAGTGTCAGTGAGTGAGTGTCAGTGAGTGAGTGTCAGTGAGTGAGTGCCAGTGAGTGAGTGTCAGTGAGTGAGTGTCAGTGAGTGAGAGTCAGTGAGAGACAGTAAGTGAGTGTCAGTAAGTGTCAGTGAGTGTCAGTGAGTGAGTGTCAGTGCGTGAGTGTCAGTGAGTGAGTGTGACAGTAAATGAGTTTCAGTGAGTGTCTGGGAGTGAGTGAGTGTCAGTGAGTGAGTGTCAGTGAGTGAGTGCCAGTGACTGTCAGTGAGTGAGTGTCAGTGAGTGTCATTGATTGAGGGAGTGTCAGTGAGTTTCAGTGAGTGAGTCTCATTGTGTGAGTGTCAGTGAGTGAGTGTCAGTGAATGAGAGACACTGAGTGAGTGTCAGTGAGTGAGTGTCAGTGAGTGAGTGACAGTGAGTGAGTGTCAGTGAGTGAGTGTCAGTGAGTGAGTGTCAGTGAGGGAGTGTCAGTGAGTGAGTGTCAGTTACTGGGTGTCAGTGAGTGAGTATCAGTGAGTGAGTCTGAGTGAGTGAGTGTCAGTGAGTGAGTGAGTGTGAGTGAGTAAGCGTCAGTGAGTGAGTGTCAGTGAGTGAGTGTCAGTGAGTGTCAGTGAGTGAGTGTCAGTGAGTGAGTGTGAGTGTGAGTGAGTGTCAGTGAGTGAGTGTCAGTGTGTGAGTGTTAGTGAGTAAGTGTCAGTGAGTGAGTGTCAGTGAGTGAGTGTCAGTGAGTGAGTGTCAGTGAGTGTCAGAGAGTGAGTGAGTGTCAGTGAGTGAGTCTCATTGAGTGAGTGTCAGTGAGTGAGTGTCAGTGAATGAGAGACACTGAGTGAGTGTCAGTGAGTGAGTGTCAGTGAGTGAGTGACAGTGAGTAAGTGTCAGTGAGTGAGTGTCAGTGAGTGAGTGTAAGTGAGGAATTGCCAGTGAGTGAGTGTCAGTTAGTGGGTGTCAGTGAGTGAGTATCAGTGAGTGAGTCTGAGTGAGTGAGTGTCAGAGAGTGAGTGAGTGTGGGTGAGTGCGAGTGAGTAAGCATCAGTGAGTGAGTGTCAGTGAGTGGGTGTCAGTGAGTGTCAGAGAGTGAGTGAGTGTCAGTGAGTGAGTGTCAGTGAGTGAGTGTCAGTGAGTGAGTGTGAGTGAGTGTCAGTGAGTGAGTGTCA
This sequence comes from Somniosus microcephalus, assembly GCF_052327205.1. Lineage (NCBI taxonomy): Eukaryota > Metazoa > Chordata > Chondrichthyes > Squaliformes > Somniosidae > Somniosus > Somniosus microcephalus. Next base: position 148,021,596 of record NC_140992.1, on the reverse strand, counting down.
GTGTGTGAGTGTTAGTGAGTGAGTGTCAGTGAGTGGGTGTCAGTGAGTGAGTGTCATTGAGTGAGTGTCAGTGAGTGTCAGAGAGTGAGTGAGTGTCAGTGAGTGAGTGTAAATGAGTGTGTCTCAGTGAGGGAGTGTCAGTGAGAGAGTGTCAGTGAGTGAGTGTCAGTGCGTGTGTGTCAGTGAGTGAGTGTCAGTGAGTGAGTGTCAGTGAGTGAGTGTCTGTGAGTGAGTGTAAGTGAGTGTGTGTCAGTGAGTGAGTGTCAGTGAGTGTAAGTGAGTGAGTGTCAGTGAGTTAGTGTCAGTGAGTGCGTGTCAATGAGTGAGTGTCAGTGAGTGAGTGTCAGTGAGTGAGTGTCCGTGAGTGTGTGTCAGTGAGTGAGTGTCAGTGAGTGAGTGTCAGTGAGTGTCAGTGAGTGTCAGAGAGTGAGTGAGTGTCAGTGAGTGAGTGTCATTGAGTGTGTGTCTGTGAGGGAGTGTCAGTGAGGGAATGTCAGTGAGTGAGTGTCAGTGAGTGTGTGTCAGTGAGTGAGTGTCAGTGAGTGAGTGTCAGTGAGTGAGTGTCAGTGAGTGAGTGACAGTGAGTGAGTGTCAGTGAGTGAGTGTCAGTGAGTGAGTGTCAGTGAGGGAGTGTCAGTGAGTTAGTGTCAGTTAGTGGGTGTCAGTGAGTGAGTATCAGTGAGTGAGTCTGAGTGAGTGACTGTCAGTGAGTGAGTGAGTGTGAGTGAGTGTGAGTGAGTAAGCGTCAGTGAGTGAGTGTCAGTGAGTGAGTGTGAGTGAGTGATCGTGAGTGATTGTCAGTGAGTGACTGTCAGTGAGTGAGTGTCAGTGAGTGAGATTCAGTGAATGAGTTTCAGTGAGTGTCAGTGGGTGAGTGTCAGTTAGTGAGTGTCAGTGAGTGAGTGTCAGTGAGTGAGTGTCAGTTATTGAGTGTCAGTGAGTGAGCGTCAGTGAGTGAGTGTCAGTGAGTGTCAGTGGGTGAGTGTGAGTGAGTGAGTGTCAGTGAGTGAGTGTCAGTTATTGAGTGTCAGTGAGTGAGTGTCAGTGAGTGTGTGTCAGTGAGTGAGTGTGACAGTAAATGAGTTTCAGTGAGTGTCTGGGAGTGAGTGAGTGTCAGTGAGTGAGTGTCAGTGAGTGAGTGCCAGTGACTGTCAGTGAGTGAGTGTCAGTGAGTGTCATTGATTGAGGGAGTGTCAGTGAGTTTCAGTGAGTGAGTGTGAGTGAGTGAGTCTCATTGTGTGAGTGTCAGTGAGTGAGTGTCAGTGAATGAGAGACACTGAGTGAGTGTCAGTGAGTGAGTGTCAGTGAGTGAGTGACAGTGAGTGAGTGTCAGTGAGTGAGTGTCAGTGAGTGAGTGTCAGTGAGGGAGTGTCAGTGAGTTAGTGTCAGTTAGTGGGTGTCAGTGAGTGAGTATCAGTGAGTGAGTCTGAGTGAGTGAGTGTCAGTGAGTGAGTGAGTGTGAGTGAGTGTGAGTGAGTAAGCGTCAGTGAGTGAGTGTCAGTGAGTGAGTGTGAGTGAGTGATCGTGAGTGATTGTCAGTGAGTGACTGTCAGTGAGTGAGTGTCAGTGAGTGAGAGTCAGTGAATGAGTTTCAGTGAGTGTCAGTGGGTGAGTGTCAGTTAGTGAGTGTCAGTGAGTGAGTGTCAGTGAGTGAGTGTCAGTTATTGAGTGTCAGTGAGTGAGCGTCAGTGAGTGAGTGTCAGTGAGTGTCAGTGGGTGAGTGTCAGTGAGTGAGTGTCAGTGAGTGAGTGTCAGTTATTGAGTGTCAGTGAGTGAGTGTCAGTGAGTGTGTGTCAGTGAGTGAGTGTGACAGTAAATGAGTTTCAGTGAGTGTCTGGGAGTGAGTGAGTGTCAGTGAGTGAGTGTCAGTGAGTGAGTGCCAGTGACTGTCAGTGAGTGAGTGTCAGTGAGTGTCATTGATTGAGGGAGTGTCAGTGAGTTTCAGTGAGTGAGTGTGAGTGAGTGAGTCTCATTGTGTGAGTGTCAGTGAGTGAGTGTCAGTGAATGAGAGACATTGAGTGAGTGTCAGTGAGTGAGTGTCAGTGAGTGAGTGACAGTGAGTGAGTGTCAGTGAGTGAGTGTCAGTGAGTGAGTGTCAGTGAGGGAGTGTCAGTGAGTGAGTGTCAGTTACTGGGTGTCAGTGAGTGAGTATCAGTGAGTGAGTCTGAGTGAGTGAGTGTCAGTGAGTGAGTGAGTGTGAGTGAGTAAGCGTCAGTGAGTGAGTGTCAGTGAGTGAGTGTCAGTGAGTGTCAGTGAGTGAGTGTCAGTGAGTGAGTGTCAGTGAGTGAGTGTGAGTGAGTGTCAGTGAGTGAGTGTCAGTGTGTGAGTGTTAGTGAGTGAGTGTCAGTGAGTGAGTGTCAGTGAGTGAGTGTCAGTGAGTGAGTATCAGTGAGTGAGTCTGAGTGAGTGAGTGTCAGTGAGTGAGTGAGTGTGAGTGAGTGTGAGTGAGTAAGCGTCAGTGAGTGAGTGTCAGTGAGTGAGTGTCAGTGAGTGTCAGAGAGTGAGTGAGTGTCAGTGAGTGAGTGTCAGTGAGTGAGTGTCAGTGAGTGAGTGTGAGTGAGTGTCAGTGAGTGAGTGTCAGTGTGTGAGTGTTAGTGAGTGAGTGTCAGTGAGTGAGTGTCAGTGAGTGAGTGTCAGTGAGTGAGTGTCAGTGAGTGTCAGAGAGTGAGTGAGTGTCAGTGAGTGAGTGTCATTGAGTGTGTGTCAGTGAGGGAGTGTCAGTGAGGGAGTGTCAGTGAGTGATTGTCAGTGAGAGTGTGTCAGTGAGTGAGTGTCAGTGAGTGAGTGTCAGTGAGTGAGTGTCAGTGAGTGTGTGTCAGTGAGTGAGTGTCAGTGAGTGAGTGTCAGTGAGTGAGTGTCAGTGAGTGTGTGTCAGTGAGTGAGTGTCAGTGAGTGAGTGTCAGTGAGTGAGTGTCAGTGAGTGAGTGTCAGTGAGTGAGTGTCAGTGAGTGAGTGTCAGTGAGTGAGCGTCAGTGAGTGAGTGTCATTGAGTGAGTGTCAGTGAGTGAGTGTCAGTGAGTGAGTGTCAGTGAGTGAGTGTCAGTGAGTGTCAGTGATTGTCAGAGAGTGAGTGAGTGTCAGTGAGTGAGTGTCATTGCGTGTGTGTCTGTGAGGGAGTGTCAGTGAGGGAATGTCAGTGAGTGAGTGTCAGTGAGTGTGTGTCAGTGAGTGAGTGTCAGTGAGTGAGTGTCAGTGAGTGAGTGTCAGTGAGTGAGTGTGACAGTAAATGAGTTTCAGTGAGTGTCTGGGAGTGAGTGAGTGTCAGTGAGTGAGTGTCAGTGAGTGAGTGCCAGTGACTGTCAGTGAGTGAGTGTCAGTGAGTGTCATTGATTGAGGGAGTGTCAGTGAGTTTCAGTGAGTGAGTCTCATTGTGTGAGTGTCAGTGAGTGAGTGTCAGTGAATGAGAGACACTGAGTGAGTGTCAGTGAGTGAGTGTCAGTGAGTGAGTGACAGTGAGTGAGTGTCAGTGAGTGAGTGTCAGTGAGTGAGTGTCAGTGAGGGAGTGTCACTGAGTGAGTGTCAGTTACTGGGTGTCAGTGAGTGAGTATCAGTGAGTGAGTCTGAGTGAGTGAGTGTCAGTGAGTGAGTGAGTGTGAGTGAGTAAGCGTCAGTGAGTGAGTGTCAGTGAGTGAGTGTCAGTGAGTGTCAGTGAGTGAGTGTCAGTGAGTGAGTGTCAGTGAGTGAGTGTGAGTGAGTGTCAGTGAGTGAGTGTCAGTGTGTGAGTGACAGTGAGTGAGTGTCAGTGAGTGAGTGTCAGTGAGTGAGTGTCAGTGAGGGAGTGTCAGTGAGTTAGTGTCAGTTAGTGGGTGTCAGTGAGTGAGTATCAGTGAGTGAGTCTGAGTGAGTGACTGTCAGTGAGTGAGTGAGTGTGAGTGAGTGTGAGTGAGTAAGCGTCAGTGAGTGAGTGTCAGTGAGTGAGTGTGAGTGAGTGATCGTGAGTGATTGTCAGTGAGTGACTGTCAGTGAGTGAGTGTCAGTGAGTGAGATTCAGTGAATGAGTTTCAGTGAGTGTCAGTGGGTGAGTGTCAGTTAGTGAGTGTCAGTGAGTGAGTGTCAGTGAGTGAGTGTCAGTTATTGAGTGTCAGTGAGTGAGCGTCAGTGAGTGAGTGTCAGTGAGTGTCAGTGGGTGAGTGTCAGTGAGTGAGTGTCAGTGAGTGAGTGTCAGTTATTGAGTGTCAGTGAGTGAGTGTCAGTGAGTGTGTGTCAGTGAGTGAGTGTGACAGTAAATGAGTTTCAGTGAGTGTCTGGGAGTGAGTGAGTGTCAGTGAGTGAGTGTCAGTGAGTGAGTGCCAGTGACTGTCAGTGAGTGAGTGTCAGTGAGTGTCATTGATTGAGGGAGTGTCAGTGAGTTTCAGTGAGTGAGTGTGAGTGAGTGAGTCTCATTGTGTGAGTGTCAGTGAGTGAGTGTCAGTGAATGAGAGACACTGAGTGAGTGTCAGTGAGTGAGTGTCAGTGAGTGAGTGACAGTGAGTGAGTGTCAGTGAGTGAGTGTCAGTGAGTGAGTGTCAGTGAGGGAGTGTCAGTGAGTTAGTGTCAGTTAGTGGGTGTCAGTGAGTGAGTATCAGTGAGTGAGTCTGAGTGAGTGAGTGTCAGTGAGTGAGTGAGTGTGAGTGAGTGTGAGTGAGTAAGCGTCAGTGAGTGAGTGTCAGTGAGTGAGTGTGAGTGAGTGATCGTGAGTGATTGTCAGTGAGTGACTGTCAGTGAGTGAGTGTCAGTGAGTGAGAGTCAGTGAATGAGTTTCAGTGAGTGTCAGTGGGTGAGTGTCAGTTAGTGAGTGTCAGTGAGTGAGTGTCAGTGAGTGAGTGTCAGTTATTGAGTGTCAGTGAGTGAGCGTCAGTGAGTGAGTGTCAGTGAGTGTCAGTGGGTGAGTGTCAGTGAGTGAGTGTCAGTGAGTGAGTGTCAGTTATTGAGTGTCAGTGAGTGAGTGTCAGTGAGTGTGTGTCAGTGAGTGAGTGTGACAGTAAATGAGTTTCAGTGAGTGTCTGGGAGTGAGTGAGTGTCAGTGAGTGAGTGTCAGTGAGTGAGTGCCAGTGACTGTCAGTGAGTGAGTGTCAGTGAGTGTCATTGATTGAGGGAGTGTCAGTGAGTTTCAGTGAGTGAGTGTGAGTGAGTGAGTCTCATTGTGTGAGTGTCAGTGAGTGAGTGTCAGTGAATGAGAGACATTGAGTGAGTGTCAGTGAGTGAGTGTCAGTGAGTGAGTGACAGTGAGTGAGTGTCAGTGAGTGAGTGTCAGTGAGTGAGTGTCAGTGAGGGAGTGTCAGTGAGTGAGTGTCAGTTACTGGGTGTCAGTGAGTGAGTATCAGTGAGTGAGTCTGAGTGAGTGAGTGTCAGTGAGTGAGTGAGTGTGAGTGAGTAAGCGTCAGTGAGTGAGTGTCAGTGAGTGAGTGTCAGTGAGTGTCAGTGAGTGAGTGTCAGTGAGTGAGTGTCAGTGAGTGAGTGTGAGTGAGTGTCAGTGAGTGAGTGTCAGTGTGTGAGTGTTAGTGAGTGAGTGTCAGTGAGTGAGTGTCAGTGAGTGAGTGTCAGTGAGTGAGTATCAGTGAGTGAGTCTGAGTGAGTGAGTGTCAGTGAGTGAGTGAGTGTGAGTGAGTGTGAGTGAGTAAGCGTCAGTGAGTGAGTGTCAGTGAGTGAGTGTCAGTGAGTGTCAGAGAGTGAGTGAGTGTCAGTGAGTGAGTGTCAGTGAGTGAGTGTCAGTGAGTGAGTGTGAGTGAGTGTCAGTGAGTGAGTGTCAGTGTGTGAGTGTTAGTGAGTGAGTGTCAGTGAGTGAGTGTCAGTGAGTGAGTGTCAGTGAGTGAGTGTCAGTGAGTGTCAGAGAGTGAGTGAGTGTCAGTGAGTGAGTGTCATTGAATGAGTGTCAGTGAGTGAGTGTCAGTGAGTGTCAGAGAGTGAGTGAGTGTCAGTGAGTGAGTGTCATTGAGTGTGTGTCAGTGAGGGAGTGTCAGTGAGGGAGTGTCAGTGAGTGAGTGTCAGTGAGAGTGTGTCAGTGAGTGAGTGTCAGTGAGTGAGTGTCAGTGAGTGAGTGTCAGTGAGTGTGTGTCAGTGAGTGAGTGTCAGTGAGTGAGTGTCAGTGAGTGAGTGTCAGTGAGTGTGTGTCAGTGAGTGAGTGTCAGTGAGTGAGTGTCAGTGAGTGAGTGTCAGTGAGTGAGTGTCAGTGAGTGAGTGTCAGTGAGTGAGTGTCAGTGAGTGAGCGTCAGTGAGTGAGTGTCATTGAGTGAGTGTCAGTGAGTGAGTGTCAGTGAGTGAGTGTCAGTGAGTGAGTGTCAGTGAGTGTCAGTGATTGTCAGAGAGTGAGTGAGTGTCAGTGAGTGAGTGTCATTGCGTGTGTGTCTGTGAGGGAGTGTCAGTGAGGGAATGTCAGTGAGTGAGTGTCAGTGAGTGTGTGTCAGTGAGTGAGTGTCAGTGAGTGAGTGTCAGTGAGTGAGTGTCAGTGAGTGAGTGTGACAGTAAATGAGTTTCAGTGAGTGTCTGGGAGTGAGTGAGTGTCAGTGAGTGAGTGTCAGTGAGTGAGTGCCAGTGACTGTCAGTGAGTGAGTGTCAGTGAGTGTCATTGATTGAGGGAGTGTCAGTGAGTTTCAGTGAGTGAGTCTCATTGTGTGAGTGTCAGTGAGTGAGTGTCAGTGAATGAGAGACACTGAGTGAGTGTCAGTGAGTGAGTGTCAGTGAGTGAGTGACAGTGAGTGAGTGTCAGTGAGTGAGTGTCAGTGAGTGAGTGTCAGTGAGGGAGTGTCACTGAGTGAGTGTCAGTTACTGGGTGTCAGTGAGTGAGTATCAGTGAGTGAGTCTGAGTGAGTGAGTGTCAGTGAGTGAGTGAGTGTGAGTGAGTAAGCGTCAGTGAGTGAGTGTCAGTGAGTGAGTGTCAGTGAGTGTCAGTGAGTGAGTGTCAGTGAGTGAGTGTCAGTGAGTGAGTGTGAGTGAGTGTCAGTGAGTGAGTGTCAGTGTGTGAGTGTTAGTGAGTAAGTGTCAGTGAGTGAGTGTCAGTGAGTGAGTGTCAGTGAGTGAGTGTCAGTGAGTGTCAGAGAGTGAGTGAGTGTCAGTGAGTGACTGTCATTGAGTGAGTGTCAGTGAGTGAGTGTCAGTGAATGAGAGACACTGAGTGAGTGTCAGTGAGTGAGTGTCAGTGAGTGAGTGACAGTGAGTAAGTGTCAGTGAGTGAGTGTCAGTGAGTGAGTGTAAGTGAGGGATTGCCAGTGAGTGAGTGTCAGTTAGTGGGTGTCAGTGAGTGAGTATCAGTGAGTGAGTCTGAGTGAGTGAGTGTCAGAGAGTGAGTGAGTGTGGGTGAGTGCGAGTGAGTAAGCATCAGTGAGTGAGTGTCAGTGAGTGGGTGTCAGTGAGTGTCAGAGAGTGAGTGAGTGTCAGTGAGTGAGTGTCAGTGAGTGAGTGTGAGTGAGTGTCAGTGAGTGAGTGTCAGTGTGTGAGTGTTAGTGAGTGAGTGTCAGTGAGTGGGTGTCAGTGAGTGAGTGTCATTGAGTGAGTGTCAGTGAGTGTCAGAGAGTGAGTGAGTGTCAGTGAGTGAGTGTAAATGAGTGTGTCTCAGTGAGGGAGTGTCAGTGAGAGAGTGTCAGTGAGTGAGTGTCAGTGCGTGTGTGTCAGTGAGTGAGTGTCAGTGAGTGAGTGTCAGTGAGTGAGTGTCTGTGAGTGAGTGTAAGTGAGTGTGTGTCAGTGAGTGAGTGTCAGTGAGTGTCAGTGAGTGAGTGTCAGTGAGTTAGTGTCAGTGAGTGCGTGTCAATGAGTGAGTGTCAGTGAGTGAGTGTCAGTGAGTGAGTGTCCGTGAGTGTGTGTCAGTGAGTGAGTGTCAGTGAGTGAGTGTCAGTGAGTGTCAGTGAGTGTCAGAGAGTGAGTGAGTGTCAGTGAGTGAGTGTCATTGAGTGTGTGTCTGTGAGGGAGTGTCAGTGAGGGAATGTCAGTGAGTGAGTGTCAGTGAGTGTGTGTCAGTGAGTGAGTGTCAGTGAGTGAGTGTCAGTGAGTGAGTGTCAGTGAGTGAGTGACAGTGAGTGAGTGTCAGTGAGTGAGTGTCAGTGAGTGAGTGTCAGTGAGGGAGTGTCAGTGAGTTAGTGTCAGTTAGTGGGTGTCAGTGAGTGAGTATAAGTGAGTGAGTCTGAGTGAGTGACTGTCAGTGAGTGAGTGAGTGTGAGTGAGTGTGAGTGAGTAAGCGTCAGTGAGTGAGTGTCAGTGAGTGAGTGTGAGTGAGTGATCGTGAGTGATTGTCAGTGAGTGACTGTCAGTGAGTGAGTGTCAGTGAGTGAGATTCAGTGAATGAGTTTCAGTGAGTGTCAGTGGGTGAGTGTCAGTTAGTGAGTGTCAGTGAGTGAGTGTCAGTGAGTGAGTGTCAGTTATTGAGTGTCAGTGAGTGAGCGTCAGTGAGTGAGTGTCAGTGAGTGTCAGTGGGTGAGTGTCAGTGAGTGAGTGTCAGTGAGTGAGTGTCAGTTATTGAGTGTCAGTGAGTGAGTGTCAGTGAGTGTGTGTCAGTGAGTGAGTGTGACAGTAAATGAGTTTCAGTGAGTGTCTGGGAGTGAGTGAGTGTCAGTGAGTGAGTGTCAGTGAGTGAGTGCCAGTGACTGTCAGTCAGTGAGTGTCAGTGAGTGTCATTGATTGAGGGAGTGTCAGTGAGTGAGTGTGAGTGAGTGAGTCTCATTGTGTGAGTGTCAGTGAGTGAGTGTCAGTGAATGAGAGACACTGAGTGAGTGTCAGTGAGTGAGTGTCAGTGAGTGAGTGACAGTGAGTGAGTGTCAGTGAGTGAGTGTCAGTGAGTGAGTGTCAGTGAGGGAGTGTCAGTGAGTTAGTGTCAGTTAGTGGGTGTCAGTGAGTGAGTATCAGTGAGTGAGTCTGAGTGAGTGAGTGTCAGTGAGTGAGTGAGTGTGAGTGAGTGTGAGTGAGTAAGCGTCAGTGAGTGAGTGTCAGTGAGTGAGTGTGAGTGAGTGATCGTGAGTGATTGTCAGTGAGTGACTGTCAGTGAGTGAGTGTCAGTGAGTGAGAGTCAGTGAATGAGTTTCAGTGAGTGTCAGTGGGTGAGTGTCAGTTAGTGAGTGTCAGCGGGTGAGTGTCAGTGAGTGAGTGTCAGTTATTGAGTGTCAGTGAGTGAGCGTCAGTGAGTGAGTGTCAGTGAGTGTCAGTGGCTGAGTGTCAGTGAGTGAGTGTCAGTGAGTGAGTGTCAGTTATTGAGTGTCAGTGAGTGAGTGTCAGTGAGTGTGTGTCAGTGAGTGAGTGTGACAGTAAATGAGTTTCAGTGAGTGTCTGGGAGTGAGTGAGTGTCAGTGAGTGAGTGTCAGTGAGTGAGTGCCAGTGACTGTCAGTGAGTGAGTGTCAGTGAGTGTCATTGATTGAGGGAGTGTCAGTGAGTTTCAGTGAGTGAGTGTGAGTGAGTGAGTCTCATTGTGTGAGTGTCAGTGAGTGAGTGTCAGTGAATGAGAGACACTGAGTGAGTGTCAGTGAGTGAGTGTCAGTGAGTGAGTGACAGTGAGTGAGTGTCAGTGAGTGAGTGTCAGTGAGTGAGTGTCAGTGAGGGAGTGTCAGTGAGTGAGTGTCAGTGAGTGAGTGTGAGTGAGTGTCAGTGAGTGAGTGTCAGTGTGTGAGTGTTAGTGAGTGAGTGTCAGTGAGTGAGTGTCAGTGAGTGAGTGTCAGTGAGTGAGTGTCAGTGAGTGTCAGAGAGTGAGTGAGTGTCAGTGAGTGAGTGTCATTGAGTGAGTGTCAGTGAGTGAGTGTCAGTGAGTGTCAGAGAGTGAGTGTCAGTGTGTGAGTGTTAGTGAGTAAGTGTCAGTGAGTGAGTGTCAGTGAGTGAGTGTCAGTGAGTGAGTGTCAGTGAGTGTCAGAGAGTGAGTGAGTGTCAGTGAGTGAGTGTCATTGAGTGAGTGTCAGTGAGTGAGTGTCAGTGAATGAGAGACACTGAGTGAGTGTCAGTGAGTGAGTGTCAGTGAGTGAGTTACAGTGAGTAAGTGTCAGTGAGTGAGTGTCAGTGAGTGAGTGTAAGTGAGGGATTGCCAGTGAGTGAGTGTCAGTTAGTGGGTGTCAGTGAGTGAGTATCAGTGAGTGAGTCTGAGTGAGTGAGTGTCAGAGAGTGAGTGAGTGTGGGTGAGTGCGAGTGAGTAAGCATCAGTGAGTGAGTGTCAGTGAGTGGGTGTCAGTGAGTGTTAGAGAGTGAGTGAGTGTCAGTGAGTGAGTGTCAGTGAGTGAGTGTCAGTGAGTGAGTGTGAGTGAGTGTCAGTGAGTGAGTGTCAGTGTGTGAGTGTTAGTGAGTGAGTGTCAGTGAGTGGGTGTCAGTGAGTGAGTGTCATTGAGTGAGTGTCAGTGAGTGTCAGAGAGTGAGTGAGTGTCAGTGAGTGAGTGTAAATGAGTGTGTCTCAGTGAGGGAGTGTCAGTGAGAGAGTGTCAGTGAGTGAGTGTCAGTGAGTGAGTGTCAGTGAGTGAGTGTCAGTGAGTGAGTGTCTGTGAGTGAGTGTAAGTGAGTGTGTGTCAGTGAGTGAGTGTCAGTGAGTGTCAGTGAGTGAGTGTCAGTGAGTTAGTGTCAGTGAGTGCGTGTCAATGAGTGAGTCTCAGTGAGTGAGTGTCAGTGAGTGAGTGTCCGTGAGTGTGTGTCAGTGAGTGAGTGTCAGTGAGTGTCAGTGAGTGTCAGAGAGTGAGTGAGTGTCAGTGAGTGAGTGTCATTGAGTGTGTGTCTGTGAGGGAGTGTCAGTGAGGGAATGTCAGTGAGTGAGTGTCAGTGAGTGTGTGTCAGTGAGTGAGTGTCAGTGAGTGAGTGTCAGTGAGTGAGTGTCAGTGAGTGAGTGACAGTGAGTGAGTGTCAGTGAGTGAGTGTCAGTGAGTGAGTGTCAGTGAGGGAGTGTCAGTGAGTTAGTGTCAGTTAGTGGGTGTCAGTGAGTGAGTATCAGTGAGTGAGTCTGAGTGAGTGACTGTCAGTGAGTGAGTGAGTGTGAGTGAGTGTGAGTGAGTAAGCGTCAGTGAGTGAGTGTCAGTGAGTGAGTGTGAGTGAGTGATCGTGAGTGATTGTCAGTGAGTGACTGTCAGTGAGTGAGTGTCAGTGAGTGAGATTCAGTGAATGAGTTTCAGTGAGTGTCAGTGGGTGAGTGTCAGTTAGTGAGTGTCAGTGAGTGAGTGTCAGTGAGTGAGTGTCAGTTATTGAGTGTCAGTGAGTGAGCGTCAGTGAGTGAGTGTCAGTGAGTGTCAGTGGGTGAGTGTCAGTGAGTGAGTGTCAGTGAGTGAGTGTCAGTTATTGAGTGTCAGTGAGTGAGTGTCAGTGAGTGTGTGTCAGTGAGTGAGTGTGACAGTAAATGAGTTTCAGTGAGTGTCTGGGAGTGAGTGAGTGTCAGTGAGTGAGTGTCAGTGAGTGAGTGCCAGTGACTGTCAGTGAGTGAGTGTCAGTGAGTGTCATTGATTGAGGGAGTGTCAGTGAGTTTCAGTGAGTGAGTGTGAGTGAGTGAGTCTCATTGTGTGAGTGTCAGTGAGTGAGTGTCAGTGAATGAGAGACACTGAGTGAGTGTCAGTGAGTGAGTGTCAGTGAGTGAGTGACAGTGAGTGAGTGTCAGTGAGTGAGTGTCAGTGAGTGAGTGTCAGTGAGGGAGTGTCAGTGAGTTAGTGTCAGTTAGTGGGTGTCAGTGAGTGAGTATCAGTGAGTGAGTCTGAGTGAGTGAGTGTCAGTGAGTGAGTGAGTGTGAGTGAGTGTGAGTGAGTAAGCGTCAGTGAGTGAGTGTCAGTGAGTGAGTGTGAGTGAGTGATCGTGAGTGATTGTCAGTGAGTGACTGTCAGTGAGTGAGTGTCAGTGAGTGAGAGTCAGTGAATGAGTTTCAGTGAGTGTCAGTGGGTGAGTGTCAGTTAGTGAGTGTCAGTGAGTGAGTGTCAGTGAGTGAGTGTCAGTTATTGAGTGTCAGTGAGTGAGCGTCAGTGAGTGAGTGTCAGTGAGTGTCAGTGGGTGAGTGTCAGTGAGTGAGTGTCAGTGAGTGAGTGTCAGTTATTGAGTGTCAGTGAGTGAGTGTCAGTGAGTGTGTGTCAGTGAGTGAGTGTGACAGTAAATGAGTTTCAGTGAGTGTCTGGGAGTGAGTGAGTGTCAGTGAGTGAGTGTCAGTGAGTGAGTGCCAGTGACTGTCAGTGAGTGAGTGTCAGTGAGTGTCATTGATTGAGGGAGTGTCAGTGAGTTTCAGTGAGTGAGTGTGAGTGAGTGAGTCTCATTGTGTGAGTGTCAGTGAGTGAGTGTCAGTGAATGAGAGACATTGAGTGAGTGTCAGTGAGTGAGTGTCAGTGAGTGAGTGACAGTGAGTGAGTGTCAGTGAGTGAGTGTCAGTGAGTGAGTGTCAGTGAGGGAGTGTCAGTGAGTGAGTGTCAGTTACTGGGTGTCAGTGAGTGAGTATCAGTGAGTGAGTCTGAGTGAGTGAGTGTCAGTGAGTGAGTGAGTGTGAGTGAGTAAGCGTCAGTGAGTGAGTGTCAGTGAGTGAGTGTCAGTGAGTGTCAGTGAGTGAGTGTCAGTGAGTGAGTGTCAGTGAGTGAGTGTGAGTGAGTGTCAGTGAGTGAGTGTCAGTGTGTGAGTGTTAGTGAGTGAGTGTCAGTGAGTGAGTGTCAGTGAGTGAGTGTCACTGAGTGAGTATCAGTGAGTGAGTCTGAGTGAGTGAGTGTCAGTGAGTGAGTGAGTGTGAGTGAGTGTGAGTGAGTAAGCGTCAGTGAGTGAGTGTCAGTGAGTGAGTGTCAGTGAGTGTCAGAGAGTGAGTGAGTGTCAGTGAGTGAGTGTCAGTGAGTGAGTGTCAGTGAGTGAGTGTGAGTGAGTGTCAGTGAGTGAGTGTCAGTGTGTGAGTGTTAGTGAGTGAGTGTCAGTGAGTGAGTGTCAGTGAGTGAGTGTCAGTGAGTGAGTGTCAGTGAGTGTCAGAGAGTGAGTGAGTGTCAGTGAGTGAGTGTCATTGAGTGAGTGTCAGTGAGTGAGTGTCAGTGAGTGTCAGAGAGTGAGTGAGTGTCAGTGAGTGAGTGTCATTGAGTGTGTGTCAGTGAGGGAGTGTCAGTGAGGGAGTGTCAGTGAGTGAGTGTCAGTGAGAGTGTGTCAGTGAGTGAGTGTCAGTGAGTGAGTGTCAGTGAGTGAGTGTCAGTGAGTGTGTGTCAGTGAGTGAGTGTCAGTGAGTGAGTGTCAGTGAGTGAGTGTCAGTGAGTGTGTGTCAGTGAGTGAGTGTCAGTGAGTGAGCGTCAGTGAGTGAGTGTCAGTGAGTGAGTGTCAGTGAGTGAGTGTCAGTGAGTGAGTGTCAGTGAGTGAGCGTCAGTGAGTGAGTGTCATTGAGTGAGTGTCAGTGAGTGAGTGTCAGTGAGTGAGTGTCAGTGAGTGAGTGTCAGTGAGTGAGTGTCAGTGAGTGTCAGTGATTGTCAGAGAGTGAGTGAGTGTCAGTGAGTGAGTGTCATTGCGTGTGTGTCTGTGAGGGAGTGTCAGTGAGGGAATGTCAGTGAGTGAGTGTCAGTGAGTGTGTGTCAGTGAGTGAGTGTCAGTGAGTGAGTGTCAGTGAGTGAGTGTCAGTGAGTGAGTGCCAGTGAGTGAGTGTCAGTGAGTGAGTGTCAGTGAGTGAGAGTCAGTGAGAGACAGTAAGTGAGTGTCAGTAAGTGTCAGTGAGTGTCAGTGAGTGAGTGTCAGTGAGTGAGTGTCAGTGAGTGAGTGTGACAGTAAATGAGTTTCAGTGAGTGTCTGGGAGTGAGTGAGTGTCAGTGAGTGAGTGTCAGTGAGTGAGTGCCAGTGACTGTCAGTGAGTGAGTGTCAGTGAGTGTCATTGATTGAGGGAGTGTCAGTGAGTTTCAGTGAGTGAGTCTCATTGTGTGAGTGTCAGTGAGTGAGTGTCAGTGAATGAGAGACACTGAGTGAGTGTCAGTGAGTGAGTGTCAGTGAGTGAGTGACAGTGAGTGAGTGTCAGTGAGTGAGTGTCAGTGAGTGAGTGTCAGTGAGGGAGTGTCAGTGAGTGAGTGTCAGTTACTGGGTGTCAGTGAGTGAGTATCAGTGAGTGAGTCTGAGTGAGTGAGTGTCAGTGAGTGAGTGAGTGTGAGTGAGTAAGCGTCAGTGAGTGAGTGTCAGTGAGTGAGTGTCAGTGAGTGTCAGTGAGTGAGTGTCAGTGAGTGAGTGTCAGTGAGTGAGTGTGAGTGAGTGTCAGTGAGTGAGTGTCAGTGTGTGAGTGTTAGTGAGTAAGTGTCAGTGAGTGAGTGTCAGTGAGTGAGTGTCAGTGAGTGAGTGTCAGTGAGTGTCAGAGAGTGAGTGAGTGTCAGTGAGTGAGTGTCATTGAGTGAGTGTCAGTGAGTGAGTGTCAGTGAATGAGAGACACTGAGTGAGTGTCAGTGAGTGAGTGTCAGTGAGTGAGTGACAGTGAGTAAGTGTCAGTGAGTGAGTGTCAGTGAGTGAGTGTAAGTGAGGGATTGCCAGTGAGTGAGTGTCAGTTAGTGGGTGTCAGTGAGTGAGTATCAGTGAGTGAGTCTGAGTGAGTGAGTGTCAGAGAGTGAGTGAGTGTGGGTGAGTGCGAGTGAGTAAGCATCAGTGAGTGAGTGTCAGTGAGTGGGTGTCAGTGAGTGTCAGAGAGTGAGTGAGTGTCAGTGAGTGAGTGTCAGTGAGTGAGTGTCAGTGAGTGAGTGTGAGTGAGTGTCAGTGAGTGAGTGTCAGTGTGTGAGTGTTAGTGAGTGAGTGTCAGTGAGTGGGTGTCAGTGAGTGAGTGTCATTGAGTGAGTGTCAGTGAGTGTCAGAGAGTGAGTGAGTGTCAGTGAGTGAGTGTAAATGAGTGTGTCTCAGTGAGGGAGTGTCAGTGAGAGAGTGTCAGTGAGTGAGTGTCAGTGCGTGTGTGTCAGTGAGTGAGTGTCAGTGAGTGAGTGTCAGTGAGTGAGTGTCTGTGAGTGAGTGTAAGTGAGTGTGTGTCAGTGAGTGAGTGTCAGTGAGTGTCAGTGAGTGAGTGTCAGTGAGTTAGTGTCAGTGAGTGCGTGTCAATGAGTGAGTGTCAGTGAGTGAGTGTCAGTGAGTGAGTGTCCGTGAGTGTGTGTCAGTGAGTGAGTGTCAGTGAGTGAGTGTCAGTGAGTGTCAGTGAGTGTCAGAGAGTGAGTGAGTGTCAGTGAGTGAGTGTCATTGAGTGTGTGTCTGTGAGGGAGTGTCAGTGAGGGAATGTCAGTGAGTGAGTGTCAGTGAGTGTGTGTCAGTGAGTGAGTGTCAGTGAGTGAGTGTCAGTGAGTGAGTGTCAGTGAGTGAGTGACAGTGAGTGAGTGTCAGTGAGTGAGTGTCAGTGAGTGAGTGTCAGTGAGGGAGTGTCAGTGAGTTAGTGTCAGTTAGTGGGTGTCAGTGAGTGAGTATAAGTGAGTGAGTCTGAGTGAGTGACTGTCAGTGAGTGAGTGAGTGTGAGTGAGTGTGAGTGAGTAAGCGTCAGTGAGTGAGTGTCAGTGAGTGAGTGTGAGTGAGTGATCGTGAGTGATTGTCAGTGAGTGACTGTCAGTGAGTGAGTGTCAGTGAGTGAGATTCAGTGAATGAGTTTCAGTGAGTGTCAGTGGGTGAGTGTCAGTTAGTGAGTGTCAGTGAGTGAGTGTCAGTGAGTGAGTGTCAGTTATTGAGTGTCAGTGAGTGAGCGTCAGTGAGTGAGTGTCAGTGAGTGTCAGTGGGTGAGTGTCAGTGAGTGAGTGTCAGTGAGTGAGTGTCAGTTATTGAGTGTCAGTGAGTGAGTGTCAGTGAGTGTGTGTCAGTGAGTGAGTGTGACAGTAAATGAGTTTCAGTGAGTGTCTGGGAGTGAGTGAGTGTCAGTGAGTGAGTGTCAGTGAGTGAGTGCCAGTGACTGTCAGTGAGTGAGTGTCAGTGAGTGTCATTGATTGAGGGAGTGTCAGTGAGTTTCAGTGAGTGAGTGTGAGTGAGTGAGTCTCATTGTGTGAGTGTCAGTGAGTGAGTGTCAGTGAATGAGAGACACTGAGTGAGTGTCAGTGAGTGAGTGTCAGTGAGTGAGTGACAGTGAGTGAGTGTCAGTGAGTGAGTGTCAGTGAGTGAGTGTCAGTGAGGGAGTGTCAGTGAGTTAGTGTCAGTTAGTGGGTGTCAGTGAGTGAGTATCAGTGAGTGAGTCTGAGTGAGTGAGTGTCAGTGAGTGAGTGAGTGTGAGTGAGTGTGAGTGAGTAAGCGTCAGTGAGTGAGTGTCAGTGAGTGAGTGTGAGTGAGTGATCGTGAGTGATTGTCAGTGAGTGACTGTCAGTGAGTGAGTGTCAGTGAGTGAGAGTCAGTGAATGAGTTTCAGTGAGTGTCAGTGGGTGAGTGTCAGTTAGTGAGTGTCAGTGAGTGAGTGTCAGTGAGTGAGTGTCAGTTATTGAGTGTCAGTGAGTGAGCGTCAGTGAGTGAGTGTCAGTGAGTGTCAGTGGGTGAGTGTCAGTGAGTGAGTGTCAGTGAGTGAGTGTCAGTTATTGAGTGTCAGTGAGTGAGTGTCAGTGAGTGTGTGTCAGTGAGTGAGTGTGACAGTAAATGAGTTTCAGTGAGTGTCTGGGAGTGAGTGAGTGTCAGTGAGTGAGTGTCAGTGAGTGAGTGCCAGTGACTGTCAGTGAGTGAGTGTCAGTGAGTGTCATTGATTGAGGGAGTGTCAGTGAGTTTCAGTGAGTGAGTGTGAGTGAGTGAGTCTCATTGTGTGAGTGTCAGTGAGTGAGTGTCAGTGAATGAGAGACATTGAGTGAGTGTCAGTGAGTGAGTGTCAGTGAGTGAGTGACAGTGAGTGAGTGTCAGTGAGTGAGTGTCAGTGAGTGAGTGTCAGTGAGGGAGTGTCAGTGAGTGAGTGTCAGTTACTGGGTGTCAGTGAGTGAGTATCAGTGAGTGAGTCTGAGTGAGTGAGTGTCAGTGAGTGAGTGAGTGTGAGTGAGTAAGCGTCAGTGAGTGAGTGTCAGTGAGTGAGTGTCAGTGAGTGTCAGTGAGTGAGTGTCAGTGAGTGAGTGTCAGTGAGTGAGTGTGAGTGAGTGTCAGTGAGTGAGTGTCAGTGTGTGAGTGTTAGTGAGTAAGTGTCAGTGAGTGAGTGTCAGTGAGTGAGTGTCAGTGAGTGAGTGTCAGTGAGTGTCAGAGAGTGAGTGAGTGTCAGTGAGTGAGTGTCATTGAGTGACTGTCAGTGAGTGAGTGTCAGTGAGTGTCATTGATTGAGGGAGTGTCAGTGAGTTTCAGTGAGTGAGTGTGAGTGAGTGAGTCTCATTGTGTGAGTGTCAGTGAGTGAGTGTCAGTGAATGAGAGACACTGAGTGAGTGTCAGTGAGTGAGTGTCAGTGAGTGAGTGACAGTGAGTGAGTGTCAGTGAGTGAGTGTCAGTGAGTGAGTGTCAATGAGGGAGTGTCAGTGAGTTAGTGTCAGTTAGTGGGTGTCAGTGAGTGAGTATCAGTGAGTGAGTCTGAGTGAGTGAGTGTCAGTGAGTGAGTGAGTGTGAGTGAGTGTGAGTGAGTAAGCGTCAGTGAGTGAGTGTCAGTGAGTGAGTGTGAGTGAGTGATCGTGAGTGATTGTCAGTGAGTGACTGTCAGTGAGTGAGTGTCAGTGAGTGAGAGTCAGTGAATGAGTTTCAGTGAGTGTCAGTGGGTGAGTGTCAGTTAGTGAGTGTCAGTGAGTGAGTGTCAGTGAGTGAGTGTCAGTTATTGAGTGTCAGTGAGTGAGCGTCAGTGAGTGAGTGTCAGTGAGTGTCAGTGGCTGAGTGTCAGTGAGTGAGTGTCAGTGAGTGAGTGTCAGTTATTGAGTGTCAGTGAGTGAGTGTCAGTGAGTGTGTGTCAGTGAGTGAGTGTGACAGTAAATGAGTTTCAGTGAGTGTCTGGGAGTGAGTGAGTGTCAGTGAGTGAGTGTCAGTGAGTGAGTGCCAGTGACTGTCAGTGAGTGAGTGTCAGTGAGTGTCATTGATTGAGGGAGTGTCAGTGAGTTTCAGTGAGTGAGTGTGAGTGAGTGAGTCTCATTGTGTGAGTGTCAGTGAGTGAGTGTCAGTGAATGAGAGACACTGAGTGAGTGTCAGTGAGTGAGTGTCAGTGAGTGAGTGACAGTGAGTGAGTGTCAGTGAGTGAGTGTCAGTGAGTGAGTGTCAGTGAGGGAGTGTCAGTGAGTGAGTGTCAGTGAGTGAGTGTGAGTGAGTGTCAGTGAGTGAGTGTCAGTGTGTGAGTGTTAGTGAGTGAGTGTCAGTGAGTGAGTGTCAGTGAGTGAGTGTCAGTGAGTGAGTGTCAGTGAGTGTCAGAGAGTGAGTGAGTGTCAGTGAGTGAGTGTCATTGAGTGAGTGTCAGTGAGTGAGTGTCAGTGAGTGTCAGAGAGTGAGTGAGTGTCAGTGAGTGAGTGTCATTGAGTGTGTGTCAGTGAGGGAGTGTCAGTGAGGGAGTGTCAGTGAGTGAGTGTCAGTGAGAGTGTGTCAGTGAGTGAGTGTCAGTGAGTGAGTGTCAGTGAGTGAGTGTCAGTGAGTGTGTGTCAGTGAGTGAGTGTCAGTGAGTGAGTGTCAGTGAGTGAGTGTCAGTGAGTGTGTGTCAGTGAGTGAGTGTCAGTGAGTGAGTGTCAGTGAGTGAGTGTCAGTGAGTGAGTGTCAGTGAGTGAGTGTCAGTGAGTGAGTGTCAGTGAGTGAGCGTCAGTGAGTGAGTGTCATTGAGTGAGTGTCAGTGAGTGAGTGTCAGTGAGTGAGTGTCAGTGAGTGAGTGTCAGTGAGTGAGTGTCAGTGAGTGTCAGTGATTGTCAGAGAGTGAGTGAGTGTCAGTGAGTGAGTGTCATTGCGTGTGTGTCTGTGAGGGAGTGTCAGTGAGGGAATGTCAGTGAGTGAGTGTCAGTGAGTGTGTGTCAGTGAGTGAGTGTCAGTGAGTGAGTGTCAGTGAGTGAGTGTCAGTGAGTGAGTGCCAGTGAGTGAGTGTCAGTGAGTGAGTGTCAGTGAGTGAGAGTCAGTGAGAGACAGTAAGTGAGTGTCAGTAAGTGTCAGTGAGTGTCAGTGAGTGAGTGTCAGTGAGTGAGTGTCAGTGAGTGAGTGTGACAGTAAATGAGTTTCAGTGAGTGTCTGGGAGTGAGTGAGTGTCAGTGAGTGAGTGTCAGTGAGTGAGTGCCAGTGACTGTCAGTGAGTGAGTGTCAGTGAGTGTCATTGATTGAGGGAGTGTCAGTGAGTTTCAGTGAGTGAGTCTCATTGTGTGAGTGTCAGTGAGTGAGTGTCAGTGAATGAGAGACACTGAGTGAGTGTCAGTGAGTGAGTGTCAGTGAGTGAGTGTCAGTGAGTGAGTGTCAGTGAGTGAGTGTCAGTGAGGGAGTGTCAGTGAGTGAGTGTCAGTTACTGGGTGTCAGTGAGTGAGTATCAGTGAGTGAGTCTGAGTGAGTGAGTGTCAGTGAGTGAGTGAGTGTGAGTGAGTAAGCGTCAGTGAGTGAGTGTCAGTGAGTGAGTGTCAGTGAGTGTCAGTGAGTGAGTGTCAGTGAGTGAGTGTCAGTGAGTGAGTGTGAGTGAGTGTCAGTGAGTGAGTGTCAGTGTGTGAGTGTTAGTGAGTAAGTGTCAGTGAGTGAGTGTCAGTGAGTGAGTGTCAGTGAGTGAGTGTCAGTGAGTGTCAGAGAGTGAGTGAGTGTCAGTGAGTGAGTGTCATTGAGTGAGTGTCAGTGAGTGAGTGTCAGTGAATGAGAGACACTGAGTGAGTGTCAGTGAGTGAGTGTCAGTGAGTGAGTGACAGTGAGTAAGTGTCAGTGAGTGAGTGTCAGTGAGTGAGTGTAAGTGAGGGATTGCCAGTGAGTGAGTGTCAGTTAGTGGGTGTCAGTGAGTGAGTATCAGTGAGTGAGTCTGAGTGAGTGAGTGTCAGAGAGTGAGTGAGTGTGGGTGAGTGCGAGTGAGTAAGCATCAGTGAGTGAGTGTCAGTGAGTGGGTGTCAGTGAGTGTCAGAGAGTGAGTGAGTGTCAGTGAGTGAGTGTCAGTGAGTGAGTGTCAGTGAGTGAGTGTGAGTGAGTGTCAGTGAGTGAGTGTCAGTGTGTGAGTGTTAGTGAGTGAGTGTCAGTGAGTGGGTGTCAGTGAGTGAGTGTCATTGAGTGAGTGTCAGTGAGTGTCAGAGAGTGAGTGAGTGTCAGTGAGTGAGTGTAAATGAGTGTGTCTCAGTGAGGGAGTGTCAGTGAGAGAGTGTCAGTGAGTGAGTGTCAGTGCGTGTGTGTCAGTGAGTGAGTGTCAGTGAGTGAGTGTCAGTGAGTGAGTGTCTGTGAGTGAGTGTAAGTGAGTGTGTGTCAGTGAGTGAGTGTCAGTGAGTGTCAGTGAGTGAGTGTCAGTGAGTTAGTGTCAGTGAGTGCGTGTCAATGAGTGAGTGTCAGTGAGTGAGTGTCAGTGAGTGAGTGTCCGTGAGTGTGTGTCAGTGAGTGAGTGTCAGTGAGTGAGTGTCAGTGAGTGTCAGTGAGTGTCAGAGAGTGAGTGAGTGTCAGTGAGTGAGTGTCATTGAGTGTGTGTCTGTGAGGGAGTGTCAGTGAGGGAATGTCAGTGAGTGAGTGTCAGTGAGTGTGTGTCAGTGAGTGAGTGTCAGTGAGTGAGTGTCAGTGAGTGAGTGTCAGTGAGTGAGTGACAGTGAGTGAGTGTCAGTGAGTGAGTGTCAGTGAGTGAGTGTCAGTGAGGGAGTGTCAGTGAGTTAGTGTCAGTTAGTGGGTGTCAGTGAGTGAGTATAAGTGAGTGAGTCTGAGTGAGTGACTGTCAGTGAGTGAGTGAGTGTGAGTGAGTGTGAGTGAGTAAGCGTCAGTGAGTGAGTGTCAGTGAGTGAGTGTGAGTGAGTGATCGTGAGTGATTGTCAGTGAGTGACTGTCAGTGAGTGAGTGTCAGTGAGTGAGATTCAGTGAATGAGTTTCAGTGAGTGTCAGTGGGTGAGTGTCAGTTAGTGAGTGTCAGTGAGTGAGTGTCAGTGAGTGAGTGTCAGTTATTGAGTGTCAGTGAGTGAGCGTCAGTGAGTGAGTGTCAGTGAGTGTCAGTGGGTGAGTGTCAGTGAGTGAGTGTCAGTGAGTGAGTGTCAGTTATTGAGTGTCAGTGAGTGAGTGTCAGTGAGTGTGTGTCAGTGAGTGAGTGTGACAGTAAATGAGTTTCAGTGAGTGTCTGGGAGTGAGTGAGTGTCAGTGAGTGAGTGTCAGTGAGTGAGTGCCAGTGACTGTCAGTGAGTGAGTGTCAGTGAGTGTCATTGATTGAGGGAGTGTCAGTGAGTTTCAGTGAGTGAGTGTGAGTGAGTGAGTCTCATTGTGTGAGTGTCAGTGAGTGAGTGTCAGTGAATGAGAGACACTGAGTGAGTGTCAGTGAGTGAGTGTCAGTGAGTGAGTGACAGTGAGTGAGTGTCAGTGAGTGAGTGTCAGTGAGTGAGTGTCAGTGAGGGAGTGTCAGTGAGTTAGTGTCAGTTAGTGGGTGTCAGTGAGTGAGTATCAGTGAGTGAGTCTGAGTGAGTGAGTGTCAGTGAGTGAGTGAGTGTGAGTGAGTGTGAGTGAGTAAGCGTCAGTGAGTGAGTGTCAGTGAGTGAGTGTGAGTGAGTGATCGTGAGTGATTGTCAGTGAGTGACTGTCAGTGAGTGAGTGTCAGTGAGTGAGAGTCAGTGAATGAGTTTCAGTGAGTGTCAGTGGGTGAGTGTCAGTTAGTGAGTGTCAGTGAGTGAGTGTCAGTGAGTGAGTGTCAGTTATTGAGTGTCAGTGAGTGAGCGTCAGTGAGTGAGTGTCAGTGAGTGTCAGTGGGTGAGTGTCAGTGAGTGAGTGTCAGTGAGTGAGTGTCAGTTATTGAGTGTCAGTGAGTGAGTGTCAGTGAGTGTGTGTCAGTGAGTGAGTGTGACAGTAAATGAGTTTCAGTGAGTGTCTGGGAGTGAGTGAGTGTCAGTGAGTGAGTGTCAGTGAGTGAGTGCCAGTGACTGTCAGTGAGTGAGTGTCAGTGAGTGTCATTGATTGAGGGAGTGTCAGTGAGTTTCAGTGAGTGAGTGTGAGTGAGTGAGTCTCATTGTGTGAGTGTCAGTGAGTGAGTGTCAGTGAATGAGAGACACTGAGTGAGTGTCAGTGAGTGAGTGTCAGTGAGTGAGTGACAGTGAGTGAGTGTCAGTGAGTGAGTGTCAGTGAGTGAGTGTCAGTGAGGGAGTGTCAGTGAGTGAGTGTCAGTTACTGGGTGTCAGTGAGTGAGTATCAGTGAGTGAGTCTGAGTGAGTGAGTGTCAGTGAGTGAGTGAGTGTGAGTGAGTAAGCGTCAGTGAGTGAGTGTCAATGAGTGAGTGTCAGTGAGTGTCAGTGAGTGAGTGTCAGTGAGTGAGTGTCAGTGAGTGAGTGTGAGTGAGTGTCAGTGAGTGAGTGTCAGTGTGTGAGTGTTAGTGAGTGAGTGTCAGTGAGTGAGTGTCAGTGAGTGAGTGTCAGTGAGTGTCAGAGAGTGAGTGAGTGTCAGTGAGTGAGTGTCATTGAGTGACTGTCAGTGAGTGAGTGTCAGTGAGTGTCATTGATTGAGGGAGTGTCAGTGAGTTTCAGTGAGTGAGTGTGAGTGAGTGAGTCTCATTGTGTGAGTGTCAGTGAGTGAGTGTCAGTGAATGAGAGACACTGAGTGAGTGTCAGTGAGTGAGTGTCAGTGAGTGAGTGACAGTGAGTGAGTGTCAGTGAGTGAGTGTCAGTGAGTGAGTGTCAGTGAGGGAGTGTCAGTGAGTTAGTGTCAGTTAGTGGGTGTCAGTGAGTGAGTATCAGTGAGTGAGTCTGAGTGAGTGAGTGTCAGTGAGTGAGTGAGTGTGAGTGAGTGTGAGTGAGTAAGCGTCAGTGAGTGAGTGTCAGTGAGTGAGTGTCAGTGAGTGTCAGAGAGTGAGTGAGTGTCAGTGAGTGAGTGTCAGTGAGTGAGTGTCAGTGAGTGAGTGTGAGTGAGTGTCAGTGAGTTAGTGTCAGTGTGTGAGTGTTAGTGAGTGAGTGTCAGTGAGTGAGTGTCAGTGAGTGAGTGTCAGTGAGTGAGTGTCAGTGAGTGTCAGAGAGTGAGTGAGTGTCATTGAGTGAGTGTCAGTGAGTGAGTGTCAGTGAGTGTCAGAGAGTGAATGAGTGTCAGTGAGTGAGTGTCATTGAGTGTGTGTCAGTGAGTGAGTGTCAGTGAGTGAGTGTCAGTGAGGGAGTGTCAGTGAGTGAGTGTCAGTTACTGGGTGTCAGTGAGTGAGTATCAGTGAGTGAGTCTGAGTGAGTGAGTGTCAGTGAGTGAGTGAGTGTGAGTGAGTAAGCGTCAGTGAGTGAGTGTCAGTGAGTGAGTGTCAGTGAGTTAGTGTGAGTGAGTGTCAGTGAGTGAGTGTCAGTGTGTGAGTGTTAGTGAGTAAGTGTCAGTGAGTGAGTGTCAGTGAGTGAGTGTCAGTGAGTGAGTGTCAGTGAGTGTCAGAGAGTGAGTGAGTGTCAGTGAGTGAGTGTCATTGAGTGACTGTCAGTGAGTGAGTGTCAGTGAGTGTCATTGATTGAGGGAGTGTCAATGAGTTTCAGTGAGTGAGTGTGAGTGAGTGAGTCTCATTGTGTGAGTGTCAGTGAGTGAGTGTCAGTGAATGAGAGACACTGAGTGAGTGTCAGTGAGTGAGTGTCAGTGAGTGAGTGACAGTGAGTGAGTGTCAGTGAGTGAGTGTCAGTGAGTGAGTGTCAGTGAGGGAGTGTCAGTGAGTTAGTGTCAGTTAGTGGGTGTCAGTGAGTGAGTATCAGTGAGTGAGTCTGAGTGAGTGAGTGTCAGTGAGTGAGTGAGTGTGAGTGAGTGTGAGTGAGTAAGCGTCAGTGAGTGAGTGTCAGTGAGTGAGTGTCAGTGAGTGAGTGTGAGTGAGTGATCGTGAGTGATTGTCAGTGAGTGACTGTCAGTGAGTGAGTGTCAGTGAGTGAGAGTCAGTGAATGAGTTTCAGTGAGTGTCAGTGGGTGAGTGTCAGTTAGTGAGTGTCAGTGAGTGAGTGTCAGTGAGTGAGTGTCAGTTATTGAGTGTCAGTGAGTGAGCGTCAGTGAGTGAGTGTCAGTGAGTGTCAGTGGGTGAGTGTCAGTGAGTGAGTGTCAGTGAGTGAGTGTCAGTTATTGAGTGTCAGTGAGTGAGTGTCAGTGAGTGTGTGTCAGTGAGTGAGTGTGACAGTAAATGAGTTTCAGTGAGTGTCTGGGAGTGAGTGAGTGTCAGTGAGTGAGTGTCAGTGAGTGAGTGCCAGTGACTGTCAGTGAGTGAGTGTCAGTGAGTGTCATTGATTGAGGGAGTGTCAGTGAGTTTCAGTGAGTGAGTGTGAGTGAGTGAGTCTCATTGTGTGAGTGTCAGTGAGTGAGTGTCAGTGAATGAGAGACACTGAGTGAGTGTCAGTGAGTGAGTGTCAGTGAGTGAGTGACAGTGAGTGAGTGTCAGTGAGTGAGTGTCAGTGAGTGAGTGTCAGTGAGGGAGTGTCAGTGAGTGAGTGTCAGTTACTGGGTGTCAGTGAGTGAGTATCAGTGAGTGAGTCTGAGTGAGTGAGTGTCAGTGAGTGAGTGAGTGTGAGTGAGTAAGCGTCAGTGAGTGAGTGTCAATGAGTGAGTGTCAGTGAGTGTCAGTGAGTGAGTGTCAGTGAGTGAGTGTCAGTGAGTGAGTGTGAGTGAGTGTCAGTGAGTGAGTGTCAGTGTGTGAGTGTTAGTGAGTGAGTGTCAGTGAGTGAGTGTCAGTGAGTGAGTGTCAGTGAGTGTCAGAGAGTGAGTGAGTGTCAGTGAGTGAGTGTCATTGAGTGACTGTCAGTGAGTGAGTGTCAGTGAGTGTCATTGATTGAGGGAGTGTCAGTGAGTTTCAGTGAGTGAGTGTGAGTGAGTGAGTCTCATTGTGTGAGTGTCAGTGAGTGAGTGTCAGTGAATGAGAGACACTGAGTGAGTGTCAGTGAGTGAGTGTCAGTGAGTGAGTGACAGTGAGTGAGTGTCAGTGAGTGAGTGTCAGTGAGTGAGTGTCAGTGAGGGAGTGTCAGTGAGTTAGTGTCAGTTAGTGGGTGTCAGTGAGTGAGTATCAGTGAGTGAGTCTGAGTGAGTGAGTGTCAGTGAGTGAGTGAGTGTGAGTGAGTGTGAGTGAGTAAGCGTCAGTGAGTGAGTGTCAGTGAGTGAGTGTCAGTGAGTGTCAGAGAGTGAGTGAGTGTCAGTGAGTGAGTGTCAGTGAGTGAGTGTCAGTGAGTGAGTGTGAGTGAGTGTCAGTGAGTTAGTGTCAGTGTGTGAGTGTTAGTGAGTGAGTGTCAGTGAGTGAGTGTCAGTGAGTGAGTGTCAGTGAGTGAGTGTCAGTGAGTGTCAGAGAGTGAGTGAGTGTCATTGAGTGAGTGTCAGTGAGTGAGTGTCAGTGAGTGTCAGAGAGTGAATGAGTGTCAGTGAGTGAGTGTCATTGAGTGTGTGTCAGTGAGTGAGTGTCAGTGAGTGAGTGTCAGTGAGGGAGTGTCAGTGAGTGAGTGTCAGTTACTGGGTGTCAGTGAGTGAGTATCAGTGAGTGAGTCTGAGTGAGTGAGTGTCAGTGAGTGAGTGAGTGTGAGTGAGTAAGCGTCAGTGAGTGAGTGTGAGTGAGTGTCAGTGAGTGAGTGTCAGTGTGTGAGTGTTAGTGAGTAAGTGTCAGTGAGTGAGTGTCAGTGAGTGAGTGTCAGTGAGTGAGTGTCAGTGAGTGTCAGAGAGTGAGTGAGTGTCAGTGAGTGAGTGTCATTGAGTGACTGTCAGTGAGTGAGTGTCAGTGAGTGTCATTGATTGAGGGAGTGTCAGTGAGTTTCAGTGAGTGAGTGTGAGTGAGTGAGTCTCATTGTGTGAGTGTCAGTGAGTGAGTGTCAGTGAATGAGAGACACTGAGTGAGTGTCAGTGAGTGAGTGTCAGTGAGTGAGTGACAGTGAGTGAGTGTCAGTGAGTGAGTGTCAGTGAGTGAGTGTCAGTGAGGGAGTGTCAGTGAGTTAGTGTCAGTTAGTGGGTGTCAGTGAGTGAGTATCAGTGAGTGAGTCTGAGTGAGTGAGTGTCAGTGAGTGAGTGAGTGTGAGTGAGTGTGAGTGAGTAAGCGTCAGTGAGTGAGTGTCAGTGAGTGAGTGTCAGTGAGTGAGTGTGAGTGAGTGATCGTGAGTGATTGTCAGTGAGTGACTGTCAGTGAGTGAGTGTCAGTGAGTGAGAGTCAGTGAATGAGTTTCAGTGAGTGTCAGTGGGTGAGTGTCAGTTAGTGAGTGTCAGTGAGTGAGTGTCAGTGAGTGAGTGTCAGTTATTGAGTGTCAGTGAGTGAGCGTCAGTGAGTGAGTGTCAGTGAGTGTCAGTGGGTGAGTGTCAGTGAGTGAGTGTCAGTGAGTGAGTGTCAGTTATTGAGTGTCAGTGAGTGAGTGTCAGTGAGTGTGTGTCAGTGAGTGAGTGTGACAGTAAATGAGTTTCAGTGAGTGTCTGGGAGTGAGTGAGTGTCAGTGAGTGAGTGTCAGTGAGTGAGTGCCAGTGACTGTCAGTGAGTGAGTGTCAGTGAGTGTCATTGATTGAGGGAGTGTCAGTGAGTTTCAGTGAGTGAGTGTGAGTGAGTGAGTCTCATTGTGTGAGTGTCAGTGAGTGAGTGTCAGTGAATGAGAGACACTGAGTGAGTGTCAGTGAGTGAGTGTCAGTGAGTGAGTGACAGTGAGTGAGTGTCAGTGAGTGAGTGTCAGTGAGTGAGTGTCAGTGAGGGAGTGTCAGTGAGTGAGTGTCAGTTACTGGGTGTCAGTGAGTGAGTATCAGTGAGTGAGTCTGAGTGAGTGAGTGTCAGTGAGTGAGTGAGTGTGAGTGAGTAAGCGTCAGTGAGTGAGTGTCAGTGAGTGAGTGTCAGTGAGTGTCAGTGAGTGAGTGTCAGTGAGTGAGTGTCAGTGAGTGAGTGTGAGTGAGTGTCAGTGAGTGAGTGTCAGTGTGTGAGTGTTAGTGAGTAAGTGTCAGTGAGTGAGTGTCAGTGAGTGAGTGTCAGTGAGTGAGTGTCAGTGAGTGTCAGAGAGTGAGTGAGTGTCAGTGAGTGAGTGTAAGTGAGGGATTGCCAGTGAGTGAGTGTCAGTTAGTGGGTGTCAGTGAGTGAGTATCAGTGAGTGAGTCTGAGTGAGTGAGTGTCAGAGAGTCAGTGAGTGTGGGTGAGTGCGAGTGAGTAAGCATCAGTGAGTGAGTGTCAGTGAGTGGGTGTCAGTGAGTGTTAGAGAGTGAGTGAGTGTCAGTGAGTGAGTGTCAGTGAGTGAGTGTCAGTGAGTGAGTGTGAGTGAGTGTCAGTGAGTGAGTGTCAGTGTGTGAGTGTTAGTGAGTGAGTGTCAGTGAGTGGGTGTCAGTGAGTGAGTGTCATTGAGTGAGTGTCAGTGAGTGTCAGAGAGTGAGTGAGTGTCAGTGAGTGAGTGTAAATGAGTGTGTCTCAGTGAGGGAGTGTCAGTGAGAGAGTGTCAGTGAGTGAGTGTCAGTGAGTGAGTGTCAGTGAGTGAGTGTCAGTGAGTGAGTGTCTGTGAGTGAGTGTAAGTGAGTGTGTGTCAGTGAGTGAGTGTCAGTGAGTGTCAGTGAGTGAGTGTCAGTGAGTTAGTGTCAGTGAGTGCGTGTCAATGAGTGAGTGTCAGTGAGTGAGTGTCAGTGAGTGAGTGTCCGTGAGTGTGTGTCAGTGAGTGAGTGTCAGTGAGTGTCAGTGAGTGTCAGAGAGTGAGTGAGTGTCAGTGAGTGAGTGTCATTGAGTGTGTGTCTGTGAGGGAGTGTCAGTGAGGGAATGTCAGTGAGTGAGTGTCAGTGAGTGTGTGTCAGTGAGTGAGTGTCAGTGAGTGAGTGTCAGTGAGTGAGTGTCAGTGAGTGAGTGACAGTGAGTGAGTGTCAGTGAGTGAGTGTCAGTGAGTGAGTGTCAGTGAGGGAGTGTCAGTGAGTTAGTGTCAGTTAGTGGGTGTCAGTGAGTGAGTATCAGTGAGTGAGTCTGAGTGAGTGACTGTCAGTGAGTGAGTGAGTGTGAGTGAGTGTGAGTGAGTAAGCGTCAGTGAGTGAGTGTCAGTGAGTGAGTGTGAGTGAGTGATCGTGAGTGATTGTCAGTGAGTGACTGTCAGTGAGTGAGTGTCAGTGAGTGAGATTCAGTGAATGAGTTTCAGTGAGTGTCAGTGGGTGAGTGTCAGTTAGTGAGTGTCAGTGAGTGAGTGTCAGTGAGTGAGTGTCAGTTATTGAGTGTCAGTGAGTGAGCGTCAGTGAGTGAGTGTCAGTGAGTGTCAGTGGGTGAGTGTCAGTGAGTGAGTGTCAGTGAGTGAGTGTCAGTTATTGAGTGTCAGTGAGTGAGTGTCAGTGAGTGTGTGTCAGTGAGTGAGTGTGACAGTAAATGAGTTTCAGTGAGTGTCTGGGAGTGAGTGAGTGTCAGTGAGTGAGTGTCAGTGAGTGAGTGCCAGTGACTGTCAGTGAGTGAGTGTCAGTGAGTGTCATTGATTGAGGGAGTGTCAGTGAGTTTCAGTGAGTGAGTGTGAGTGAGTGAGTCTCATTGTGTGAGTGTCAGTGAGTGAGTGTCAGTGAATGAGAGACACTGAGTGAGTGTCAGTGAGTGAGTGTCAGTGAGTGAGTGACAGTGAGTGAGTGTCAGTGAGTGAGTGTCAGTGAGTGAGTGTCAGTGAGGGAGTGTCAGTGAGTTAGTGTCAGTTAGTGGGTGTCAGTGAGTGAGTATCAGTGAGTGAGTCTGAGTGAGTGAGTGTCAGTGAGTGAGTGAGTGTGAGTGAGTGTGAGTGAGTAAGCGTCAGTGAGTGAGTGTCAGTGAGTGAGTGTGAGTGAGTGATCGTGAGTGATTGTCAGTGAGTGACTGTCAGTGAGTGAGTGTCAGTGAGTGAGAGTCAGTGAATGAGTTTCAGTGAGTGTCAGTGGGTGAGTGTCAGTTAGTGAGTGTCAGTGAGTGAGTGTCAGTGAGTGAGTGTCAGTTATTGAGTGTCAGTGAGTGAGCGTCAGTGAGTGAGTGTCAGTGAGTGTCAGTGGGTGAGTGTCAGTGAGTGAGTGTCAGTGAGTGAGTGTCAGTTATTGAGTGTCAGTGAGTGAGTGTCAGTGAGTGTGTGTCAGTGAGTGAGTGTGACAGTAAATGAGTTTCAGTGAGTGTCTGGGAGTGAGTGAGTGTCAGTGAGTGAGTGTCAGTGAGTGAGTGCCAGTGACTGTCAGTGAGTGAGTGTCAGTGAGTGTCATTGATTGAGGGAGTGTCAGTGAGTTTCAGTGAGTGAGTGTGAGTGAGTGAGTCTCATTGTGTGAGTGTCAGTGAGTGAGTGTCAGTGAATGAGAGACATTGAGTGAGTGTCAGTGAGTGAGTGTCAGTGAGTGAGTGACAGTGAGTGAGTGTCAGTGAGTGAGTGTCAGTGAGTGAGTGTCAGTGAGGGAGTGTCAGTGAGTGAGTGTCAGTTACTGGGTGTCAGTGAGTGAGTATCAGTGAGTGAGTCTGAGTGAGTGAGTGTCAGTGAGTGAGTGAGTGTGAGTGAGTAAGCGTCAGTGAGTGAGTGTCAGTGAGTGAGTGTCAGTGAGTGTCAGTGAGTGAGTGTCAGTGAGTGAGTGTCAGTGAGTGAGTGTGAGTGAGTGTCAGTGAGTGAGTGTCAGTGTGTGAGTGTTAGTGAGTGAGTGTCAGTGAGTGAGTGTCAGTGAGTGAGTGTCACTGAGTGAGTATCAGTGAGTGAGTCTGAGTGAGTGAGTGTCAGTGAGTGAGTGAGTGTGAGTGAGTGTGAGTGAGTAAGCGTCAGTGAGTGAGTGTCAGTGAGTGAGTGTCAGTGAGTGTCAGAGAGTGAGTGAGTGTCAGTGAGTGAGTGTCAGTGAGTGAGTGTCAGTGAGTGAGTGTGAGTGAGTGTCAGTGAGTGAGTGTCAGTGTGTGAGTGTTAGTGAGTGAGTGTCAGTGAGTGAGTGTCAGTGAGTGAGTGTCAGTGAGTGAGTGTCAGTGAGTGTCAGAGAGTGAGTGAGTGTCAGTGAGTGAGTGTCATTGAGTGAGTGTCAGTGAGTGAGTGTCAGTGAGTGTCAGAGAGTGAGTGAGTGTCAGTGAGTGAGTGTCATTGAGTGTGTGTCAGTGAGGGAGTGTCAGTGAGGGAGTGTCAGTGAGTGAGTGTCAGTGAGAGTGTGTCAGTGAGTGAGTGTCAGTGAGTGAGTGTCAGTGAGTGAGTGTCAGTGAGTGTGTGTCAGTGAGTGAGTGTCAGTGAGTGAGTGTCAGTGAGTGAGTGTCAGTGAGTGTGTGTCAGTGAGTGAGTGTCAGTGAGTGAGTGTCAGTGAGTGAGTGTCAGTGAGTGAGTGTCAGTGAGTGAGTGTCAGTGAGTGAGTGTCAGTGAGTGAGCGTCAGTGAGTGAGTGTCATTGAGTGAGTGTCAGTGAGTGAGTGTCAGTGAGTGAGTGTCAGTGAGTGAGTGTCAGTGAGTGAGTGTCAGTGAGTGTCAGTGATTGTCAGAGAGTGAGTGAGTGTCAGTGAGTGAGTGTCATTGCGTGTGTGTCTGTGAGGGAGTGTCAGTGAGGGAATGTCAGTGAGTGAGTGTCAGTGAGTGTGTGTCAGTGAGTGAGTGTCAGTGAGTGAGTGTCAGTGAGTGAGTGTCAGTGAGTGAGTGCCAGTGAGTGAGTGTCAGTGAGTGAGTGTCAGTGAGTGAGAGTCAGTGAGAGACAGTAAGTGAGTGTCAGTAAGTGTCAGTGAGTGTCAGTGAGTGAGTGTCAGTGAGTGAGTGTCAGTGAGTGAGTGTGACAGTAAATGAGTTTCAGTGAGTGTCTGGGAGTGAGTGAGTGTCAGTGAGTGAGTGTCAGTGAGTGAGTGCCAGTGACTGTCAGTGAGTGAGTGTCAGTGAGTGTCATTGATTGAGGGAGTGTCAGTGAGTTTCAGTGAGTGAGTCTCATTGTGTGAGTGTCAGTGAGTGAGTGTCAGTGAATGAGAGACACTGAGTGAGTGTCAGTGAGTGAGTGTCAGTGAGTGAGTGACAGTGAGTGAGTGTCAGTGAGTGAGTGTCAGTGAGGGAGTGTCAGTGAGTGAGTGTCAGTTACTGGGTGTCAGTGAGTGAGTATCAGTGAGTGAGTCTGAGTGAGTGAGTGTCAGTGAGTGAGTGAGTGTGAGTGAGTAAGCGTCAGTGAGTGAGTGTCAGTGAGTGAGTGTCAGTGAGTGTCAGTGAGTGAGTGTCAGTGAGTGAGTGTCAGTGAGTGAGTGTGAGTGAGTGTCAGTGAGTGAGTGTCAGTGTGTGAGTGTTAGTGAGTAAGTGTCAGTGAGTGAGTGTCAGTGAGTGAGTGTCAGTGAGTGAGTGTCAGTGAGTGTCAGAGAGTGAGTGAGTGTCAGTGAGTGAGTGTCATTGAGTGAGTGTCAGTGAGTGAGTGTCAGTGAATGAGAGACACTGAGTGAGTGTCAGTGAGTGAGTGTCAGTGAGTGAGTGACAGTGAGTAAGTGTCAGTGAGTGAGTGTCAGTGAGTGAGTGTAAGTGAGGGATTGCCAGTGAGTGAGTGTCAGTTAGTGGGTGTCAGTGAGTGAGTATCAGTGAGTGAGTCTGAGTGAGTGAGTGTCAGAGAGTGAGTGAGTGTGGGTGAGTGCGAGTGAGTAAGCATCAGTGAGTGAGTGTCAGTGAGTGGGTGTCAGTGAGTGTCAGAGAGTGAGTGAGTGTCAGTGAGTGAGTGTCAGTGAGTGAGTGTCAGTGAGTGAGTGTGAGTGAGTGTCAGTGAGTGAGTGTCAGTGTGTGAGTGTTAGTGAGTGAGTGTCAGTGAGTGGGTGTCAGTGAGTGAGTGTCATTGAGTGAGTGTCAGTGAGTGTCAGAGAGTGAGTGAGTGTCAGTGAGTGAGTGTAAATGAGTGTGTCTCAGTGAGGGAGTGTCAGTGAGAGAGTGTCAGTGAGTGAGTGTCAGTGCGTGTGTGTCAGTGAGTGAGTGTCAGTGAGTGAGTGTCAGTGAGTGAGTGTCTGTGAGTGAGTGTAAGTGAGTGTGTGTCAGTGAGTGAGTGTCAGTGAGTGTCAGTGAGTGAGTGTCAGTGAGTTAGTGTCAGTGAGTGCGTGTCAATGAGTGAGTGTCAGTGAGTGAGTGTCAGTGAGTGAGTGTCCGTGAGTGTGTGTCAGTGAGTGAGTGTCAGTGAGTGAGTGTCAGTGAGTGTCAGTGAGTGTCAGAGAGTGAGTGAGTGTCAGTGAGTGAGTGTCATTGAGTGTGTGTCTGTGAGGGAGTGTCAGTGAGGGAATGTCAGTGAGTGAGTGTCAGTGAGTGTGTGTCAGTGAGTGAGTGTCAGTGAGTGAGTGTCAGTGAGTGAGTGTCAGTGAGTGAGTGACAGTGAGTGAGTGTCAGTGAGTGAGTGTCAGTGAGTGAGTGTCAGTGAGGGAGTGTCAGTGAGTTAGTGTCAGTTAGTGGGTGTCAGTGAGTGAGTATAAGTGAGTGAGTCTGAGTGAGTGACTGTCAGTGAGTGAGTGAGTGTGAGTGAGTGTGAGTGAGTAAGCGTCAGTGAGTGAGTGTCAGTGAGTGAGTGTGAGTGAGTGATCGTGAGTGATTGTCAGTGAGTGACTGTCAGTGAGTGAGTGTCAGTGAGTGAGATTCAGTGAATGAGTTTCAGTGAGTGTCAGTGGGTGAGTGTCAGTTAGTGAGTGTCAGTGAGTGAGTGTCAGTGAGTGAGTGTCAGTTATTGAGTGTCAGTGAGTGAGCGTCAGTGAGTGAGTGTCAGTGAGTGTCAGTGGGTGAGTGTCAGTGAGTGAGTGTCAGTGAGTGAGTGTCAGTTATTGAGTGTCAGTGAGTGAGTGTCAGTGAGTGTGTGTCAGTGAGTGAGTGTGACAGTAAATGAGTTTCAGTGAGTGTCTGGGAGTGAGTGAGTGTCAGTGAGTGAGTGTCAGTGAGTGAGTGCCAGTGACTGTCAGTGAGTGAGTGTCAGTGAGTGTCATTGATTGAGGGAGTGTCAGTGAGTTTCAGTGAGTGAGTGTGAGTGAGTGAGTCTCA
Source organism: Somniosus microcephalus (assembly GCF_052327205.1). Taxonomy (NCBI): domain Eukaryota; kingdom Metazoa; phylum Chordata; class Chondrichthyes; order Squaliformes; family Somniosidae; genus Somniosus; species Somniosus microcephalus. Next base: position 147,988,954 of record NC_140992.1, on the reverse strand, counting down.
TTGTGTGAGTGTCAGTGAGTGAGTGTCAGTGAATGAGAGACACTGAGTGAGTGTCAGTGAGTGAGTGTCAGTGAGTGAGTGACAGTGAGTGAGTGTCAGTGAGTGAGTGTCAGTGAGTGAGTGTCAGTGAGGGAGTGTCAGTGAGTTAGTGTCAGTTAGTGGGTGTCAGTGAGTGAGTATCAGTGAGTGAGTCTGAGTGAGTGAGTGTCAGTGAGTGAGTGAGTGTGAGTGAGTGTGAGTGAGTAAGCGTCAGTGAGTGAGTGTCAGTGAGTGAGTGTGAGTGAGTGATCGTGAGTGATTGTCAGTGAGTGACTGTCAGTGAGTGAGTGTCAGTGAGTGAGAGTCAGTGAATGAGTTTCAGTGAGTGTCAGTGGGTGAGTGTCAGTTAGTGAGTGTCAGTGAGTGAGTGTCAGTGAGTGAGTGTCAGTTATTGAGTGTCAGTGAGTGAGCGTCAGTGAGTGAGTGTCAGTGAGTGTCAGTGGGTGAGTGTCAGTGAGTGAGTGTCAGTGAGTGAGTGTCAGTTATTGAGTGTCAGTGAGTGAGTGTCAGTGAGTGTGTGTCAGTGAGTGAGTGTGACAGTAAATGAGTTTCAGTGAGTGTCTGGGAGTGAGTGAGTGTCAGTGAGTGAGTGTCAGTGAGTGAGTGCCAGTGACTGTCAGTGAGTGAGTGTCAGTGAGTGTCATTGATTGAGGGAGTGTCAGTGAGTTTCAGTGAGTGAGTGTGAGTGAGTGAGTCTCATTGTGTGAGTGTCAGTGAGTGAGTGTCAGTGAATGAGAGACATTGAGTGAGTGTCAGTGAGTGAGTGTCAGTGAGTGAGTGACAGTGAGTGAGTGTCAGTGAGTGAGTGTCAGTGAGTGAGTGTCAGTGAGGGAGTGTCAGTGAGTGAGTCTGAGTGAGTGAGTGTCAGTGAGTGAGTGAGTGTGAGTGAGTAAGCGTCAGTGAGTGAGTGTCAGTGAGTGAGTGTCAGTGAGTGTCAGTGAGTGAGTGTCAGTGAGTGAGTGTCAGTGAGTGAGTGTGAGTGAGTGTCAGTGAGTGAGTGTCAGTGTGTGAGTGTTAGTGAGTAAGTGTCAGTGAGTGAGTGTCAGTGAGTGAGTGTCAGTGAGTGAGTGTCAGTGAGTGTCAGAGAGTGAGTGAGTGTCAGTGAGAAGGTGTCATTGAGTGACTGTCAGTGAGTGAGTGTCAGTGAGTGTCATTGATTGAGGGAGTGTCAGTGAGTTTCAGTGAGTGAGTGTGAGTGAGTGAGTCTCATTGTGTGAGTGTCAGTGAGTGAGTGTCAGTGAATGAGAGACACTGAGTGAGTGTCAGTGAGTGAGTGTCAGTGAGTGAGTGACAGTGAGTGAGTGTCAGTGAGTGAGTGTCAGTGAGTGAGTGTCAATGAGGGAGTGTCAGTGAGTTAGTGTCAGTTAGTGGGTGTCAGTGAGTGAGTATCAGTGAGTGAGTCTGAGTGAGTGAGTGTCAGTGAGTGAGTGAGTGTGAGTGAGTGTGAGTGAGTAAGCGTCAGTGAGTGAGTGTCAGTGAGTGAGTGTGAGTGAGTGATCGTGAGTGATTGTCAGTGAGTGACTGTCAGTGAGTGAGTGTCAGTGAGTGAGAGTCAGTGAATGAGTTTCAGTGAGTGTCAGTGGGTGAGTGTCAGTTAGTGAGTGTCAGTGAGTGAGTGTCAGTGAGTGAGTGTCAGTTATTGAGTGTCAGTGAGTGAGCGTCAGTGAGTGAGTGTCAGTGAGTGTCAGTGGCTGAGTGTCAGTGAGTGAGTGTCAGTGAGTGAGTGTCAGTTATTGAGTGTCAGTGAGTGAGTGTCAGTGAGTGTGTGTCAGTGAGTGAGTGTGACAGTAAATGAGTTTCAGTGAGTGTCTGGGAGTGAGTGAGTGTCAGTGAGTGAGTGTCAGTGAGTGAGTGCCAGTGACTGTCAGTGAGTGAGTGTCAGTGAGTGTCATTGATTGAGGGAGTGTCAGTGAGTTTCAGTGAGTGAGTGTGAGTGAGTGAGTCTCATTGTGTGAGTGTCAGTGAGTGAGTGTCAGTGAATGAGAGACACTGAGTGAGTGTCAGTGAGTGAGTGTCAGTGAGTGAGTGACAGTGAGTGAGTGTCAGTGAGTGAGTGTCAGTGAGTGAGTGTCAGTGAGGGAGTGTCAGTGAGTGAGTGTCAGTGAGTGAGTGTGAGTGAGTGTCAGTGAGTGAGTGTCAGTGTGTGAGTGTTAGTGAGTGAGTGTCAGTGAGTGAGTGTCAGTGAGTGAGTGTCAGTGAGTGAGTGTCAGTGAGTGTCAGAGAGTGAGTGAGTGTCAGTGAGTGAGTGTCATTGAGTGAGTGTCAGTGAGTGAGTGTCAGTGAGTGTCAGAGAGTGAGTGAGTGTCAGTGAGTGAGTGTCATTGAGTGTGTGTCAGTGAGGGAGTGTCAGTGAGGGAGTGTCAGTGAGTGAGTGTCAGTGAGAGTGTGTCAGTGAGTGAGTGTCAGTGAGTGAGTGTCAGTGAGTGAGTGTCAGTGAGTGTGTGTCAGTGAGTGAGTGTCAGTGAGTGAGTGTCAGTGAGTGAGTGTCAGTGAGTGTGTGTCAGTGAGTGAGTGTCAGTGAGTGAGTGTCAGTGAGTGAGTGTCAGTGAGTGAGTGTCAGTGAGTGAGTGTCAGTGAGTGAGTGTCAGTGAGTGAGCGTCAGTGAGTGAGTGTCATTGAGTGAGTGTCAGTGAGTGAGTGTCAGTGAGTGAGTGTCAGTGAGTGAGTGTCAGTGAGTGAGTGTCAGTGAGTGTCAGTGATTGTCAGAGAGTGAGTGAGTGTCAGTGAGTGAGTGTCATTGCGTGTGTGTCTGTGAGGGAGTGTCAGTGAGGGAATGTCAGTGAGTGAGTGTCAGTGAGTGTGTGTCAGTGAGTGAGTGTCAGTGAGTGAGTGTCAGTGAGTGAGTGTCAGTGAGTGAGTGCCAGTGAGTGAGTGTCAGTGAGTGAGTGTCAGTGAGTGAGAGTCAGTGAGAGACAGTAAGTGAGTGTCAGTAAGTGTCAGTGAGTGTCAGTGAGTGAGTGTCAGTGAGTGAGTGTCAGTGAGTGAGTGTGACAGTAAATGAGTTTCAGTGAGTGTCTGGGAGTGAGTGAGTGTCAGTGAGTGAGTGTCAGTGAGTGAGTGCCAGTGACTGTCAGTGAGTGAGTGTCAGTGAGTGTCATTGATTGAGGGAGTGTCAGTGAGTTTCAGTGAGTGAGTCTCATTGTGTGAGTGTCAGTGAGTGAGTGTCAGTGAATGAGAGACACTGAGTGAGTGTCAGTGAGTGAGTGTCAGTGAGTGAGTGTCAGTGAGTGAGTGTCAGTGAGTGAGTGTCAGTGAGGGAGTGTCAGTGAGTGAGTGTCAGTTACTGGGTGTCAGTGAGTGAGTATCAGTGAGTGAGTCTGAGTGAGTGAGTGTCAGTGAGTGAGTGAGTGTGAGTGAGTAAGCGTCAGTGAGTGAGTGTCAGTGAGTGAGTGTCAGTGAGTGTCAGTGAGTGAGTGTCAGTGAGTGAGTGTCAGTGAGTGAGTGTGAGTGAGTGTCAGTGAGTGAGTGTCAGTGTGTGAGTGTTAGTGAGTAAGTGTCAGTGAGTGAGTGTCAGTGAGTGAGTGTCAGTGAGTGAGTGTCAGTGAGTGTCAGAGAGTGAGTGAGTGTCAGTGAGTGAGTGTCATTGAGTGAGTGTCAGTGAGTGAGTGTCAGTGAATGAGAGACACTGAGTGAGTGTCAGTGAGTGAGTGTCAGTGAGTGAGTGACAGTGAGTAAGTGTCAGTGAGTGAGTGTCAGTGAGTGAGTGTAAGTGAGGGATTGCCAGTGAGTGAGTGTCAGTTAGTGGGTGTCAGTGAGTGAGTATCAGTGAGTGAGTCTGAGTGAGTGAGTGTCAGAGAGTGAGTGAGTGTGGGTGAGTGCGAGTGAGTAAGCATCAGTGAGTGAGTGTCAGTGAGTGGGTGTCAGTGAGTGTCAGAGAGTGAGTGAGTGTCAGTGAGTGAGTGTCAGTGAGTGAGTGTCAGTGAGTGAGTGTGAGTGAGTGTCAGTGAGTGAGTGTCAGTGTGTGAGTGTTAGTGAGTGAGTGTCAGTGAGTGGGTGTCAGTGAGTGAGTGTCATTGAGTGAGTGTCAGTGAGTGTCAGAGAGTGAGTGAGTGTCAGTGAGTGAGTGTAAATGAGTGTGTCTCAGTGAGGGAGTGTCAGTGAGAGAGTGTCAGTGAGTGAGTGTCAGTGCGTGTGTGTCAGTGAGTGAGTGTCAGTGAGTGAGTGTCAGTGAGTGAGTGTCTGTGAGTGAGTGTAAGTGAGTGTGTGTCAGTGAGTGAGTGTCAGTGAGTGTCAGTGAGTGAGTGTCAGTGAGTTAGTGTCAGTGAGTGCGTGTCAATGAGTGAGTGTCAGTGAGTGAGTGTCAGTGAGTGAGTGTCCGTGAGTGTGTGTCAGTGAGTGAGTGTCAGTGAGTGAGTGTCAGTGAGTGTCAGTGAGTGTCAGAGAGTGAGTGAGTGTCAGTGAGTGAGTGTCATTGAGTGTGTGTCTGTGAGGGAGTGTCAGTGAGGGAATGTCAGTGAGTGAGTGTCAGTGAGTGTGTGTCAGTGAGTGAGTGTCAGTGAGTGAGTGTCAGTGAGTGAGTGTCAGTGAGTGAGTGACAGTGAGTGAGTGTCAGTGAGTGAGTGTCAGTGAGTGAGTGTCAGTGAGGGAGTGTCAGTGAGTTAGTGTCAGTTAGTGGGTGTCAGTGAGTGAGTATAAGTGAGTGAGTCTGAGTGAGTGACTGTCAGTGAGTGAGTGAGTGTGAGTGAGTGTGAGTGAGTAAGCGTCAGTGAGTGAGTGTCAGTGAGTGAGTGTGAGTGAGTGATCGTGAGTGATTGTCAGTGAGTGACTGTCAGTGAGTGAGTGTCAGTGAGTGAGATTCAGTGAATGAGTTTCAGTGAGTGTCAGTGGGTGAGTGTCAGTTAGTGAGTGTCAGTGAGTGAGTGTCAGTGAGTGAGTGTCAGTTATTGAGTGTCAGTGAGTGAGCGTCAGTGAGTGAGTGTCAGTGAGTGTCAGTGGGTGAGTGTCAGTGAGTGAGTGTCAGTGAGTGAGTGTCAGTTATTGAGTGTCAGTGAGTGAGTGTCAGTGAGTGTGTGTCAGTGAGTGAGTGTGACAGTAAATGAGTTTCAGTGAGTGTCTGGGAGTGAGTGAGTGTCAGTGAGTGAGTGTCAGTGAGTGAGTGCCAGTGACTGTCAGTGAGTGAGTGTCAGTGAGTGTCATTGATTGAGGGAGTGTCAGTGAGTTTCAGTGAGTGAGTGTGAGTGAGTGAGTCTCATTGTGTGAGTGTCAGTGAGTGAGTGTCAGTGAATGAGAGACACTGAGTGAGTGTCAGTGAGTGAGTGTCAGTGAGTGAGTGACAGTGAGTGAGTGTCAGTGAGTGAGTGTCAGTGAGTGAGTGTCAGTGAGGGAGTGTCAGTGAGTTAGTGTCAGTTAGTGGGTGTCAGTGAGTGAGTATCAGTGAGTGAGTCTGAGTGAGTGAGTGTCAGTGAGTGAGTGAGTGTGAGTGAGTGTGAGTGAGTAAGCGTCAGTGAGTGAGTGTCAGTGAGTGAGTGTGAGTGAGTGATCGTGAGTGATTGTCAGTGAGTGACTGTCAGTGAGTGAGTGTCAGTGAGTGAGAGTCAGTGAATGAGTTTCAGTGAGTGTCAGTGGGTGAGTGTCAGTTAGTGAGTGTCAGTGAGTGAGTGTCAGTGAGTGAGTGTCAGTTATTGAGTGTCAGTGAGTGAGCGTCAGTGAGTGAGTGTCAGTGAGTGTCAGTGGGTGAGTGTCAGTGAGTGAGTGTCAGTGAGTGAGTGTCAGTTATTGAGTGTCAGTGAGTGAGTGTCAGTGAGTGTGTGTCAGTGAGTGAGTGTGACAGTAAATGAGTTTCAGTGAGTGTCTGGGAGTGAGTGAGTGTCAGTGAGTGAGTGTCAGTGAGTGAGTGCCAGTGACTGTCAGTGAGTGAGTGTCAGTGAGTGTCATTGATTGAGGGAGTGTCAGTGAGTTTCAGTGAGTGAGTGTGAGTGAGTGAGTCTCATTGTGTGAGTGTCAGTGAGTGAGTGTCAGTGAATGAGAGACACTGAGTGAGTGTCAGTGAGTGAGTGTCAGTGAGTGAGTGACAGTGAGTGAGTGTCAGTGAGTGAGTGTCAGTGAGTGAGTGTCAGTGAGGGAGTGTCAGTGAGTGAGTGTCAGTTACTGGGTGTCAGTGAGTGAGTATCAGTGAGTGAGTCTGAGTGAGTGAGTGTCAGTGAGTGAGTGAGTGTGAGTGAGTAAGCGTCAGTGAGTGAGTGTCAATGAGTGAGTGTCAGTGAGTGTCAGTGAGTGAGTGTCAGTGAGTGAGTGTCAGTGAGTGAGTGTGAGTGAGTGTCAGTGAGTGAGTGTCAGTGTGTGAGTGTTAGTGAGTGAGTGTCAGTGAGTGAGTGTCAGTGAGTGAGTGTCAGTGAGTGTCAGAGAGTGAGTGAGTGTCAGTGAGTGAGTGTCATTGAGTGACTGTCAGTGAGTGAGTGTCAGTGAGTGTCATTGATTGAGGGAGTGTCAGTGAGTTTCAGTGAGTGAGTGTGAGTGAGTGAGTCTCATTGTGTGAGTGTCAGTGAGTGAGTGTCAGTGAATGAGAGACACTGAGTGAGTGTCAGTGAGTGAGTGTCAGTGAGTGAGTGACAGTGAGTGAGTGTCAGTGAGTGAGTGTCAGTGAGTGAGTGTCAGTGAGGGAGTGTCAGTGAGTTAGTGTCAGTTAGTGGGTGTCAGTGAGTGAGTATCAGTGAGTGAGTCTGAGTGAGTGAGTGTCAGTGAGTGAGTGAGTGTGAGTGAGTGTGAGTGAGTAAGCGTCAGTGAGTGAGTGTCAGTGAGTGAGTGTCAGTGAGTGTCAGAGAGTGAGTGAGTGTCAGTGAGTGAGTGTCAGTGAGTGAGTGTCAGTGAGTGAGTGTGAGTGAGTGTCAGTGAGTTAGTGTCAGTGTGTGAGTGTTAGTGAGTGAGTGTCAGTGAGTGAGTGTCAGTGAGTGAGTGTCAGTGAGTGAGTGTCAGTGAGTGTCAGAGAGTGAGTGAGTGTCATTGAGTGAGTGTCAGTGAGTGAGTGTCAGTGAGTGTCAGAGAGTGAATGAGTGTCAGTGAGTGAGTGTCATTGAGTGTGTGTCAGTGAGTGAGTGTCAGTGAGTGAGTGTCAGTGAGGGAGTGTCAGTGAGTGAGTGTCAGTTACTGGGTGTCAGTGAGTGAGTATCAGTGAGTGAGTCTGAGTGAGTGAGTGTCAGTGAGTGAGTGAGTGTGAGTGAGTAAGCGTCAGTGAGTGAGTGTCAGTGAGTGAGTGTCAGTGAGTTAGTGTGAGTGAGTGTCAGTGAGTGAGTGTCAGTGTGTGAGTGTTAGTGAGTAAGTGTCAGTGAGTGAGTGTCAGTGAGTGAGTGTCAGTGAGTGAGTGTCAGTGAGTGTCAGAGAGTGAGTGAGTGTCAGTGAGTGAGTGTCATTGAGTGACTGTCAGTGAGTGAGTGTCAGTGAGTGTCATTGATTGAGGGAGTGTCAATGAGTTTCAGTGAGTGAGTGTGAGTGAGTGAGTCTCATTGTGTGAGTGTCAGTGAGTGAGTGTCAGTGAATGAGAGACACTGAGTGAGTGTCAGTGAGTGAGTGTCAGTGAGTGAGTGACAGTGAGTGAGTGTCAGTGAGTGAGTGTCAGTGAGTGAGTGTCAGTGAGGGAGTGTCAGTGAGTTAGTGTCAGTTAGTGGGTGTCAGTGAGTGAGTATCAGTGAGTGAGTCTGAGTGAGTGAGTGTCAGTGAGTGAGTGAGTGTGAGTGAGTGTGAGTGAGTAAGCGTCAGTGAGTGAGTGTCAGTGAGTGAGTGTCAGTGAGTGAGTGTGAGTGAGTGATCGTGAGTGATTGTCAGTGAGTGACTGTCAGTGAGTGAGTGTCAGTGAGTGAGAGTCAGTGAATGAGTTTCAGTGAGTGTCAGTGGGTGAGTGTCAGTTAGTGAGTGTCAGTGAGTGAGTGTCAGTGAGTGAGTGTCAGTTATTGAGTGTCAGTGAGTGAGCGTCAGTGAGTGAGTGTCAGTGAGTGTCAGTGGGTGAGTGTCAGTGAGTGAGTGTCAGTGAGTGAGTGTCAGTTATTGAGTGTCAGTGAGTGAGTGTCAGTGAGTGTGTGTCAGTGAGTGAGTGTGACAGTAAATGAGTTTCAGTGAGTGTCTGGGAGTGAGTGAGTGTCAGTGAGTGAGTGTCAGTGAGTGAGTGCCAGTGACTGTCAGTGAGTGAGTGTCAGTGAGTGTCATTGATTGAGGGAGTGTCAGTGAGTTTCAGTGAGTGAGTGTGAGTGAGTGAGTCTCATTGTGTGAGTGTCAGCGAGTGAGTGTCAGTGAATGAGAGACACTGAGTGAGTGTCAGTGAGTGAGTGTCAGTGAGTGAGTGACAGTGAGTGAGTGTCAGTGAGTGAGTGTCAGTGAGTGAGTGTCAGTGAGGGAGTGTCAGTGAGTGAGTGTCAGTTACTGGGTGTCAGTGAGTGAGTATCAGTGAGTGAGTCTGAGTGAGTGAGTGTCAGTGAGTGAGTGAGTGTGAGTGAGTAAGCGTCAGTGAGTGAGTGTCAATGAGTGAGTGTCAGTGAGTGTCAGTGAGTGAGTGTCAGTGAGTGAGTGTCAGTGAGTGAGTGTGAGTGAGTGTCAGTGAGTGAGTGTCAGTGTGTGAGTGTTAGTGAGTGAGTGTCAGTGAGTGAGTGTCAGTGAGTGAGTGTCAGTGAGTGTCAGAGAGTGAGTGAGTGTCAGTGAGTGAGTGTCATTGAGTGACTGTCAGTGAGTGAGTGTCAGTGAGTGTCATTGATTGAGGGAGTGTCAGTGAGTTTCAGTGAGTGAGTGTGAGTGAGTGAGTCTCATTGTGTGAGTGTCAGTGAGTGAGTGTCAGTGAATGAGAGACACTGAGTGAGTGTCAGTGAGTGAGTGTCAGTGAGTGAGTGACAGTGAGTGAGTGTCAGTGAGTGAGTGTCAGTGAGTGAGTGTCAGTGAGGGAGTGTCAGTGAGTTAGTGTCAGTTAGTGGGTGTCAGTGAGTGAGTATCAGTGAGTGAGTCTGAGTGAGTGAGTGTCAGTGAGTGAGTGAGTGTGAGTGAGTGTGAGTGAGTAAGCGTCAGTGAGTGAGTGTCAGTGAGTGAGTGTCAGTGAGTGTCAGAGAGTGAGTGAGTGTCAGTGAGTGAGTGTCAGTGAGTGAGTGTCAGTGAGTGAGTGTGAGTGAGTGTCAGTGAGTTAGTGTCAGTGTGTGAGTGTTAGTGAGTGAGTGTCAGTGAGTGAGTGTCAGTGAGTGAGTGTCAGTGAGTGAGTGTCAGTGAGTGTCAGAGAGTGAGTGAGTGTCATTGAGTGAGTGTCAGTGAGTGAGTGTCAGTGAGTGTCAGAGAGTGAATGAGTGTCAGTGAGTGAGTGTCATTGAGTGTGTGTCAGTGAGTGAGTGTCAGTGAGTGAGTGTCAGTGAGGGAGTGTCAGTGAGTGAGTGTCAGTTACTGGGTGTCAGTGAGTGAGTATCAGTGAGTGAGTCTGAGTGAGTGAGTGTCAGTGAGTGAGTGAGTGTGAGTGAGTAAGCGTCAGTGAGTGAGTGTGAGTGAGTGTCAGTGAGTGAGTGTCAGTGTGTGAGTGTTAGTGAGTAAGTGTCAGTGAGTGAGTGTCAGTGAGTGAGTGTCAGTGAGTGAGTGTCAGTGAGTGTCAGAGAGTGAGTGAGTGTCAGTGAGTGAGTGTCATTGAGTGACTGTCAGTGAGTGAGTGTCAGTGAGTGTCATTGATTGAGGGAGTGTCAGTGAGTTTCAGTGAGTGAGTGTGAGTGAGTGAGTCTCATTGTGTGAGTGTCAGTGAGTGAGTGTCAGTGAATGAGAGACACTGAGTGAGTGTCAGTGAGTGAGTGTCAGTGAGTGAGTGACAGTGAGTGAGTGTCAGTGAGTGAGTGTCAGTGAGTGAGTGTCAGTGAGGGAGTGTCAGTGAGTTAGTGTCAGTTAGTGGGTGTCAGTGAGTGAGTATCAGTGAGTGAGTCTGAGTGAGTGAGTGTCAGTGAGTGAGTGAGTGTGAGTGAGTGTGAGTGAGTAAGCGTCAGTGAGTGAGTGTCAGTGAGTGAGTGTCAGTGAGTGAGTGTGAGTGAGTGATCGTGAGTGATTGTCAGTGAGTGACTGTCAGTGAGTGAGTGTCAGTGAGTGAGAGTCAGTGAATGAGTTTCAGTGAGTGTCAGTGGGTGAGTGTCAGTTAGTGAGTGTCAGTGAGTGAGTGTCAGTGAGTGAGTGTCAGTTATTGAGTGTCAGTGAGTGAGCGTCAGTGAGTGAGTGTCAGTGAGTGTCAGTGGGTGAGTGTCAGTGAGTGAGTGTCAGTGAGTGAGTGTCAGTTATTGAGTGTCAGTGAGTGAGTGTCAGTGAGTGTGTGTCAGTGAGTGAGTGTGACAGTAAATGAGTTTCAGTGAGTGTCTGGGAGTGAGTGAGTGTCAGTGAGTGAGTGTCAGTGAGTGAGTGCCAGTGACTGTCAGTGAGTGAGTGTCAGTGAGTGTCATTGATTGAGGGAGTGTCAGTGAGTTTCAGTGAGTGAGTGTGAGTGAGTGAGTCTCATTGTGTGAGTGTCAGTGAGTGAGTGTCAGTGAATGAGAGACACTGAGTGAGTGTCAGTGAGTGAGTGTCAGTGAGTGAGTGACAGTGAGTGAGTGTCAGTGAGTGAGTGTCAGTGAGTGAGTGTCAGTGAGGGAGTGTCAGTGAGTGAGTGTCAGTTACTGGGTGTCAGTGAGTGAGTATCAGTGAGTGAGTCTGAGTGAGTGAGTGTCAGTGAGTGAGTGAGTGTGAGTGAGTAAGCGTCAGTGAGTGAGTGTCAGTGAGTGAGTGTCAGTGAGTGTCAGTGAGTGAGTGTCAGTGAGTGAGTGTCAGTGAGTGAGTGTGAGTGAGTGTCAGTGAGTGAGTGTCAGTGTGTGAGTGTTAGTGAGTAAGTGTCAGTGAGTGAGTGTCAGTGAGTGAGTGTCAGTGAGTGAGTGTCAGTGAGTGTCAGAGAGTGAGTGAGTGTCAGTGAGTGAGTGTCATTGAGTGACTGTCAGTGAGTGAGTGTCAGTGAGTGTCATTGATTGAGGGAGTGTCAGTGAGTTTCAGTGAGTGAGTGTGAGTGAGTGAGTCTCATTGTGTGAGTGTCAGTGAGTGAGTGTCAGTGAATGAGAGACACTGAGTGAGTGTCAGTGAGTGAGTGTCAGTGAGTGAGTGACAGTGAGTGAGTGTCAGTGAGTGAGTGTCATTGAGTGAGTGTCAGTGAGGGAGTGTCAGTGAGTTAGTGTCAGTTAGTGGGAGTCAGTGAGTGAGTATCAGTGAGTGAGTCTGAGTGAGTGAGTTTCAGTGAGTGAGTGAGTGTGAGTGAGTGTGAGTGAGTAAGCGTCAGTGAGTGAGTGTCAGTGAGTGAGTGTCAGTGAGTGTCAGAGAGTGAGTGAGTGTCAGTGAGTGAGTGTCAGTGAGTGAGTGTCAGTGAGTGAGTGTGAGTGAGTGTCAGTGAGTGAGTGTCAGTGTGTGAGTGTTAGTGAGTGACTGTCAGTGAGTGAGTGTCAGTGAGTGAGTGTCAGTGAGTGAGTGTCAGTGAGTGTCAGAGAGTGAGTGAGTGTCATTGAGTGAGTGTCAGTGAGTGAGTGTCAGTGAGTGTCAGAGAGTGAGTGAGTGTCAGTGAGTGAGTGTCATTGAGTGTGTGTCAGTGAGGGAGTGTCAGTGAGTGAGTGTCAGTGAGTGTCAGAGAGTGAGTGAGTGTCAGTGAGTGAGTGTCATTGAGTGACTGTCAGTGAGTGAGTGTCAGTGAGTGTCATTGATTGAGGGAGTGTCAGTGAGTTTCAGTGAGTGAGTGTGAGTGAGTGAGTCTCATTGTGTGAGTGTCAGTGAGTGAGTGTCAGTGAATGAGAGACACTGAGTGAGTGTCAGTGAGTGAGTGTCAGTGAGTGAGTGACAGTGAGTGAGTGTCAGTGAGTGAGTGTCAGTGAGTGAGTGTCAGTGAGGGAGTGTCAGTGAGTTAGTGTCAGTTAGTGGGTGTCAGTGAGTGAGTATCAGTGAGTGAGTCTGAGTGAGTGAGTGTCAGTGAGTGAGTGAGTGTGAGTGAGTGTGAGTGAGTAAGCGTCAGTGAGTGAGTGTCAGTGAGTGAGTGTCAGTGAGTGAGTGTGAGTGAGTGATCGTGAGTGATTGTCAGTGAGTGACTGTCAGTGAGTGAGTGTCAGTGAGTGAGAGTCAGTGAATGAGTTTCAGTGAGTGTCAGTGGGTGAGTGTCAGTTAGTGAGTGTCAGTGAGTGAGTGTCAGTGAGTGAGTGTCAGTTATTGAGTGTCAGTGAGTGAGCGTCAGTGAGTGAGTGTCAGTGAGTGTCAGTGGGTGAGTGTCAGTGAGTGAGTGTCAGTGAGTGAGTGTCAGTTATTGAGTGTCAGTGAGTGAGTGTCAGTGAGTGTGTGTCAGTGAGTGAGTGTGACAGTAAATGAGTTTCAGTGAGTGTCTGGGAGTGAGTGAGTGTCAGTGAGTGAGTGTCAGTGAGTGAGTGCCAGTGACTGTCAGTGAGTGAGTGTCAGTGAGTGTCATTGATTGAGGGAGTGTCAGTGAGTTTCAGTGAGTGAGTGTGAGTGAGTGAGTCTCATTGTGTGAGTGTCAGTGAGTGAGTGTCAGTGAATGAGAGACACTGAGTGAGTGTCAGTGAGTGAGTGTCAGTGAGTGAGTGACAGTGAGTGAGTGTCAGTGAGTGAGTGTCAGTGAGTGAGTGTCAGTGAGGGAGTGTCAGTGAGTGAGTGTCAGTTACTGGGTGTCAGTGAGTGAGTATCAGTGAGTGAGTCTGAGTGAGTGAGTGTCAGTGAGTGAGTGAGTGTGAGTGAGTAAGCGTCAGTGAGTGAGTGTCAGTGAGTGAGTGTCAGTGAGTGTCAGTGAGTGAGTGTCAGTGAGTGAGTGTCAGTGAGTGAGTGTGAGTGAGTGTCAGTGAGTGAGTGTCAGTGTGTGAGTGTTAGTGAGTAAGTGTCAGTGAGTGAGTGTCAGTGAGTGAGTGTCAGTGAGTGAGTGTCAGTGAGTGTCAGAGAGTGAGTGAGTGTCAGTGAGTGAGTGTCATTGAGTGACTGTCAGTGAGTGAGTGTCAGTGAGTGTCATTGATTGAGGGAGTGTCAGTGAGTTTCAGTGAGTGAGTGTGAGTGAGTGAGTCTCATTGTGTGAGTGTCAGTGAGTGAGTGTCAGTGAATGAGAGACACTGAGTGAGTGTCAGTGAGTGAGTGTCAGTGAGTGAGTGACAGTGAGTGAGTGTCAGTGAGTGAGTGTCATTGAGTGAGTGTCAGTGAGGGAGTGTCAGTGAGTTAGTGTCAGTTAGTGGGAGTCAGTGAGTGAGTATCAGTGAGTGAGTCTGAGTGAGTGAGTGTCAGTGAGTGAGTGAGTGTGAGTGAGTGTGAGTGAGTAAGCGTCAGTGAGTGAGTGTCAGTGAGTGAGTGTCAGTGAGTGTCAGAGAGTGAGTGAGTGTCAGTGAGTGAGTGTCAGTGAGTGAGTGTCAGTGAGTGAGTGTGAGTGAGTGTCAGTGAGTGAGTGTCAGTGTGTGAGTGTTAGTGAGTGACTGTCAGTGAGTGAGTGTCAGTGAGTGAGTGTCAGTGAGTGAGTGTCAGTGAGTGTCAGAGAGTGAGTGAGTGTCATTGAGTGAGTGTCAGTGAGTGAGTGTCAGTGAGTGTCAGAGAGTGAGTGAGTGTCAGTGAGTGAGTGTCATTGAGTGTGTGTCAGTGAGGGAGTGTCAGTGAGGGAGTGTCAGTGAGTGAGTGTCAGTGAGTGAGTGTCAGTGAGTGAGTGTCAGTGAGTGTGTGTCAGTGAGTGAGTGTCAGTTAGTGAGTGTCAGTGAGTGAGTGTCAGTGAGTGTGTGTCAGTGAGTGAGTGTCAGTGAGTGAGTGTCAGTGAGTGAGTGTCAGTGAGTGAGTGTCAGTGAGTGAGTGTCAGTGAGTGACTGTCATTGAGTGAGTGTCAGTGAGTGAGTGTCAGTGAGTGAGTGTCAGTGAGTGTCAGTGAGTGAGTGTCAGTGAGTGAGTGTCAGTGAGTGAGTGTCAGTGAGTGTCAGTGATTGTCAGAGAGTGAGTGAGTGTCAGTGAGTGAGTGTCATTGCGTGTGTGTCTGTGAGGGAGTGTCAGTGAGGGAATGTCAGTGAGTGAGTGTCAGTGAGTGTGTGTCAGTGAGTGAGTGTCAGTGAGTGAGTGTCAGTGAGTGAGTGTCAGTGAGTGAGTGCCAGTGAGTGAGTGTCAGTGAGTGAGTGTCAGTGAGTGAGAGTCAGTGAGAGACAGTAACTGAGTGTCAGTGAGTGTCAGTGAGTGAGTGTCAGTGAGTGAGTGTGACAGTAAATGAGTTTCAGTGAGTGTCTGGGAGTGAGTGAGTGTCAGTGAGTGAGTGTCAGTGAGTGAGTGCCAGTGACTGTCAGTGAGTGAGTGTCAGTGAGTGTCATTGATTGAGGGAGTGTCAGTGAGTTTCAGTGAGTGAGTCTCATTGTGTGAGTGTCAGTGAGTGAGTGTCAGTGAATGAGAGACACTGAGTGAGTGTCAGTGAGTGAGTGTCAGTGAGTGAGTGACAGTGAGTGAGTGTCAGTGAGTGAGTGTCAGTGAGTGAGTGTCAGTGAGGGAGTGTCAGTGAGTGAGTGTCAGTTACTGGGTGTCAGTGAGTGAGTATCAGTGAGTGAGTCTGAGTGAGTGAGTGTCAGTGAGTGAGTGAGTGTGAGTGAGTAAGCGTCAGTGAGTGAGTGTCAGTGAGTGAGTGTCAGTGAGTGTCAGTGAGTGAGTGTCAGTGAGTGAGTGTCAGTGAGTGAGTGTGAGTGAGTGTCAGTGAGTGAGTGTCAGTGTGTGAGTGTTAGTGAGTAAGTGTCAGTGAGTGAGTGTCAGTGAGTGAGTGTCAGTGAGTGAGTGTCAGTGAGTGTCAGAGAGTGAGTGAGTGTGAGTGAGTGAGTCTCATTGTGTGAGTGTCAGTGAGTGAGTGTCAGTGAATGAGAGACACTGAGTGAGTGTCAGTGAGTGAGTGTCAGTGAGTGAGTGACAGTGAGTGAGTGTCAGTGAGTGAGTGTCAGTGAGCGAGTGTCAGTGAGGGAGTGTCAGTGAGTGAGTGTCAGTTACTGGGTGTCAGTGAGTGAGTATCAGTGAGTGAGTCTGAGTGAGTGAGTGTCAGTGAGTGAGTGAGTGTGAGTGAGTAAGCGTCAGTGAGTGAGTGTCAGTGAGTGAGTGTCAGTGAGTGTCAGTGAATGAGTGTCAGTGAGTGAGTGTCAGTGAGTGAGTGTGAGTGAGTGTCAGTGAGTGAGTGTCAGTGTGTGAGTGTTAGTGAGTAAGTGTCAGTGAGTGAGTGTCAGTGAGTGAGTGTCAGTGAGTGAGTGTCAGTGAGTGTCAGAGAGTGAGTGAGTGTCAGTGAGTGAGTGTCATTGAGTGACTGTCAGTGAGTGAGTGTCAGTGAGTGTCATTGATTGAGGGAGTGTCAGTGAGTTTCAGTGAGTGAGTGTGAGTGAGTGAGTCTCATTGTGTGAGTGTCAGTGAGTGAGTGTCAGTGAATGAGAGACACTGAGTGAGTGTCAGTGAGTGAGTGTCAGTGAGTGAGTGACAGTGAGTGAGTGTCAGTGAGTGAGTGTCAGTGAGTGAGTGTCAGTGAGGGAGTGTCAGTGAGTTAGTGTCAGTTAGTGGGTGTCAGTGAGTGAGTATCAGTGAGTGAGTCTGAGTGAGTGAGTGTCAGTGAGTGAGTGAGTGTGAGTGAGTGTGAGTGAGTAAGCGTCAGTGAGTGAGTGTCAGTGAGTGAGTGTCAGTGAGTGTCAGAGAGTGAGTGAGTGTCAGTGAGTGAGTGTCAGTGAGTGAGTGTCAGTGAGTGAGTGTGAGTGAGTGTCAGTGAGTGAGTGTCAGTGTGTGAGTGTTAGTGAGTGAGTGTCAGTGAGTGAGTGTCAGTGAGTGAGTGTCAGTGAGTGAGTGTCAGTGAGTGTCAGAGAGTGAGTGAGTGTCATTGAGTGAGTGTCAGTGAGTGAGTGTCAGTGAGTGTCAGAGAGTGAGTGAGTGTCAGTGAGTGAGTGTCATTGAGTGTGTGTCAGTGAGGGAGTGTCAGTGAGGGAGTGTCAGTGAGTGAGTGTCAGTGAGTGAGTGTCAGTGAGTGAGTGTCAGTGAGTGTGTGTCAGTGAGTGAGTGTCAGTTAGTGAGTGTCAGTGAGTGAGTGTCAGTGAGTGTGTGTCAGTGAGTGAGTGTCATTGAGTGAGTGTCAGTGAGTGAGTGTCAGTGAGTGAGTGTCAGTGAGTGAGTGTCAGTGAGTGAGCGTCAGTGAGTGACTGTCATTGAGTGAGTGTCAGTGAGTGAGTGTCAGTGAGTGAGTGTCAGTGAGTGAGTGTCAGTGAGTGTCAGTGATTGTCAGAGAGTGAGTGAGTGTCAGTGAGTGAGTGTCATTGCGTGTGTGTCTGTGAGGAAGTGTCAGTGAGGGAATGTCAGTGAGTGAGTGTCAGTGAGTGTGTGTCAGTGAGTGAGTGTCAGTGAGTGAGTGTCAGTGAGTGAGTGTCAGTGAGTGAGTGCCAGTGAGTGAGTGTCAGTGAGTGAGTGTCAGTGAGTGAGAGTCAGTGAGAGACAGTAAGTGAGTGTCAGTGAGTGTCAGTGAGTGTCAGTGAGTGAGTGTCAGTGAGTGAGTGTCAGTGAGTGAGTGTGACAGTAAATGAGTTTCAGTGAGTGTCTGGGAGTGAGTGAGTGTCAGTGAGTGAGTGTCAGTGAGTGAGTGCCAGTGACTGTCAGTGAGTGAGTGTCAGTGAGTGTCATTGATTGAGGGAGTATCAGTGAGTTTCAGTGAGTGAGTCTCATTGTGTGAGTGTCAGTGAGTGAGTGTCAGTGAATGAGAGACACTGAGTGAGTGTCAGTGAGTGAGTGTCAGTGAGTGAGTGACAGTGAGTGAGTGTCAGTGAGTGAGTGTCAGTGAGTGAGTGTCAGTGAGGGAGTGTCAGTGAGTGAGTGTCAGTTACTGGGTGTCAGTGAGTGAGTATCAGTGAGTGAGTCTGAGTGAGTGAGTGTCAGTGAGTGAGTGAGTGTGAGTGAGTAAGCGTCAGTGAGTGAGTGTCAGTGAGTGAGTGTCAGTGAGTGTCAGTGAGTGAGTGTCAGTGAGTGAGTGTCAGTGAGTGAGTGTGAGTGAGTGTCAGTGAGTGAGTGTCAGTGTGTGAGTGTTAGTGAGTAAGTGTCAGTGAGTGAGTGTCAGTGAGTGAGTGTCAGTGAGTGAGTGTCAGTGAGTGTCAGAGAGTGAGTGAGTGTCAGTGAGTGAGTGTCATTGAGTGACTGTCAGTGAGTGAGTGTCAGTGAGTGTCATTGATTGAGGGAGTGTCAGTGAGTTTCAGTGAGTGAGTGTGAGTGAGTGAGTCTCATTGTGTGAGTGTCAGTGAGTGAGTGTCAGTGAATGAGAGACACTGAGTGAGTGTCAGTGAGTGAGTGTCAGTGAGTGAGTGTCAGTGAGTGAGTGTCAGTGAGTGAGTGTCAGTGAGGGAGTGTCAGTGAGTTAGTGTCAGTTAGTGGGTGTCAGTGAGTGAGTATCAGTGAGTGAGTCTGAGTGAGTGAGTGTCAGTGAGTGAGTGAGTGTGAGTGAGTGTGAGTGAGTAAGCGTCAGTGAGTGAGTGTCAGTGAGTGAGTGTCAGTGAGTGTCAGAGAGTGAGTGAGTGTCAGTGAGTGAGTGTCAGTGAGTGAGTGTCAGTGAGTGAGTGTGAGTGAGTGTCAGTGAGTGAGTGTCAGTGTTTGAGTGTTAGTGAGTGAGTGTCAGTGAGTGAGTGTCAGTGAGTGAGTGTCAGTGAGTGAGTGTCAGTGAGTGTCAGAGAGTGAGTGAGTGTCATTGAGTGAGTGTCAGTGAGTGAGTGTCAGTGAGTGTCAGAGAGTGAGTGAGTGTCAGTGAGTGAGTGTCATTGAGTGTGTGTCAGTGAGGGAGTGTCAGTGAGGGAGTGTCAGTGAGTGAGTGTCAGTGAGTGAGTGTCAGTGAGTGAGTGTCAGTGAGTGTGTGTCAGTGAGTGAGTGTCAGTTAGTGAGTGTCAGTGAGTGAGTGTCAGTGAGTGTGTGTCAGTGAGTGAGTGTCAGTGAGTGAGTGTCAGTGAGTGAGTGTCAGTGAGTGAGTGTCAGTGAGTGAGTGTCAGTGAGTGAGTGTCAGTGAGTGAGCGTCAGTGAGTGACTGTCATTGAGTGAGTGTCAGTGAGTGAGTGTCAGTGAGTGAGTGTCAGTGAGTGAGTGTCAGTGAGTGAGTGTCAGTGAGTGTCAGTGATTGTCAGAGAGTGAGTGAGTGTCAGTGAGTGAGTGTCATTGCGTGTGTGTCTGTGAGGGAGTGTCAGTGAGGGAATGTCAGTGAGTGAGTGTCAGTGAGTGTGTGTCAGTGAGTGAGTGTCAGTGAGTGAGTGTCAGTGAGTGAGTGTCAGTGAGTGAGTGCCAGTGAGTGAGTGTCAGTGAGTGAGTGTCAGTGAGTGAGAGTCAGTGAGAGACAGTAAGTGAGTGTCAGTGAGTGTCAGTGAGTGTCAGTGAGTGAGTGTCAGTGAGTGAGTGTCAGTGAGTGAGTGTGACAGTAAATGAGTTTCAGTGAGTGTCTGGGAGTGAGTGAGTGTCAGTGAGTGAGTGTCAGTGAGTGAGTGCCAGTGACTGTCAGTGAGTGAGTGTCAGTGAGTGTCATTGATTGAGGGAGTGTCAGTGAGTTTCAGTGAGTGAGTCTCATTGTGTGAGTGTCAGTGAGTGAGTGTCAGTGAATGAGAGACACTGAGTGAGTGTCAGTGAGTGAGTGTCAGTGAGTGAGTGACAGTGAGTGAGTGTCAGTGAGTGAGTGTCAGTGAGTGAGTGTCAGTGAGGGAGTGTCAGTGAGTGAGTGTCAGTTACTGGGTGTCAGTGAGTGAGTATCAGTGAGTGAGTCTGAGTGAGTGAGTGTCAGTGAGTGAGTGAGTGTGAGTGAGTAAGCGTCAGTGAGTGAGTGTCAGTGAGTGAGTGTCAGTGAGTGTCAGTGAGTGAGTGTCAGTGAGTGAGTGTCAGTGAGTGAGTGTGAGTGAGTGTCAGTGAGTGAGTGTCAGTGTGTGAGTGTTAGTGAGTAAGTGTCAGTGAGTGAGTGTCAGTGAGTGAGTGTCAGTGAGTGAGTGTCAGTGAGTGTCAGAGAGTGAGTGAGTGTCAGTGAGTGAGTGTCATTGAGTGACTGTCAGTGAGTGAGTGTCAGTGAGTGTCATTGATTGAGGGAGTGTCAGTGAGTTTCAGTGAGTGAGTGTGAGTGAGTGAGTCTCATTGTGTGAGTGTCAGTGAGTGAGTGTCAGTGAATGAGAGACACTGAGTGAGTGTCAGTGAGTGAGTGTCAGTGAGTGAGTGTCAGTGAGTGAGTGTCAGTGAGTGAGTGTCAGTGAGGGAGTGTCAGTGAGTTAGTGTCAGTTAGTGAGTGTCAGTGAGTGAGTATCAGTGAGTGAGTCTGAGTGAGTGAGTGTCAGTGAGTGAGTGAGTGTGAGTGAGTGTGAGTGAGTAAGCGTCAGTGAGTGAGTGTCAGTGAGTGAGTGTCAGTGAGTGTCAGAGAGTGAGTGAGTGTCAGTGAGTGAGTGTCAGTGAGTGAGTGTCAGTGAGTGAGTGTGAGTGAGTGTCAGTGAGTGAGTGTCAGTGTGTGAGTGTTAGTGAGTGAGTGTCAGTGAGTGAGTGTCAGTGAGTGAGTGTCAGTGAGTGAGTGTCAGTGAGTGTCAGAGAGTGAGTGAGTGTCATTGAGTGAGTGTCAGTGAGTGAGTGTCAGTGAGTGTCAGAGAGTGAGTGAGTGTCAGTGAGTGAGTGTCATTGAGTGTGTGTCAGTGAGGGAGTGTCAGTGAGGGAGTGTCAGTGAGTGAGTGTCAGTGAGTGAGTGTCAGTGAGTGAGTGTCAGTGAGTGTGTGTCAGTGAGTGAGTGTCAGTTAGTGAGTGTCAGTGAGTGAGTGTCAGTGAGTGTGTGTCAGTGAGTGAGTGTCAGTGAGTGAGTGTCAGTGAGTGAGTGTCAGTGAGTGAGTGTCAGTGAGTGAGTGTCAGTGAGTGAGTGTCAGTGAGTGAGCGTCAGTGAGTGACTGTCATTGAGTGAGTGTCAGTGAGTGAGTGTCAGTGAGTGAGTGTCAGTGAGTGAGTGTCAGTGAGTGAGTGTCAGTGAGTGTCAGTGATTGTCAGAGAGTGAGTGAGTGTCAGTGAGTGAGTGTCATTGCGTGTGTGTCTGTGAGGGAGTGTCAGTGAGGGAATGTCAGTGAGTGAGTGTCAGTGAGTGTGTGTCAGTGAGTGAGTGTCAGTGAGTGAGTGTCAGTGAGTGAGTGTCAGTGAGTGAGTGCCAGTGAGTGAGTGTCAGTGAGTGAGTGTCAGTGAGTGAGAGTCAGTGAGAGACAGTAAGTGAGTGTCAGTGAGTGTCAGTGAGTGTCAGTGAGTGAGTGTCAGTGAGTGAGTGTCAGTGAGTGAGTGTGACAGTAAATGAGTTTCAGTGAGTGTCTGGGAGTGAGTGAGTGTCAGTGAGTGAGTGTCAGTGAGTGAGTGCCAGTGACTGTCAGTGAGAGAGTGTCAGTGAGTGTCATTGATTGAGGGAGTGTCAGTGAGTTTCAGTGAGTGAGTCTCATTGTGTGAGTGTCAGTGAGTGAGTGTCAGTGAATGAGAGACACTGAGTGAGTGTCAGTGAGTGAGTGTCAGTGAGTGAGTGACAGTGAGTGAGTGTCAGTGAGTGAGTGTCAGTGAGTGAGTGTCAGTGAGGGAGTGTCAGTGAGTGAGTGTCAGTTACTGGGTGTCAGTGAGTGAGTATCAGTGAGTGAGTCTGAGTGAGTGAGTGTCAGTGAGTGAGTGAGTGTGAGTGAGTAAGCGTCAGTGAGTGAGTGTCAGTGAGTGAGTGTCAGTGAGTGTCAGTGAGTGAGTGTCAGTGAGTGAGTGTCAGTGAGTGAGTGTGAGTGAGTGTCAGTGAGTGAGTGTCAGTGTGTGAGTGTTAGTGAGTAAGTGTCAGTGAGTAAGTGTCAGTGAGTGAGTGTCAGTGAGTGAGTGTCAGTGAGTGTCAGAGAGTGAGTGAGTGTCAGTGAGTGAGTGTCATTGAGTGAGTGTCAGTGAGTGAGTGTCAGTGAATGAGAGACACTGAGTGAGTGTCAGTGAGTGAGTGTCAGTGAGTGAGTGACAGTGAGTAAGTGTCAGTGAGTGAGTGTCAGTGAGTGAGTGTAAGTGAGGGATTGCCAGTGAGTGAGTGTCAGTTAGTGGGTGTCAGTGAGTGAGTATCAGTGAGTGAGTCTGAGTGAGTGAGGGTCAGTGAGTGAGTGAGTGTGGGTGAGTGCGAGTGAGTAAGCATCAGTGAGTGTCAGTGAGTGAGTGTCAGTGAGTGTCAGAGGGTGAGTGAGTGTCAGTGAGTGAGTGTCAGTGAGTGAGTGTCAGTGAGTGAGTGTCAGTGAGTAAGTGTCAGTGAGTGAGTGTCAGTGAGTGAGTGTCAGTGAGTGTCAGAGAGTGAGTGAGTGTCAGTGAGTGAGTGTCATTGAATGAGTGTCAGTGAGTGAGTGTCAGTGAATGAGAGACACTGAGTGAGTGTCAGTGAGTGAGTGTCAGTGAGTGAGTGACAGTGAGTAAGTGTCAGTGAGTGAGTGTCAGTGAGTGAGTGTAAGTGAGGGATTGCCAGTGAGTGAGTGTCAGTTAGTGGGTGTCAGTGAGTGAGTATCAGTGAGTGAGTCTGAGTGAGTGAGGGTCAGTGAGTGAGTGAGTGTGGGTGAGTGCGAGTGAGTAAGCATCAGTGAGTGTCAGTGAGTGAGTGTCAGTGAGTGTCAGAGAGTGAGTGAGTGTCAGTGAGTGAGTGTCAGTGAGTGAGTGTCAGTGAGTGAGTGTGAGTGAGTGTCAGTGAGTGAGTGTCAGTGTGTGAGTGTTAGTGAGTGAGTGTCAGTGAGTGGGTGTCAGTGAGTGAGTGTCATTGAGTGAGTGTCAGTGAGTGTCAGAGAGTGAGTGAGTGTCAGTGAGTGAGTGTAAATGAGTGTGTCTCAGTGAGGGAGTGTCAGTGAGAGAGTGTCAGTGAGTGAGTGTCAGTGCGTGTGTGTCAGTGAGTGAGTGTCAGTGAGTGAGTGTCAGTGAGTGAGTGTCTGTGAGTGAGTGTCAGTGAGTGTGTGTCAGTGAGTGAGTGTCAGTGAGTGTCAGTGAGTGAGTGTCAGTGAGTTAGTGTCAGTGAGTGCGTGTCAATGAGTGAGTGTCAGTGAGTGAGTGTCAGTGAGTGAGTGTCCGTGAGTGTGTGTCAGTGAGTGAGTGTCAGTGAGTGAGTGTCAGTGAGTGTCAGTGAGTGTCAGAGAGTGAGTGAGTGTCAGTGAGTGAGTGTCATTGAGTGTGTGTCTGTGAGGGAGTGTCAGTGAGGGAATGTCAGTGAGTGAGTGTCAGTGAGTGTGTGTCAGTGAGTGAGTGTCAGTGAGTGAGTGTCAGTAAGTGTGTGTCAGTGAGTGAGTGTCAGTGAGTGAGTGTCAGTGAGTGAGTGTCAGTGTGTGTGTGTCAGTGAGTGAGTGTCAGTGAGTGAGCGTCAGTGAGTGAGTGTCATTGAGTGAGTGTCAGTGAGCGAGTGTCAGTGAGTGTCAGTGAGTGAGCGTCAGTGAGTTAGTGTCAGTGAGTGAGTGTCAGTGAGTGAGTGTGAGTGAGTGATCGTGAGTGATTGTCAGTGAGTGACTGTCAGTGAGTGAGTGTCAGTGAGTGAGAGTCAGTGAGTGAGTTTCAGTGAGTGTCAGTGGGTGAGTGTCAGTTAGTGAGTGTCAGTGAGTGAGTGTCAGTGAGTGAGTGTCAGTTATTGAGTGTCAGTGAGTGAGCGTCAGTGAGTGAGTGTCAGTGAGTGTCAGTGGGTGAGTGTCAGTGAGTGAGTGTCAGTGAGTGAGTGTCAGTTATTGAGTGTCAGTGAGTGAGTGTCAGTGAGTGAGTGTCAGTGAGTGAGTGTGACAGTAAATGAGTTTCAGTGAGTGTCTGGGAGTGAGTGAGTGTCAGTGAGTGAGTGTCAGTGAGTGAGTGCCAGTGACTGTCAGTGAGTGAGTGTCAGTGAGTGTCATTGATTGAGGGAGTGTCAGTGAGTTTCAGTGAGTGAGTGTGAGTGAGTGAGTCTCATTGTGTGAGTGTCAGTGAGTGAGTGTCAGTGAATGAGAGACACTGAGTGAGTGTCAGTGAGTGAGTGTCAGTGAGTGAGTGACAGTGAGTGAGTGTCAGTGAGTGAGTGTCAGTGAGTGAGTGTCAGTGAGGGAGTGTCAGTGAGTGAGTGTCAGTTACTGGGTGTCAGTGAGTGAGTATCAGTGAGTGAGTCTGAGTGAGTGAGTGTCAGTGAGTGAGTGAGTGTGAGTGAGTAAGCGTCAGTGAGTGAGTGTCAGTGAGTGAGTGTCAGTGAGTGTCAGTGAGTGAGTGTCAGTGAGTGAGTGTCAGTGAGTGAGTGTGAGTGAGTGTCAGTGAGTGAGTGTCAGTGTGTGAGTGTTAGTGAGTAAGTGTCAGTGAGTAAGTGTCAGTGAGTGAGTGTCAGTGAGTGAGTGTCAGTGAGTGTCAGAGAGTGAGTGAGTGTCAGTGAGTGAGTGTCAGTGAGTGAGTGTCAGTGAATGAGAGACACTGAGTGAGTGTCAGTGAGTGGGTGTCAGTGAGTGAGTGACAGTGAGTAAGTGTCAGTGAGTGAGTGTCAGTGAGTGAGTGTAAGTGAGGGATTGCCAGTGAGTGAGTGTCAGTTAGTGGGTGTCAGTGAGTGAGTATCAGTGAGTGAGTCTGAGTGAGTGAGGGTCAGTGAGTGAGTGAGTGTGGGTGAGTGCGAGTGAGTAAGCATCAGTGAGTGTCAGTGAGTGAGTGTCAGTGAGTGTCAGAGAGTGAGTGAGTGTCAGTGAGTGAGTGTCAGTGAGTGAGTGTCAGTGAGTGAGTGTGAGTGAGTGTCAGTGAGTGAGTGTCAGTGTGTGAGTGTTAGTGAGTGAGTGTCAGTGAGTGGGTGTCAGTGAGTGAGTGTCATTGAGTGAGTGTCAGTGAGTGTCAGAGAGTGAGTGAGTGTCAGTGAGTGAGTGTAAATGAGTGTGTCTCAGTGAGGGAGTGTCAGTGAGAGAGTGTCAGTGAGTGAGTGTCAGTGCGTGTGTGTCAGTGAGTGAGTGTCAGTGAGTGAGTGTCAGTGAGTGAGTGTCTGTGAGTGAGTGTCAGTGAGTGTGTGTCAGTGAGTGAGTGTCAGTGAGTGTCAGTGAGTGAGTGTCAGTGAGTTAGTGTCAGTGAGTGCGTGTCAATGAGTGAGTGTCAGTGAGTGAGTGTCAGTGAGTGAGTGTCCGTGAGTGTGTGTCAGTGAGTGAGTGTCAGTGAGTGAGTGTCAGTGAGTGTCAGTGAGTGTCAGAGAGTGAGTGAGTGTCAGTGAGTGAGTGTCATTGAGTGTGTGTCTGTGAGGGAGTGTCAGTGAGGGAATGTCAGTGAGTGAGTGTCAGTGAGTGTGTGTCAGTGAGTGAGTGTCAGTGAGTGAGTGTCAGTAAGTGTGTGTCAGTGAGTGAGTGTCAGTGAGTGAGTGTCAGTGAGTGAGTGTCAGTGTGTGTGTGTCAGTGAGTGAGTGTCAGTGAGTGAGCGTCAGTGAGTGAGTGTCATTGAGTGAGTGTCAGTGAGCGAGTGTCAGTGAGTGTCAGTGAGTGAGCGTCAGTGAGTTAGTGTCAGTGAGTGAGTGTCAGTGAGTGAGTGTGAGTGAGTGATCGTGAGTGATTGTCAGTGAGTGACTGTCAGTGAGTGAGTGTCAGTGAGTGAGAGTCAGTGAGTGAGTTTCAGTGAGTGTCAGTGGGTGAGTGTCAGTTAGTGAGTGTCAGTGAGTGAGTGTCAGTGAGTGAGTGTCAGTTATTGAGTGTCAGTGAGTGAGCGTCAGTGAGTGAGTGTCAGTGAGTGTCAGTGGGTGAGTGTCAGTGAGTGAGTGTCAGTGAGTGAGTGTCAGTTATTGAGTGTCAGTGAGTGAGTGTCAGTGAGTGAGTGTCAGTGAGTGAGTGTGACAGTAAATGAGTTTCAGTGAGTGTCTGGGAGTGAGTGAGTGTCAGTGAGTGAGTGTCAGTGAGTGAGTGCCAGTGACTGTCAGTGAGTGAGTGTCAGTGAGTGTCATTGATTGAGGGAGTGTCAGTGAGTTTCAGTGAGTGAGTGTGAGTGAGTGAGTCTCATTGTGTGAGTGTCAGTGAGTGAGTGTCAGTGAGTGTCAGAGAGTGAGTGAGTGTCAGTGAGTGAGTGTCATTGAGTGAGTGTCAGTGAGTGAGTGTCAGTGAATGAGAGACACTGAGTGAGTGTCAGTGAGTGAGTGTCAGTGAGTGAGTGACAGTGAGTAAGTGTCAGTGAGTGAGTGTCAGTGAGTGAGTGTAAGTGAGGGATTGCCAGTGAGTGAGTGTCAGTTAGTGGGTGTCAGTGAGTGAGTATCAGTGAGTGAGTCTGAGTGAGTGAGGGTCAGTGAGTGAGTGAGTGTGGGTGAGTGCGAGTGAGTAAGCATCAGTGAGTGTCAGTGAGTGAGTGTCAGTGAGTGTCAGAGAGTGAGTGAGTGTCAGTGAGTGAGTGTCAGTGAGTGAGTGTCAGTGAGTGAGTGTGAGTGAGTGTCAGTGAGTGAGTGTCAGTGTGTGAGTGTTAGTGAGTGAGTGTCAGTGAGTGGGTGTCAGTGAGTGAGTGTCATTGAGTGAGTGTCAGTGAGTGTCAGAGAGTGAGTGAGTGTCAGTGAGTGAGTGTAAATGAGTGTGTCTCAGTGAGGGAGTGTCAGTGAGAGAGTGTCAGTGAGTGAGTGTCAGTGCGTGTGTGTCAGTGAGTGAGTGTCAGTGAGTGAGTGTCAGTGAGTGAGTGTCTGTGAGTGAGTGTCAGTGAGTGTGTGTCAGTGAGTGAGTGTCAGTGAGTGTCAGTGAGTGAGTGTCAGTGAGTTAGTGTCAGTGAGTGCGTGTCAATGAGTGAGTGTCAGTGAGTGAGTGTCAGTGAGTGAGTGTCCGTGAGTGTGTGTCAGTGAGTGAGTGTCAGTGAGTGAGTGTCAGTGAGTGTCAGTGAGTGTCAGAGAGTGAGTGAGTGTCAGTGAGTGAGTGTCATTGAGTGTGTGTCTGTGAGGGAGTGTCAGTGAGGGAATGTCAGTGAGTGAGTGTCAGTGAGTGTGTGTCAGTGAGTGAGTGTCAGTGAGTGAGTGTCAGTAAGTGTGTGTCAGTGAGTGAGTGTCAGTGAGTGAGTGTCAGTGAGTGAGTGTCAGTGTGTGTGTGTCAGTGAGTGAGTGTCAGTGAGTGAGCGTCAGTGAGTGAGTGTCATTGAGTGAGTGTCAGTGAGCGAGTGTCAGTGAGTGTCAGTGAGTGAGCGTCAGTGAGTTAGTGTCAGTGAGTGAGTGTCAGTGAGTGAGTGTGAGTGAGTGATCGTGAGTGATTGTCAGTGAGTGACTGTCAGTGAGTGAGTGTCAGTGAGTGAGAGTCAGTGAGTGAGTTTCAGTGAGTGTCAGTGGGTGAGTGTCAGTTAGTGAGTGTCAGTGAGTGAGTGTCAGTGAGTGAGTGTCAGTTATTGAGTGTCAGTGAGTGAGCGTCAGTGAGTGAGTGTCAGTGAGTGTCAGTGGGTGAGTGTCAGTGAGTGAGTGTCAGTGAGTGAGTGTCAGTTATTGAGTGTCAGTGAGTGAGTGTCAGTGAGTGAGTGTCAGTGAGTGAGTGTGACAGTAAATGAGTTTCAGTGAGTGTCTGGGAGTGAGTGAGTGTCAGTGAGTGAGTGTCAGTGAGTGAGTGCCAGTGACTGTCAGTGAGTGAGTGTCAGTGAGTGTCATTGATTGAGGGAGTGTCAGTGAGTTTCAGTGAGTGAGTGTGAGTGAGTGAGTCTCATTGTGTGAGTGTCAGTGAGTGAGTGTCAGTGAATGAGAGACACTGAGTGAGTGTCAGTGAGTGAGTGTCAGTGAGTGAGTGACAGTGAGTGAGTGTCAGTGAGTGAGTGTCAGTGAGTGAGTGTCAGTGAGTGTCAGTGAGTGTCAGAGAGTGAGTGAGTGTCAGTGAGTGAGTGTCATTGAGTGTGTGTCTGTGAGGGAGTGTCAGTGAGGGAATGTCAGTGAGTGAGTGTCAGTGAGTGTGTGTCTGTGAGTGAGTGTCAGTGAGTGAGTGTCAGTGAGTGTGTGTCAGTGAGTGAGTGTCAGTGAGTGAGTGTCAGTGAGTGAGTGTCAGTGAGTGAGTGTCAGTGTGTGTGTGTCAGTGAGTGAGTGTCAGTGAGTGAGCGTCAGTGAGTGAGTGTCATTGAGTGAGTGTCAGTGAGCGAGTGTCAGTGAGTGTCAGTGAGTGAGCGTCAGTGAGTTAGTGTCAGTGAGTGAGTGTCAGTGAGTGAGTGTGAGTGAGTGTCATTGAGTGAGTGTCAGTGAGTGTCAGAGAGTGAGTGAGTGTCAGTGAGTGAGTGTAAATGAGTGTGTCTCAGTGAGGGAGTGTCAGTGAGAGAGTGTCAGTGAGTGAGTGTCAGTGCGTGTGTGTCAGTGAGTGAGTGTCAGTGAGTGAGTGTCAGTGAGTGAGTGTCTGTGAGTGAGTGTCAGTGAGTGTGTGTCAGTGAGTGAGTGTCAGTGAGTGTCAGTGAGTGAGTGTCAGTGAGTTAGTGTCAGTGAGTGCGTGTCAATGAGTGAGTGTCAGTGAGTGAGTGTCAGTGAGTGAGTGTCCGTGAGTGTGTGTCAGTGAGTGAGTGTCAGTGAGTGAGTGTCAGTGAGTGTCAGTGAGTGTCAGAGAGTGAGTGAGTGTCAGTGAGTGAGTGTCATTGAGTGTGTGTCTGTGAGGGAGTGTCAGTGAGGGAATGTCAGTGAGTGAGTGTCAGTGAGTGTGTGTCAGTGAGTGAGTGTCAGTGAGTGAGTGTCAGTAAGTGTGTGTCAGTGAGTGAGTGTCAGTGAGTGAGTGTCAGTGAGTGAGTGTCAGTGTGTGTGTGTCAGTGAGTGAGTGTCAGTGAGTGAGCGTCAGTGAGTGAGTGTCATTGAGTGAGTGTCAGTGAGCGAGTGTCAGTGAGTGTCAGTGAGTGAGCGTCAGTGAGTTAGTGTCAGTGAGTGAGTGTCAGTGAGTGAGTGTGAGTGAGTGATCGTGAGTGATTGTCAGTGAGTGACTGTCAGTGAGTGAGTGTCAGTGAGTGAGAGTCAGTGAGTGAGTTTCAGTGAGTGTCAGTGGGTGAGTGTCAGTTAGTGAGTGTCAGTGAGTGAGTGTCAGTGAGTGAGTGTCAGTTATTGAGTGTCAGTGAGTGAGCGTCAGTGAGTGAGTGTCAGTGAGTGTCAGTGGGTGAGTGTCAGTGAGTGAGTGTCAGTGAGTGAGTGTCAGTTATTGAGTGTCAGTGAGTGAGTGTCAGTGAGTGAGTGTCAGTGAGTGAGTGTGACAGTAAATGAGTTTCAGTGAGTGTCTGGGAGTGAGTGAGTGTCAGTGAGTGAGTGTCAGTGAGTGAGTGCCAGTGACTGTCAGTGAGTGAGTGTCAGTGAGTGTCATTGATTGAGGGAGTGTCAGTGAGTTTCAGTGAGTGAGTGTGAGTGAGTGAGTCTCATTGTGTGAGTGTCAGTGAGTGAGTGTCAGTGAATGAGAGACACTGAGTGAGTGTCAGTGAGTGAGTGTCAGTGAGTGAGTGACAGTGAGTGAGTGTCAGTGAGTGAGTGTCAGTGAGTGAGTGTCAGTGAGGGAGTGTCAGTGAGTGAGTGTCAGTTACTGGGTGTCAGTGAGTGAGTATCAGTGAGTGAGTCTGAGTGAGTGAGTGTCAGTGAGTGAGTGAGTGTGAGTGAGTAAGCGTCAGTGAGTGAGTGTCAGTGAGTGAGTGTCAGTGAGTGTCAGTGAGTGAGTGTCAGTGAGTGAGTGTCAGTGAGTGAGTGTGAGTGAGTGTCAGTGAGTGAGTGTCAGTGTGTGAGTGTTAGTGAGTAAGTGTCAGTGAGTGAGTGTCAGTGAGTGAGTGTCAGTGAGTGAGTGTCAGTGAGTGTCAGAGAGTGAGTGAGTGTCAGTGAGTGAGTGTCATTGAGTGACTGTCAGTGAGTGAGTGTCAGTGAGTGTCATTGATTGAGGGAGTGTCAGTGAGTTTCAGTGAGTGAGTGTGAGTGAGTGAGTCTCATTGTGTGAGTGTCAGTGAGTGAGTGTCAGTGAATGAGAGACACTGAGTGAGTGTCAGTGAGTGAGTGTCAGTGAGTGAGTGACAGTGAGTGAGTGTCAGTGAGTGAGAGTCAGTGAGTGAGTGTCAGTGAGGGAGTGTCAGTGAGTTAGTGTCAGTTAGTGGGTGTCAGTGAGTGAGTATCAGTGAGTGAGTCTGAGTGAGTGAGTGTCAGTGAGTGAGTGAGTGTGAGTGAGTGTGAGTGAGTAAGCGTCAGTGAGTGAGTGTCAGTGAGTGAGTGTCAGTGAGTGTCAGAGAGTGAGTGAGTGTCAGTGAGTGAGTGTCAGTGAGTGAGTGTCAGTGAGTGAGTGTGAGTGAGTGTCAGTGAGTGAGTGTCAGTGTGTGAGTGTTAGTGAGTGAGTGTCAGTGAGTGAGTGTCAGTGAGTGAGTGTCAGTGAGTGAGTGTCAGTGAGTGTCAGAGAGTGAGTGAGTGTCATTGAGTGAGTGTCAGTGAGTGAGTGTCAGTGAGTGTCAGAGAGTGAGTGAGTGTCAGTGAGTGAGTGTCATTGAGTGTGTGTCAGTGAGGGAGTGTCAGTGAGGGAGTGTCAGTGAGTGAGTGTCAGTGAGAGTGTGTCAGTGAGTGAGTGTCAGTGAGTGAGTGTCAGTGAGTGAGTGTCAGTGAGTGTGTGTCAGTGAGTGAGTGTCAGTGAGTGAGTGTCAGTGAGTGAGTGTCAGTGAGTGTGTGTCAGTGAGTGAGTGTCAGTGAGTGAGTGTCAGTGAGTGAGTGTCAGTGAGTGAGTGTCAGTGAGTGAGTGTCAGTGAGTGTGTGTCAGTGAGTGAGTGTCAGTGAGTGAGCGTCAGTGAGTGAGTGTCATTGAGTGAGTGTCAGTGAGTGAGTGTCAGTGAGTGAGTGTCAGTGAGTGAGTGTCAGTGAGTGAGTGTCAGTGAGTGTCAGTGATTGTCAGAGAGTGAGTGAGTGTCAGTGAGTGAGTGTCATTGCGTGTGTGTCTGTGAGGGAGTGTCAGTGAGGGAATGTCAGTGAGTGAGTGTCAGTGAGTGTGTGTCAGTGAGTGAGTGTCAGTGAGTGAGTGTCAGTGAGTGAGTGTCAGTGAGTGAGTGCCAGTGAGTGAGTGTCAGTGAGTGAGTGTCAGTGAGTGAGAGTCAGTGAGAGACAGTAAGTGAGTGTCAGTGAGTGTCAGTGAGTGTCAGTGAGTGAGTGTCAGTGAGTGAGTGTCAGTGAGTGAGTGTGACAGTAAATGAGTTTCAGTGAATGTCTGGGAGTGAGTGAGTGTCAGTGAGTGAGTGTCAGTGAGTGAGTGCCAGTGACTGTCAGTGAGTGAGTGTCAGTGAGTGTCATTGATTGAGGGAGTGTCAGTGAGTTTCAGTGAGAGAGTCTCATTGTGTGAGTGTCAGTGAGTGAGTGTCAGTGAATGAGAGACACTGAGTGAGTGTCAGTGAGTGAGTGTCAGTGAGTGAGTGACAGTGAGTGAGTGTCAGTGAGTGAGTGTCAGTGAGTGAGTGTCAGTGAGGGAGTGTCAGTGAGTGAGTGTCAGTTACTGGGTGTCAGTGAGTGAGTATCAGTGAGTGAGTCTGAGTGTGTGAGTGTCAGTGAGTGAGTGAGTGTGAGTGAGTAAGCGTCAGTGAGTGAGTGTCAGTGAGTGAGTGTCAGTGAGTGTCAGTGAGTGAGTGTCAGTGAGTGAGTGTCAGTGAGTGAGTGTGAGTGAGTGTCAGTGAGTGAGTGTCAGTGTGTGAGTGTTAGTGAGTAAGTGTCAGTGAGTAAGTGTCAGTGAGTGAGTGTCAGTGAGTGAGTGTCAGTGAGTGTCAGAGAGTGAGTGAGTGTCAGTGAGTGAGTGTCATTGAGTGAGTGTCAGTGAGTGAGTGTCAGTGAATGAGAGACACTGAGTGAGTGTCAGTGAGTGAGTGTCAGTGAGTGAGTGACAGTGAGTAAGTGTCAGTGAGTGAGTGTCAGTGAGTGAGTGTAAGTGAGGGATTGCCAGTGAGTGAGTGTCAGTTAGTGGGTGTCAGTGAGTGAGTATCAGTGAGTGAGTCTGAGTGAGTGAGTGTCAGTGAGTGAGTGAGTGTGGGTGAGTGCGAGTGAGTAAGCATCAGTGAGTGTCAGTGAGTGAGTGTCAGTGAGTGTCAGAGAGTGAGTGAGTGTCAGTGAGTGAGTGTCAGTGAGTGAGTGTCAGTGAGTGAGTGTGAGTGAGTGTCAGTGAGTGAGTGTCAGTGTGTGAGTGTTAGTGAGTGAGTGTCAGTGAGTGGGTGTCAGTGAGTGAGTGTCATTGAGTGAGTGTCAGTGAGTGTCAGAGAGTGAGTGAGTTTCAGTGAGTGAGTGTCAGTGCGTGTGTGTCAGTGAGTGAGTGTCAGTGAGTGAGTGTCAGTGAGTGAGTGTCTGTGAGTGAGTGTCAGTGAGTGTGTGTCAGTGAGTGAGTGTCAGTGAGTGTCAGTGAGTGAGTGTCAGTGAGTTAGTGTCAGTGAGTGCGTGTCAATGAGTGAGTGTCAGTGAGTGAGTGTCAGTGAGTGAGTGTCCGTGAGTGTGTGTCAGTGAGTGAGTGTCAGTGAGTGAGTGTCAGTGAGTGTCAGAGAGTGAGTGAGTGTCAGTGAGTGAGTGTCATTGAGTGTGTGTCTGTGAGGGAGTGTCAGTGAGGGAATGTCAGTGAGTGAGTGTCAGTGAGTGTGTGTCAGTGAGTGAGTGTCAGTGAGTGAGTGTCAGTAAGTGTGTGTCAGTGAGTGAGTGTCAGTGAGTGAGTGTCAGTGAGTGAGTGTCAGTGAGTGAGTGTCAGTGTGTGTGTGTCAGTGAGTGAGTGTCAGTGAGTGAGCGTCAGTGAGTGAGTGTCATTGAGTGAGTGTCAGTGAGCGAGTGTCAGTGAGTGTCAGTGAGTGAGCGTCAGTGAGTTAGTGTCAGTGAGTGAGTGTCAGTGAGTGAGTGTGAGTGAGTGATCGTGAGTGATTGTCAGTGAGTGACTGTCAGTGAGTGAGTGTCAGTGAGTGAGAGTCAGTGAGTGAGTTTCAGTGAGTGTCAGTGGGTGAGTGTCAGTTAGTGAGTGTCAGTGAGTGAGTGTCAGTGAGTGAGTGTCAGTTATTGAGTGTCAGTGAGTGAGCGTCAGTGAGTGAGTGTCAGTGGGTGAGTGTCAGTGAGTGAGTGTCAGTGAGTGAGTGTCAGTTATTGAGTGTCAGTGAGTGAGTGTCAGTGAGTGAGTGTCAGTGAGTGAGTGTGACAGTAAATGAGTTTCAGTGAGTGTCTGGGAGTGAGTGAGTGTCAGTGAGTGAGTGTCAGTGAGTGAGTGCCAGTGACTGTCAGTGAGTGAGTGTCAGTGAGTGTCATTGATTGAGGGAGTGTCAGTGAGTTTCAGTGAGTGATTGTGAGTGAGTGAGTCTCATTGTGTGAGTGTCAGTGAGTGAGTGTCAGTGAATGAGAGACACTGAGTGAGTGTCAGTGAGTGAGTGTCAGTGAGTGAGTGACAGTGAGTGAGTGTCAGTGAGTGAGTGTCAGTGAGTGAGTGTCAGTGAGGGAGTGTCAGTGAGTGAGTGTCAGTTACTGGGTGTCAGTGAGTGAGTATCAGTGAGTGAGTCTGAGTGAGTGAGTGTCAGTGAGTGAGTGAGTGTGAGTGAGTAAGCGTCAGTGAGTGAGTGTCAGTGAGTGAGTGTCAGTGAGTGTGAGTGAGTGAGTGTCAGTGAGTGAGTGTCAGTGAGTGAGTGTGAGTGAGTGTCAGTGAGTGAGTGTCAGTGTGTGAGTGTTAGTGAGTGAGTGTCATTGAGTGAGTGTCAGTGAGTGAGTGTCAGTGAATGAGAGACACTGAGTGAGTGTCAGTGAGTGAGTGTCAGTGTGTGAGTGACAGTGAGTAAGTGTCAGTGAGTGAGTGTCAGTGAGTGAGTGTAAGTGAGGGATTGCCAGTGAGTGAGTGTCAGTTTGTGGGTGTCAGTGAGTGAGTATCAGTGAGTGAGTCTGAGTGAGTGAGTGTCAGTGAGTGAGTGAGTGTGGGTGAGTGCGAGTGAGTAAGCATCAGTGAGTGAGTGTCAGTGAGTGAGTGTCAGTGAGTGTCAGAGAGTGAGTGAGTGTCAGTGAGTGAGTGTCAGTGAGTGAGTGTCAGTGAGTGAGTGTGAGTGAGTGTCAGTGTGTGAGTGTTAGTGAGTGAGTGTCAGTGAGTGGGTGTCAGTGAGTGAGTGTCATTGAGTGAGTGTCAGTGAGTGTCAGAGAGTGAGTGAGTGTCAGTGAGTTAGTGTAAATGAGTGTGTCTCAGTGAGGGAGTGTCAGTGAGAGAGTGTCAGTGAGTGAGTGTCAGTGCGTGTGTGTCAGTGAGTGAGTGTCAGTGAGTGAGTGTCAGTGAGTGAGTGTCTGTGAGTGAGTGTCAGTGAGTGTGTGTCAGTGAGTGAGTGTCAGTGAGTGTCAGTGAGTGAGTGTCAGTGAGTTAGTGTCAGTGAGTGCGTGTCAATGAGTGAGTGTCAGTGAGTGAGTGTCAGTGAGTGAGTGTCCGTGAGTGTGTGTCAGTGAGTGAGTGTCAGTGAGTGAGTGTCAGTGAGTGTCAGTGAGTGTCAGAGAGTGAGTGAGTGTCAGTGAGTGAGTGTCATTGAGTGTGTGTCTGTGAGGGAGTGTCAGTGAGGGAATGTCAGTGAGTGAGCGTCAGTGAGTGTGTGTCAGTGAGTGAGTGTCAGTGAGTGTGTGTCAGTGAGTGAGTGTCAGTGAGTGAGTGTCAGTGAGTGAGTGTCAGTGTTTGTGTGTCAGTGAGTGAGTGTCAGTGAGTGAGCGTCAGTGAGTGAGTGTCATTGAGTGAGTGTCAGTGAGCGAGTGTCAGTGAGTGTCAGTGAGTAAGCGTCAGTGAGTGAGTGTCAGTGAGTGAGTGTCAGTGAGTGTCAGTGAGTGAGTGTCAGTGAGTGAGTGTCAGTGAGTGAGTGTGAGTGAGTGTCAGTGAGTGAGTGTCAGTGTGTGAGTGTTAGTGAGTAAGTGTCAGTGAGTAAGTGTCAGTGAGTGAGTGTCAGTGAGTGAGTGTCAGTGAGTGTCAGAGAGTGAGTGAGTGTCAGTGAGTGAGTGTCATTGAGTGAGTGTCAGTGAGTGAGTGTCAGTGAATGAGAGACACTGAGTGAGTGTCAGTGAGTGAGTGTCAGTGAGTGAGTGACAGTGAGTAAGTGTCAGTGAGTGAGTGTCAGTGAGTGAGTGTAAGTGAGGGATTGCCAGTGAGTGAGTGTCAGTTAGTGGGTGTCAGTGAGTGAGTATCAGTGAGTGAGTCTGAGTGAGTGAGTGTCAGTGAGTGAGTGAGTGTGGGTGAGTGCGAGTGAGTAAGCATCAGTGAGTGTCAGTGAGTGAGTGTCAGTGAGTGTCAGAGAGTGAGTGAGTGTCAGTGAGTGAGTGTCAGTGAGTGAGTGTCAGTGAGTGAGTGTGAGTGAGTGTCAGTGAGTGAGTGTCAGTGTGTGAGTGTTAGTGAGTGAGTGTCAGTGAGTGGGTGTCAGTGAGTGAGTGTCATTGAGTGAGTGTCAGTGAGTGTCAGAGAGTGAGTGAGTTTCAGTGAGTGAGTGTCAGTGCGTGTGTGTCAGTGAGTGAGTGTCAGTGAGTGAGTGTCAGTGAGTGAGTGTCTGTGAGTGAGTGTCAGTGAGTGTGTGTCAGTGAGTGAGTGTCAGTGAGTGTCAGTGAGTGAGTGTCAGTGAGTTAGTGTCAGTGAGTGCGTGTCAATGAGTGAGTGTCAGTGAGTGAGTGTCAGTGAGTGAGTGTCCGTGAGTGTGTGTCAGTGAGTGAGTGTCAGTGAGTGAGTGTCAGTGAGTGTCAGAGAGTGAGTGAGTGTCAGTGAGTGAGTGTCATTGAGTGTGTGTCTGTGAGGGAGTGTCAGTGAGGGAATGTCAGTGAGTGAGTGTCAGTGAGTGTGTGTCAGTGAGTGAGTGTCAGTGAGTGAGTGTCAGTAAGTGTGTGTCAGTGAGTGAGTGTCAGTGAGTGAGTGTCAGTGAGTGAGTGTCAGTGAGTGAGTGTCAGTGTGTGTGTGTCAGTGAGTGAGTGTCAGTGAGTGAGCGTCAGTGAGTGAGTGTCATTGAGTGAGTGTCAGTGAGCGAGTGTCAGTGAGTGTCAGTGAGTGAGCGTCAGTGAGTTAGTGTCAGTGAGTGAGTGTCAGTGAGTGAGTGTGAGTGAGTGATCGTGAGTGATTGTCAGTGAGTGACTGTCAGTGAGTGAGTGTCAGTGAGTGAGAGTCAGTGAGTGAGTTTCAGTGAGTGTCAGTGGGTGAGTGTCAGTTAGTGAGTGTCAGTGAGTGAGTGTCAGTGAGTGAGTGTCAGTTATTGAGTGTCAGTGAGTGAGCGTCAGTGAGTGAGTGTCAGTGGGTGAGTGTCAGTGAGTGAGTGTCAGTGAGTGAGTGTCAGTTATTGAGTGTCAGTGAGTGAGTGTCAGTGAGTGAGTGTCAGTGAGTGAGTGTGACAGTAAATGAGTTTCAGTGAGTGTCTGGGAGTGAGTGAGTGTCAGTGAGTGAGTGTCAGTGAGTGAGTGCCAGTGACTGTCAGTGAGTGAGTGTCAGTGAGTGTCATTGATTGAGGGAGTGTCAGTGAGTTTCAGTGAGTGATTGTGAGTGAGTGAGTCTCATTGTGTGAGTGTCAGTGAGTGAGTGTCAGTGAATGAGAGACACTGAGTGAGTGTCAGTGAGTGAGTGTCAGTGAGTGAGTGACAGTGAGTGAGTGTCAGTGAGTGAGTGTCAGTGAGTGAGAGTCAGTGAGGGAGTGTCAGTGAGTGAGTGTCAGTTACTGGGTGTCAGTGAGTGAGTATCAGTGAGTGAGTCTGAGTGAGTGAGTGTCAGTGAGTGAGTGAGTGTGAGTGAGTAAGCGTCAGTGAGTGAGTGTCAGTGAGTGAGTGTCAGTGAGTGTGAGTGAGTGAGTGTCAGTGAGTGAGTGTCAGTGAGTGAGTGTGAGTGAGTGTCAGTGAGTGAGTGTCAGTGTGTGAGTGTTAGTGAGTAAGTGTCAGTGAGTGAGTGTCAGTGAGTGAGTGTCAGTGAGTGAGTGTCAGTGAGTGTCAGAGAGTGAGTGAGTGTCAGTGAGTGAGTGTCATTGAGTGAGTGTCAGTGAGTGAGTGTCAGTGAATGAGAGACACTGAGTGAGTGTCAGTGAGTGAGTGTCAGTGTGTGAGTGACAGTGAGTAAGTGTCAGTGAGTGAGTGTCAGTGAGTGAGTGTAAGTGAGGGATTGCCAGTGAGTGAGTGTCAGTTTGTGGGTGTCAGTGAGTGAGTATCAGTGAGTGAGTCTGAGTGAGTGAGTGTCAGTGAGTGAGTGAGTGTGGGTGAGTGCGAGTGAGTAAGCATCAGTGAGTGAGTGTCAGTGAGTGAGTGTCAGTGAGTGTCAGAGAGTGAGTGAGTGTCAGTGAGTGAGTGTCAGTGAGTGAGTGTCAGTGAGTGAGTGTGAGTGAGTGTCAGTGTGTGAGTGTTAGTGAGTGAGTGTCAGTGAGTGGGTGTCAGTGAGTGAGTGTCATTGAGTGAGTGTCAGTGAGTGTCAGAGAGTGAGTGAGTGTCAGTGAGTTAGTGTAAATGAGTGTGTCTCAGTGAGGGAGTGTCAGTGAGAGAGTGTCAGTGAGTGAGTGTCAGTGCGTGTGTGTCAGTGAGTGAGTGTCAGTGAGTGAGTGTCAGTGAGTGAGTGTCTGTGAGTGAGTGTCAGTGAGTGTGTGTCAGTGAGTGAGTGTCAGTGAGTGTCAGTGAGTGAGTGTCAGTGAGTTAGTGTCAGTGAGTGCGTGTCAATGAGTGAGTGTCAGTGAGTGAGTGTCAGTGAGTGAGTGTCCGTGAGTGTGTGTCAGTGAGTGAGTGTCAGTGAGTGAGTGTCAGTGAGTGTCAGTGAGTGTCAGAGAGTGAGTGAGTGTCAGTGAGTGAGTGTCATTGAGTGTGTGTCTGTGAGGGAGTGTCAGTGAGGGAATGTCAGTGAGTGAGCGTCAGTGAGTGTGTGTCAGTGAGTGAGTGTCAGTGAGTGTGTGTCAGTGAGTGAGTGTCAGTGAGTGAGTGTCAGTGAGTGAGTGTCAGTGTTTGTGTGTCAGTGAGTGAGTGTCAGTGAGTGAGCGTCAGTGAGTGAGTGTCATTGAGTGAGTGTCAGTGAGCGAGTGTCAGTGAGTGTCAGTGAGTGAGCGTCAGTGAGTTAGTGTCAGTGAGTGAGTGTCAGTGAGTGAGTGTGAGTGAGTGATCGTGAGTGATTGTCAGTGAGTGACTGTCAGTGAGTGAGTGTCAGTGAGTGAGAGTCAGTGAGTGAGTTTCAGTGAGTGTCAGTGGGTGAGTGTCAGTTAGTGAGTGTCAGTGAGTGAGTGTCAGTGAGTGAGTGTCAGTTATTGAGTGTCAGTGAGTGAGCGTCAGTGAGTGAGTGTCAGTGAGTGTCAGTGGGTGAGTGTCAGTGAGTGAGTGTCAGTGAGTGAGTGTCAGTTATTGAGTGTCAGTGAGTGAGTGTCAGTGAGTGAGTGTCAGTGAGTGAGTGTCAGTGAGTGTCAGTGGGTGAGTGTCAGTGAGTGAGTGTCAGTGAGTGAGTGTCAGTTATTGAGTGTCAGTGAGTGAGTGTCAGTGAGTGTCAGTGGGTGAGTGTCAGTGAGTGAGTGTCAGTGAGTGAATGTCAGTTATTGAGTGTCAGTGAGTGAGTGTCAGTGAGTGTCAGTGAGTGAGTGTCAGTGAGTGAGTGTCAGTTAGTGTGTATCAGTGCGTGTCAGTGAGTGAGTGCCAGTGGGTGAGTGTCAGTGAGAGAGTGTCTGTGAGTGAGTGTCAGTGAGTGTGGTGCAATGCGTTTGGGTGACGTGTTTGTCAGTAAATATGGTGCAACGTGTTCATGGTATCAGGACTGCCAAAAGGAAACAGACACTGCGGATAGAGGATCATTTCCACAACAACTCGGACCCCCGGCGCATGTGGCAAGGCATCCAGTCCATCACTGACTACAAGAGTAAAAACACCCGCCCCCCGGCTAGCGATGCCTCCCTTCCTGAGGAGCTTAACAACTTCTACGCTTGCTTTGACAGGGACAACAGGGAGCCGGCTACCAAAGCCTTGCCACCCCCAGAAGACCAGGTGCTCACTTTGTCCACCTCCGACGTAAGGGGTGTTCTACGCGGAGTGAACACACGAAAGGCTGCTGGACCTGATAGCATCCCTGGACGGGTACTCAAGGAATGTGCTGATCAGCTGGCTGATGTCTTCACCACCATCTTCAATCTGTCATTGGCCCAGGCAGTAGTCCCTACATGCTTCAAGACCACTACCATTATCCCTGTGCCAAAGCAAACGGCTGTGACGTGCCTGAACGACTATCGACTTGTCGCACTCACACCCATCATAATGAAGTGTTTCGAGAGACTGGTCCTGGCTCACATCAAAGCCAGTGTTCCCGCCTCTCTTGACCAACACCAGTTTGCCTATCATGCAAACAGATCAACGGAGGATGCAATCACAACTGCTCTACACTCTGCACTGAATCACTTAGATGGTAAAGAGACCTACATCAGAATGCTGTTCATAGACTACAGCTCAGCATTCAACACTATCGTCCCCAACAAGCTGGCCACCAAACTCCACACTCTTGGCCTGAACACTTCCCTCTGCAACTGGACCCTGGACGTCCTAACAAACAGACCCCAGTCTGTCAAATTAGGTAACCACACCTCCACCCCCGGACCCTGAACACGGATGTGTGCTGAGCCCCCTCCTCTACTCCCTCTTCACCCACGACTGTGTGGCTGTTCATGGTTCCAACACCATCATCAAGTTTGCGGATGATAACACGATAGTAGGCCAGATCACCAACAACGATGAGTCAGCCTACAGGGAGGAGGTCCAGCAGCTCATGAAGTGGTGCGCCGATAACAACCTGGCCCTTAACATCAAGAAAACCAAAGAAATCATTGTGGACTTCAGGAAGTCTAAAGGCGGAAGTCACACCCCAATCCACATCCATGGGGCTGTGGTGGAAAGGGTGGACAGCTTTAAGTTCCTCAGAGTCCACATCATGGAAGACCTCTCCTGGTCCCTCAATACCTCCTCCCTGGTGAAGAAGGCCCAGCAGCGCCTATATTTCCTAAGGAGGCTGAAGGGATGTAAGCTGTCACCCCTGATCCTCTCTAACTTTTACCGCTGCACAATAGAGAGCATCCTGACGAACTGTATCACAGTATGGTATGGCAGCTGTAGCTACTATGACCGGAAAGCCCTGCAGCGGGTAGTCAAAACTGCCCAACGCATTACCGGCACCCGGCTACCGACCATAGAGCACATATACCAGAAACGCTGTTTACGGAGGTCACGGACCATCATCAAAGACCCTACCCACCTCAGCCACAGTCTGTTCGCCCTCCTGCCATCTGGGAGATGCTACAGATGCATTCGCACCCGAACGACCAGATTTAGGAACAGCTTCTTTCCCAGGGATGTCATCCTACTGAACTCCACAAATAAACTCTAAAGCCTGCACATCTGCCAATGCACTTTATTATGGTTATGTTTATGTTAATGTATTACAAGCCAAATGAATGTCGAATGTTTAAATGTCTTAATCTAAATGTACACTCTCGGGAGCCACAAGCCTACATTTCGTTGTACTGCACTTGTGCACTAACAATGACAATAAAGTTGATTATGATTATGATTATGATGATTGGTTGATGTGTGTATCAGTGAGTGTGGTGCAATGTGTTTGGGTGATGTGTGTATCAGTGAGTGTGGTGCAATGTGTTTGGGTGAAGTGTTTATCAGTGAGTGTGGTGCAATGTGTTTGGGTGAAGTGTTTATCAGTGAGTGTGGTACAATGTGTTTGGGTCCTATGTGTTTCAGTGAGTGCGTTGCAATATGTTTGGGTGAATTGTGTCAGTGAGTGTGGCGCAATCTGTTTGGGTCCTATGTGTTTCAGTGAGTGCATTGCAATGTGTTTGGCTGATGTTTGTCAGTGAGTGTAGTGCAATGTGATTGGGTGATATGTGTCAGTGAGTGTGGTGCAAAGTGTTTGTGTGATGTCTGTTTCACTGAGTGTGGTGCAGTGTGTTTGGGTGATGTGTGTGTCAGTGAGTGTGCTGCAATTTTTTTGGGTGATGTGTGTGTCAGTGAGTGTGGTGCAATGTGTTTGGTGAAGTGTGTCAGTGAGTGTGGTGCAATATGTTTGGATGAAATTTGTCAGCCTGTATGGTGCAAAGTGTTTGGGTGAAGTGTGTATCAGTGAGTGTGCTGCAATGTGCTTGAGTGATGTGTGTGTAAGATTCGAAATTTTCAGTAATTAATCACGCAAGAAAATAGGGTTAATAAGACAGTTTATTGACCAAAAGAGGCTTGTACAGAAAAACCTTTGATAAAAGGGCATACAAAATGGCCGTCGGACCTCGTGATCAGTTTCTGGGACCATTTGATTTCTGTTACTGCAAGCAAGACAGGCTTGTGGATTGAGGACAGTAAGCCCGCGAAAGCCAGTATCAGGAAAACGAAACTCAGGGAACTGAGCATACATATTAATTGGATTCTAAGTACAGGACAGTGTTGGGTTACAGGATGAGGCCCATCAAGAAATGGGCGGACAATTGAATGAACACTTAAACCCATTTACTGTACAAAGGAAAACCGTTTGACAGCCATCAAGGGCAATCTCCAGACCGATCAATATACGAACCGAGTTATGGTGACAAAGTAAAAGACATTATCGGCCCAGGAAGGCCAGTTAAGCTATCACCGGCTCCCGTTACAAGACAAAGCGCCCCTGCAGAGATTTCTGCCCGCCAAAAATATTACAAAGACAGGACTATGATCTGGCGGGAGACAAGACTGTCCCAAAAGTGTATAACTATGGATTTGAAAGGTCCATCAGCGCGCTACGCTTCACCTCGACGGTTACGCTTCACTTGTAGGACGATTCACTTCTTCGGTACAATTCGTAACTTCGGTGAGGAACGGAAGACGATGAGAAGACTTCGGCTTGGAAGCCAGCTCGGCCAGGCAAGGTCCGGCCACGACGGGAAGACGACGAGGGTGGCCCGGGTACTTTTGTCGGGAGATCATTGACGACCCAGCCCTCCAGCTCTGTTTCGAAGGATAACAATGACTGCATAAAGAAAGCAATTCGGTATCAGCGTCCCACCCCGTGGAAGACCATTGAGAGACCGACGACCAAGGTCGGAGAAGAAGACACTCAGGGTCCAACACTCCAGTGTCTCAACATCACATCGGTGGCAGATTCGTCCATGTGCATCCAGTTCTTAAAGTCACGTCGGTAACGGATTCATCCATGACGAGCGCTCACCAAGGCTGTATCTGCTGCTCCATCGCGTAAGAAAACCAAACTGCGCCAGAAGTTTTCAAATCCACGTGATGACGGAAAGCTGTGCCAAAAAGGCTGCGAACCCCATTTTTGCGAATCTG
Organism: Somniosus microcephalus; assembly: GCF_052327205.1. Classification (NCBI taxonomy): domain Eukaryota; kingdom Metazoa; phylum Chordata; class Chondrichthyes; order Squaliformes; family Somniosidae; genus Somniosus; species Somniosus microcephalus. Next base: position 147,947,886 of record NC_140992.1, on the reverse strand, counting down.
AAAGTGGTGAGCATGATCCCGAGTTCCTCAAGTCGAAACTTAGTTTAGGTCTATGGGAGGGGGTTAAGGGTAATCGTAATGTGTTTCCCCTTTTACAATGTGCCGTGTGTTCCCCATTTCCATAGAGTTAAGTTTATAGATATGTACATACTTGTAGTCACTTTAATCTGTGCTTATGACATGTATTTTATAATGCTGCAAACTGTTTAATAATAAAAGCATCCATTTCGTGCTATTCAACCTGGTCTATTGAGTCTTTCTCTGCACTACAGTTCCCTGCACCTAAGCCCAAGGTCTAGAACCGTAGGGAAGAGTGGGTCAAACCACTCGAGGGTAATTATTGCACGAAGCCTGGTAGGAGACCAGAATGAGCAAGAGAAACCCCCTACAGTGTGTCAGTGAGTGTGGTGCAATGTGCTTTGGTGATATGTGTGTCAGTGAGTGTGGTGCAATGTGTTTGGGTGATGTGTGTGTCAGTGAGCGTGGGGCAATGTGTTTGGGTAATGTGTATGTCATTGAGTGTGGTGCAATGTGATTGGGTCATGTATGTTTCAGTGAGTGCGTTGCAATGTGTTTGGGTAAAGTGTGTCAGTGTGTATGGTGCAATGTGTTTGGGTAATGTGTGTGTCAGTGAGTGTGGTGCAATGAGGTTTGGTGATGTTTGTCAGTGAGTGTGGTGTAAAGTGTTTGGGTAATGTGTATGTCAGTGAGTGTGGTGCAATTTGTTTGGGTAATGTGTATGACAGTGAGTGTGGTGCAATGAGTTTGAGTGATTGGGTGATATGTGTCACTGATTGTGGTGCAATGTGTTTTGGTGATATGGGTGTCTTTGATTTTGGTGCAATGTATTTAGGTGAACTGTGATAGTGAGTGTGGTGCAATATGTTTGGGTGACGTGTGTGTCAGTGAGTATGGTGCAATGTGTTTGGGTGATGTGTATGTCAGTGAGTGTGGTGCAATGTGTTTGGTTGATGTGTGTGTTCGTGAGTGTTGTCCAATGTGTTTGGATTATGTGTGTCAGTGAGTGTGGTGCAATATGTTTGGGAGATGTGTGTCAGTGAGTGTGGTGCAATGTGTTTGGTTGATGTGTGTCAGTGAGTGTGGTGCAATGTATTTTGGTGATGTGTATGTCAGTGAGTGTGGTGCAATGTGTTTGGGCGATGTGAGTGTGGTGCAATGTGTTTGGGTGATGTGTGTGTCAGTGAGTGTGCTGCAATGTGTTTGGGTGAAGTGTCAGTGAGTGTGGTGTAATGTGTGTCAGTGATTGTCGTGCAATGTGTTTGGGTGATGTGTGTCAGTGAGTGTGGTGCAATATGTTTGGGAGATGTGTGTCAGTGAGTGTGGTGCAATGTGTTTGGTTGATGTGTGTCAGTGAGTGTGGTGCAATGTATTTTGGTGATGTGTATGTCAGTGAGTGTGGTGCAATGTGTTTGGGCGATGTGAGTGTGGTGCAATGTGTTTGGGTGATGTGTGTGTCAGTGAGTGTGCTGCAATGTGTTTGGGTGAAGTGTCAGTGAGTGTGGTGTAATGTGTGTCAGTGATTGTCGTGCAATGTGTTTGGGTGATGTGTGTCAGTGAGTGTGGTGCAATGTGTTTGGGTGATGTATGTTAGTGAGTGTGGTGCAATGTGATTGGGTGATGTGTGCGTCAGTGAGAGTGGTGCAATGTGTTTGGGTGATGTAAGTCAGTGAGTGTGGTGCAATGTGATTGGGTGATGAGTGTGTGAGAGAGTGTGGTGCAATGTGCCTGGGTGAAGTCTGTCAGTGTGCTTGGTGAAGTGTGTGTCAGTGAGTGTGGTGCAATGTGTTTGGTGATGTGTGTGTCAGTGAGTGTGGTGCAAAGTGTTTGGGTGATGTGTGTGTCAGTGAGTGTGGCGCAATATGTTTTGGTGATGTGTGTGTCAGAGAGTGTGGTGCAATGTGTTTGGGTGCAGTGTGTCAGTGAACATGGTGCAAAGTGTTTGGGTGAAGTGTGCCAGTGAGTGTGGTGCAATGTGTTTGGGTGAAGTGTGTTTCAGTGAGTGTGGTGCAATGTGTTTGGGTGAAGTGTGTTTCAGTGAGTGTGGCACAATGTGTTTTGGTGATGTGTGGTGCAATGTGTTTGGGTAATGTGTATGTCAGAGAGTGGTATGCAATATGTTTGGGTCCTATGTGTGTCTGTGAGTGTGGCGCAATGTGTTTGTGTGATGTGTGTCAGTGAACGTGGTGAAAAATGTTTGGGTGAAATGTGTCAGTGGGTGTGCTGCATTGCATTTGTGTGAAGTGTGTTTCAGTGAGTGTGGCGCAATGTGTTTGCGTAATGTGTTTCAGTGAGTGTGGTGCAATGTCTTTGGGTGATATGTTTGTCAGTGACTGTGGTGCAATTTGTTTGGGTGAAGTGTGTCAGTGAGTGTGGTGCAATGTGTTTTTTGATGTGTGTGTCACTGAATGTGGTGCAATGTGTTTGTATGACGTATGTGTCAGTGAGTATGGTGCAATGTGCTTGTGTGATGCGTGAGTCAGTGAGTGTGGTGCAATGTGCTTAGGTGTTGTGTGTCAGTGAGTGTGGTGCAATGTGTTTGGGTGATGTGTGTGTCAAAGAGTATGGTGCAATGTGCTTTAGTGATGTGTATGTCAGTGAGTGTGGTGCATTGTGTTTGGGTGAATTGTGTGTCAGAGTGTGGTGCAATGTGTTTGGCTGCAGTGTGTCAGTGAGTGTGGTGCAATGTGTTTTGGTGATGTGCGGTGCAATGTGTTTGGGTAATGTGTATGTCATTGAGTGTGGTGCAATGAGTTTGGGCCCTATGTGTGTCAGTGAATGTGGTGCAATGTGTTTGGGTGATTAATCTTTCAGTGAGTGCGTTGCAATATGTTTCGGTGATATGTGTCAGTGAGTATGGTGCAATGTGCTTGGCTGATGTGTGTGTCAGTGAGTGTGGTGCAATGTGCTTTGGTGATGTGTGTGTCAGTGAGTGTGGTGCAATGCGTTTTGGTGATGTGTGTGTCAGTGAGTGTGGTGCAATGTGCTTGAGTGATGTGAGGGCAGCACGGTGGCATAGTGGTTAGCACTGTTGCCTCACAGCGCCAGGGACCCGGGTTCGAATCCGGCCTCGGGCGACTGTCTGTGTGGAGTTTGCACATTCTCCCTGTGTTTGCGTGGGTTTCCTCTGGGTGCTCCGGTTTCCTCCCACAGTCCAAAGATGTGCGGGTTAGGTTGATTGGCTATGATAAATTGACCCTTAGTGTTAGGGGGATTAAATACGTGGGGTTACGGGGATAGGGTGGGATATGTGTTGGTGTAGGGGTTACGGGGATCGGGTGGGATATGTGTCGGTGCAGGCTCGATGGGCTGAAATGGCCTCTATCTGCACTGTGGGGGTTCTGTGATTCTGAGTGTCACTGAGTGTGGTGCAATGTGTTTGGGTGATGTGTGTGTCAGTGAATGGGGTGCAATGTGCTTGAGTGATGTGTGTGTCACTGAGTGTGGTGCAATGTGTTTGGGTGATGTGTGTGTCAGTGAGTGTGGTGCAATGGGCTTGGCTGATGTGTGTGTCAGTGAATGTGGTGTAATGTGTTTTGGTGATGTGTGGTGCAATGTGTTTGGGTAATGTGTGTGTCAGTGAGTGTGGTGCAATGTGTTTGAGTGATGTGTGTATCAGTGAGTGTGGTGCAATGTGTTTCTGTGATGTGTGTGTCAGTGAGTGTGGCGCAATATGTTTTGATAATGTGTGGTGCAATGTGTTTGGGTAATGTGTATGTCATTGAGTGTGGTGCAATGTGTTTGGGACCTATGTGTGTCAGTGAGTGTGGTGCAATGTGTTTGGGTGATGTGTGTCAGTTAGTGTGGTGCAATGTGTTTGGGTGATGTGTGTCAGTGAGTGTGGTGCAATGTTTTTGTGTGATGTGTGTCACTGAATGTGGTGCAACGTGTTTGGGTGAAGTCTGTCAAGAGTGTGGTGCAATATGTTTGGGTGAAGTGTGTTTGTGATTGTGGTGCAATGTGTTTGGGTGAAGTGTGTCAGTGAGTGTGGTGAAATGCATTTGGATGAAGCGTGTTTCAGTGAGTATGGTTGTAAGGTTCGAAAATTTCTGCACAACCCCAGAATAGGAGGAAAGTCATTTTTTGCAAAGGATTTTGGAACATTACATAAGAAATCTGTAAAAGTTATAAAAGTGTGGTTGGGCCAAAGAGAAGAATTTGAAGGAGTTAAATTGCACAGTTTTCCTAAGTGTAAGAAAAAAATATTTTGGACTGTTTTAAGGAGTTATTGGGCCAAAGGGATTTAAAATAAAAATCCCAGGAAGATTTGGCTGGTTTAAAAAGACATGTTCAGGCTTGCAAAAGGCTGGAACAATGGAGAGGTGGGGTGGGCCCCCGAGTTTGGATATTGAACTGTCTAGGAATGTCCAGGGCCACCCCAGTTTTACATAAGGACAATGAAGCCTGTTTTCCCGCCGAAAATTCGCAGAGCCAGGTATCGAATAAACAGGGAACTAGATGTAATATCTCCAAATTTGCAGATGACACAAAGCTGGGTGGACGTGTGTGCTGTGAGGAGAATGCCGAGAAACTCCAGGATGATTTGGACAGGTTGGATGATTGGGCAGAAGCATGGCAAATGCACTATAATGTGGATAAATGCGAGGTTATCCACTTTGGTGTCAAAAACAGGAAGGCAGATTATTATCTGAATGGCAACAGATTGGGAGAAGGGGAAGTGCAACGAGACCTGGGTGTCCTTGTGCACCAGTCGCTGAAGGTAAGCATGCAGGTGCAGCAGGCGGTTAAGAAGGCAAATGGTATGTTGGCCTTCATAGCGAGAGGGTTTGACTACATGAACAGGGATGTCTTGCTACAGTTGTACAGGGCCTTAGTGAGACCACATCTTGAGTATTGTGTGCAGTTTTGGCCACCTTATCTGAGGAAGGATGTTCTTGCCATGGAAGGAGTTCAGCGAAGATTCACCAGGCTGATACCTGGGATGGCAGGAATGACGTATGAGGAGATATTGGGTCGATTGGGCTTGTACTTGCTGGAGTTTAGAAGAATGAGGGGGGATCTCATTGAAACTTATAAAATTCTGGCAGGACTGGACAGACTAGATGCAGGGAGGATGTTCCCGATGGTCGGGGAATCCAGAACCAGGGGTCACAGTCTAAGGATAAGAGGTAAGCCTTTTAGGACAGAAATGAGGAGGAATTTATTCACCCAGAGAGTGGTGAACCTGTGGAATTCTCTACTACAGAAGGCAGTAGAGGCCAATTCATTAAATATATTCAAGAAGGAGTTGGATATATTTCTTAAGGCTAAAGAGATCAAGGGGTATGGGGAGAAAACAGGTACCGGGTACTGAACTTGGATGATCAGCCATGATCGCATTGAATGGCGGAGCAGGCTCGAGGGGCCGAATGGCCTGCTCCTATCTTCTATGTTTCTATGTTTCTATGACATGTCCCCAGGAATACAAAGGAAGGAACATTAGCCCTACAGGTAACAACAAACAAACCACAGTCCAAAACCAATTAAAGAGAGTGACAAACGTTTTGCATTTTTAAACTGGTTTCAAGGCAATCCCGAAACCAGTTAAAGGCCGATTAAGTTTAGATGAGCCATCCCCTAAACTCGGTAAGTTTGGATGGGCCATCACTGAAGCTCGTTAAAGTTTTAAAACCTATTCAAAATAACGAGCCCGCCAAATTTTAAAAAGAAACCCGAGCATTGGCGGTCAGTTAAGCCAGGCCACAAATTAGTATAATTGAGGCCTGCCTTTTCAGTTCAGCTCAACAGTCAGTTTGTCAGAAGGTCAGCAAGAGCACAGTACAGCTCAAGAGAGAGATGATCATCGGAGACTCAAAGGAAGAAAGAAGAAACAGAGATCGCGGCAACCAAAGGCCTACAGAAACCAACAACCGTCAATATTACTACCAAACAGGCAATATTGGGACACCGTGACCAACAAGAAAACAACCGCTGAAAACTCACGAACCAAAGACTTGTTTCCATTCTACAGGCTAGTCTGACTTACCCCTAGGTAAAATTTGGAAAAAAAGATCCTAAAACTAGCCTTAACCTGTTGCAAGTTTATTACAACCCCCAAATAAGTCCAAAGCCTAGAACAAAAGGGAGTGGGAGCGATTCGAACCACACAAAGGAGTCAGAGGTGAAGCTGACAAACAAATCACCCACCACCCCTTACAGGTGCAATGTGATTGAGTGATGTGTGTCAGTGTGTATGGTGCAATGTATTTGGGTGATGTGTGTGTCAGTGAGTTTGGAGCAATGTGTTTTGGTAAAGTGTGTCATTGAGTGTGGTGCAATGTGTTTGGGTGAAGTGTATCAGTCAGTGTTGTGCAATGTGCTTGGTTGATCTGTGTGTCAGTGAGTGTGTTGCAATGTGTTTTGGTGATGTGTGTGTCATTGAGTGTGGTGCAATGTTTTTGGGTCATGTGTACGTCAGTGAGTGTAGTGCAATGCATTTGGGTGATGTGTGTGTCAGTGAGTGTGGTGCAATGTGTTTGGGTGAAGTGTGTCAGTGAGTGTTGTGCAATGCGTTTGGGTGATGTGTGTGTCAGTGAGTCTGGTGCAATGTGTTTTGGTGATGTGTGTGTCAGAGAGTGTGGTGCAATATGTTTTGGTGATGTGTGTGTCAGTGAGTGTGGTGCAATGTGTTTTGGTGATGTGTGTCTCAGTGAGTGTGGTGCAATGTGTTTGGGTGATGTGTGTGTCAGTGAGTGTGGTGCAATGTGTTTGGGTAATATGTATGTGATTGAGTGCAGTGCAATGTTTTTGGGTCATGTGTGCGTCAGTGAGTGTGGTGCAATTTTTTTTGGTGATTAGTGTGTCCGTGAGTGCGGTGCAATGTGTTTGGGTGAAGTGTATCAGTGAGTGCGGTGCAATGTGTTTGGGTGATGTGTGTGTCAGTGAGTGTGGTGCAATGTGTTTGGGTGAAGTGTGCCAGTGAGTGTGGTGCAATGTGCTTGGCTGATGTGTGTGTCATTGAGTGTGGCACAATGTGTTTTGGTGATGTGTGGTGCAATGTGTTTGGGTAATGTGTATGTCATTGAGTGGTGTGCAATATGTTTGGGTCCTATGTGTGTCAGTGAGTGTGGCGCAATGTGTTTGCGTGATGTGTGTCAGTGAACGTGGTGCAAAATGTTTGTGTGAAATGTGTCAGTGAGTGTGGTGCAATATGTTTGGGTGAAGTGTGTCAGTGAGTGTGCTGCATTGCGTTTGTGTGAAGTGTGTTTCAGTGAGTGTGGCGCAATGTGTTTGCGTAATGTGTTTCAGTGAGTGTGGTGCAATGTCTTTGGGTGATATGTTTGTCAGTGACTGTGGTGCAATTTGTTTGGGTGAAGTGTGTCAGTGAGTGTGGTGCAATGTGTTTTTTGATGTGTGTGTCACTGAATGTGGTGCAATGTGTTTGTATGATGTATGTGTCAGTGAGTATGGTGCAATGTGCTTGTGTGATGCGTGAGTCAGTGAGTGTGGTGCAATGTGTTTGGGTGTTGTGTGTCAGTGAGTGTGGTGCAATGTGTTTTGGTGATGTGTGTGTCAAAGAGTATGGTGCAATGTGCTTTAGTGATGTGTATGTCAGTGAGTGTGGTGCATTGTGTTTGGGTGAATTGTGTGTCAGAGTGTGGTGCAATGTGTTTGGCTGCAGTGTGTCAGTGAGTGTGGTGCAATGTGTTTTGGTGATGTGCAGTGCAATGTGTTTGGGTAATGTGTATGTCATTGAGTGTGGTGCAATGAGTTTGGGCCCTATGTGTGTCAGTGAGTGTGGTGCAATGTGTTTGGGTGATTAATCTTTCAGTGAGTGCGTTCCAATATGTTTCGGTGATATGTGTCTGTGAGTATGGTGCAATGTGCTTGGCTGATGTGTGTGTCAGTGAGTGTGGTGCAATGTGCTTTGGTGATGTGTGTGTCAGTGAGTGTGGTGCAATGCGTTTTGGTGATGTGTGTGTCAGTGAGTGTGGTGCAATGTGCTTGAGTGGTGTGAGTGTCACTGAGTGTGGTGCAATGTGTTTGGGTGATGTGTGTGTCAGTGAATGGGGTGCAATGTGCTTGAGTGATGCGTGTGTCACTGAGTGTGGTGCAATGTGTTTGGGTAATGTGTGTGTCAGTGAGTGTGGTGCAATGTGTTTGAGTGATGTGTGTGTCAGTGAGTGTGGTGCAATGTGTTTCTGTGATGTGTGTGTCAGTGAGTGTGGCGCAATATGTTTTGGTAATGTGTGGTGCAATGTGTTTGGTTAATGTGTATGTCATTGAGTGTGGTGCAATGTGTTTGGGTCCTATGTGTGCCAGTGAGTGTGGTGCAATGTGTTTGTGTGATGTGTGTCAGTGAACGTGGTGCAAAGTGTTTGGGTGAAATGTGTCAGTGAGTGTGGTGCAACATGTTTGGGTGAAGTGTGCCAGTGAGTGTGGTGAAATGTGCTTGGCTGATGTGTGTGTCAGAGAGTGTGGCGCAATGTGTTTTGGTGATGTGCGGTGCAATGTGTTTGGGTAATGTGTATGTCATTGAGTGTGGTGCAATGTGTTTGGGACCTATGTGTTTCAGTGAGTGCGTTGCAATATGTTTGGGTGATGTGTGTGTCAGTGAATGTGGTGCAATATGTTTGGGTGAAGTGTGTCAGTCAGTGTGTTGCAATATGTTTGGGTGAAGTGTGTGTCAGTGAGTGTGGTGCAATGTGTTTGGGTGATGTGTGCATTCGTGAGTGTGATCCACTGTGTTTGGGTGATGTGTGTCAATGAGTGTGGTGCAATGTGTTTGTGTGAATTGTGTCAGTGACTGTGGTGCAATGTGTTTGGGTGATTTGTGTCAGTGAGTGTGGTGCAATGTGTTTGGGTGATGTGTGTCAGTTAGTGTGGTGCAATGTTTTTGTGTGATGTGTGTCACTGAATGTGGTGCAACATGTTTGGGTGAAGTCTGTCAAGAGTGTGGTGCAATATGTTTGGGTGAAGTGTGTTTGTGATTGTGGTGCAATGTGTTTGGGTGAAGTGTGTCAGTGAGTGTGGTGAAATGCATTTGGATGAAGCGTGTTTCAGTGAGTATGGTTGTAAGGTTCGAAAATTTCTGCTCAACCCCAGAATAGAAGGAAAGTCATTTTTTGCAAAGGATTTTGGAACATTACATAAGAAATCTGTAAAAGTTATAAAAGTGTGGTTGGGCCAAAGAGAAGAATTTGAAGGAGTTAAATTGCACAGTTTTCCTAAGTGTAAGAAAAAAATATTTTGGACTGTTTTAAGGAGTTATTGGGCCAAAGGGATTTAAAATAAAAATCCCAGGAAGATTTGGCTGGTTTAAAAAGACATGTTCAGGCTTGCAAAAGGCTGGAACAATGGAGAGGTGGGGTGGGCCCCCGAGTTTGGACATTGAACTGTCTAGGAATGTCCAGGGCACCCCAGTTTTACATAAGGACATTGAAGCCTGTTTTCCCGCCGATAATTCGCAGAGCCAGGTATCGAATAAACAGGGAACTAGATGTAATATCTCCAAATATATCAACATAGAACCGAACTCCTTCCAGACCTTCAATTATGTGTTCCATCGCTCTATGAAAGATTTCAAATGCAGATATTATCCCAAAAGGCATTCTGAGGAAACTATACCTGCCAAATGGTGTGTTGAAGGTACAGTATTTGGTGCTCTCTTCATCCAGTTTTAGTTGCCAAAATCCTGGTGAGGCATCGATCTTTGTAAATATCTGACACCTGACATTTCACTGGTGATTTCTTCTCGCTTGGGAATCTGGTAGTGTTCACGTTTTATGTTTGCATTTAAGTCCTTTGGATCCATGCATATTCTTAGATCATTGTTCTTTTTCTTTACACATACCATGGAGCTAACCCAGTCTGTTGGCTCTTCGACTTTCCTGATGACTCCTAGTGTGGTCATTCTGTCCAGTTCATTCTTGAGCCGGTCACGCAGGTGTGCTGGAACTCTTCGTGGAGCATGTACCACTGGCTGAGCATCCTCCTTTAGCTGGATCTTGTAAGTGAATGGTAGAACTCCAAATCCTTTGAACACATCCTGGAAATTATTCACTACAGAATCCACTGAGTCATCTGGTCTGCTTATGGCACAGTTTATACAGTAGACTCTCTTGACCAGTTCTAAGTCCTCACAAGTTTTTCCACCCAGTGGTGAATCAAGTCCTTCAGCCACAACAGAAAACATGAGATGATGCACTTTGTCTTTGACTGTCACTTTAAGTCTGCATACACCTAAGCTATCTATTTTCTGTCCATTATAGTCCTTCAGTAGTACTGACTTTTTCTGTATTTTGGGCTTTTCTATCATATTGTTAATGTCACTCCTACTGATTAAGTTTGCTTTTGCCCCAGTGTCTAGTTTCAAGGTAACTAATGCTCCATTTACCTGCAGTGGGATCATCCATTTGTCCTCTTTTACTGCATTAACTTTATGTTCAGCATTGTTAATTCCTGAGGGCTGCACATTTTCTGTATCCTTTTTGATATTGTCACAACACCATTCCTACAAAACATGTCTCACTTAAATCAGTGTCCTCAATTACATTAACTCGTTGCCCTTTCTTAGTTTTTACTTTCGAAAAGCATTGTTTGGCAAAGTGATTCTTTCCATTACACTTTGTGCACATTTTCCCAAATGCTGGGCATTGTCTTAACTGGTGTTTGTAACCACAGCGTTTACAATTAAAAATTTCATCCTCTGATTGATTTTCATTTCTGTTCTGCCCAAGTTTCTTCCCCTTGTAGAACACAGCATCGACAGCAGCATTATCACTCATTACAATTGCATCATTATTGATTTCACTGAAAGTCTTCGCGCGCTTTTGAGCTAGCTCGCTGGCTTGGCATATTTTCACAGCAATTTCCAATGTTAGTTCGGTTTCTCTCAACAGACATTCCCTGACTTTTTTATCATGAATACCAAACACAATCTGGGCACGAATCATGGATGTTTTCAGCTCAGAGAAATTACATGTCTGTGCTTTCAGTTTCAGATCAGTCATAAAGCTATCAAAAGTCCCATTTTCTGCTGTGTCCGAGAACAGAAAATGTACCTCTCATAGGTTTCATTCTTTTTGGGAGAACAATGTTTATCAAACTTCTTTAGCACATCATCTAATTTTTCTCTGTTCTCCTCTGGATTAAATACAAATGTATTAAATACCTCTATCACCTGTGGGCCTGCAACCATGAGCAGCAATGCTATTTTCCTTGCATCTGGCTTCGTACCGTACCCGATGGCAGCAATGTAGAGTTCGAATTGTTGTTTAAAAGTCTGCCAATTGCAGTCGATATATCCTGTGAGTTTCAAACGCTCTGGTGGCTTCAAATTCTCCAAGTCACATTGCACAATATTCAGCAGATCTTACTAACCCTGTTACCATGTTATGTTCATTAATAACTAGTCGTTTTTATTAAGAACAGCTAGCTTTTGCTAGATAATTTATTGAGCACATGTGGACAAGGTACAGTATCTGTAGAGGCATCCATTTTCACTGCTGCCTTGTGGGTAGCCTGGTGCATCGTGGGTAGCCCATTCTTATATACATACACCACCACCTAATGTACCATTCCAGAATGACAGTTTACTTATAATTACAATGTGTTTCATTGAGTGTGGTGCAATGTATGTGGGTGATGTCTGTGCCAGTGAGTGTGGTGCAATGTGTTTGGGTGATGTGTGTGTCAGTGAGTGTGGTGCAATGTTTTTGGGTGATGCTTGCGTCAGTGATAGTGGTGCACTGTGTTTGGGTGATGCGCATGTCAGTGAGTGTGGTGCAATGTGTTTCGGTGAAGTTTGTCCTTGAGTGTGTTGCAAAGAGTTTGGGTGATATCTGTGTCAGTGAGAGTGGTGCACTGTGTTTAGGTGAAGTGTGTCAGTAAGCATAGTGCAATGTATTTGGGTGATGTGTGTCATTGAGTGTGGTGCAATATGTTTAGTTGATGTGCGTCAGTGAATGTGGTGCAATGTATTTGGGTGATGAGTGTAAGTGAGTGTGGTGCAATATGTTTGGGAGATGTGTGTCATTGAGTGTGGTGCAATGTGTTTGGGTAATGTGTATGTCATTGAGTGTGGTGCAATGAGTTTGGGCCCTATGTGTGTCAGTGAGTGTGGTGCAATGTGTTTGGGTGATTAATCTTTCAGTGAGTGCGTTCAATATGTTTCGGTGATATGTTTCTGTGAGTATGGTGCAATGTGCTTGGCTGATGTGTGTGTCACTGAGTGTGGTGCAATGTGTTTGGGTGATGTGTGTGTCAGTGAGTGTGGTGTAATGTGTTTTGGTGATGTGTGGTGCAATGTGCTTGAGTGATGTGTGTGTCAGTGAGTGTGGTGCAATGTGTTTCTGTGATGTGTGTGTCAGTGAGTGTGGCGCAATATGTTTTGGTAATGTGTGGTGCAATGTGTTTGGTTAATGTGTATGTCATTGAGTGTGGTGCAATGTGTTTGTGTGATGTGTGTCAGTGAACGTGGTGCAAAGTGTTTGGGTGAAATGTGTCAGTGAGTGTGGTGCAATATGTTTGGGTGAAGTGTGCCAGTGAGTGTGGTGCAATGTGCTTGGCTGATGTGTGTGTCAGTGAGTGTGGCGCAATGTGTTTTGGTGATGTGCGGTGCAATGTGTTTGGGTAATGTGTATGTCATTGAGTGTGGTGCAATGTGTTTGGGACCTATGTGTTTCAGTGAGTGCGTTGCAATATGTTTGGGTGATGTGTGTGTCAGTGAATGTGGTGCAATATGTTTGGGTGAAGTGTGTCAGTCAGTGTGTTGCAATGTGTTTGGGTGAAGTGTGTGTCAGTGAGTGTGGTGCAATGTGTTTGGGTGATGTGTGCATTCGTGAGTGTGATCCACTGTGTTTGGGTGATGTGTGTCAATGAGTGTGGTGCAATGTGTTTGTGTGAATTGTGTCAGTGACTGTGGTGCAGTGTGTTTGGGTGATTTGTGTCAGTGAGTGTGGTGCAATGTGTTTGGGTGATGTGTGTCAGTTAGCGTGGTGCAATGTTTTTGTGTGATGTGTGTCACTGAATGTGGTGCAACGTGTTTGGGTGAAGTCTGTCAAGAGTGTGGTGCAATATGTTTGGGTGAAGTGTGTTTGTGATTGTGGTGCAATGTGTTTGGGTGAAGTGTGTCAGTGAGTGTGGTGAAATGCATTTGGATGAAGCGTGTTTCAGTGAGTATGGTTGTAAGGTTCGAAAATTTCTGCACAACCCCAGAATAGAAGGAAAGTCATTTTTTGCAAAGGATTTTGGAACATTACATAAGAAATCTGTAAAAGTTATAAAAGTGTGGTTGGGCCAAAGAGAAGAATTTGAAGGAGTTAAATTGCACAGTTTTCCTAAGTGTAAGAAAAAAATATTTTGGACTGTTTTAAGGAGTTATTGGGCCAAAGGGATTTAAAATAAAAATCCCAGGAAGATTTGGCTGGTTTAAAAAGACATGTTCAGGCTTGCAAAAGGCTGGAACAATGGAGAGGTGGGGTGGGCCCACGAGTTTGGATATTGAACTGTCTAGGAATGTCCAGGGCCACCCCAGTTTTACATAAGGACAATGAAGCCTGTTTTCCCGCCGATAATTCGCAGAGCCAGGTATCGAATAAACAGGGAACTAGATGTAATATCTCCAAATATATCAACATAGAACCGAACTCCTTCCAGACCTTCAATTATGTGTTCCATCGCTCTATGAAAGATTTCAAATGCAGATATTATCCCAAAAGGCATTCTGAGGAAACTATACCTGCCAAATGTTGTGTTGAAGGTATAGTATTTGGTGCTCTCTTCATCCAGTTTTAGTTGCCAAAATCCTGGTGAGGCATCGATCTTTGTAACTATCTGGCACCTGACACTTCACTGGTGATTTCTTCTCGCTTGGGAATCTGGTAGTGTTCACGTTTTATGTTTGCATTTAAGTCCTTTGGATCCATGCATATTCTTAGATCATTGTTCTTTTTCTTTACACATACCATGGAGTTAAACCAGTCTGTTGGCTCTTTGACTTTCCTGATGACTCCTAGTGTGGTCATTCTGTCCAGTTCATTCTTGAGCTGGTCACGCAGGTGTGCTGGAACTCTTCATGGAGCATGTACCACTGGCTGAGCATCCTCCTTTAGCTGGATCTTGTAAGTGAATGGTAGAACTCCAAATCCTTTGAACACGTCCTGGAAATTATTCACTACAGAATCCACTGAGTCATCTGGTCTGCTTATGGCACAGTTTATACAGTAGGCTCTCTTGACCAGTTCTAAGTCCTCACAAGCTTTTCCACCCAGTGGTGAATCAAGTCCTTCAGCCACAACAGAAAACATGAGACAATGCACTTTGTCTTTGACTGTCACTTTAAGTCTGCATACACCTAAGCTATCTATTTTCTGTCCATTATAGTCCTTCAGTAGTACTGACTTTTTCTGTATTTTGGGCTTTTCTATCATATTGTTAATGTCACTCCTACTGATTAAGTTTGCTTTTGCCCCAGTGTCTAGTTTCAAGGTAACTAATGCTCCATTTACCTGCAGTGGGATCATCCATTTGTCCTCTTTTACTGCATTAACTTTATGTTCAGCATTGTTAATTCCTGAGGGCTGCACATTTTCTGTATCCTTTTTGATATTGTCACAACACCATTCCTACAAAACATGTCTCACTTAAATCAGTGTCCTCAATTACATTAACTCGTTGCCCTTTCTTAGTGTTTACTTTCGAAAAGCATTGTTTGGCAAAGTGATTCTTTCCATTACACTTTGTGCACATTTTCCCAAATGCTGGGCATTGTCTTAACTGGTGTTTGTAACCACAGCGTTTACAATTAAAAATTTCATCCTCTGATTGATTTTCATTTCTGTTCTGCCCAAGTTTCTTCCCCTTGTAGAACACAGCATCGACAGCAGCATTATCACTCATTACAATTGCATCATTATTGATTTAACTGAAAGTCTTCGCGTGCTTTTGAGCTAGCTCGCTGGCTTGGCATATTTTCACAGCAATTTCCAATGTTAGTTCGGTTTCTCTCAACAGACATTCCCTGACTTTTTTATCATGAATACCAAACACAATCTGGGCACGAATCATGGATGTTTTCAGCTCAGAGAAATTACATGTCTGTGCTTTCAGTTTCAGATCAGTCATAAAGCTATCAAAAGTCTCATTTTCTGCTGTGTCCGAGAACAGAAAATGTACCTCTCATAGGTTTCATTCTTTTTGGGAGAACAATGTTTATCAAACTTCTTTAGCACATCATCTAATTTTTCTCTGTTCTCCTCTGGATTAAATACAAATGTATTAAATACCTCTATCACCTGTGGGCCTGCAACCGTGAGCAGCAATGCTATTTTCCTTGCATCTGGCTTCGTACCGTACCCGATGGCAGCAATGTAGAGTTCGAATTGTTGTTTAAAAGTCTGCCAATTGCAGTCGATATATCCTGTGAGTTTCAAACGCTCTGGTGGCTTCAAATTCTCCAAGTCACATTGCACAATATTCAGCAGATCTTACTAACCCTGGTACCATGTTATGTTCATTAATAACTAGTCGTTTTTATTAAGAACAGCTAGCTTTTGCTAGATAATTTATTGAGCACATATGGACAAGGTACAGTATCTGTAGAGGCATCCATCTTCACTGCTGCCTTGTGGGTAGTCTGGTGCATCGTGGGTAGCCCATTCTTATATACATACACCACCACCTAATGTACCATTCCAGAATGACAGGTTACTTATAATTACAATGTGTTTCATTGAGTGTGGTGCAATGTATGTGGGTGATGTCTGTGCCAGTGAGTGTGGTGCAATGTGTTTGGGTGATGTGTGTGTCAGTGAGTGTGGTGCAATGTTTTTGGGTGATGCTTGTGTCAGTGATAGTGTTGCACTGTGTTTGGGTGATGCGCATGTCAGTGAGTGTGGTGCAATGTGTTTGGGTGAAGTTTGTCCTTGAGTGTGTTGCAAAGAGTTTGGGTGATATCTGTGTCAGTGAGAGTGGTGCACTGTGTTTAGGTGAAGTGTGTCAGTGAGCATAGTGCAATGTATTTGGGTGATGTGTGTCATTGAGTGTGGTGCAATATGTTTAGTTGATGTGCGTCAGTGAATGTGGTGCAATGTATTTGGGTGATGAGTGTAAGTGAGTGCGGTGCAATATGTTTGGGAGATGTGTGTCATTGAGTGTGGTGCAATGTGTTTGGGTGCTGTGTGTGTCAGTGAATGTGGTGCAATGTGTTTGGGTGATGTGTGTGTCAGTGAGTGTGGTGCAATGTTTTGGGTGATGTTTGTATCAGTGAGTGTGATGCAATGTGTTTGGGTAATGAGTGTGTCACTGAGTGTGCTACAAAGTTTTTGGGTGATGTGTGTCAGTGAATGTGGTGCAATGTTTTTGTGATGTGTGCGTCGTTAGTGTGGTGCAATGTTTGTGAGTGAAGCATATCAGTGAGTGTGGTGCAATGTGATTGGCTGATGTTTGTATCCGTGAGTGTGGTGCAACATGTTTGGGTGAAGTTTGTCCGTGAGTGTGGTGCAAAGAGTTTGGGTGATATCTGTGTCAGTGAGAGTGTTGCACTGTGTTAGGGTGATTTGTATGTCACTGAGTGTGGTACAATGTGTTTGGGTAAAGTGTGTCTGTGAGTCTGGTGCAATGTGTTTGGGTGAAGTGTGTCAGTGAGCTTGGTGCACTATGTTTGGGTGAGGTGTGTGTCAGTGATTATGGTGCAAAGTGTTTGGGTGAAGTTTGTCGGTGAGTGTGGTGCAAAGAGTTTGGGTGATATCTGTGTCAGTGAGTGTGGTGCACTGTGTTTAGGTGAAGTGTGTCAGTGAGCGTAGTGCAATGTATTTGGGTGATGTGTGTCATAGAGTGTGGTGCAATATGTTTAGTTGATGTGCGTCAGTGAATGTGGTGCAATGTATTTGGGTGATGTGTGTAAGTGAGTGTGGTGCAATATGTTTGGGAGATGTGTGTCATTGAGTGTGGTGCAATGTGTTTGGGTGATGTGTGTGTCAACGAGTGTGGTGCAGTGTGTTTGGGTGATCTGTGTCAGTGTGTGTGGTGCAATGTGTTTGGGTGAAGTGTGGCAGTGAGCTTGGTGCACTATGTTTGGGTGATGTGTGTGTCAGTGATTGTGGTGCAAAGAATTTGGTTGATGTGTGTCAGTTAGTGTGGTGCAGTGTGTTTGGGTGATCTATGTCAGTGAGTGGTGCAATGTGTTTGGGTGATGTGTGTGTCAGTGAGTGTGGTGCAACGTATTTGGATGATGTCTATCAGTGAGTGTGGCGCAATCAGTTTGGGTGATGTTTGTGTCAGTTGGTGTGTTGCAAAGTGTTAGTGTGAAGTGTGTCAGTGAGTGTGGTGCAATGTGTTTGGGTGCTGTGTGTGTCAGTGAGTGTGGTGCAATGTTTTGGGTGATGTTTGTATCAGTGAGTGTGATGCAATGTGTTTGGGTGATGAGTGTGTCACTGAGTGTGCTGCAAAGTTTTTGGCTGATGTGTGTCAGTGAATGTGATGCAATGTTTTTGTGATGTGTGCATCGTTAGTGAGTGCAATGTTTGTGAGTGTGGTGCAATGTGATCGGGTGACGTTTGTATCAGTGAGTGCGGTGCAACATGATTGGGTGAAGTTTGTCCGTGAGTGTGGTGCAAAGTGTTTGGGTGATATCTGTGTCAGTGAGAGTGTTGCACTGTGTTAGGGTGATTTGTATGTCACTGAGTGTGGTGCAATGTGTTTGGGTAAAGTGTGTCTGTGAGTCTGGTGCAAAGTGTTTGGGTGAAGTGTGTCAGTGAGCTTGGTGCACTATGTTTGGGTGAGGTGTGTGTCAGTGATTATGGTGCAAAGTGTTTGGGTGATGTGTGTCAGTGAGTGTGGTGCAATGTGTTTGGGTGATCTATGTCAGTGAGTGCGGAGCAATGTGTTTAGGTGATGTGTGTGTCAGTGAGTGTGGTGCAATGTTTTTGGGTGATGTGTGTCAGTGAGTGTGGTGCAATGTGTTTGGGTGCTGTGTCTGTCAGTGAATGTGGTGCAATGTGTTTGGGTGATGTGTGTGTCAGTGAGTATGGTGCAATGTTTTGGGTGATGTTTGTATCAGTGAGTGTGATGCAATGTGTTTGGGTGATGAGTGTGTCACTGAGTGTGCTGCAAAGTTTTTGGGTGATGTGTGTCAGTGAATGTGGTGCAATGTTTTTGTGATGTGTGCATCGTTTGTGTGGTGCAATGTTTGTGAGTGAAGTATATCAGTGAGTGTGGTGCAATGTGATTGGCTGATGTTTGTACCAGTGATTGTAGTGCAACATGTTTGGGTGAAGTTTGTCCGTGAGTGTGGTGCAAAGAGTTTGGGTGATATCTGTGTCAGTGAGAGTGTTGCACTGTGTTAGGGTGATTTGTATGTCACTGAGTGTGGTGCAATGTGTTTGGGTAAAGTGTGTCTGTGAGTCTGGTGCAATGTGTTTGGGTGAAGTGTGTCAGTGATTATGGTGCAAAGTGTTTGGGTGATGTTTGTCCGTGAGTGTGGTGCAAAGAGTTTGGGTGATATCTGTGTCAGTGAGTGTGGTGCACTGTGTTTGTGTGAAGTGTGTCAGTGAGGGTAGTGCAATGTATTTGGGTGATGTGTGTCATTGAGTGTGGTGCAATATGTTTGGTTGATGTGCGTCAGTGAATGTGGTGCAATGTATTTGGGTGATGTGTGTAAGTGAGTGTGGTGCAATGTGTTTGGATGAAGTCTGTGTCAGTGAGTGTGGTGCAATGTGTTTGGTTGATGTGTGTCAGTGAGTGTGGTGCAATGTTTTTGGGTGATCTATGTCAGTGAGTGTGGTGCAATATATTTGGGTGATGTGTTTCAGTGTGTGTGGTGCAAAATGTTTGGGTGATGTGTGTCAGTGAGTGTGGTGCAATGTGTTTGGGTGATGTGTGTGTCAGTGAGTGTGGTGGAATGTGATTGGGTGATGTGTGTGTCAGTGAGTGTGGTGCAAAGTGTTTGTGTGATGTGTGTTTCACTGAGTGTGGTGCAATATGTTTGGGTGATGTTTGTGTCAGTGAGTGTGGTGCAATGTGTTTGAGTGATGTGTGTCAGTGAGCTTGGTGCACTGTGTTTGTGTGATGTGTGTGTCAGTGACTGTGGTGCAATGTGTTTGGGTAAAGTGTGTCTGTGAGTCTGGTGCAATGTTTTTGGGTGAAGTATGTCAGTATGTGTGATGCAATGTGTTTGGGTGATGTCTGTGTCAGTGAGTGTGGTGCAATGTGTTTGGGTGAAGTTTGTCCGTGAGTGTGGTGCAAAGATTTTGGGTGATATCTGTGTCAGTGAGAGTGTTGCACTGTGTTTGGGTGAAGTGTGTCAGTGAGCGTTGTGCAATGTACTTGGGTGATGTATGTCATTGAGCGGTGTGCAATATGTTTAGTTGATGTGCGTCAGTAAATGTGGTGCAATGTATTTGGGTGATGTGTGTAAGCGAGTGTGGTGCAATGTGTTTGGGTGATGTGTGTGTCAGTGAGTGTGGTGCAATGTGATTGTGAGATGTGTGTGACAGTGAGTGTGGTGCAATGTGTTTGGGTGATGTGTGTGTCAGTGATTGCGGTGCAATGTGATTGTGTGGTGTGTGTGACATTGAGTGTGGTGCAATGTGTTTGGGTGATGTGTGTGTTAGTGAGTATGGTGCAATATGTTTGGGTGATGTGTGTCAGTGAATGTGGTGTAAGAATTCGCAATAATTTACAGCTCTGAAGATTAATTTTTTTGATTAAAGTATCCCTGGGCAATGTGCTTTTAAATTTCCAGGGAGAAAAATGGCTGTCGCACCACATGGCCGAAGACAAAGGGACTTGGAAAGCAACTTTCTGTGTCTGGAAGTAAGGTTCAATGGAGCTGCCAATCAAAGGGGTGTCCCCACCCCCCCCCTGCAGCAGGACAATCGATGCCTGTTTACAAAACGTTACCACAGGACAATGCTTTGTTTACAAAGCAATTGAATGTTATTAGCATTTGTTTGTATATTGAGTGGATACATCTAAACTGCAGAAGAGACTTTTGTATCTTGAATGGGACCGTTTAAGAACTGAATGGGTTTTAAATCACCTAGCATTCTGGACAATAGAGCAGTTGTATTTCCCTTTTGTTTCAGTTCAGGGAGCTCCGGAAGACACATTAACCCAGTCCAACCACTCTGAGTTAGCCAATCACAGCTTTCTCTTGTGTATTGGACCCTTTGGGTGGGAATTTTGCACACAGCCCTTGCAAGGCAGAACGGCAGGACCTCGCCAGGTATAAAAGATAGCTGCTGAGAAGCTATCACTCTCTTTACTTCGATGGACCACAGGTGAGCAGGGTGTACTGACTCCTCAACAAGGCAACCTAGCAGGAGTTTGGGGTGGTGATTTAAGGGAATTGCTAAGATTGTTTAAATAACATTGTAGTCATTGTATCCCTTGTTTTCGCCGTCTGCAACCCCCTGTTATATAGTTTTACTGTAATTACTGTGTTCGTGTGGTATAGTTTATTCTTTTGATTGTAGTTTATTTAGGTAATAAAACTTGATTTTTCTCTCATCCAAACCACTTGTCCGTTTTAATGTCATTAATTATAAGTTCCTCCACTCAGAACTGAAGGAGGGGTAGCGATTCAAAACCGCTGTTTGTAAATTGGTTTAGAGTGCAGCAGCAACAGGCTGCTCACCAGGTAAATTACCATAAACCAGTTAAAAGATGCCCCCCTTACAAATGGCGAGCCAGGTAGGAGATGGGGCAGTTTTTGATTTAATAAGTGGTCTGGATCTGGAGAAAGCATCAGCTATAATTTCTCTCATTGTTTTCAGTATGTGGGTAGCCCTGCGGATGTTAGCAGCAGTGTGTAGGCTGACCTATCATGGTAGAGGTGGCTGGGTTAAGGAGGGTGAGAAGAGGGTGCAGGAGAAGGTAAAAGATGCCAAGAATCGGGAGTCCCAGCTTGAAAAATGCCAGGCGGAGGTAGAACGCCTCAGAGAGGTGTATGAGGCCAGAGCTAGTGGTATGAGGGTGCGGGAGAATGCAAGCCTCACACTAGATGTCATGAAATGCCAAGCATTTATAGAGCGCCTTGTGCAGGAAGTCACAGAGGCAAGGGACTGTGAGATGAGGCTACAGGAGGAAATCACACACCTCACCCAAGAAGCTAGCGAGGGAAAAAGCCATGCAAGGAACAAGATAGAACTCCTAAAGTACCAAATTATAGGAGTAAAGAGGAGCGAGATGAGACTGCGGGAAGAGAATGCCCGCCTCACCTCAGAAGTAACAGAGCAGGAGGAGAAGTTTAGGGAAGTAAAGGCAGCTTATAAGCTGGCCTGCGCCCTAAGGTTTGAGGAAGCAGATCATGGCCCCTGTAGGGCAGAGATAGAAAGCCTTAACATGGCTTTAAAGGTAGCAAGGGGGATGATTTGTCTGATCAGCCCGAAGGCAGGTCAGCTGGACTTTACTGGCAGCCCAAACCAAACCGCCCCACAGGCAGCACCCAGAACGGTGCTGGATTGGGAATTAGAGACCCCAAGACCGCAGCCCACAGCTCCGAGTCTTGAGGAGCTCTGGCAGCGAGGAGTGGTGGACAATGGGGTTGTAGGAGAACAGCAGCAGGTCCCACTAGGCAGGCGGGGACCAGGACCAGTGTACCCCCTCCAACAACGGAGGTACAGTCCACCCGTGAGGAGTGAGCCTGAGAATAGGAATCCTCAGCCCACAGCAAGTTCGAGTTCACGGGCAAGAATTGTGGCTTGTGTGGGGGAAGGAGCCATTCATGTTCAGAGTAAGCTGTTTAAGCCAGGGAACAGGGAAGGAGAGTTCTGGAACCCCTGTAGAGCAGGTCCAGTAGCACAGTGGGTCCGCAAGCCCGAGACAAGATGGTCACCCACTTTACAGTGGCGTAAGGCGGTCTCCCAAACCAGGGAGAAGCCAAAGAACAGGGGTCCCCACTCAACAGCCATAAGCTGCGAGGGACCAGATACAGGAGGCAGTCCAGCTTCGCTGCAGCCAGCAGCAATCTGTGACAGTGCCAGAGACTGGCCTGGCCATCCGGAGACGGGCAGCATTTGTATTATAGCTATGCGTGTGTATATAGCTTGCTTTAAGGTGTAAATTTTAGTTTCATTTAACTGGTACTTTAAGTGTGAGTTTAAGTTTACATGTGTGCCAAATGTTTGTATTTTTGTTCTGAGGTCGAGTGACCCGACCATGTCTCCACCTAAGGCAGCAGGTCAGTGAGACCTGGCTGCATGTCCTTTTAAGTTTTTACAGGATTTGGAAAATGAAGCAGCCCTGTTCACCCAGCCCGAGCTGGGCACTGAATGAAGATATGGAGACAGAATGTTGGGGATCACCTTGCCACTGGACGAATCCAGGAGACCCCGCAGCGATCTTCGGGAAAAACCGGACAGTGTCCGGAGGAATTTGCCTACTCCTCCTATGGGGAGGAGATGGCCCCAGCTGGGTGGCGCATGGCCCCCAACCCAGCACTACCCTGACCGAACTTCACTTGCGGGAGACCTCGCTGCTGAGGAGTCACGATGGGGAAGCGCGGGTGCCTTGTGATAGGGACGCGTTCCCCGGGGGTGGGTGGTGATGGCCCGGGAAAGATTGTATAGAGGAGGGGGAGACCCAAGAGTCGCGTGGGTACGGTCGGGGGAGGGAGGAACTCACCCGGGGGCCCATGGGCAAAGTTAGTGTAAGTGTGGCTGGGGAGGATGAGTGGCTGGCCGGATCTGGGATCCAAGCTTGTGTGGGGCCAGGGAGAGCCATCACACAGGCACCCATCATCTTTCTGCAGCCAGTCGAGGGAAGACGGGAGGGGGAGGGACTGGGGGTCATGATCCCATACTCCCCGGTCTCGGTCTGTGCCAAGGTAATTTTATACATGAGGGGTACCCCGCCTCCACAAAAGGACAAGGGAACGGCTTGGGGCTGGCGGAGCAGGCTGGTCTGTAATTCCATTCTGCCTGTTTTAAAGTTTATGACGATCAAAAGGGGGGTGGAAGGAATATTTACTGCCCGGGTGGGAGGAGCAACACCTACTCGAATTTTGCGACCCATCATTGGCACATGATGGTCGGGGTATATTTAAGCATGTTGTTTCAAATGTTTAATGATTTTTTGTATTTTGTTTCATAGTTCCAAGTCGAGCAGAGGCGTTGGACCCTCTCCGGGCTTGGGATTATTTTGATTGCATTGTGTAACTAAGATTGCAACATTTTGTAATAAGTTATAATGTAAAAGGTGTTGGTAAATTTGGATTACATTGTGTAATTTTACAAGTGTGTAGGGGTATGAGACCCCTTATTGAAAACTGAAGTATCTGTAAGATGCCTACCATACCATGTTTTTTTTCTTGAATTTAAGGGGAATAGACGGGACGGGGATCAGTGGCAGATAGCTATTAGGTAAATACAGGGGATGGTTGTTTGTGAGGGGTCAGAAATTATTGCTCATTTTTCAAGAGGATACGACAAGCAAGCTGGAAGTATCCAAGGGCGGACTGTAAGAATTCGCAATAATTTACAGTTCTGAAGATTAATTTTTTTGGTTACAGAATCCCTGGGCGTTGTGCTTTTAAATTTCCAGGGAGAAAAATGGCTGTCGCACCACATGGCTGAAGACAAAGGGACTTGGAAAGCAGCTTTCTGTGTCTGGAAGTAAAGTTCAATGGAGCTGCCAATCAAAGGGGTGTCCCCACCCACCCCCCCCTGCAGCAGGACAATCGATGCCTGTTTACAAAACGTTACCACAGGACAAAGCTTTGTTTACAAAGCAATTGAATGCTATTAGCATTTGTTTGTGTATCGAGTGGATACATCTAAACTGCAGAAGAGCCTTTTGTATCTTGAATGGGAACCGTTTAAGAACTGAATGGGTTTTAAATCACCTAGCATTCTGGACAATAGAGCAGTTGTATTTCCCTTTTGTTTCAGCCCAGGGAGCTCCAGAAGACACATTAACCAAGTCCAACCACTCTGAGTTAGCCAATCACAGCTTTCTCTTGTGTATTGGACCCTTTGGGCGGGAATTTTGCACACAGCCCTTGCAGGGCCGAACGGCAGGACTTCACCAGGTAATTAAGATAGCTGCTGAGAAGCTAGCTCTCTCTCTTTACTTCGCTGGACCACAGGTGAGCAGGGTGTTCTGACTCCTCAACAAGACAAGCTAGCAGGAGTTAGGGTGTGGTGATTTAAGGGAATTGCTAAGATTGTTTAAATAACATTGTAGTCATTTTATCCCTTGTTTTTGCCGTCTGCAACCCCCTGTTATATAGTTTTACTATAATTACTGCGTTCGTGTGGTATAGTTTATTCTTTTGATTGTAGTTTATTTAGGTAATAAAACTTGATTTTTCTCTCATCCAAACCACTTGTCCGTTTTAATGTCATTAATTATAAGAACTGAAGGAGGGGTAGCGATTCGAAACCACTGTTTGTAAATCGGTTTAGAGTGCAGCAGCAAAAGGCTGCTGACCAGGTAAATTACCATAAACCAGTTAAAAGTTGCCCCCCTTACAGTGCAATGTGTTTGGGTGATCTATGTCTGTGAGTGTGGTGCAATGTGTTTGGGTGATCTATGTCAGTGAGTGTGGTGCAATGTGTTTGGGTGATGTGTGTCAGTGAGTGTGGTGCAATGTGTTTGGGTGATCTAAGTCAGTGAGTGTGGTACATTGGGGCAGAAATTCGGGTCGGGGGCTTGCCGCGCGTGCAAGCTCCCGATCTGCACTTACCCGACGCGCCGGCCGTTGAGCTTCAGGGACGCCTGGAATTCCTGTTTTAAAATGTTGAATCCCGAGCAGCGTCTGACGTCACGCCGCCCAGGAGGGCAGCCAGCGCGAAGCCTGGAGCGCGCAGTGCAAGTGAGACACGCCCCTTGAGGTCTCATTTTAAAAGGACACGCCCCCAATGTTTCTCACAAGCTGCAAAGCATTTTTACATGTAGAGCAGCATTTTAAATAGGTTTTTGGTATTTTTAGGAAGCTTTTGGTAACATTTATAAACTTTTAAAAACATTTACATTATTTTGAAGAATCTGAAGTAGTTTTAAACAGAATTAAAGCGATTTAAATACTTTTAAAAGCCCTGAAAGCATTTTTTTCATTCCATTTATTTAATTAGCAACATCGTCGTCATACGTGTCTTCACACTGTTCCCTTTGGGGAACTGTATGAAGTGGTGGAAGGATTTCTGGCCGTGATTAACGCTGCTTCCGTGACCGTAACCATCTTTGTACCAGCCATTAGGGCGGTTAGTCCTATGGCGGGAGGGTTTTACGGGCTCCCACAACCTATACGAGGGGGGGGGGGCCACCCACACCCATGGACGCAAATATCCCACTGGATGTCTACCCAGAATTTAGAGCCGGAGCTCCGACTCCACTTGCTGGGACTGTCTGGAGCGGGGTTAGAAACCCTACGCCGTGTGGCCCAGCGGCGGGGATGCTACCGCTATTCCAAAGGCCCACTCAGATTAGCAACGTGAAATGGCTGGAATGAGCACAATTCACAGCATTAAAAGAACTCACAATTGAACTGATGATGACCTCAGCAATCTCCTCAACGAGGTGGAGGCGCAGCGCCTGCTCATCATTGGTAATGAGAAGTCCAAGGCACCGCAAAAAGGACAGATGATAGCTTGGTCTTTCAAGTGGCAGCATAGGGCTCCAGTCACGGGGAGGGAAAAGGTGCAGGAAACGTATGGGTGTCACCTTTTGCGCGGAGTGGGCCTTTTGCGTAGCGGTAAGCATCCCCGCCGCTGGGCCAGAAGGAGTAGGGTTTCGAGCCCCGCTCCAGACAGTCCCAGCAAGTGGAGTCGGAGCTCCAACTATAAATTCTGGGTGGACATCCAGCGGGATACTTGCGTCCGCGGGTGTGGGTGGCCCCCCCCCTCAGATGGGTTGTGGGAGCCCGTAAAACCCTCATGCCATAGGACTAACCACCCTAATGGCTGGTATGAAGATGGTTATGGTCAAGGAAGAAGCGTTAACGTGGCCATAAATCCTTCCACCACTTCATACAGTTCCCGAAAGGGAACAGTGTGAGGATACGTACGACGATGACCTCTTGCGCAATGCACCTCCTTGGACCCTCAGTCGCAGATGCGAGGGGGCAAATCGTGCAATTGTTAAATTTTTCATTTTATTGACATGTAAAATGTTGGCCCAGTAATTCCGTTCCAAACGCGTGAGTACGGTCGGGGTACTCACGCGTCTGGCCGGAGGAAATGCCGATTTTCAGCATGCACAGCGCATGCGGGGAAAACCAGCATTTCCTGTCCTCTGAACGAAGGGGTTCAGAGGCAGAACGCGTGTGACTGCACAGGCAGCGCGTGCACAGTAAAATTCGCCGGTTTCATTCATGCTTTCAGTGAGGTTAAGTCCTTACAACTTACACATGAAAAAAGCATGAGTACAGTTGCTCCAGAGGCTGCGGAGGAAGATATATTTTATCGTGGAGCTTCTGAAAGGCAATATTTTTGTTTCGGAAAGGGAGGAAAGTTATTTTAAGAAATGCTGAGGTAAGTTTTAAAGTTTATTTTTGTTTTATTAAAACGGGTTTTCAGTACTGTAGGTAGAAGGAGCAATTGTGGCTATGTGAATTGAATTTGCTGTGTTTATTAAATGTGAAAATGACTCCAACATATTTAAGAAAGAAACTTTTCATCAGTAATATATTCTTTTAAGTAATTATGTATGTATGTCTGTATATATTCCTTTTCGTATATGTATGTATATATTCCTTTACTTATGTGTATGAATGTATGTATTTAATTATCACATTCAGAGAAAGTAACTTATTGGAAAATCATAATTAAATACATACATTCATACACATAAGTAAAGGAATATATACATATACGTAAAGGAATATATACGAACATACATACATAATTACTTAAAAGAATATAATACTGATGAACAGTTTCTTTCTTAAAAATGTTGGAAATGTTACATTACTCATTTTAGAACAGTCATTTTCACATTTAATAAACAAAGCAAATTCAATTCACACAGCCACAATTGCTCCTTCTACCTACAGTACTGAAAACCCATTAAAAAAAAATTAAACTTTAAAACTTACCTCATCATTTCTTAAAATAACTTTCCTCCCTTTCCCAAACAAAAATATTGCCTTTCAGAAGCTCCACGATAAAATATATCTTCCTCCGCAGCCTCTGGAGCAACTTTACACATGCTTTTTTCATGTGTAGGTTGCAAGGACTTAACCTCACTGAATCCATGAATGAATTCGACGAAGTTCACTGCGCACGCGCTGCCTGTGCAGTCGCACGCGCTGTGCCTCTGAACCCCTTCGTTCAGAGGACAGGAAATGCCGGTTTTCTCCACATGCGCTGTGCATGCTGAAAACCGGCATTTCCTCCGGCCAGACACGTGAGTACCCCGACCATACTCACGCGTTTGGAATGGAATTACTGGGCCAATGTGCTTGGGGGATGTGCGTCAGTGTGTGTGGTGCAATGTGTTAGATTGATGTGTGTGTCAGTGAGTGTGGTGCAATGTGTTTGGGTGAAGTGTGTCAGTGAGCGTGGTGCACTGTGTTTGGGTGATGTGTGTCAGTGAGTGTGGTGCAATGTGTTTGGGTGATTTGTGTCAGTGAATGTGGTGTGATGTGTTTGGGTGAAGTTTGTCCGTGAGTGTGGTGCAAAGAGTTTGGGTGATATCTGTGTCAGTGAGTGTGGTGCACTGTGTTTAGGTGAAGTGTGTCAGTGAGGGTAGTGCAATGTATTCAGGTGATGTGTGTCATTGAGAGTGGTGCAATATGTTTGGGTGATGTGTGTCAGTGAGTGTGGTGCAATGTGTTTGGGTGATGTGTATCAGTGAGTGTGGTGCAATGTGTTTGGGTGCTGTGTGTGTCAGTGAGTGTGGTGCAATGTGTTTGGGTGATGTGTGTCAGTGAGTGCGCTGCAATGTGTTTGGGTGATGTGTGTGTCAGTAAGTGTGGTGCAAAGTGATTGTGTGGTGTGTGTTTCAGTGAGTGTGGTGCAGTGTGTTTGGGAGATGTGTGTGACAGTGAGTGTGGTGCAATGTGTTTGGATGAAGTGTGTGTCAGTGAGTGTGGTGCAATGTGTTTGGGTGAAGTTTAGCAGTGAGCTTGGTGCACAGTGTTTGGGTGATGTGTGTGTCAGTGATTGAAGTGCAATGTGTTTGGTTGATGTGTGCCAGTGAGTGTGGTGCAATGTTTTTGGGTGATGTGTTTCAGTGCGTGTGGTGCAAAATGTTTGGGTGATGTGTGTCAGTGAGTGTGGTGCAATGTGATTGGGTGATGTTTGTGTCAGTGACTGTGGTGCAATGTGTTTGGGTGATGTGTGTGTCAGTGAGTGTGGTGCAATGTGTTTGAGTGATGTGTGTCAATGAGCTTGGTGCACTGTGCTTGGGTGATGTGTGTGTCAGTGAGTGTGGTGCAATGTGTTTGGGTGAAGTGTGTGTCAGTGAGTGTGGTGCAATGTGTTTGGGTGAAGTGTGTCAGTGAGTGTGCTGCAATGCATTTGGGTGAAGTGTGTGTCAGTGAGTGTGGTGCAATTTGTTTGGGTGATGTGTGTGTCAGTGAGTGTGGTGCAATCTCTTTGGGTGCAGTGTGTCAATGAATGTGGTGCAAAGTGTTTGGGTGAAATGTGTCAGTGAGTGTGGTGCAATGCGTTTGGATAAAGTGTGTGTCAGTGAGTGTGGTTGTCAGGTTCGAAAGTTTCTGCACAACCCCAGAACTGAAGGAAAGTCATTTTTTTCAAAGGATTTTGGAACATTACAGACGAAATCTGTAAAAGGGATAAAAGTGTGGTTGGGCCAAAAAGAAGAATTTCAATGAGTTAAATTGCACAGTTTTCATAAGTGAAAGAAGAAAAGATTTTGGACTGTTTTAAGGAGTTATTGGGCCAAAGTGATTTAAAATAAAAATCCCAGGAAGATTTGGCTGGTTTAAAAAGATATGTTCATGCTTGCCAAAGGCTGGAACAATGGGGAGGCGGGGTGGGCCCCTGAGTTTGGATATTGAACTGTCTAGGAATGTCCATGGCCGCCCCAGTTTTACATAAGGACATGAAGCCTGTTTTCCAGCCGAGAATTCGCAGAGCCAGATATCTCATAAACAAAACATGTCCCCAGGAATACAAAGGAAGGAACATTAGCCCTATAGGTTACAACAAACACACCACAGTCCAAAACCAATTAAAGAGATTGACAAACATTTTGCATTTTTAAACTGGTTTCAAGACATTGCCGAAGCGAGTTAAAGGCCGAGTAAGTTTAGATGAGCCATCCCCTAAACTCGTTACGTTTGGATGGGCCATCCCGAAGCTCATTAAAGTTTTAAACCTATTCAAAATAACGAGCCCGCCAAATTTAACAAAGAAACCCGAGATTTGGCGGTCAGATAAGCCAGGCCCCAAATTATTGTAATTGAGGCCTGCCTTTTCAGTTCAGCTCAACAGTCAGCTCGTCAGAAGGTCAGCAAGAGCACAGTACAGCTCAAGAGAGAGATGATCATCGGAGACTCGAAGGAAGAAAGAAGAAACAGAGATCGCGGCAACCAAAGGCCTACAGAAACCAACAACCGCCAATATTACCACCAACCAGGCAATATTGGGCCACCGCGACCAACAAGAAAACAACCGCTGAAGACTCACAAACCGAAGACTTGTATTCCACTCTACAGGCTAGTGTGACTTACCCCTCGGTAAGATTTAGACACAAAAGACCCTAAAACTAGCCTTTTCGAAAGAAAATTGATTCTTAGCCTATAGATCCAACAGCGCGACTAACCGCATCTGCGGACAAACTCAAACTGAAGATCCAACGCAGGTGCAGTGTTTTACCTCGTCCGTGGTACAGCAGGCCCCAACCACAACAACTAAAGAGAACCCCGAAATCGCGAACCTCTACATCTGTCTTCCTGGCCCTCTGGATTCCAGCCTAGCTGGTGTAGTGGGGTTGGGAGGGTAAGGGTTTTGTGTATTGTAATTCTCCCTCGCTTATTTCTGAGTGTTCCCCACCCTTTTAAATTATAAGTTTTATTGTACTGTATATTTTCCTGTATAAAAATAAAGATCTGAATTCTTTTGACTAACCCAGGTGTCTGTTGCAAGTTTATTACAACCCCCAAATATGTCCAAAGTCTAGAACAAAAGGGAGTGGGAGCGATTCGAACCACTCAAAGGAGTCAGCGGTGAAGCTGACAAACAACCCACCAACCACCCCTTACAGGAGCAATGTGATTGAGTGATGAGTGTCAGTGTGTGTGGTGCATTGTTTTTGGGTGATGTGTGTGTCAGTGACTGTGGTGCAATGTGTTTGGGTGAGGCATGTCAGTGAGTGTGGTGCAATGTGTTTGGGTGAAGTGTGTCAGTGAGTTTGGTGCAATGTTTTTGGCTTAAGTGTGTCAGTGAGTGTGGTTCATGTGTTTGGGTGATGTATGTCCGTGAGTGTGGTGCAATGTGTTTGGGTGAAGTGTGTCAGTGATGTACTGCAATGTGTTTGGGTGATGTGTATCAGTGAGTGTGGTGCAATGTGATTGGTTGATGCGTGTGTCAGTGAGTGCTGTGCAATGTGTTTGGGTGATGTGTGTCAGTGAGTGTGGTGCAATGTTTTTGGGTGATGTGTGTGTCAGTGAGTATGGTGCAATGTGGTTGGGTGATATATGTATCAATGAGTGTGGTGCATTGTGTTTGGGTGATCTGTGTGTCAGTGAATGTGGTGCAATGTGTTTGTGTGATGTGTGTCAGTGAAGGTGGTGCAAAGTGTTTGTGTGAAATGTGTCAATGAGTGTGGTGAAATATGTTTGAGTGAAGTGTGTCAGTGAGTGTGGTGCAATGAGTTTGGGTGAAGTGTGTCAGTGAGTGTGGTGCAATGTGTTTGGGAGATGAGTGTCAGTGATGGTGCAATGTGCTGGGTGATGTTTATCAGTGAGAGTGGTGCAATGAGTTTGGGTGATGTGTGTCAGTGAATGTGGTGCAATGCATTTGGGTGAAGTGTGTGTCAGTGAGTGTTGCGCAATGTGCTTGAGTGATGTGTGTCAGTGAGTGTGGTGCAATGCTTTTGGGTAATGTGTGTGTCAGTGAGATTGGTGCAATGTGTTTGTGTGATGTGTGTGTCAGTAAGTGTGGTACAATGTGTTTGGGTGAAGTGTGTCAGTGAGTGTGCTGCAATGCATTTGGATGAAGTGTGTGTCAGTGAGTGTTGCGCAATGTGTTTGAGTGATGTGTGTCAGTGAGTGTGGTGCAATGCTTTTGGGTAATGTGTGTGTCAGTGAGATTGGTGCAATGTGTTTGTGTGATGTGTGTGTCAGTAAGTGTGGTACAATGTGTTTGGGTGAAGTGTGTCAGTGAGTGTGCTGCAATGCATTTGGGTGAAGTGTGTGTCAGTGAGTGTGGCGCAATTTGTTTGAGTGATGTGTGTCAGTGTGTGTGGTGCAATGCTTTTGGGTAACGTGTGTGTCAGTGAGATTGGTGCAATGTGTTTGTGTGATGTGTGTGTCAGTGAGTGAGGTGCAATATGTTTTGGTGATGTGTGTGTCAGTGAGTATGGTGTAATGTGTTTGGATGATGTTTGCATTCGTGGTCCAATGTGTTTGGGTGATGAGTGTGTCAGTGAGTGTGGTGCAATGTGTTTGTGTGATGTGTGTTTCAGTGAGTGTGGTGCAGTGTTTTTGGGTGATGTATGTGTCAATGAGTGTGGTGCAATGTGTTTGGTTGATGTGTGTGTCATTGAATATGGTGCAATGTGTTTGTGTGATATTTGTGTCAGTGAGTATGGTGCAATGTGTTAGATTGATGTGTGTGTCACTGAGTGTGGTGCAATGCATGTGGGTGATGTCTGTGCCAGTGAGTGTGGTGCAATGTGTTTGGGTGATGAGTGTGTCAGTGAGTGCGGTGCAATGTTTTTGGGTGATGTTTCTGTCAGTGATTGTGGTGCAGTGTTTTTGGGTGATGTGTGTGTCAGTGAGTGTGGTGCAAAGTGTTAGGGTGAAGTGTGTCAGTGAGTGTGGTGCAATGTGTTTGGGTGATGTGTGCGTCAGTGAGTGTGATGCAATATTTGTAAGTGAAGTATATCAGTGACTGTGGCGCAATGTGATTGGGTGATGTTTGTATCAGTGAGTGTGGTGCAATATGTTTGGGTGATGATTGTTTCAGTAAGAGTGGTGCAATGTGTTAGGGTGATTTGTATGTCACTGAGTGTGGTGCAATGTGTTTGGGTAAAGTTTGTCTGTGAGTCTGGTGCAATGTGTTTTGGTGAAGTGTGTCAGCGAGTGTGATGCAATGTGTTTGGGTGAAGTTTGACCGTGAGTGTGGTGCAAAGACTTTTTGTGATATCTGTGTCAGTGAGTGTGGTGCACTGTGCTTGGGTGAAGTGTGTCAGTGAGCGTAGTGCAATGTATTTGGGTGATGTGTGTCAGTGTGGTGCAATATGTTTAGTTGATGTGCGTCAGTGAATGTGGTGCAATGTATTTGTGTGATGTGTGTAACTGAGTGTGGTGCAATATGTTTAGATGAAAAAACAACAGAAAATGCTAGAAATACACAGCAGGTCAGGCAACATCCGTGGAGAGAAATTTGAGTTGACGTTTTGGGTCAAAACCCTTCTTCAAAACTGGAAAGAAAAGAAAATAGTTCGAAGGCAAGGCTGCGATCGAATAAAAGAGACAATAAAAGGCATTCGAAGCCAGACGAGATGGTGATAGGCCCGTGGAGACAAAAGGCAGCTGAGATTAGGTGTGAAGTTTACCGGCAGGTAAGAGACAGCTGCCAGGTGAGAGAGTGAAACAAAAGGGAAGGAGTGGGGGCGGGGGGGGAAGGAGGACCCAAAACAAAGGGGTGGAAAAAATTATAAGTAAAAAAGTAATAGGGGCTGAGGTTATGATCTGAAAGTGCCTAGTCGGAAGATGAGTTGCTGTTCCCCGAGTTTACGTTGAGCTTCCATGGAACAATACAAGAGGCCAAGGATGGTGAGGTCCGAGTGGGAATGGAGCGGTGAATTAAAATGACAGGCGACCGGAAGCTCGGGGTCACCCTTACGGACTGAACGGAGGTGTTCCGCAAAGCGGTCACCCAATCTGCGTTTGGTCTCCCCAATGTAGAGGAGGCTGCATCGTGAGCAGCGAATACAGTATACTAGATTGCAAGAAGTACAATTAATCGCTGTTTCACCTGGAAGGGGTGCTTGGGGCTCTGGACAGTGGGAAGGGGGGAGGTATAGGGGCAGGTGTTACATCTCCTACGCTTGCACAGGAAGGTGCCAGGCGAAGGGGAAGGGCTGTTTGGGGTGACAGAGGAGTGGACTAGGGTGTCACGGAGGGAGCGGTCCCTAGAGAATGCTGAAAGGGGAGGGGAGGGGAAGATGTGTTTGGTGGTGGGATCACTTTGGAGTTAGCGGAAATGGCGGAGGGTGATGTGTGTCAGTCAGTGTGGTGCAATGTGTTTGGGTGATGTGTGTGTCAACGAGTGTGGTGCAGTGTGTTTGGGTGATCTATGTCAGTGAGTGTGGTACAATGTGTTTGGGTGAAGTGTGGCAGTGAGCCTGGTGCACTATGTTTGGGTGATGTGTGTGTCAGTGATTGTGGCGCAATGTGTTTGGGTAATGTGTGTCAGTGAGTTTGGTGCAATGTGTTTGGGTGATCTATGTCAGTGAGTGTGGTGCAATGTGTTTGGGTGCTGCATGGGTCAGTGAGTGTGGTGCAAAGTGATTGTGTGATGTGTGTTTCAGTGAGTGTGGTGCAGTGTGTTTGGGTGATCTATGTCAGTGAGTGTGGTGCAATGTGTTTGGGTGATCTATGTCAGTGAGTGTGGTGCAATGTGTTTGAGTGATCTATGTCAGGGAGTGTGGTGCAAAGTGTTTGGGTGATGTGCGTCAGTGTGTGTGGTGCAATGTGTTAGATTGATATGTCTGTCCCTGAGTGTGGTGCAATGTATTTGGGTGATGTGTGTCAGTGAGTGTGGTGCAAAATGTTTGGGTGATGTGTGTCAGTGAGTGTGGTGCAAATTGTTTGGGTGATGTTTGTGCCAGTGAGTGTGGTGCAATGTGTTTGGGTGATGTGTGTCAGTGAGTGTAGTGCAATATGTTTGGGTGAAGTGTGTCAGTGAGTGTGGTGCAATGTGATTGGGTGATGTTTGTATCAGTGAGTTTGGTGCAATATATTTGATTGATGATTGTATCAGTGAGAGTGGTGCAATGTGTTAGTGTGATGTGTATATCACTGAGTGTGGTGCAATGTGTTTGGGTAAAGTATGTCTTTGAGTCTGGTGCAATGTGTTTTGGTGAAGTGTATCAGTGAGTGTGGTGTGATGTGTTTGGGTGAAGTTTGTCCGTGAGTGTGGTGCAAAGAGTTTGGGTGAGATCACTGTCAGTGAGTGTGGTGCACTGTGTTTGGGTGAAGTTTTTCAGTGAGTGTGGTGCAATGTATTCGGGTGATGTGTGTCATTGAGTGTGGTGCAATATGTTTGGGTGATCTATGTCAGTGATTGCGGTGCAATGTGTTTGGGTGATGTGTGTGTCAGAGAGTGTGGTGCAATGTGTTTGGGTGATCTATGTCAGTGAGTGGTGCAATGTGTTTGGGTGATGTGTGTCAGTGAGTGTGGTGCAATGTGTTTGGGGGATGTTTGTGTCAGTGAGTGTGGTGCATTGTGTTTGGGTGATGTGTGGGTCAGTGAATGTGGTGCAAAGTGATTGTGTGATGTGTGTTTCAGTGAGTGTGTTGCAGTGTGTTTGGGTGATGTGTGTGTCAGTGAGTGTGGTGCAATATGTTTGGGTGATGTGTGTCAGTGAGTGTAGTGCAATGTGTTTGGGTGATCTATGTCAGTGAGTGTGGTGCAATGTGTTTGGGTAAACTATGTCAGGGAGTGGGGTGCAATGTGTTTGGGTGATGTGTGTCAGTGTGTGTGGTGCAATGTGCTAGATTGATATGTGGGTCATTAAGTGTGGTGCAATGTATTTGGGTGATGTGTGTCAGTGAGTGTGGTGCAAAATGATTGGGTGATGTGTGTCAGTGAGTGTGGTGCAATGTGTTTGGGTGAAGTGTGTCAGTGAGTGTGGTGCAATGTATTCGGGTGATGTGTGTCATTGAGTGTGGTGCAATATGTTTGGGTGATCTATGTCAGTGATTGCGGTGCAATGTGTTTGGGTGATGTGTGTGTCAGAGAGTGTGGTGCAATGTGTTTGGGTGATCTATGTCAGTGAGTGGTGCAATGTGTTTGGGTGATGTGTGTCAGTGAGTGTGGTGCAATGTGTTTGGGTGATCTATGTCAGTGATTGCGGTGCAATGTGTTTGGGTAATGTGTGTGTCAGGGAGTGTGGTGCAATGTGTTTGGGTGATCTATGTCAGTGAGTGCGGAGCAATGTGTTCAGGTGATGTTTGTGTCAGTGAGTGTGGTGTAATGTGTTTGGGGGATGTTTGTGTCAGTGAGTGTGGTGCAATGTGTTTGGGTGATGTGTGTCAGTGTGTGTGGTGCAATGTGTTAGATTGATATGTGTGTCCCTGAGTGTGGTGCAATGTATTTGGGTGATCTATGTCAGTGAGTATGGTGCAATGTGTTTGGGTGATGCGTGTCAGTGCGTGTGGTGCAATATGTTTGGGTGAAGTGTGTCAGTGAGCGTGGTGCACTGTGTTTGGGTGATGTGTGTCCGTGAGTGTGGTGCAATGTGTTAGTTTGAAGTGTATGTCGCTGAGTGTGGTGCAATGTGTTTGGGTAAAGTGTGTCTGTGTGTCTGGTGCAATGTGTTTTGGGGAAGTATGTCAGTGAGTGTGGTGTGATGTGTTTGGGTGAAGTTTGTCCGTGAGTGTGGTGCAAAGAGTTTGGGTGATATCTGTGTCAGTGAGTGTGGCGCACTCTGTTTGGGTGAAGTGTGTCAGTGAGGGTAGTGCAATGTATTCGGGTGATGTGTGTCATTCAGTGTGGTGCAATATGTTTGGTTGATGTGTGTCAGTGAGTGTGGTGCAATGTATTTGGGTGATGTGTGTAAGTGAGTGTGGTGCAATGTGTTTGGGTGCTGTGTGTGTCAGTGAGTATGGTGCAATGTGTTTGGGTGTTGTGTGTGTCAGTGAGTGTGGTGCAATGTGTTTGGGTGATGTGTGTGTCAGTGAGTATGGTGCAATGTGTTTGGGTGTTGTGTGTGTCAGTGAGTGTGGTGCAATGTGTTTGGGTAATGTGTGTGTCAGTGAGTGCGGTGCAATGTGATAGGGTTGTGGCGACACGCCACCACTGGACATAATCCGCTCACGGCGGCACAGACAGTCTAAGCAGAAGCCCCCAGCCGGGGGCCCTTTCCTCCAGCAACTTGTTTCCCGCAGGGACAGGCTGCCGGGAACACTTCCTGTCTGGGAAGTATTTAAGTGGATGCGTGGGCTTTTCTAGTTCCTGTTTGTCATGTGGTTGGAATAAAGCAGTTGTGTTTTCAATAGCTCTGGTCTCGACTCCCACGTTTGCCGCGGTATCTCAACACTGGTGACCCCGACGCTCAGGACAAATCCTAAGCTAGCATGGCGGATACAAACGCAGTCACGGTTAAATTACCAGACTTTTGGGAGAACCTCGCCGAAGCCTGGTTCGTTCAAGCTGAGTCCAGATTCCGGCTGAAAGGCATTGCAGTCGACACCACGAAGTACGACTACCTCGTCGCCTCGCTCACCTACGCTACAGTCCCCAAGGTTTGGGCAGCGCTGCAGAATCCACCAACGGAGGGCAAGTACGAACATCTGAAGGCTGCGCTACTTAAAAAATTTCAAACGTCCTCTTACCAGCGCCACTGCCAACTCCTGGACCTCCCCGGCCTTGGTGACGCTTCACCATCAGACCTGCTTTCCCACATGCTGTCCCTCTTAGACGACAAAAATCCCGGCGCCCTTTTTCGCACGCTTTTCATTCGGCAGCTCCCCGCCAGCATCCGCCCGCTCATTGTGGAGTCTGACTCCACGGACCTGAATGATATAGCCGAAAAGGCCGACCGGCTGCTCTCTGCACAGGCCGCTCGCGACGTCGCGCCCGACCTCACGGCAACGACCACGCGGTCTTCCCGGGCCGCTAGGCCCGACCGCCCTACCACTCCTGGTCACTGCTACTACCACACCCGTTTT
Source organism: Somniosus microcephalus (assembly GCF_052327205.1). Lineage (NCBI taxonomy): Eukaryota > Metazoa > Chordata > Chondrichthyes > Squaliformes > Somniosidae > Somniosus > Somniosus microcephalus. The sequence goes on along the minus strand of NC_140992.1, from coordinate 147,910,895 downwards.
GGCGCTAGGGCTCAACGCTGCACGCCACCGTGTTCCTTCAAACCCCCCCCGCACCGGCCCCCGCGATGGCCGCGGGGCAGAAGGAGCCCCTACTGTACGTCACTGACGACAGAACCAACCGCCGATTTCTGTGCGACACAGGGGCCCAGCACAGCATCACCCCCGCCTCCACCCTCGAAATCCAACGCGGCACACGGGGTATCACACTGGCTGCAGCCAACGGCTCTGAAATCCGCACATATGGCACCCGCATGGTCACGCTCGACCTCGCGGGCCGCCGCTACCGCTGGGAGTCCCTCACAGCCAAGGTCCTCCGCCCACTCATCGGCGCCGACTTCCTACGTGCCCACGGCCTCCTTGTCGACATTCCGAGGCACCGCCTCGTCGACATCAACACTATGGCCCCCATCCCCGGCGCCTTTACCCCGGCCCGTTCGGCCGGCCTGACAACCTACTGCCTCGCCAGAGCCACGGACGACTACTCGGCACTCCTAGCTGAGTTTCCCGCCCTCACTAACCCGACCTTTTCGGCCAAAGCCGCCAAGCACGGTGTGGAACACTATATCCCCACCACCGGCCCCCCAGTTTCTGCCCACGCCCGCAGACTCAACCCGGCCAAGCTGGAAATCGCGCGGGCCGAGTTCACCAACATGGAACAACTCGGCATCATCCGCCGCTCCAGCAGCCCTTGGGCCTCGCCCCTCCACATCGCCCCCAAGCCCGGCGGAGGCTGGCGCCCCTGCGGGGACTACCGCCGCCTCAACGACGCCACCACCCCCGATCGATACCCGGTGCCACACATCCAGGACTTCTCGGCCCGACTGGCCGGACGAACCGTCTTTTCCAAAGTCGACCTGGTGCGCGGTTACCACCAAGTCCCCGTACACCCCGCGGACATCCCCAAAACGGCCGTCATCACACCATTCGGCCTGTTCGAGTTCCTGAGGATGCCCTTCGGCCTCAAGAATGCAGCACAGGCTTTCCAGCGCCTTATGGACTCAGTCCTCCGGGACCTGAACTTCCTATTCGTCTATCTAGACGACATTCTCGTGGCCAGCTCCTCCAAACAGGAACACCTCGAACATCTTCGCATCCTGTTCGGGCGCCTAGCCCAACACGGGCTCATCCTCAGCCTGGCGAAGTGCCAATTCGGCCTAACCGAGATCGATTTTCTCAGTCACCACATCACCCCTGCTGGGGCCGTCCCCCTGCCCAACAAGGTGCAGGCCGTCCAGCAATTCCCCCGCCCCACAACCATCAAGGGCCTCCAGGAGTTCCTCGGGATGGTGAACTTCTACAACAGTGTGTGTGGTACAATGTGTTTGGGTGATGTGTGTCAGTCAGTGCGGTGCAATGTGTTTGGGTGATCTATGTCAGTGAGTATAGTGCAATGTGTTTGGGTGATGTGTGTCAGTGAGTGTGGTGCAATGTGTTTGGGTGATCTATGTCAGTGAGTGTGGTACAATGTGTTTGGGTGTTGTGCGTCAGTGTGTGTGGTCCAAAGTGTTAGATCGATGTGTGTGTCAGTGAGTGTGGTGCAATGAATTTGGGTGATGTGTGTCATTGAGTGTGGTACAATATGTTTAGTTGATGTGGGTCAGTGAATGTGGTGCAATGTATTTGGGTGATGTGTGTAAGTGAGTGTGGTGCAATATGTTTGGGTGATGTGTGTCAGTAAGTGTGGTGCAGTGTGTTTGGGTGATCTATGTCAGTGATTGTGGTGCAAAATGTTTGGGTGTTGTGTGTAGTGTATGTAACTGTTCTACCTTTAAGAGAACTATCGTATGTAACCGTTCACCTTTAAGAGAACTATTTTAGGTGTGGCACTACTTTATCTTGGCTGCTGTATACTGTAATACCGACGGTGACCACACCAGTATATAAGTGCTGTGTCAGGATTTATTGGGCAGATTCGCCCTGACCTTCGAATAGTAAAGTCCTGTTTAAGCTACTCTTGTAGTCTGTGTATTACTTCGCTATACAACCCACAGACTTTACAGTGGCGACGAGTTCGATCTTACCCTGCGGCAACAATACTTCTGAAGAAGTAAACGAGCGTCGAGAAGAGGCACCCGCCCTCGTCGTTTTGCTGAGTGACAACTCGAGTCAGCAGACCAAGAAAGGAGGAAGATTTCAAACACGAAGTCTTCCATCAGCAACAGGCACGGATTGTCCCTTCTGCCATGGTGGTGAGTGAGCCGATCAATACGAGAAGCAAGTCGGCCACGGTGACTGTGAGTAAAGGGAAAATAGAAACAAATAAACGGAGGATCAGGGCGGTGCACTCGACCACGGTCGAGGGGGAAAGGAGCCGGACAGAAGTCGGGCCCAGAGGCGCTGAGACTGGGGCAGCGTGGAGCAGAAGCCGCGGTACAAGCGGGCTGGGGAGCGTCGTGAGACGACTAGACCGCGACGGCGAAAAAGGCCGGACAAATACCGCGACCACGAGGCGCTGCGACCGGGATCGTAAGGCGCGGGAAGATATAAACATAAATAAGCCACGGAGAACTCAGCCACAGCCGGGGAGGAAAGCACCGGACTGCGAGAAGCTGGGAGGCGCGATTGGGGTGAAAAAGGCCAGACAGTGACTGAGGCCACGAAGCGCTGCGACCGGATCGTAAGGCGCGGGAAGAGATAAAAATAAATAAATCGCGGAGAACTCAGCCGCAGCCGGGGAGGGAAGCACCGGACTGCGAGAGGGCTGGGAGGCGCGATTGAGAGCCGCGCGAGCGGGAGAGACAGAGCCCGAGCGAGAGCCGCGCGAACGGGAGAGACAGAGCCCGAGAGAGAGCGAGCGAGAGCCGCGCGAGCGGGAGAGACAGAGCCCGAGAGAGAGCGAGCGAGAGCCGCGCGAGCGGGAGAGACAGAGCCCGAGAGAGAGACCGAGCGAGGTTCCGGCCAGCGGCTTGCAGCAGCTGCCGTGAAGGACCAGGAGCTGGATCTGTCCGACGCCAACTGGTTGTCCCCAGCGCCGGTTGCCCCTGCCGAAAAGAAGAAGGGGGGGGGGACAAGGAACGAGATCAGCTTTTCTAGCGCGCGCTTCAGAATAAACTGAAGCCAGCGCACAGGCTACAAACCCCGTAAACCAGCGGTCGTCGCCCGAGGGCAAAGCTTACCCCTCCCACCAGAGGAAGAAGTCAGGAGTGGGAAACCGCCATTTTGCCAGTAGGGGGGAAGAAGACAAGCGCGGGAAACCGCCATTTTGCCAGTAGGCGGGGAAGAAGACAAACGCGGGAACCCGCCATTTTTGGAAAAAAAAAAGAAAAAGTTAAAAAGTTAAAGAGAAATCCTGTTGTTTCGCAGAAAGATAGTGAGAGATAGTGAAGATGCCTAAGCATGGTAACATCAACAACTTCGATGCCGAGGTGAAAGATTGGGCCACGTACGTAGAACGTATCGAGATATATTGTGAGGCCAATAAAATAGAAGATGATGATAAAGCTATAACCTTGCTAAACTCGATGGGCACGAAGACATACGGGTTATTGAAGCATCTTCTATCACCAGCTAAACCGACGGATCAAACCTTCGATAATATTGTTGCTGTCCTGAAGGATCATTTTAACCCCGCACCGCTGATGTTAGCGGAACGATCTAAATTTTACGGGAGAACGCAATGGAAAGAGGAAAGCAACGCGGAGTACTTGGTCGAGCTGCGTAGACTAGCGAAATACTGCCAGTTTAGAGGAAATCTGACAGAGGCATTGCGAGACAAGTTCATGTGTGGATTGTCAAAGGAAGGAACGCAAAAACGACTACTCGAAGAGAACGATCTTACACTTGATAAGGCTGTCCTTATTGCAGCATCGCACGAAGCCGCAGCGAGAGGCACGGCGGAAATGCAGCGGAAGACAGCGGTACTCAGTGTGGATCAAATGACTTCGGGTACAACGAAATGTTCTCGTTGTGGGAAGACAACACACGACCAGAACCAATGCTGGGTTAAAAACCAGGATTGTAGGAAATGTGGCAAGCTTGGCCACATAGCTAAGGTATGCCGGTCAGGAAAGAAGAACAACAATAATAAGTCACCGCAGAAGAAGTACAGAAAGGCACATGAGGTGACTGGGAAGAGTCCAGATGAACAGAATTCGGACTCAGACTCCAACAGCAAGGCACTGGGTAGTCTGAGGATTCATAATGTGAGTAAAGAAGCTGATCGACAAACTATCTGGATCACACTACAGATTGCAAAAGTCCAAGTGAAGATGGAAGTGGACACCGGATCGGCGGTGACGGTCATGAATAAGCATGATTACAAAAAGTTATTCAAACATATTCCCCTACGGGATGCGGAGATAGTATTGCAGACATACACGGGGCACAAAGTATACCCCATCGGAAAGATAGAAGTCAAGGTGAGATACAAAGACAAAGATCACCAAAGGATGGACTTGTATGTGCTGCCCGAGGGAGGTCCACCACTTCTGGGACGGGAGTGGATCAGGAAAATAAAGATAGACTGGCATTCACTAAACATAATGACGGTAGATTCCGGGAAGGAAGAGGTCAAACCTGAACGGTTGTCCAGAATATTGGATGAAGCTAAAGAGGTATTCCAGCAAGGACTGGGAACACTGAGAGGAATTAAAGCAAAAATCAAGATTGCAGAACATGCAAGCCCAAAATTTTTTAAAGCCAGATCGGTACCTTACGCGATACGACCTGCTGTGGAGGCAGAACTGGAAGAGCTTGAACGTTCAGGGGTACTGTCTAAGGTGGACTGGAGTGAGTGGGCCACGCCCATTGTTCCCGTCATGAAGTCTTCATCAAGTAACAAGCCAGGGGGACTGGGGAAGGTCCGCATCTGCGGAGATTTCAAGATCACAGTTAATCCGGTGCTGCACACGGTACAATACCCGCTTCCGCGGATTGAGGATATCTTTGCTTCATTGTCTGGCGGGCAACACTTCACCAAGATAGACCTGGCACAGGCATACTTACAAATGGAAGTCGAGGAAGAGTCGCGCCAGTATCTCACAATCAACACGCACAGAGGCTTGTATCGTTATAATAGACTGGTTTTTGGAGTAGCTTCGGCTCCAGCAATTTGGCAGAGGGCAATGGAGCAGGTCTTACAAGGTGTTCCAAGCACGCAGTGTTACTTGGACGATATCCTGATTACGGGAGAAGACGAGGAGGAACACCTCACAAATTTGAAACTGGTGCTCACCAGGTTGAAGGAATATGGCCTTCGAGTTAATCGCCAGAAATGTGAGTTCTTCCAGAAACGGATCTCGTACTGCGGTCATGTCATTGACCAAGAGGGGCTGCACAAGTCGCCTGACAAGATAGAAGCTGTCGTGAAGGCCCCCGCTCCGGAAAACGTTTCACAGTTGAGATCGTTTCTGGGGTTGATTAATTATTATCACAAGTTTCTGCCAAATTTATCCATGGTGCTACATCCGCTGAATGCTCTGTTACAGAAAGAAGTGCCATGGAAGTGGAGCGAGGACTGTAAAAAGGCCTTTCGCAGAAGCAAGGCGTTGATTACCTCTGAGGAAGTGTTGGCTCATTTCAACCCAACGTTACCTCTTCGTCTAGCTTGTGATGCTTCCCCTTATGGAATTGGAGCAGTACTTTCACACAAGTTACCAAATGGCTCGGAAAGGCCAGTCGCATTTGCGTCCCGATCGTTGACCTCCGCGGAGCGAAATTACGCTCAGATAGACAGGGAGGCCCTCAGCCTTGTGTGGGGAGTAAAGAAATTCAATCATTACCTGCAGGGCAAGAAGTTCACATTACTGACAGACCACCAGCCGTTGGTGTCCATACTCAACCCTAACAAGGCCGTTTCCACTATGACAGCGCAAAGGTTACAGAGGTGGTCCGTGTTACTTGGGGCACACCAATATGACATTGAATACAAAAGCTCCAAACAGCATGGAAATGCTGATGGGTTATCGCGCCTACCGTTGCAGGTAGTAGAAGAGGCGGCTACAATGGACCCGGTAGAAATGTTCCACTCATCCATAGTAGAATGTCTACCAGTAACCAATTCGATGATCGAGAATGAAACAAGAAATGACCCGACTCTCACGGGTCTACGATCTAACAGTGGAGGGATGGCCAGCACATGGCGAACCAACACGGCCAGCATTTTCGCAACGGAAAGAACAGCTGTCAGTGTGCCGAGGAACCTTGATGTGTGGATCGAGAGTGGTGATCCCACCCAAACTTCAGCATAAGGTGCTAAAGGAACTTCACGAGGGGCATCTGGGTGGAGTGAAAATGAAGAACCTAGCAAGAGCGTTTGTGTGGTGGCCAGGTATTGATGGAGACATCGAGGAAATAACCAAGAGTTGTCTAGGATGCAAGAAGGTCCAAAACGCACCACCACAAGCTCCTCTGCATCCATGGGAGTGGCCCTCATCTCCTTGGCAAAGGGTACACATTGACTTTGCTGGTCCATTTATGGACTCAATGTTTCTAATAGCGGTGGATGCACACTCCAAGTGGCCGGAGATAATAAAGATGTCCTCCACCACCACAGAAAAAACCATCACAGTATTAAGGACCATGTTTGCCAGGAATGGGCTGCCGGAACAGGTCTGTTCTGATAATGGACCACAATTTGTGTCCGAAGAATTCAGGAAGTTTTTAAAAAGCAATGGGGTCAAGCACTACACGTCAGCCCCATACCATCCCGCCACCAATGGCTTAGCTGAAAGGTTTGTCCAGACCTTCAAGAAGGCCATAAAGGCCATGGGTAATGAGAACATCAACTTACAACATAAGGTAGATAGCTTCTTGTTGGCGTACAGGAATGCAACACATGCGGTCACAAATCAAACTCCCGCCATGATGTTTTTCAATAGAAGACTAAGATGCCGGCTGGATTTGATTAAGTCAAACGTCAGAAGGGACGTAGAGAACCAGCAATTCCAGGGCATGAATGAAAGGCCAACTAGATCTTTTCAGACAGGTCAACAAGTTTTGGCCCGGGACTACCGTACCGAGAAATGGCAGCCGGGAACTATTGTAAAAAGGCTAGGGCTGCTGCTGTATACAGTGGACATTGGTGACAGCATAATAAGGCGCCATGTTGACCAGATCATAGGGTCATCCACAAAGAGCCAACCTACTCCACAACCTTACACGGCTAATGTAGAAACAGAGATACCCAGAGCACCTACCTCCGATCTGGTAATACTGGAATCAGATGATCCTGACACTGTCCTTCAAGCTGAATCGGCCTTGCCGGAAGAACCTACTACCCCGCCGAAAACTACTACACCACCGAGGCGTTATCCGGACAGAGTCAGGAGACCTCCAGAGAGACTGAGCCTGTGAACTGTTTTACATAATTTGTATATATGTTCTAATGATATGGTTAATGGGGAATAAGTATGTTGTAAGCTAAAAAGGGAGGATTGTAGTGTATGTAACTGTTCTACCTTTAAGAGAACTATCGTATGTAACCGTTCACCTTCAAGAGAACTATTTTAGGTGTGGCACTACTTTATCTTGGCTGCTGTATACTGTAATACCGACGGTGACCACACCAGTATATAAGTGCTGTGTCAGGATTTATTGGGCAGATTCGCCCTGACCTTCGAATAGTAAAGTCCTGTTTAAGTTACTCTTGTAGTCTGTGTATTACTTCGCTATACAACCCACAGACTTTACAGTGTGTCAGTGAGTGTGGTGCAATGTGTTTTGGTAATCTATGTCAGTGAGTGGTGCAATGTGTTTGGGTGATATATGTCAGTGAGTGCGGAGCAATGTGTTTGCGTGGTGTTTGTGTCAGTGAGTGTAGTGCAATGTGTTTGGGTGATGTGTGTCTGTGAGTGTGGTGCAATGTGTTTGGGTGATCTATGTCAGGGAGTGTGGTGCAATGTGTTTGGGTGATGTGTGTCAGTGAGTGTGGTGCAATGTGTTTGGGTGATGTGCGTCAGTGTGTGTGGGGCAATGTGTTAGATTGATGTGTGTGTCCCTGAGTGTGGTGCAATGTATTTGAGTGATGTGTGTCAGTGAGTGTAGTACATTGGGCCAGAAATTCGTGAACGGGGCTTGCCGCGCTTGCAAGGTCCCGATTTGCACTTACCTGACGCGCCTGCCGATCACCTCCAGGGACGCCTGGAATTCGTGTTTCAAAAAGAAGAATCCCGGGCAGCGTATGACGTCACGCCGCCCAGGAGTGCAGCCAGCGCGAAGCCTGTAGCGCGCTGTGCAACTGAGACACGCCCCTTGAGGTCTCAGTTTCACAGGACATGCCCCCAATGTTTCTGCCAAGCTGCTAAGCATTTTTACATGCAAAGCAGCAGTTTAAGTAGGTTTTTGGAAGTTTTTTGAAGATTTTGGTAACTTTTATAAACTTTTAAAAATGTTTACATTATTTTGAAGAATCTGAAGTAGTTTTAAACAGAATTAAAGCAATTTAAAGATTTTTAAAAGCCCTAAAAGAATTTTTTTAATTCCATTTATTTATTTAGCAATGTCGTCGTCATACGTGTCTTCACACTGTTCCCTTTGGGGAACTGTATGAAGTGGTGGAAGGATTTATGGCCATGATTAACGCTCATTCCGTGACCGTAACCATCTTTGAACCAGCCATTAGGGCGGTTAGTCCTATGGCGGGAGGGTTTTACGGGCTCCCACAAGCTATACAAGGAGGGGGGGCCACCCACACCCACGGACGCAAATATCCCACTGGATGTCAACCCAGGATTTAGAGCCGGAGCTCCGACTCCACTTGCCGGGACTGTCTGGAGCGGGGTTTGAAACCCTACCCTGATCTGGCCCAGCGGTGGGGATCCTACCGCTATGCCAAAGGCCCAATCCGATTAGCAACGTGAAATGGCTGGAATGAGCACAATTCACGGCATTAAAAGAACTCACAATTGAACTGATGGTGACCTCAGCAATCTTCTCAAGGAGGTGGAGGCGCAGCGCCTGCTCATCATTGGTAATGAGAAGTCAAAGGCGCCGCAAAAAGGGCAGATGATAGCTTGGTCTTTCAAAGTGGCAGCATAGGGCTCCAGTCACGGGGAGGGAAAAGGCGCAGGAAACGTATGGGTGTCACCTTTTGTGCAGAGTAGGCCTTTTGCGTAGCAGTGAGCATCCCCGCCGCTGGGCCAGAAGGAGTAGGGTTTCGAACCCCACTCCAGACAGTCCCGGCAAGTGGAGTCGGAGCTCCAACTATAAATTCTGGGTGGACATCCAGCGGGATATTGCGTCCGTGGGTGTGGGTGGCCCCCCCTCAGATGGGTTGTGGGAGCCCGTAAAACCCTCACGCCATAGGACTAACCACCCTAATGGCTGGTTCAAAGATGGTTACGGTCACGGAATGAGCGTTAATCACGGCCATAAATCCTTCCACCACTTCATACAGTTCCCAAAAGGAAACAGTGTGAGGATATGTACGACGATGACCTCTTGCGCAATGCACCTCCTTGGACCCTCAGTCGCAGATGCGAGGGGGCAAATCGTGCAATTGTTAAATTTTTCATTTTATTGACATGTAAAATGTTGGCCCAGTAATTCCCTTCCAAATGCGCGAGTACGGTCGGGGTACTCACGCGTCTGGCCAGAGGAAATGCCGGTTTTCAGCATGCACAGCGCATGCGGGGAAAACCGGCATTTCCTGTCCTCTGAACGAAGGGGTTCAGAGGCAGAACGCGTGCGCAGTAAAATTCGCCGCTTTCAATCATGCTTTCAGTGAGGTCAAGTCCTTACAACTTACACATGAAAAAAGCATGGGTACAGTTGCTCCAGAGGCTGCGGAGGAAGATATTTCTTATCGTGGAGCTTCTGAAAGTATGTATGTCTGTATATATTCCTTTGCGTGTTATGTATATATTCCTTTACTTATGTGTATGAATGTATTATTTAATTATGACTTTCAGAGAAAGTAACTTATTGGAAAATCATAATTAAAAACATACATTCATACACATAAGTAAAGGAATATAAAACATACATACATATACATAAAGGAATATATGCGGACATACATACATAATTACTTATTACTGATGAAAAGTTTATTTCTTAAAAGTGCTGGAAATGTTACATTACTCATTTTAGAACACTCATTTTCACATTCCATTCACACAGCCACAATTGCTCCTTCTACCTACCGTTCTGAAAACCCGTTTAAAAAAAAAAAAAAATTAAACTTTAAAACTTACTTAAAATTTCTTAAAATAACTTCCCTCCCTTTCCCAAACAAAAATATTGCCTTTCAGAAGCTCCACGATAAAATATATCTTCCTCCGCAGCCTTGGAACAACTTTACACCTCCTTTTTTCAAGTGTAACTTTAAAGGACTTACCCTCACTGAATCCATGAATGAAATCTGCGAAGTTCACTGCGCAAGCGCTGCCTGTGCAGTCTCACGCGCTGTGCCTATGAACCCCTTCGTTCCGAGGTCTGGAAATGCCGGCGTTCCCCGCATGCGCTGTGCATGCTGAACGCCGGCATTTCCAACGGCCAGATGCGTGAGTACCCCGACCGTACTCACGCATTTGGTCACGAATTTCTGACCCAATGTGTTTGGGTGAAGTGTGTCAGTGAGCTTGGAGCACTATGTTTGGGTGATGTGTGTGTCAGTGATTGTGGTACAATGTGTTTGGGTGATCTATGTCAGTGAGTGTGGTGCAATGTGTTTCGGTGAAGTGTGGCGGTGAGTGTGGTGCAAAGAATTTGGGTGATATCTGTGTCATTGAGCGTGGCGCACTGTGTTTGTGTGAAGTGTGTCAGTGAGGGTAGTGCAATGTATTCGGGTGATGTGTGTCATTGTGTGTGGTGCAATATGTTTGGGTGATGTGTGTCAGTGAGTATGGTGCAATGTGTTTGGGTGATGTGTGTCAATGAGTGTGGTGCAATGTGTTTGGGTGATCTATGTCAGTGAGTGTGGTACAATGTGTTTAGGTGTTGTGCGTCAGTTTGTGTGGTCCAATGTGTTAGATTGATGTGTGTGTCAGTGAGTGTGGTGCAATGAATTTGGGTGATGTGTGTCATTGAGTGTGGTACAATATGTTTAGTTGATGTGGGTCAGTGAATGTGGTGCAATGTATTTGGGTGATGTGTGTAAGTGAGTGTGGTGCAATATGTTTGGGTGTTGTGTGTCAGTGAGTGTGGTGCAATGTGTTTGGGTGATCTATGTCAGTGAGTGGTGCAATGAGATTGGGTGATTTGTGTCAGTGAGTGTGGTGCAATGTGTTTGGGTTGTTGAGATACCGCGGCAAACGTGGGAGTCGAGACAGAGCTATTGAAAACACAACTGCTTTATTCTGACCACATGGCAAACAGGAACTAGAAAAGCCCGCGCATCCACTTAAATACTTCCCAGACAGGAAGTGCTCCCGGCAGCCTGTCCCTGCGGGAAACAAGTTGCTGGAGGAAAGGGCCCCCGGCTGGGGGCTTCTGCTTAGACTGTCTGTGCCGCTGTGAGCGGATTATGTCCAGTGGTGGCGTGTCGCCACAGAGCTCCCCCCAGAATCCGCTTAGGAGGAGTGGACGAGTCGTGACGGTGGTCTAATGGTTCTGCCGCAGCGGCTCTGAGTGGTCGCCGGTCTGGTTGGTTGGGTCGGGCGGTTCGCCGCTGGCTGTGCTGGCTTGCCGGGGGGACGGCCTCTGGCTGGAGGCTGGGCCACGGGGATCTGTTCTCCTGGTTCTGTGTGTGCTGGTTTGAGCCGGTCGATGGAGACTGTCTCGACCCTGTCGCCGAGTCGCAGCTTGAATACCTTGTCCCCGGTTTGTAGTACCTCGTACGGACCGTCGTACGGGGGTCGCAGGGGCCCGCGGTGCACGTCGTGTCGCACAAAGACGAAGCGCGCCTGCTGTAAATTTGGCGGGACGTGAGGTGCGAGTTTGCCGTGTCGGTTGACCGGAAGTGGGGCGAACTGCTGAGCGGAAGAGAAAGAGTCGAGCCGCTGCTGTTCGGCCGACCAAGGCTTGGTAGGCTCCGGAAGGAATTCGCCTGGGACGCGCAGCAGTTGTCCGTAGACTAACTCCGCTGCCGAGGAGAGGAGGTCTTCCTTGACCGCGGTGCGTAGGCCGAGTAGCACCCACGGTAGGCGGTCAGTCCAGGTACTGTCCTGCAGGCCGGCGCGGAGTGAGGCCTTGAGTGACCTGTGGAAGCGTTCACAAAGCCCGTTGGCCTGCGGGTGGTATGCCGTGGTGCGGTGGAGCTTCACCCCGAGGTTGCGTGCTGTGGCCGTCCAGAGTTCGGAGGTGAACTGGGCGCCTCTGTCGGAGGTTATGTCG